>NC_089821.1:81794255-82471755 GCF_035046505.1 Tiliqua scincoides | reverse complement strand
CGCAGCATTAGCATAACTGCTGGGATCCGGTTCCCACCCGCGAAAGGAGTGGAGGGAGAGCGACCCGGACGATGGCGGGGGTCATGCACGAATATAACGGGTGCGGTTCATTCGGGCAATATTTCGTGGCTTTGTCCCTGGACGGGAGGGTGTCGCCTGGATGGCAGGAGCGGCTTTGATCACTGTCGTGTCTCCTTGTCGTCGGAAGGAGGGGGCAGCCACAGCCGACTGCCTCCTCTCCCGCTCTCCACCCCCTTCCGAAATGGCAGGGAAGTCTAGTGTTTCATAATGGCCGAGGATTACCTTTGCAATGACTTGTTTCTATGTGACAGGAGCAGAAGGTGCCCTTCCTCCTCCTCCCCCACCCCTTCGGCGGGGGAAGGATCCTTTGTGCCCTCCAGCCCGGGGGAAGTTCCAGCCACTTCCACCGCCAGGAATGCGATTCCCAGCACTTTTCCTGCCTGGCGAAGGAGGGAGGGGAGAGTGGACACCTCCTCCAAGCTGCAGGTGCTGCTGGCTCCGGTGGGGGGGGGGGGAGGAGTGTTCGTGTCAGAACAATTGCGTTAGATAGATAGATAGATAGATACGTTTTATTTATATGTATCTATATGTATTAATACATAGGTGCATTTATACCTATGAATACATGCATGTATTTATATCCATGATAGATAGATAGATAGATAGATAGATAGATAGATAGATAGATAGATAGATAGATAGATGCATTTTATTTGTATGTATCAATATGTATTAATACATACATTGTTAGTATGTATAAATAGGTGTATTTATATATGTATCGATACATACATGCATTTTCTTTATATCTATGAGTACAGGCAGACAGATTGTATTTATATGTATCTATATATATATTAATACATAGGTGCATTTATATATGTATCCATACATGCATTTATTTATATCTATGGTAGATAGATGCGTTTTATTTATATGTTTCAATATATATTAATAGATAGGTGCATTTATATATGTATCAATACATACATGCATTTATTTATATCTAAGATAGATAGATAGATAGATAGATAGATAGATAGATAGATAGATTTTCAGACTACAGGAGACAAAAGCAACAAGAGGAAAACAAACGAGAAGTGGAGCTGCTTTTAATCTTCTCGTTATTCACTGATCTGCTCCAGCCCAAGAAGATGAAAACCCATGTCGAAGCCTGCAAATCAGCAGCGCCCTCCTATTTTCCCCATTTGAACTTGGTATACTCAGTGAGTGCTTGCAGGATTGCGCTTGAAAACAGTCAGTCAACTGGATCAAATCCAAGCGACTAACTAGTTCATTCATTAAGATGGTCGCCCAGGGCGGACGAGCCGCCCATTTGCTCTGAATGTGAGACCTCAAGGAAAATGTGGACATTTACGTCGTGATCCGCTCTTGATCGGGCTGGAGAAAGGCAGGGGAGGCGGCAAGACGCCTCTAGATTCGTGGGCAGAACTGCCTACGTCTTACTTCCGCCTTCAGAAGCATTCCAGGTGTGCAGGTGGGGGGGGGGCGTCTGTACAGACTTCGTAGTAACTTCGAGAAGTGGTATCGCTAAATATTTTCTCTGTTTTAGCCTGAGAGGCACCTTACGATAGAACGGAGCCATCTAAAGAGTTACCAGAAGAGCCCATATCTTCTTAGAGAGAATGAATCTATCCATTTGTATATATGAAAAGTCTGTCTGTGGAAAGTAGAAAATGTATATATAATATGGATGTGATGATAAATATGAGATAAACTTCTTTATATTTGAACCACTCCCACGCTCTCTCTGTGTGTGCAAGTTTCCACGCTGCTAACTCGATCCCTAGCTACGATTTGGGCGGGGGGGGGGCGTGGAATCCAGATTTCCACAATGAGACGAGCATCTTAAAGCCGCTGCCTAGCAAGGAGATGTCCTGGATGTCGAAGTCAGTGAGACTCTCTGTAGTTCAAACTCCTCCTGAGCTGCTCTGTGCACCTACCCTTCTCCTCCCATCCCTCAACCTAGGTATGCCCGTTCAAGTGAGGGTGGGTCGGAAACGAGTTCTGGTGGTGTTGGGGAGAAACAGAAGGGGGGCAAAGACCCCGAAACGTCCCATTTGGCTCCATATTTTCAGTGGATACCAACTAACTCCCTTCCTCGTTGTTCCACGTTCCCCATAAACGTGCAGTGTCAGGTTGTGTATGTGTGTGCCTTTAACCATCACAGGGTGTTAAGGAAGAATGCCTGCATCCCTAGAGTGAGAGTCCGGGACCAGAGGTATAGGATGGCGATCGACCCCCTAGCTGCTCTCCAAACCCGTCTAGCCACCGTTGGGATTTCGTTGTCTTTTGCTTTCCAGACGCGGACGGATCAGGCATCGCCAGAAGGCGCCCCAGGAGCACGTGCTCTCCGCCTGCGATCCGATCCTGGATCTCCCACGCGCGGCTTGCTCGGAAGCGAAGGTACCACGAAATCCCGGAGACTCTGCGGTCGGGATTCAGTGCTGGGGGCGGGATTAAATAGGTGCCCTGAACGTCAATCATCCTGGGTTATTTGACAAGCTCTTTTTAAGAGGATCCTATCAATCTGTTGTCCTTGTTCTTGTTGCTGTCGATGATGCTGTTTTCATCATCATCATCATCATCATCATCATCATCATCAACACTTTCCCCCCCCCCTTTTTTTAAGAAAAGATTCTGAACTGCCCCCAGAGTCCTCTTTCGTGGCAGGTCTCAGAGAAGCCGAAGCTACTCCTTAGGGAGAGGAAAAGTAGAGGTGGAAGGGGAGCAAAGGAAGGAAGAAGTCGAAGTTGGGGTAGTTCCAGGGCACACGCGATCGTCCACGTGGAATCAAGTCTACACACCACATTTCACTAGCTGGTTGGGCAGTTTGGGCATTTGCCTGCCTTTCCTTTCTTCCTCCAACTCTGATATGCACAGAAATAAACTCTGCATAAACTCTGATACTCCAGCTCTGATATGCACAGAGAACAGGACTCTCTGTCTGTCTGTCTGTCTGTCTGTCTGTCTGTCTGTCTGTCGGTCTCTCTCTCTCTCTCTCTCACACACACACACACACACACACACAGAACCCAAGCCTATGCATGTCTACTCAGAAGTAAGCCCCATTATAGTCAAAGCGGCTTACTCCCTGGTAAATGTGGATAGGGTTACAGCCTCATTCACTCAGGCTGCAGTCCTATCCACACTTTCCTGGGAGTAAGCCCCATTGAACAGAACAGGACTTACTTCCGAGTAGACATGCATAGGATTGTGCCCCGAGTCAGTCAAACCTTGGAAAGGCTTCTTTTGCTGGGATTCTGTCTGCACCCGTCGCCTTCGTTTCCTCTGCCAGGCAAAACGTGGCTCCAGTTTAGGAGATGGGAGAACCAATGAGGACTAGCAGGAGGAAGATCTGCTTATTTCCCTAAGTCGCAAATCAGGATAAGTTTGAGGCACCAACCAGGCAATAAAAACAGGAGATCACCTCGAGTTCTCATCTCATCATTCAAAACAGCGGGAATTTTGTGTGCGCGCGCGCCCCTGTGTGTGTTTGTGATGCACCTCCATTCCGAGTTCCATGGGACCTATGCCAAAGGAAACCAGTGTAGGCAAGACTGGAATCCCGAAGTACCGTCCCCGCCCCCTCCAATTTTTCCTATCACCGATTCCTAATGGAAACAAACTTTCCATACAATTATATCTACAAAGTCAAATTAATGCCTACATATTTGGAGGTCAGTCTCATGGAAATAAATGGAATGGAGTTTGGGGTGGGGGAACCATACTGAGGTGGGGGAAGATCAAGGGGGGCCGCCTACTCTCAACCGAGCAGACTCGGATTGTAGCCATGGGCAAGTATCTGTGGCACTTGCCCTTCAATCAACCTCCCCATGACACTTCCGTTTCCCCCACCCGCGAAACGACTGAGGTCTCAGGATCTGTGGGAGCGGAGGGCCAACAAGGGTGAAGGGATTCATTCTTCCAATATATACGATCACCGGACCCGTAAGAAGGCCACCCGATGGCTGCAGAACTATCCCACGCGTATTTCCGTGGAAGCTCCCTGTGTGTTACGCAAACACACAGGGAAACATACACGCGTGTCACCTGAAGGCTTAAGCCTTGCAGTTGGCTCCCTAGGTGGGACTTCAGTGGAAGACAGAAGGGATGCCCTGCATTCTATTTCAAAGGAACAGATACTCCACCCCCTCTGTGTGTGTGTGTGTGTGCGCGCGCGCGCATGTTACAAGTTCTTCACGGCTAATTCTTGGTTGTGAAATTATCAACTCGCTCCTGATGGGTGTAGTAGGACAACGCGGCGGCATTTACTCAACCTGTCGTGGTAGTAACAAGGGGGGGGAAGGATGCGTAACACGCCTTCCTGAACCTGGAAGGTACCCCCAAGAAGCCTCATTCCTTTCCTCTGCTATTGGTTCGAGTGATAACATTGTCCCCGGGGTGCTTCGAAGATATGAAAAGGCGCTTCTGCTGGGTGGTTACAACAAACTCTCTCTCTCTCTCTCTCTCTCTCTCTCTCTCTCTCTCTCTCTCTCTCTGGAGCGCCACTTCGAAATGCAATCCCTGGAATTTCTCTCTCAGCCTGGTGTGTGTCCCAAGCAAGTAGGCAGCCCCAATGCAATTCGGAACAGATCCCATGAAATCCCACACATCTCATCTGGACTTCCTTCCAAGCAAGCCTGCAACCTCAGGCACATTTACTCGGGGGTAAGCGAGCCACCACGAGGTACGATGGCTCCAGATCTACATGCATAGCGGTCAGGCTGGAAGTGTGGCTAATTTCCTTATTCCCCACCCCCACCGTTTGTGTTTGGGATTGACACTGTGATTGTGCTACCTCCAATGAAATTAACTGGGGGGACCTCCAAATAATGAGAGAGAGAGAGAGAGAGAGGGAGAGAGAGAGAGAGAGGGAGAGAGAGAGAGAGAGCCATACATTAGGGAAGAAGTCCTGATCCCCTGGAAAAAGTTCCCAGCTCTCTGTGAGTCACTGGGGTGGAGAGGGGCAGGTTAGAGAGATGGGAGATGCTCTTTTCGCCTGTGGCTCGGCTGGCTGGCAGACTTTGGGGAGCTGCTTCCGCAGCCAGGACCAAAACTTGAGCCTGGTTCCCTCTCTACGTTGGAGGATCCAGGGGAGGCCCGGTGGAAGGACGTGGCGTGACTGCTGCCCAGCGGCAGTCGCCGGAACTGGGCCCTGATCGGGCCGTATGCCAGTCACGTCGCTCTCTTGCTCCGAGGAGGGGGGATCCCCTTGAAAACGGGTTATGCAAAAGAGCCCGGGACGTGATCTGGGCACGATCAAAGGCGGCGAAATCTTCCCGCCCGAGTCAATAATGGACGAGGCGATTAAGAAACTCGTCTCCTAGGCAATTATTCCAGTAATTGGAAAAGCTCCCCCCCCCCCCAATTCTGAACGTGAGCGAAAAGTCAAGAAGGACTCCGCTAAGGGGCTGGCTGGAGTTGTGCCCCGAGTTGGGGGGAAGGGAGGCGTGGAGTTGTCCACGCCTCCCCCCCTTTCTGGACTCGTTTCCCAAATTCCTGCATTCGCTTGAAATATGAACTGGGAAGCCACCTAAATGGAGGTGGGGTGTGTGTGAGGCATCTTTTGAGAATCACCTGCACTTAGAGTAACAAAGCTGAGCCGTCCCCCCTCCTCTGGGATCCAGTGGGATCCAGTGTCCGCTTTCCCTTTGCCTTTGACACTCAGTCCCCTTAACTTCCACGTTTCGGTCTCACAAAGGACTCTGTGCAGACCCCACTCCGCGATCCGGCCTGATTCCTCCTAGGGAGCAAATGGTTCCAGGGGACGGGATTTGCAAGGGGAAAGCGCCACCTTCCGGCCGATCTGGGAGAGAGGTGAGGACTCGGTCAGCGTCGCGGACCTGGAAGAATGGACCGGAATGAAACGCCGTCGGGTTTGTGGCGCGGAGGAAGGCAAGTCTCGGGGCGCAGTGCTGGTGCTGGCCCTGAAGAAGTTCCCTGACACGGGGAGGTGCAGAGGCAGAGGCGATCCCCAGGCAGACTGTCCTTGAGAAGCGCTTTTTGGGGAGGGGGGCTAAGAGTTGCGTGTCCCTTGCAGGGTTAGGAGATTTCCGCGTCTGCCTCAACCTTTCCAGCGGCTGGAGTTGGGGTGGAGATGTGGGCACGTTTTAGCAAGCCCCAACGACTCTGGCCGTAGGTCAGATCGTGGCAGCGCGCCCTGTCTCCCCAGAAGTGAATGCCCTGAGTTCGATCGAGTCCCCCCACCCACCCACCCACCCAGTGAGGGCCGCAGAAAAACAGCCCCCAGTTTACGTTCAGGCAAGACCTTCTTCCCTAACCCTCCTCTACTCTTTTCCTGGGGACCAAGCCCCATTGAGCTCTGCGGGCTTCCCTTCCGAGGAAAAGCCAGTCTCTCCAATCCGCTGACCAGCAAGTGAGAACAAGCCTGGCTGCTGCTTTCGATTCGAAGTCACTTCCGAGTAGATTCGGTTTAAGGACCACCGCTTGGAGGAGAACGGAGCTGCAGGCGACTGTGGGATGATTGTAGCGACCACCTTCCGGACTCAACCCGGATTGTGGGTTCCACGGTGTCTTTCAGCCAGTCTCAAGAAAGGGAGACCTTCAGATCTCCAAACTTGGCTGGGAATGTAGAAGGAACTGTAGCACCCACGCAAGCGAGTGGACGTATAGCTTAAACCCATTTTTGCCCAGTCCACAGGGGTACACATTTGGTCTCTGTTGCGTATATATGCAACCTTGGGCAGAAATGGCTTAAAACCCGGGAGAAACCCTGATGGTCGTCTGAAGGGGTCGTGTGTGTGTCGATGCCCTCGTAGTTCCCCCGGGTGTTTCATTCAAGGCTCTTTCGCACCCCACAGCCCTTTCCTTGGAGAGCTGACTTCAGTGGAGACCTCTGCGGCCAGCTGAAAGGTGACGTTGGGCCGCGACCCTCCCAATCCCTGTTTGCAAAAAAGGAAAATCTTGGCCCTTTGTCCCGAGTGGAGGCGCCCCGAGTCACGTCCACGCCACGTCCTCCTACCCTTGCAAGGATCGCTGCACTGGCGCTGTCGGAGCCACGAACCCCTGGCTTGCTGTTAACCCTGTTCTCACGGTCAGGAGGCTCGTTGGGAGCGTGAGGCGGGGTGCGTGGCGCCAGGCGAGCAAAGGTGTTCCTCCGCCCCCCCCCACGCGATCCTAGAGTGAGATCCTAAAGGTCCAAACAGACTCGAGGGGGAACACGAGGCTGCAACCCTATCCACAGTTACCTGGGAGTAAGCCCCATCGAGTATATGGAACTTGCTTCTGAGTAGACATGCATAGGATTTGGCTTTAAGGCTGCAATCCTACGCACACTGTCCTGGGATTAAGCTTCATTGACTCTAATGGGGCTTACTTCTGAGTAGACATGCATAGGATTGAGCTGTTCATCACCTATCAAGGCACCCTCGGCTCATTCCCGTGTACAGTTAGCATGACAGTAGAGTACCCGACGGGGTCGCAGCTGGCTGACATGCGAACTCCACCTGTCACTGGACCCACAGGACCTGCGCCTCTAAATACCCGCAGGGAGGCACGAAGGAAGTTCCGATGCCCCAACACACTTACTGCGGGGTGAAGCTCACTGAACTCCGGGGAATTTACGTCGAAGCAAATTCTTTGGGTGGCGCTGCCCTCTCACTGGATTTACTTCGTACAACCTAAACCTGTGTGTGTTTACTTCGAAGTAAGCCCCGCTAAACTCAGTAGGATGTAATCACACGCACGCACGCACGGGGAGGGGACGGAGCACTAATTTGGGAGTAAGTTCTACCCAGCTCAGTGGGACTTACTCCTGAGTAGAGATATTAATAGAGCTGGGGTTGCCGGCATCCTGGAACTCAGTGTGGGTAACTTCTCTGTTAACAACATACTCAGGGGTCTGAATTAAATCCCAGCCATTTCAGGAGAGAGAGAGAGAGAGAGAGAGAGAGAGAGAGAAAGAAAGAAAGAAGGGTTGGGGTCAGAAAGGACCCAGGAGTCACACAAAATGAGCGTGCCTTTTAGAGGGCTCAGGAGTGCCTCCCCACTGAAAGATGTTCGGGTGTATCTTAGAGAGTCCGAACAGGAGGGTCGTCGTGATGGGGGGGGGGGCCTGTACACGGAGGGCTTCTGTTCTTGCACCATCTGCCCACCGTGCGGGCGCGCCGTCTTCTTGAAGCAAACACGAGTGGGCAGAGATAGGGGCACTCGTTATGCGAAGAGCGTGTAGTAGGGTTGTATACTGCACCCCCTAAGAGGCTCCTGGCTTGGCATGAAGGACGTTTGCCTGGGCCGGGTACTCTCCACCCTAGAGATTTCTGAAGGGGCCTAAGTCTTCTCGGCTGCGATGGAACGAAGGGGGCCAGATCATGACACGCGTCGGCTTCATTGGGTCGCGCGGATGGGGCTAGAAGGGAGCGAAGAAGGGGGGCAAGCCTTGCTCCGCTGACTGCAGGCCAAGGTACCAATTTGCTCGGGCGTTCGGCGACCAGACACAGTCGTGCGCGCAGACACGGAGAGTATCCGACACCGAGGAGGCTCTGATGCGAGTCAATGACATCCAGTTCCTTTCTTGAAAATCTCACTCGTTGCTCCTTCGATGGTCACAGAGCAAGACGGATGAGATCAGCTTGCCGAACTTTTCAGCCACCCCACGGAGAACCCCCTTTCACTTGTACCTGCTGGGGGGTAAGCAAAGACCCGCTTGGATATTTGTGGACTTCACTGTTTCCTTGAGAAGCGACCTAAGAAAGCGGTGACATAAGCACTGCGTTTGCTCTTCCCAGGATGCAGTCCTCCCCACACTTCGTTGGGAGTAAGCCCCATTGAACTCAAGGGCCCAATCCTACCCAACTTTCCAACAGTGATACAGCCCTGCCAATGGGGCAGGTGCAGCATCCTGCAGGGGGGGGGCGAGGGGTCGTCACAGGTGCCTCCTCAATGACAGGGCAAGCATTACATTCACATTTATTCCCTTACCTCAGGCTGGAAAGTTGGATAGGATTGGGCCCTCAGTCTGCAATCCTAGGTCCACTTTCCTGGGAGTAAGACCCATTGAACACAAGGTGATCAGAATAGACTTGCACTGCTGCTGAGGAGCAGGCAATCTTACTGAGCTGCTGCAGACCTACCAAGCTACCTCAGCAAGAGAGATCCTGCACAAGCAACCCAGAAATCTGGGCCTCTGTCCCTGCAAATTGAGACGGATCATCTTTTCCCCCCAAAGATGGCTTCAGGCCACCTGACAGATATCCACCGGATGCCAGAAAGACTGGCTGCTGTGCAAGTCGAAGTATGTCCGCTGACAAGGAAGCCCCACTGACTTCAAGGGGATTGGCCAGATCAGGCATCCTGACTAAATACGTGGCTTCGCAACGATTTAAAATAATTCTCTTCATTTCAGAACAGGATGTCGCTTGGGTGGGGTTTACTGGAAGGCTAAACAGATACAGAACATCTCTCGCCAAGGGTTGTGGAAGGCTTCAGCTTCTGAAACTTGTCGCTAAACAAGGTTCTAAGACCTGCTACAACTTTTATTATCAGCGACACCACCAACACGATAGTCCTCAAACCAACCCTACAATTTGACCCCTCCCTCTCTTCCCTCTCACCAGCCCAGCCCCTCTGTCACAGCCTCCAGCAGAGCAGAGTGTATTACTCCCGATAGGCAAAAGAGCTGGCTAGTGACCAATAGGACCTTCCACTGTGCCTTGGTCCTGATCTCTGCCCTTCAGGCCGGCTGGCTTTGTCCACTGTTCTCCCATCTCCTCCAGAGCGAATCCTACTGTCTGGAATAGTTCTGGCGGAAAGCATCAGATGCAAGACTTCTGATTTGCCAAAGAGTGCAGTATAACTCTGCAGGGGGCTACAAGTACAGGAGGGCAAGCGAAGCACAATGAAACCCCATGGGAATCCACCGACGTCTTTTCCTCCTTTGGGCGGCAACGTGGTCCTTCCTCATCTCCAGCTCCATGCTCCACAAGGAGGACATGAGTTTTTGACAGAGCAAACCCAGAAAAACCACATTGCCCCACAAATGCTCAGTTCAGAAGCAACACATACATAAAATCCACCAAAACAAAACCAACTCCCACACTTGGAAACCTCCAGAGGGAAGTTTTCTCGGGATTGATTTAAATGAAACGAACTCCTCTTGGACTTCAATTCTGGAGTGAAGGAGTGGGAGCCTTCTGTCAGAGTTAATCTCATTCAGAGGGACTTTTTGGGGCCCAATCCCATCTGACTTTCCAGGCAGATGCAGCTCTGCCAACGGGAGACAGTCACAGGTGCCTCCTCAAGGTCAGGGAACATTTCTTCCCTCATCTCAGGGCTGCAGAGGCGCTGGATAGGATTGGGCCCTCGTTACTTAACTAAACGTGCATAGGGGGGGGGGGCTTTCTTAACATCTGGTCGTGGCATTCCTGCGGTCCTGTTGGACTCACTTAGGAAAGAAAACAAAAAAACAATGCACAATCCTAGCCATGACTTCTCTGAAGTAAGTGCCATCGTGTTCAAGCCCAAACATCTTGCGTCCAGGGACCATGAGAGAGAGAGAGAGAGAGACTCAGATATAGCTAGTAGAAAGACGAGGCAAATGTAATTGTGGAGAAGAGAATTTATTATGGTGAATTGCATGATTGATAGATAGATAGATAGATAGATAGATAGATAGATAGATAGATAGATAGATAGATAGATAGATAGATAGATAGACTTGGCTCTATATAGAGCCTATGTGTGTGTATACACACACTGAGGAAGGAAGGAAGGAAGGAAGGGGGCAAGGAGCAGCGGAGAGCCCAGGCGACGCTGCTTCCCAGCCTGCTGCACCCCAAGAAAACAGAAGCCCGTTCCGGGGCGAGGAAAAGAAGAAACTTTGGGGCCTGCCCAGTTCGGGTGGGGGATTTCTCCTCCTGCCAGCGGCTCTCCTCCGGGCCAGGCTGTAGCCCTCCCTTCGTGGGAGCGCTGGAAAAGGTCCCGCGTTCCCACCAGCTCCTTCCCCAGCAGGGCAAGGAGGACGCCGGGCTGGCTTTTCCAAGGCGCGCTCCTGCACGCCATCCCGACGTGTCCGGCGGGGTTTGGTCCCGAGTCGGTGTGGGGAGATCGGTAGCCTCAGAAGACCGCGGGGCGGGTGGGCCGGGCCGGGCCGGGTCGGGGAGGCCCTGAGGGCGAAGTCTCTGGGGGCCCCCAGCACCCACTTGGCGCCTCGTCGAAACGCGAACCTCCCACTCGGGCTGCAGTCCTAGCCACACTTACCAGAGAGTAAGCCCCATTGACTATAATGGGGCTTACTTCTGAGTAGACAGGCAGCGGCTTGGGCTCTACGTCCGTTCAGGCACCCAGAGGTGCCTTGATCCCACCCCACGCTTCTGGATTCTCGTCCTGTGCAACGAGGCTGGTCTTTGCAATACCTTGAAGGGCCAAGAAGAAGGGAAGCTCTTCATTTCCTAATCCTTTAAAAACAAAAACAAAAAACGCTTTCTCTCCCCCCCCCTTTTTTCTGGTTTATTAAGATACAATCCTACTCAGAAGTAAGTCGTATTGTGTTCAATGGGCTTCCTCCCAGGAAAGCGTGGATGGGATTGCAGCCTTAATATTCCGGCAGGTTGAAATGACTGGACTTTCGCCTACCCCACAGCATCTCCTACTCTGCTCTTCAGTGCAAGTAACTCTGATGCTTGCAGAAGTATCCCTAGCCGGGTTTTGACTTGTGCCCTTTTTGGCCTTGTCCACTTCCAAATGCAGCATCTCCAGACAGCTTTGATTTTTTTTTTTTTAAATATAAAGGTAAGCACATGTCATTAAAGCACATATGATGTAATTAAATCGCCCCCTCCCCCACGTACATTTTTCGTCCTACCTGATTCATGCATCTAAACCAGGGCAAACTTCCAACTTTCGGGATCCTCGAGGGAATTTCAGCAGGTGTAGCTTGTCATCTCATAAGCTGTAATTCTCTCTCCTACATAATTGTTAAAGGTCCAGGATCCCTAAAGTTGAAAATTTGCCCACCCCCTGATCTAAACTAAAAGGAAAGAGGAAAAGAGAGCTCTGTTTAAATCTTCCTGGACCAAAGATCTTCATAAATTGTGTAAGTGAATGGTCAAGAGTGGCATGAAACTGGATACATTGTCATTACTGCTCCCTAAAGACCCCTAAGAAGTATAGTTCTTCTAGGGGAGGATACCATAGGGCTCCCCAAGGCAGAATTTTCAGCCTCCTTCACCAAACTACAATTCCCAAGATTCTTTGTGGGGATTGGGGGTGAGAGTATGAAACTTAACTGGTTGTAATGCAGCTTGGGGGTTCTCCTGGACTCCTCCTGGATATCCAGGTGTCAGCTATGGCCAGGAATGCCTTTGCCCAGCTTATACCTGTCTCGGGCAGACCTGGCCATGGTGGTCCATGCCATGGTGACATCAAGATTAGATTGTAACACGCTCTATGTGGGGCTGCCCCTGAAGATGGTCTGGAAGCTACAGCTAGTGCAGAATGTGGCAGCTCATGTAGTTGCTGGAGGTCGGTGGTTTGACTCTGTCACGCTGCTGCTCAGGCGACAGCACTGGCTGCCCATTCATTTCCAGGCTGAATTCAAGGTGCTGGTTATGACCTTTAAAGCCCTAAACAGCTTGGGACCAGCGTATTTGAGAGACCACCTTCTTCCATATAGTCTGGTTCGTTCTCTGAGGTCATCAGAAGGTGCCCTGTTGGTTGTGCCATCACTGAAATTGGTGAAAGGGATGGCGGCCAGAAACAGGGCCTTTTCGGTGGTGGCACCTGCACTATGGAATTTCCTCCCCTTTGAATTGAGGACAGCTTCCTCGTTATTAACGTTCCGGCGGGGCCTGGAGACTTTTTTATTCAGGAAAGCCTTTGGGGCCTTATAAGGACTGCTCTTATAAATTATGTCTTTTACTGCATGTTTTTAATCTGCTGCTGCTATGTATTTTATCTTGTTTTAATTGTTTTTTTAAATTTTTAATGTTTATTTGTATTTTACTTTGTTTGTATTTTAAATTTGATTGTCAGCCACCTTGGGTGCCCTTTGGGGAGAGAGGTGGAATACAAATCTAATAAATAAATAATATGCCTGGCAATCAGGAGATGGATGTCTACACCCATCCTCGAACAAAACCTAGAAATAAATATATGACAGACTCTACACATGAAGTGTTTTGAGGCTTGCCTCAGAGCCGAAGGGGAGAAGGAGAAGTGGGGAGATGAGATGTAGACACTGTAGCTTATTACTATAAAGAAAGCTGGAAAATGTCTTCATTTTTCTTTGGAGCTTGTTTCCTATTGGGAGGCCCTAAACTCTGTTTTCATGGAGTTTTGGACCAAAAACCATTCATTCCATTTGCACAAGGCTCACTAGTGCTTCTTTGCCCCACAAATGCTGGAAAGTGGGCCCATCGAAATGGTTGCCCTTGGTATTTCTTAATTGCATGCATGCTCTTTCCATGGGAAGTGAACTTACATGACATAAATGAATTCATATCAATTGTTTTAAAAGGCTGTCCTTAATTCTTTTTTGTCATTTCCAAACATTTTTAAAAAGATCTAACCTTCTCTAATTTGTGCCTGGTTTCAGGGCTGAATCCTCAGATATGTGAAATGATGAAAAGAGTGTCACTGAACTTGTTCAGAGTGCCTTTTCTTCTCCCATTGATGGATAACCATTATCACACATATGGAAACCAGGGGATGAGGAGACAACACATTTGCCATGAGACAATATCTTATTCTTTGTTACATGTTTATCCCACCCATACTTACTGCAGTAGTATATATGAGATAACAGGTCAGTCAATAAATTTTGCTTTAGGCACTGATTGTGTAACTAACTGTGCACTTGGTTTGTCTCCATCAAATGGCACTTACAGGGGGATAAATCCAGTTCAGATCCATGACCAGGGAAGGCTTTAACCCTGCTGAAGTCCTGCCTCTCAGATGCAATTTCACCAGGGGTGATGACAATGGAACTTGCTTAACTTCAGAAATTGCACTATATCAAGTACTTTCAACCAACTCTCTGAAGTTCAGACCTTTGTGCTTTTGGAGCTCATCCAGCAGGTGAGCTCCATTCATATAAACAGAGACTCACAAAATGAGCATCTCTAAAGCAATGCAGTACTCATGAAGAGGGCTCACAATGAGTCTGTCAATATACTCAACCATTTCCCCTTCATTTAAATTTTGACACATTTACTGGTCTCTCAGAAGCCTTCCTAGCACACTTTTTTATGATAGACAGGCATAATATTCATAATGATGTGTGTGAATCCTACATCGGTAGACCACTCAACACATTTCCAATAAAAAATATGGGCTTCAGGCTTCTTTTGAAGTTGATTTTGCTGATCTTATTGGATCAAAATCCAAATGTAGAACGGACACATCTTCATTTAAAAGTTATGCATTTAAATGCACCTACTGGTAGACAGACCTACAAAGTAATAGGGAATTTCCCAGGAGAACAGGAAAGGGGTGGGATGCCTCAGATCTGCTTAGCTTGGCTAAAGAAGTCAAGGCTGTATGGTTTTGAACTTTGCTTTTCGTGTGGTCCCTGTTTCTGCCTCAAAGTTCAACATTTACCAACTTGTCAATGGGAGGGCCAGTACTAGATGAGTTCTTGAGCCATTATCATAGTTCAGGATGGTCCAATTTTGGGCAGCTGGGGGGGGGGGTATATAACCCTGGCATGATCCCTGGCTGTGCTGATATACAAGTAATTGGCTGTGATGTGATGATGTCACCACCAATTACTTCCACATTCTGAGCCACTGAAATCATTCAGCACCCTCAGGAGGCAAGTGGCAGAGGTGGAAGTGGGTGCAGTAGGGTTTTTCGATCTCTCTACCTCACCATTCCGGCTTCTTCTTCTCCAAAGGAGAAGGTGGAAAAGCTTGGCAGGGAGATGAAAAAAGAAGGAAAAAGGGGGGAGCATGACTGGGCTTTTGGGGGCTGCCCAAAAAGGCTTTGACCCATGGGTTGCATGTTGGACCACCATGTCATAAGCTATTTCCTGTCTTCCACTGTTGTTTTTCAAAGAAATCATTTAGCAGGAAGAGAGTTAAAGCTATAGTTGATGGTGGCATGCTTTTCAAATTCACGAATCTAATTCAAAAAGTAGAAATTCAATATGTTTCAGATTTGTCGTCCCATCCCCCCGAAGCGAGAGACATTTTTCTATAAGGCTGTCAGCTGGTTAACCAGTTTAAGTCCATTAACATGCTTGAAATGATTCATCCATTAATTGTGATAAACGGTACAGCATCTCAACATGGGACAATTTAATAAAGACTTTATTAATGTTGACTCCCGACCAAATAAAAAAGACAAATTGTTTATACTAGAAACCATCTTGAGAACATTATGTTCAAAAATGTACCAAGATTCTTTGTGAAAATGCCATCTCCCGTGGACTGAACAAAGCGGGTGGGTTCTGGGATTGCCTCCATATGTTACATTACATATGCTGATCAGTAATGCAACAAACACTGGGCACTGAAGAAAAAAAAAATGACAGACATTATCCTGCTGCAATAAAACACATTTAGGTCCCATTGCTTTCAATGGGGAGCAGATTTAAAGAAACTATAGGCCTTCAAGGACTGGGCTCTGCCACAATTGTGCACTCTCATTGCGTTCTAAACTCCTGTGTCATTATGGTCTCTCTGTAAGGCATTGTCAAGTTGTGCATCTATTTTTAATCCTCACACTGGAAAAAAAAAATGGAAAGATGACTATTCAATTTTATATGTTGCATTTCTTCTGAGCCCTACAGCCACGTTTGAATTCCCTCATCAGACTAAAAACTTGACATTCCTGAGCTAGACAAATGATGAGAACTCCCAGCAACCGAGTAATGAAAGGCCTCCCTCTCCTTTCTCCTTGAGCTTTGAGATCCACATATAATTAGCTCTCAACACTTTATGAATATGGGATTTACTTATTCCTCTTTGCTCCAGAGATTTCCCACCCAGAATGTTGCCATCATTGTAAATTTGTAGGGAGCCGGAGATAGAGCGGGAGTTATTATGGTTTACGGTGGTTTCTTCTATCTGATTTCTCTGTCCTCTTTGAAGGTCATGCTTCTTAATTCATCACTGTCAGTCAGCCAAATTCATAATCTAGTCAAACTGGAGTCCTTGGATTGATTGAAACTGAAGGGCCCACACAGAAGGGCCACAGCAACTGACTAACTCGGTTATTGCTTTTCCAAGCCCAAAGCTTATCATGCTGATGACCAAACACTCTTTCTGTCAGCATGGACTCTAACCCTCCAGCAGTCCTGCTTGCCAAGTATATTGAGTAATAATGTTGTTCATGTGAATGCCAGCAATATGGCATTTATTCTCTTTGTATTTCCTAATTAAACACGGTAGCGATCCAAAAGAATATCTAGTTATTACATGACTGGCAAATAGCTCAACACTGTATTTATGTACTCAAGATAGATTGATTCCATAGCTAGTGATTTCATATTGGAAACAGTTACATGAGCAGAATCATGACAAGGGATACAATTTTTTGTTTTACTACTAGGAGTGCCAATTGGATGCATCTAAAAATCTTAGATTTTTGAAGTGGAGATCTGGTGATATTACAGAATTGTCAATCCTTGATAACATGGGGACAAATTGCACTGGGGTGGGGCCCAGTGACAGCTTCCAAATGGCTTGAGATTAAACTTTGCCACCCACCCATCTGCATGAGCAAAAGCAAAAAACTGGGGAAACAGAGTCATTTTAGGTAGACTGGCAACACTTGTTGCTACATAAGTTAACAAAGCCGCAAAGCACGATAAGTGAACAAGCTATGTATGAATCCAGACAGAGAATGGTGGTAGATTACTAGTGCTAGACTTGGCCCTCACACCTGTGGTGGCACAATCACTTTGGGAATATGGGGGCCCACTGTGGGGCTTGTGTCTAACCAGGAGCATATGAAGGCACCATTTATATTCGCAGGGACTCCTTATGAAGCTTTTTCAGACCAGTGGCCACCAATTTCAAACCCACATAGAACTGCCAGTTCATACCAGCCTGGCAATGGCCTGAAATGGCATATTCAATGCAATTTCAATGAATTTGAATATTCATTGAATATTCATTGAATATTCATTCAATGAAATGGCCTGAGGGATGCCGTATGTGTGAGCCACTCCTATCAGGATAGTTATGGTAAACTAGATTTTCACAATGGGATTAGTAATTGCAGAACTCCATGCATGTTTGCTCAACTTAAAGACATTGAAAAGAAGACTAGTAACTCAGCCGTTCCTTTCCCTGAAGTTCAGTTATGAAGTCTTGGGGCCTCATTATACATGAACCGAAGTGTCTAATTTGACTTGGTGGGATATTAGGTTTAATTATAAATAGCAAATATGGGCAATGAAATCGGGCAAAAATGCAGTGGTGGGTAGAGGGCTTTTGTATTTTGCCCCCACTGTGGTCTGGATCCCAATTGCGCTCCCCAACCTGCATGTACTTTTTAAATGAAAAAACTCCCACTGGAGGGCGCACGATTGGGATTGCTACACAATCACACTGCACACTTGCAGCTATACTTGCTACTGTGACTTGCTGATAGAATTAACTATAAAACTGAGAAGAATCAGTTTGAAAGTTGTGGGATTGCCAGTGGGAAAGAAATGATTCTGTCCTCTTTCTCTAATCTCTGCAGGCCTGTTGTACCGATTAGATGAAGAAGAGAAGATGGGTTCTCAAGTCTATCGGGACCAAGCTGCCTCATTAGGTTTGTTGTTGTATGAAACTGGCTCTGCTCAATTGCTTGGTTGGGACATCTGAAGCTATTTTTCTGTAGGTACCCAACTGCTCTGAACCTGCTGTTTCTTTATGATATGGTCTGGTTTATGCAGGTTCATTGGCAGTGAGTGGGTGGAAAACAGACTGACTGGCAGACTGGTCCCATTCAACTCTTTAATTCTATTATTCTCCTTTGGCATAAGCAATGCTGGCACAGGGCTTGCGATGATAAAGCAACAGTGACTGAATCCATCAAAAGGAGATATAAACACTGACCCCCCACCCCACCTCACAGCATGCATAATGCAGACCAACACCTGCACTCTTGATCAATAATCAGGAATGACCTCCTCACTAGAAAGCCTGTTGTTCCTTTTGTTTTGAGAAGAGCTTCCCTATTGCCAAGAGGAACTCTGTCATTTTATCATTGTTGATTTTCTTGATTTAAGAAAATTCAGTTCATCCAAGTCTACTGAATTTCATAGGGACTACGGCAAATAATCCACTAATCCACTGTGTGTGTGTGTGTGTGTGTGTGTGTGTGTGTCCACAGGGTGTAGCCTGAGGAGTACCTGCCCAGTGGTATGTGGGGGGGCACAACATGCAAGGCAGTCACTTTCGGGTTCTCCCCAGAGGAGGAGGTGCTGGTGGCTTCAAGCCCTCCATTCCTTCTCCTGTGGAGTCTCCCCTTGGGAAGCTTCCACAGGAGAAGGAACAGTGGGTGTGAAGCCACCAGCACCTCCTCCTCTGGGGAGAACCTGGAAGTGACATCATGATGTCATATGACATTGTGACATTACTGTCTCAGGGCTTCTAGTTATGCTTCTCTCTCTCTCTCTCTCTCTCTCACACACACACACACACACACACACAGAGAGAGCGAGAGAGAGAGAGAGAGAGAGAGAGAAACCGACCGAATTTGGGCCAAGTTCTTTTTTTTTATTGCCCCTTGGTATGTCAGGGCACTTGGGCAGTAATTAATTAAATAGCATTAATTAAATAGAACTTCTCAGTTTATGACCATGAAAGAACAAATTAAAACATTTCTTGTTTATATTTTTTAAATTTATAATAGCAATTTGTTAGTAATATTATTACTATTCCCAGAGTGTGATAATTTACGTTCAACTGCAGGTTTCAAGAGACATCTTGTGGTTTTCCTACAGTACTGCAGGTTGTTAACCAGTTCCATGTATCCAATTGGACTTTCGACTTGTGTTTTTGGGACAGCGTCTCCATTCTCTCCCTTACTCCACCCTCCTCCCACCATGGCTGATACTCAGAAGACTCTGAGAAACAGTTTGTAATACAGAATGGGAACCTGCTGTTCAAGACATTTTCTGGGAGCATCCAAGTTCGAAGAAACTTAGCCATGGTAGAAGGAATTCTTGAATGGGCATCTGTAAATTGATCTTGCAGTCAGCTGAGGTTTTGATAATACATCATTGGAAACATCAGTCATGTTATTCTTTGTGTTGGCTGGAAAACAAGCCAATATAAATTCATTATACCATTTTAAAAAAATTGTCAAGTAAGGAAATAAATTATTTTTGGTCATTCACAAGAAAATATGGGGTTGGTTTTCACTGGATTTGAGCATATAATAAGACATTTTCCCTAGTACAAAAAAAAATGTTCACATCTGTTTCCTCTTGCGCACTTTTAATTACATCAGGTATGACATCTAGCCAGACACTAGACACTTATCAAAACCCTGATCTGAAAGGACTTCAGTAGAATAGAGTGCAAGACTGCAGTCTTGCAATCCATACGTGCTGCCATACTCTGTAAATGAACCATTGATTCTGACTAAAAGTGCAATCCTATTGTATTGGTCAGCCTGCACAGCCTTCCCTGCACCAGCTCTGAGCTTGTTTGCATCTACTCGGGAGCTCTGAGTAGGAGCCAGCAGTTCCAGCACAAAAGCCCGCACCAGCCTGCCGGCACTGCATCCAGCAACAGCACCCCAGAGGGGTGAATGGGACATTACAAAGGGTGAGGGGAAATATATCTCCCTTACCCCAAGGAGAGCTCCAGCTGCCTCCTAACCTGTGTAGGATACAGTGCAAGCCATGTGACCTGGTTGTGCCGGTGCAGTTAGGATTGGGCTGTAAATTACACGGATACGTTTAACATAAGAAACATGGGCCTTTATTGTATTTCAATGATTAAAAAAAAAAATTAACAGCAATATACATATGGTTGGAAGACATCTGGTATGAGTAAAGGTGACAGATGAATCTTCTTCGTGCAATTAAACCAGTGAGATGTATGAACACCATCATGTGGTCTGTGTGACCCAGTGTCCAATGCTGACTTTGCTTTCTCATATTCAAACTGTCGCTGCTTTCCTTGTGGTTTGAACTCAAAATACCTTTCCTTTTCAAACCGCTCCCGTTTGAGTTGGCACCTCTTTTTCAACAGGCGGGACAGAAAGTGTGAAAAATATTCCATTTGGGGTGTGAGAAAGGATTTACTGCAGGAGGCCATTTACACTTTGATGGAGACTTCTTATCTAAAGCTATATAATGCCTTTGGGCAAATGTTCCACATCATTCTTAGAAAACCCTCATTGCATCCTAGTCTGTGACTGGCAGCTGTAAGTAGACAGATTGCCTTGTATGGGCACACAGCCTAAAGATGAATCGACACGCCTAGCCAAGATCACTACAGTGTCTCCATGAATCACTTGTCCGTATCGGTAGCCACATCCTTCACAAGTTTCAAAATGATAAACTATCTCCGTCAAAATCAGAAATAGCTTATAAGTACAAGAGAGCTGTGTTTATCTTAAACAGTTGCCGTAAATAAATTTACCGTTGGCGTCAGTAGGGCAGTGGTTTAGGTCTGCAAACGCAATGGGAAAGCATCTGTTCTTGACTCCAAAGGTCATTTTGCCATGATAAGGGACCATTTGCCAGAGTCAGTGGATTCTTGGGATGGATTCAGATGAACAGCTGAGGTGGTGCCCAATCAGTATATGAAATATGGGGTTAGCTGAGGGATCTAAATACACAGACTGTATATGAGTCTAGGGAAATTGTTATTGTGCTATAAAAACTGTATTACAGAAGCTGCTCCCCTGCTTAAGAACAAGTTAGGTTCTAGGGGTCTGTCTAGAAGGCATTTTGTTCTAAAGTCCAACATTACGATTGCCAGCAAACATACTGTAAATTACAAAAAAGAAATTATTTACAGGTCACCTACAGAACAATACTTTGTATTGTGTGCTCATACCTTGAAAAGCAGTCTTAACAGGGCTGGCTGAGGCTGGCTGGTATAAAATGGGCAACATTTATGAATGCTTGGAATGGGTACAAATGCCACCTATGAACATATGGCCAGTCATGTTTGTACATATATTGAAAGTACTTAAGTTGAGTGTTCTCCAGTAGGGGAGCTTCTGTATTTATTACATTGACATCCTTCCATCATGGAACTTAAGGTAGCACCCACGGCAGTGGCGTCACTAGGATTCACGTCTCCCAGTGCGGGAGGCCTGCACGTCACCCCATGCAGTGAGCGGGGCAACGCCCCAGGTGGTGGGCAATGTACAGTGATGTACAATGTAGGTGATGTACAATGTACAGTGGTGCCTCGCAAGACGAATGCCTCGCACACCGAAAAACTTGCAAGACGAAAGCGTTTTTGCGATTTTTTCTGGTGACTCGCAAGACGAATTTTTCTATGCTGTGCTTCGCAAGACGAATTTTTTCTATGGACGTGCTTCGCAAGACGAATATTTAAAATTAAAAAGTTGAAGTTTTGTGCTTGAAATTTTTGAAATCCTCTGTACAGTATGTATGCCTTTAAAGAGCACTTAATAAACACTTTGTAAACCAAATTTGACTTTGTTCTGACTTTTTTTGCCCATAGGAACGCATTAATTAAATTTCAATGCATTCCTATGGGAAACTGCGCTTCGCAAGACGAAATTTTCGCAATACGAAACGACTTGCGGAACAAATTAATTTCGTCTTGCAAGTCACTACTGTACATCTATGATGTACAATGTACCATTGCCCCGACACCACTGGTTTTTTGGCTGCACCTTTTGTTAGAACACAGATATTTCAATGTGGTTTCTTTTATTGCATTCTGCATGAAATTACGCATTGATTGATATATAACATGATGGGATTATTCCTCCAAACTCTGATTTTAGTCATTCTGAAAACTTGTAGAGTCTCTCACACCCACCCCATGTCAACTTACTAATACCTTATTGCAGCAGTTCTCAAACTTTTAGCACTGGGACCCACTTTTTAGAATGACAATCTGTCCAGGACCATTGGAAGTGATGTCATGGTCAGAAGTGACATCATAAAGCAAATTAAAATAAATAATTATAAATAATTAAATTAAATTAAATAATTAAAGGGGAGCCAGTCCTGTTCCACCAAGTGAATCTACTCTGAAGCAAGTCCTATTGTGGTCAATGGGGCTTACTCTCAGGAAAGTGTGGGTAGAATTGCAGCCTGTGAGCTCAAGCCTATGCATGTCTACTCTCAAGTAAGTCCCATAGTGGTCAATGGAGCTCACTCTGTAGTCTGCCTACAATAACCCCCAAAGAATCAGTGAGATCTCCAGCCCTCCCCAGTGCCCAGATGAAAGTTCTTCTATTTCAGGCATATCAAGATAAAGATCCACCTGGCTCTGCAAGTGCAAAATAGAAAACTTTCCCCTTACCAGTTCAAACCTCTTTTTTGTCCTTTTTAGTGGGGGGGAGGCTGCCTTCTGGAGCATTTGTTGCGTTCCAGTTCCATCGGATTGGGACCATTCTGGTGTCCTCACATTCCCCTTTGCCTGGCCTGACCACCAGCCAAGGCATGTCTGCCTACTCACGAGTAAACGTGACCGTGAGGCTGCTTCACTTTCCATAGGGCTCCATAGACTGGGAGGGAAGGACCTCCTTCTCGGTGTTTCTGGGGGCTGTATTCATTGGATCAAGACTATTCTGACATTCTTAGAGTCCTCTCTGTCTGCCCTTTCTATGGACACAGGCAAGTTCACCTAATCGCAAGTAAGCGCGGCCATGTGGCTTCGTTTCTGGCTGAATAGACTGCAGCTGGGGAAGGAGGGGGGCACCTCCTTCTCGGGTGTTTTTTTTTTTTTTTTGGCTGCATTCATTGGATCAGGACCATTCTGGTGTCGATTCCTCTCAGCCTGCCCTTTCCGATGGACTAATGCAAGTACACCTATTTGCAAGCAAACGCACAATACAGCTCACTTTCACTTTCCATAGGGATCCATTCATTTTTTCTTTCCTGTTTTTTGGCCATACTTTCAAAGGAAAGGAGCGAATTCAACCTGGTGCAGCCCGCACCCCCCACACCCCCATAGCAATGCCACTGACCCAGAGGGTTCCCAGGGAGTCACTCATCGAGGCTCCAACCACACATATACCTGCTTAGCTTCAGCAGGCTTGGTTGAAGGATATCCTTTCAGACCATGCCCTGGCACTACATGCTGGGAATCTTGTAGTAGGGCCCAACTGGGGCACTCTGGGGCAGGGAGAGGGTGGATGGGGGGGTGGTGCCAAGATCTGGCACTTAGGCGACTTAACCCTGCTTCTGAGCGACTCAGCAGTGCTGGGCTGCTTGGATCTGCGCCACATCTTTAGCTGGTGCAGATTCAAGTAGCCCCTTTGGGATTGGAGCCACCTTACCCAGGGTAAGGGGAATTAATTTCCCTTACCCCGGGCTGAGCCGCAGCCAGTCCCAACCCTGCACTGGATACAGTTCAGGCCTCCCGGCCTGTCTGTTCCAGTGCATGTTAAGATTGGGCTGCCCATCGCACAATGATTCACACACAAGCTGCCACCAGGGTAACTAGTTAGGGTTGAACTGCAGTTGTAGTGAGAACTTTTTTCTTTTTTTTAAACTGGTTGTGAAAATTTCTTCTAATTGGTTAGGAAATGTGTCATAAGAATTGGGGGGGGGACACTGTGCCACTGCTGGGCCCCCTGCCAAACTTAGTGCTTTGCAGTGAGGGTGGGCTCCTTGCCAAACCTACTGCCCAATTCTATGCATGTCTACTCAGAAGTAAGCCCCATTATACTCAGTGGGGCTGACCCTCAGGTAAGTGTGGCTAAGACTGCAGGCTTAGGGCACAATCCTAACCAACTTTCCAGCAGTGGCATAGCTGTGCCAGTGGGGCATGAGCTGCATCCTGCAGTTGGGGGGGGGTAGTCATGGAAGCCTCCTCAAGGTAAGGCAATGTTTGTTCCCTTACCTTGGAGTTGCATTGCCCTTACCTCAGTGCTGGAAAGTTGGTTAGGATTGTACCCTTAGTGCTTTGCAGTTGCTGCTTTGCCCCCCTCTGGCTACGCTACTGGTGCAGAGTGTCCCCTTCACTTTGACTGCCGCCCTTCCCACCCACCCACCCACCCCCACGGGGGGGGGGCAAAAGTGACCCTGGCAGATGGTGCTGCCCGGGGGCCATAACCCGCCTGCCCACGGGGCGGCAAGGGCCTGCCAGTCTGTCCCCCCAGAGGAGGCGCGCAAAGCCTGCAAGCATTCCCTGCACAGGCCGGGAGTCAACACACTCAGCATCAGCCCTGTGGACAGCCGAACCTGAGTCTGCGGACAGAACCCGCAACCTGGTGCTAGCAAGGGGCAGTGTGAGCGCCTGGCCAGCTGGCCAGCCACTTGCAGGTCCGTGCCACTCACCGCCACCAGGGGCGCCAGATTGCAGCTGCCCCGACTGGAGCCAAGTGGCTCCGGGGAGACCTAGGCGCAGAGGCAGAGGGTGGAGGGGACCAGGGAGGAGGAAGCTCCTTCCATGGACTCTAGTGGCACTGCTTGTGGTTGAGACTCAGACATACCCAGGACTGGGCTGCCCATTGGAGGCACAAACCCTGCCCAGTGCCAGACTCCTGTCTAGAGCCAGAGTGTTAGAACAGGAATAGTTGGCTTACTCACAAATAAAGCCCACTGTGGTCAGTAAGATTGAGGCTGCCCTCCTGAGTGGAAGCCCCTTCCATGGACTCTGGTGGGACTGCGGCTGAGAGGGGAATGTGACACTATAGTCACCATAATTCTTTTTGTTTTGTCTTTCAATGAAAGGTTCCCCAAGCAGCACCATCTTCTTCAGTCTGGTTTCTCATTGCTGAGCAGTTTCTGTTTCACATTAGAAAACCAGCTGGTTGAGATTAGAAGTATTTTTCCATGAGAAGCAATATTTTTGAAGAGCACACCTGCAGAACATTCGCCTCTTTACAACATCTACAGGGTTGTTGCTTCCTCCTCCTTTGCTCCAGCTCCTGATGGAAGTGGATGTGAAGAGTTATGAATTACTTGATTACCATCACAGCTTTTATAGATGCTGGAAGGACAGAAAAAACACAGCTGTAAGTCAGGTGTCTGTTAGTTTAAAATCACAGCTTGTTTTGCTATCTGTAACTGTGAATAATTTTTGTCAGTGGGTCAGATGGTCACCAGCTCTGTAAACGAAACAAAATAAAAAGGGAAAAGAAATCGACTTTGTCCTCAGATGGTGCCCATCCGCCAAGCCCCATAATTTAAATTTTGCTGTGCTGATTTATGTCTGTAATGAATGTATCCCCAAGAGTCAGTGGTGCTCATTACTCACTGGCCATTGAATCTTTTCTGTGGTGATGCATCAAATTTAGTCAAAATGTGTGTGCTACTTCCAGGTAAACCTATTGACAAGAATAGGAAAAAAGCTTGGGGGAAAGCACCCAGTGAAAGTTGCAAAATACACACATTAAGGTTGAACCCACAATCACTCCTCCAGTATATATGTCTCTTTGCATTTCTGAACTTTGTGATTAAAGATTGCATGCACCATTCATGCCACTGCAAAACATCAGATGAAGGAAAGTCATGGCAGAAGCTAGAGAATGTATTGACTATGCAACATCTCTGTTGACGTGAGTGAACTAAACACAGCTTGGAATTTCCAAAATGTATTTTTTTGGAGCTCATTACCTGTCAACTCAAAACATAGCAATTGTTGTCTTGTAAATATACTGAATCACCGCACTACGCAACTGCAAATGAAAATAAATCAAAGTTGTGAATTGTTTGTATTGCTTGGATTCTTCTAACTCTACTGACTTCAAGTAGTTTGATTTCCTTCAAGCCCCTCAAGTGTATAATCTATAGATCATATGCACATCTAGTGGCCCATTCCTATGCAGCTACTGTGCTGGGAGCACAGGGCCACCAACACAGTGATGACTGAATCCAACTCACCAGTCGAGAGGGTAAGGAGACAAGATTCCTCAGAGCCATGCTAGCTCTGTTTTTGATGTAGCACTGCAGAGCTGCCGGAGGCAAATCTGGCTCAGATTGCCTACTTGCAAAATCTGGAGAAAGACCCACACAAAAGTACCACACAATGATATCAGAAACAAGAAACTTAGAAATGCATGCTTTGTCATTAATAATATGCAATCTACAAATGTACCACAAGATGGAGATAGAATGCCTTTTGCTACGCAGTCTTGGTCTCTCCCCCCCAACCCCCAGTGAACTTCTCCATCCATACTAGTTTAGAATCACTCACTGTAGTTTCAATCCAGCATCTGTACTGCAATACCCCACCTTGTATAAGGGGTAACTTTGCTGCAGAGAGGACAGACATGCTATTTCTTGAGTGTAAAAGCAAAAATTCAGCAAGTTTTAATAATTTGGTAATTAAAAATGTGCCCCAGATTCACCAGCTGCTATACTGAAGAAGGCACTGTCAATGAATGTATCCAGCTATATGGCTGCCTGCCTTTGATCTCCCAAACTAAATGGATCATGGACGACTTAAAAGGCACTCCTTATATATGCAACTCTTACATGGGATGGGACATTGAACCACTGGTGTGGGATTGTGACTAGAATGTCTATAGTACTAATGACAAGATCAAGACTTTTCAAATTACCTTCAAATTTTGTTCCATGGTCCCTAGCAACCATGGAACAAAGAGAGACTGGGAACTGAACAGGAAAGGACACAAAAGGTAGAAACAAGCAGGCCATTTTCACGACTGTGAGTGTCAACAATAGAGTCCCACAAACATCTGTATGGGGACCAATACTTTTATTGATTCATAAAAAATCTGGACAGAAGAGTGAATCATAGGGAAACTAAGCGTAGAGAGGTGGAACCAAAATATTCAGGACAGAGAAGTCCAAGAGCTCCAGAAGACTGCTCCAGACTATGTGACCAGTCTCAAAAGCAGTGGCAATCCTTCCCGTACAGAGGACACTTGGTCTGCCTGTTCCAGTGCAGGTTAAGATTGGGCTGTGAGTGCAGTCTGGATGTCTGAAATACGAATCAGTGTTCCTGTTCTTTTGATCTCTTCCTTCAGTTTATGTCTCAAGTGCAAAGGAGTTAGCTTTTAGAAATCAGATATCCACACAGACAGCTATATCAGACACCTGAGAGCAAAATTAGCCATTCCAAAGAAGCAGCAGGAAAGGAGACTCAAGCTGCATTTGCTTTTTCCTCTCCATATTCCCAGGTCTCATTCAAAAGGGAAGAAATACACATCCCCTTGAAAGACACACACATTCTATCCTGCCATCTCCACATGAATATGAGATCTGAAGGCACCCGGACTGCGGAAGAAGCACACTGTGAGATGGCAAAGCAAATGGGATTGTGCAATCAGGCAATCTCTCTCTCTCTCTTTCTCAAACCATGTGTGCTCTCACACACAGAGTGACTGCTGATAGAAGTGTTTCTCAGACTAGGAGTGGCAGAGGACAGTCTAAGGGGTAATAACTCAAATTATGGACATTACAAGGCACCAGAGGGAGGTTCAGACAAGGACCACCAGCATCCAGGTTCATACACTTTACCATTCCACCATCAGGGTAGCTCCCAGGCAGAAGGTATGGTAGGCCTTCACCTGTGAACACAGTAGCATACAGGGTAGAGTATCTGTGGTAGATCTTAAAGAGTAGGCAGGTTGATATCTACAGGCAGACTTTCAGATACCCAGAAGATGAGAACTCTGGCATAATGAACAAAGCCTGACTTAAGTCCTAAGTCTATTTGAAAGACCACATAGAGCTCATGGAGAAGGATAAGACCAGACCAAAAACAAGGGGAGACCAAGTGAATATAGATCCAGGGAAAAAGGGTATGGAGACAAAACAAAAATGGGGTGGTAGTTATATGCCCTTCTTATATTGTACGCATTTCCTATAAAAGAGGGTATTTACTCATGTACTAAGTTCAAAATCAACAAGAACTTCATACAGAGTAAAGTTGTAGAAGTGTCAAGTTCACAAGGACTTATCTAGTAAGTGATTTGAAGGCTGTTACTTCAGGAAGCCAATGGGGAGGATCATGTGAACTTCAAAGACTTTGGCTGACACCACATCCCATTTTTTATCTTGGACGGCTGCTCTCAGCACTGGAGTACCTTGGACATCTGCTAACCTAATTTAGGTGCAAGCATGAATATGAATCAGCTCCCTTCATGGAAGGCTTTTTTTTTTTCATTTCATCAAGAGCGTTATGGTGCATTACAAACATTGGACACTGATTAATAAATGTGAACAATGGCAGTTTTGTCTGAATGTAATTTACCTAATATTTACATAATTAACTAATAATGAGCACATTGGTTTTAAAAAAATGCTTCCTGTTCTTTCACTACTTCTTTAACACTCTTTAAAACCCTTGGAGGTTTTTTTGACCAAAGAAGGTAGAGGGGGTGAAACATTGTTTGCATCTCTCTCTCTCTCTCTCTCTCTCTCTCTCTCTCTCTCTCTCTCTCTCTCTCTCTCATTATCATTTGTCTGTTATGCACATATGTATACATCCCATTTCATGTGTACATATATGAAATTCTTCTGAACATTCCATCATTTGTTACGTTCAGAGTACTTTAATCAAATTACATTTTTCTCCAGGAGGAAGTGTGTTATCAGTATTATGTTTTGTTACAACAGAATTACTATTGTTTTTCATTTCTTAAACAGTCTTTATCTTGTCTTCGGAATTGGAAATGTGAGCCATTCAATGTGTGCAATGAGTAAGGTACATTTGCTGGCAATTTTGTGCCTGGGAATGATGGAATGAAGGATAAAAATCCTGCTGATTTGGTAGAATGATGGGGAGCCAAGTTAAACAATCAGCAGAATTACAAATACATATAGACCCTGATCACAGGTGGGTTCATATAACATTGAATTCTCCCCATATTAAAAACAAAACACCAGGAGTCAAGCAGAAGTAGCCCTCACATAATTCTGTTGATTGGCTCTAGCTGTTCCCAAGTCTAGATCCATGGTTCCAAGCCCACATCTGCTAAGATACCAGGAATGTGGGGGTGAGGCAATGGAGGGGTGGGCAGGGATGTTTTAACCTCTCCTGTATTCACTGATTCCCATTTGCAAATCTTCTCCACTCCCCAAATCTGTTGTTCCTCCATCTGGTTTCAGAAACCAGCTGGAAGGGGGAACTGTCAGCAAGGAATTTATACGAGGGAATTAGCAAGTAGGGAAGAAGTTCAGCACTCCTCCCACCCACCAGTTCTCCACTACAAGTGTCCCACAACTCCCATATTAGCATTAACAGGAAATGCAAGGCTGAAAACATTGTTTTTTCTTGTGACACCTCATTCTGCTACCACCCTAGGCATCTCAGGGCTGGTTCATAGCCACTGTTCAGTGACTGTAGTCTTAATGTGTGAATGGACCATCACAACATGACACCACAGAGAGAGCTCCTAAAACGTAATGCTTTTCAATAGACTCAGTTCACGCATTCAGCTGCCATTCAATAACAGCGCAAGTCTATGCATGACTACTCAGAAGAGTCCAATGAGTTCAATGGAACTTATTCCCAGGTAGGTGTGCATAGGATTGCAGCCTGACAGCCCAATCCTATCTGTCAGCAGCCATTTTGCAAGTGCTGCCATAACTTCAACTTGGCCACCAGACCCTACCTCACCCACCAGACCAGGTAAGACAGTGGTGGGGGTGGAGCAGGGCCTAAGAGAGGGGAGTAAAGGGGGTAATTTGTACCCAGGCCCAGGGTCAGAAAGGGGGCCCAGGAGTGAAAGAAGGGGGCCCAAAAAGTTCCTGGGATCTGACATTTTCCTATCTCACCTGAACAATTGCAGGCATGGTGGCAACTGCTGCTGCAAGCCATACACATCCAGCCCAGGAATGCATCCATGGCCCTCCTTAACATAGTGTCAAATCTGGGAGGAAACTAGCCTGCTACAGGAGCTCTTTAACTTGTGGATCCACTTACTATGATGTAGTGTGTAGGAGATCAGGTAGACCTGGCTGTCAGCACCCTCCCCTTGTCCTATTTTGCCCCTCATTCTGCCTGCCCCATTGCCCCATCCACCTTTGGGAAGGGGCCCAAAAGAAACTTTGTACCCGGTGATAAAATTCCTCACAGAGGCCCTGGGGTGGAGTGAGCAGGAAGGAGTGAAACTGGATGGGGAGGGGGGGAAGAAACAGGGGGTGAGGAGACTGGGGGTGAATCTGGTTTCAGTGGCATGAAGCCAGAAAAAAACCCTCTTTTTTGAAATCTCCCTGTCTCTTCTCAGACTTGTGCCAGCTACAGAGCCAGCACAGGTCCAAGGAAACCCACTTCAGAGTGAGAGGCTTACCCCTTTCCCCTCCAAAGCCTCCCAATCTGCCCATCCTGCTGCACACAGTGCACAACTTTTTGGTGCCGCTTCATCAATGGGGGATGGATGGAGAGGATTGGGCTCTAAGTTAGTATAGAAAAATTAAGTGAGATCTATGTATGTGTGAACCAGGGCTCAGAATAAGTTGAAGTTTTGCCAGAAAGTTCAAATAAGGGAATGGTTTCATTTGGATAATATGGAACAGGTATCTTAGGGACACAAAATGTAATGCAACAGGCAACTAGCATGTGATTCTTAAGTAGGATCAAGCAGAGCTCTCGAGTATGGATGGATCTTTACAATGTCCTACTGTAACTCCCTTTTAAACAATGGTCCCAGCCTTAATAAAATGTGAAGTAGAATTCAATGAAGGAAAACACCCAGAGATTTCTTCCAGTTTGCACACCGTAGTACAGAGTTGCCATAAAATGAAAATGCTGCATGAAAGCATCTGTCCATGTTGACACGAGCAAATCCATTTTGAGTCTTACCCATGCCAGCAATCAACTTGAGCAATGCCCTCTTCTGAGATTCAGCAGCTCTTCCTGCCCGCACAGAAATGGGAACCACCATTTTCCGTAATGAAAGTATAAAATTGCTAATGGTGATTTGTGCTGCCTTTGAAGTTGTGACAGTCTCGTGATCCTTGCCTGATTAAGGGGAAGGGGAAGGAGGACGACCCACATAAGCACAAATGGGAGCCAAGACTCAGTTTCATCATGTACATATTTCTTGTATCGTGGCATGTTTCAAGGGCTCAGCTCCAAAGAAAGAGGTAGTAGAGTGGTGAGAAATTCCCCCTTACTACACCTCTGCTATATGAGAAAAGGAAACTGGGTGCCCTCAGTATATTGATGGCACCTCATCCCAAATCCCTGCATGACTTTTCCCTGCATGTGTCCAGTTTTTCCTGAAGCATCTGTATAGACCTGTGGTTTCCGACCTGTGGTCTGGGGACCACAGGTGGTCCTTGAGACCCTGAGAAGTGGTCCGTGAGGTCTCAGGGAAAAAAAGATGATGACTTGGCGAAATGCTTTCCCATGGGCCACCAGAGAGGCCGGACCCCTTGCAGCTTGCACTTCCATTGTCTCGCCAAGGCCTATCCCATGGGCTATCAAATTGAATTGTATTTCTTTTGTGTGGTGGGGATGAAGGGGGTTTCATGTGGTCCACGACAATTCCAATGTTTGCCTCAGTGGCCCACAGGCTCCTGAAGGTTGGGAACCACTGGTATAGACCAACAATTATGACCATGTGTCTGGTTCGTGTTTGGACTGACCCACTATATTCTTAGTTTCTCTCACTTTCCCGCCCATGTCCCCTTCCAGGAAGCTTTTTGGTGCTCACAGAACATACAGGAAGTTGCTCTGCTATTAATAAGCCCACGGCTTCCACAAGACCTCCACCTCAAATCTCACACAGCTTCAGCACTTTTCCTTCCTTTATTTAGTATCCCATTTCACAATGGCATTCAATCTGTGTCTACAATCACTAAATGGACTGTAAAGCCACACTGAGCAAGAAAGGCTAACTATATTATTTAGCCTGATTAAACTGCCTGCCTCTGGCTCTTTTCCTCTCCTCCCCCCCCCCCCGCCACCTGTTAATAACATGATATACATTTCTATTAGACTCATTGAGAAGGATTGTTTCCATAGTTGCCCTGTGGCAGCATTTGTATGAAAAGGCACATGTATGGTTGAGCCCTGCATGAAGCAGTTTGAGCATGCCCACACAGCAGTTTTGAAGAGGGATGTATATATGGGGTGTATATAACTGGCAATGGGAACTATGGAAAGGAAGCAGCCCTTCGTCCCCCAGAAGGTTGCATCCTTTGCCTTCCCTTAGCAAGGGAAAGACCCTGCCTGGTCCCTGCCATCAGCCAAAGGAGGAGTAGCTGCAGGGAGCTCATCCTCACTCTATCTCCCAGACAAAAACCCTCTGCTCTGATCAGCTGCCAGTTGCCTGTGAATTGCAGATAGTAGAGTCGCTGGGGGTGCCAATGCAGAGGTTGGCAACCTGGAAGTTTGGCGGTGACATGATGACTTCATCATGTCATCATCATGTCACTTCCAGGTTATTGAGCCATGATGTTGCTAGAGGGAGGAGGACACATGTGCAGAGGGAGGGAACTGCCAAAGGGAGGTTGCTGCTGGACGCATGCTGCGGGTGCATGTTGGCTCTGGCTGCTGTGAGTGCCACTGGCTCTCCTGCCAGGTTGGTGCTGCAAGGGCAGGAGTGACTCTGTCACCCCCTTTGCACTCTCTTTTGCTTGTTACCACCCCTCCCACTCCTCTGTTGCCACACCACTGATCGCAGACTGGAAGGGAAGCGGTTTCTGATCTCTCCCATCGGCCAGAGGATTCAGGGCGGCTGGATTGTGTACATGTATTTTTGTAAAACTATTAGTGCAGTGGTTCTCAAACTGGTAGGTCATGACCCACCAGCCCAAGAAGCACTAACTCTGCCCCCTTAAGGGGCAGAATGGGGGAATGATTGTGATGCAATTCTCAGGATCACGCCATCACCAGGGACAGATAGATTTTTCTTTACTCACCCTCTGTTTGCACTGGCCTCCAGGAGGTGAGGTGCCCCATGGAGCCCTCTGCAGAGCTCCCCACAGTTCAGAAATTTGAAAAAACTTGTGATTGCAACCCACTCCCTGGTTGCGATAGCAAAACCGGAAGTGGGATGCGATAGCATTTTTTCACAGTTCTGAGGTGTGGGGCTCCCTGCATCACCTGGAGGCTGGCGTAGACAGAGAGTAAGTAAAGTCCCTCTGTCCCTGGTGGTGGCACAATCCTGGGGGGTCAAGCAAGTTTTTTCTACTTTGTTTAAATTAACCCTATATTTAACCCAAGTTAAACTTAATCTAAATTAGAACATAATCTAAAAGTTCAGTAAATTGGCAGCTAGGGGTATAAAGCTAGCGCCTGCCACTGCGTGAGCCTCTCTGCAGAAGTGCACGTGGCCTCTGGGAACCCAGTGCCTCCAGAACGAAGTGCCAGGTGAGGCGCCGCGAGTTTAGCCTCTGTGCAAGTTCAGCAGCAGGGCGAGGAAGCCAGGGCCCCAGACACTGCCCTTCACTTCCCTTGAGAAGAGGGCAGCAAACCAGTGTAGGGTTTTTAAGTACCCCTAAACAAACAAACAAACAAAAAAACTATGCAGTCAGACAGCCAGCAGCAGGGTACGGGCTATCCGGTGTTTTGCATTGAGTGCCACATGTATGACTATATGCCTTTGGGGCATAAGTCATGGGTGTATATTTGGTGCAGGGAGGTCCAGGGACTCAGGGAATGCATCCGCTCCCTTGAAGCCTTGGTGGCCGACCTGGAGAAGCAGAGGCAGAGAACCATGGGGAGACTTCCGGGGACGATCAGGCTTCATCCCAACCTCAGGTGTGCAGCTTCTCAGCTGCCTGGGTGGGAAGTCTCGGGGCTGGAGGACGTCATCCTGGAGAGGAGGGAAACAATCCCCTGGGGGGACAAGAGGACAGGTGACTCTGGATTTATTATTGTGTGGTACTCAGGACCTGGTTAGAGATGTCAATGTTACTGAGCCGTTGAGGAACAGTGATCATGCTGCGATCCGTTTCGACATGCACATCGGGGGAAGAACACCAGGCAAATCTCTCCCTTGACTTCCGACGAGCGGACTTCCCTCAAATGAGGAGGCTGGTTAGAAGGAGGTTGAAAGGGAGGGTAAAAAGAGTCCAATCTATGTTACCAAAAAGGGCTGTTATGATTTAAGGGGAATTATTATATTACCCTTTTGGAAACTTCAGGATCGCAGTCTAGATAACAAGACAGCGTAATGCAAAGAAATTCCTTTTTAGCTTGAAAAGAGACTGGAAGAAAGATAACTTTCCACAGGATTATATTTTTATTGCAAAAACACATAGGTATACATAATGCACATGGAAAAATGGTAAGTATATGTCTACTTGAATCCTAGTACTTGGATACAGTGTACCTAACTTTCATGGTGGTTGCATGTGGAGTGTATTTGGTGCATTCCGAGATCAGAAAAGGATAGATTTTAGGGAAGGATTTTAGGGGTCCCTGGTCTGCATAACCCAGCTGCTGACTAAAGATGGGTAGAGAAGGGGAGAAAAAGGGGGAGGGAGAAGGGAAAAGGTTTCAGACGCAAGATATAGTTACCTGTCCTGAGAAACCGTTGGCGTGGGTGGAAGAGTCCTATGGAGGACCTCTGCCTTGGAGGGCAGCTAGAGAGAGAGAGAGAGAGAGAGCACATGTGGCGAAGTTCTCTTTTAAGGGTTTTTGCTGACCTGAATGACCGGGATGTGGCCTCCTGGATGCGCATGCTCACTACACACAGTGGGACAAGTGGAGCATGCAAGAAAAGCAGGATGATCGGAAGTCAGCTATCAGCCATGCTGGCCTCCTGGGGGGGTGGAACTGAAACATTCAATAGACCAGGACCATTTCAAATCTGCATACAGTGATTAAGCAGTGTGATTAGTTAGGACAATACAAAGAATAGGCAATACTTAAACAATGATTTAAGATGCTAGACTTCTTCCTCCAGAGGTACATGCCGACGTGTTTTGCATACACAATGACTGAATCAGGAGACACTTACAATGCATACATTGACCTGCAGGGAAATGAGCGTTGTTTAATTCATGTGCTTGTGGTTTTGACCAGGATTTTTGGAAAAGTGTGCTGGGGGAAGTGTGTCTTGTGTTTTGAGGTTTGGCCTGCATGAGTTTTAGTATAAAATCACAACTTGGAAGGGAAAAGGAGATTTTCACGTAACATCTCTCCAGAGTGCACGGAGGTTGCTCAAATCAACAGTAATAGAGGCCCAGCGGAAGTGTATACCACAAAGGAAGAAGGGCTCGACTAAGTCCAGGAGGGTGCCCGCATGGCTAACAAGCCAAGTTAGAGAGGCCGTAAAGGGCAAGGAAGCTTCCTTCTGTAAATGGAAGTCTTGCCCTAATGAGGAAAATAAAAAGGAACATAAACTGTGGCAAAAGAAATGTAAGAAGGTTATACGGGAGGCCAAGAAAGACTATGAGGAACACATGGCCAGCAGCATTAAGTCAGTTGGCAACCTTCAGTCTCGAAAGACTATGGTATTGCGCTCTGAAAGGTGGTTCTGGAACAGCATCTAGTGTGGCTGAAAAGGCCAATTCGGGAGTGACAATCCCTTCCACACTGGGAGCAAGTGCAGTCTGTCCCTGGTCTGTCTCCCTGGCTATGGGCCTTCCTTCTTTGCCTCTTAGCCTCAGACTGTTGGCCAAGTATCTCTTCAAACTGGGAAAGGCCATGCTGCACAGCCTGCCTCCAAGAGGGCCGCTCAGAGGCCAGGGTTTCCCACTTGTTGAGGTCCACTCCTAAGGCCTTCAGATCCCTCTTGCAGATGTCCTTGTATCGCAGCTGTGGTCTACCTGTAGGGCGCTTTCCTTGCACGAGTTCTCCATAGAGGAGATCCTTTGGGATCCGGCCATCATCCATTCTCACGACATGACCAAGCCAATGCAGGCTGCCGAGCCAGCAGCATTAAGGGGAATAATAAAAGCTTCTTCAAATATGTTAGAAGCAGGAAACCCGCCAGAGAAGCAGTTGGCCCTCTGGATGGTGAGGGAGGGAAAGGGGAAATAAAAGGAGACTTAGAGATGGCAGAGAAATTGAATGAGTTCTTTGCATCTATCTTCACGGCAGAAGACCTCGGGCAGATACCGCTGCCTGAACGGCCCCTCCTGACCAAGGAATTAAGTCAGATAGAGGTTAAAAGAGAAGATGTTTCAGATCTCATTGATAAATTAAAGATCAATAAGTCACTGGGCCCTGATGGCATCCACCCAAGAGTTATTAAGGAATTGAAAAATGAAGTTGCTGATCTCTTGACTAAAATATGCAACTTGTCCCTCAAAACAGCCACGGTGCCAGAGGATTGGAGGATAGCAAATGTCACGCTGATCTTTAAAAAGGGAAAGAGAGGGGACCCAGGAAACTATAGGCCAATCAGCCTAACATCTATACCGGGTAAGATGGTGGAATGCATCATCAAAGATAGAATCTCAAAACACATAGACGAACAAGCCTTGCTGAGGGAGAATCAGCATGGCTTCTGTAAGGGTAAGTCTTGCCTCATGAACCGTTTAGAATTATTTGAAAAGGTCAACAGGCATGTGGATGCAGGAGAACCCATGGACATTATATATCTGGACTTTCAGAAGGCGTTTGACACGGTCCCTCACCAAAGGCTACTGAAAAAACTCCACAGTCAGGGAATTCGAGGGCAGGTCCTCTCATGGATTGAGACCTGGTTGAAGACCAGGAAACAGAGAATGGGTGTCAATGGACAATTTTTACAATGGAGAGAGATGAAAAGCGGTGTGCCCCAAGGATCTGTCCTGGGACCGGTGCTCTTCAACCTCTTCATAAATGACCTGAAGACAAGGCTGAGCAGTGAGGTGGCTAAGTTTGCAGACGACACCAAACTTTTCCAAGTGGTGAAGACCAGAAGTGATTGTGAGGAGCTCCAAAAGGATCTCTCCAAACTTGCAGAATGGGCAGCAAAATGGCAGATGCGTTTCAATGTAAGTAAGTGTAAAGTCATGCACATTGGGGCAAAAAATCAAAACTTCACATATAGGCTAGTGGGTTCTGAGCTGTCTGTGACAGATCAGGAAAGAGATCTTGGGGTGGTGGTGGACAAGTCGATGAAAGTGTCGACTCAGTGTGCGGCGGCAGTGAAGAAGGCCAATTCTATGCTTGGGGTCATTAGAAAAGGTATTGAGAACAAAACAGCTAATATTTATAATGCCGTTGTACAAATCGATGGTAAGGCCACACCTGGAGTATTGTGTCTAGTTCTGGTCACCACGTCTCAAAAAGGATATAGTGGAAATGGAAAAAGTACTAAAGAGAGCGAGTAAGATGATTACTGGGCTGGGGCACCTTCCTTATGAGGAAAGACTACAGCATTTGGGCCTCTTCAGCCTAGAAAAGAGACGCCTGAGGGGGGACATGATTGAGACATACAAAATTATGCAGGGGAAGGATAAAGTGGATAGAGAGATGCTCTTTACACTCTCACATAACACCAGAACCAGGGGACATCCACTAAAATTCAGTGTTGGGAGAATTAGGACAGACAAAAGAAAATATTTCTTTTCTCAGTCTGTGGTTGGTCTTTGGAACTCCTTGCCACAGGATGTGGTGACAGCATCTGGCCTGGATGCCTTTAAAAGGGGATTGGACAAGTTTCTGGAGGAAAAATCCATTACAGATTACAAGCCATGATGTGTATGTGCAACCTGCTCATGTTAGAAATGGGCTACGTCAAAATGCCAGATGCAAGGGAGGGCACCAGGTTGCAGGTATCTTGTTATCTGGTGTGCTCCCTGAGGCATTTGGTGGGCCGCTGTGAGATACAGGAAGCTGGACTAGATGGGCCTATGGCCTGATCCTGTGGGGCTGTTCTTATGTCACATCACCACCATCCCCCTGCCCCTGCAAAGACTTATAGCGGTGTAAACTCGACACAGGAGTTTGAGAACCACTGTATTAGTGTATATTCTTGCAATTTTTTGCAAGCTGCCTGGAGGATCGTCTGAATGAAAGATGGGGGAACAGGGGACATCTCCTAAACAAATAAGTGTAATGCACAGCCAGGCCCTAAAGTCCATGTGACCCACAACCGCACCTTGAAAAAAAGGAGGCAGCCTGTACATCACTATAAGCCTGTATGCTTATAGCGACTTGTAAAGCAAGTACATTTCCAGTCCAGTAAGCATTTAAATAACGTAAAAAAGGCACCCCCACCCCCAGGATCCACAGATAATTGAAAATGGATACTGGATCTGCAAATACAGGGGCCTGCCTGAATACACTTCTGAAAAAATATTCTTGTGACTAATCTAAATCAAAATGCATTCAAGGTTTGCATGTTTCTCAATAAACCCCCTGTTGAGACATAGTGAAAGTGATGATTATGTGAGAGACATGTGGCCAGTGAGTGACTTTGCATTCAGCAAAAGGGAATTGTGATTTCTTGCCTTCCCAACAATTTCCTTCTCACTTCCTCCCATGCTCCACACTGCATACATAATCCCAGGCCCAGGGAGTCTCATACAGTACTGTTGAGGGTCACACACAGAACTTCTGTATGTTCCACGTAAGAGAGAGCATTGGATAAGCATCACAGTCAACAGCAGCAGGGTCAGCAGCAACTCTGGCCCCAGGGTAGTAGTTGAGCCTGCACTCTTCTTCTATTGTTTTCTAAATGATCCACCTAGTTCCTAAATAATGATGTATTGCTTTGCAATGGGCTTCATTCAATATCCACATTGTTAATCCAAATCTAGTGAAGTATAGATGAAAAATAGGGAATTGACGGCGGGGGTGGGGGTGGGCGAATCTTCTACAAATCACTTTCTCATTATATTTTTCTCCCACTGACCACAGAACAGTAGAGTTTGATCAGCCTTCTCCTCTGTATAATGGATCAATCAAGGTTTATTCCCCTGTGGTCCTCTTCTAATTGTCATTACTTAGTTAAGTAATTAATTTGGAGCAGTGTTGGTCAAAATGTTCACAAACTAATCACTTAAAGCCACAGAGAAGAGAAATCAGGTACCTATTAGTGGAACAACATCTGTTGCTGCCAGTCTTACCCCACATTGCAAGGACAGGTTGAGAGCAATTATCTGGACTCCTTGGTATACGTAGGGAAGAAGAAGCCACAATATCCAGAGCTGCTAAATTCCTATTGAATACAAGTTCCTTTGAGCGGGGGAGATCTGCCAAACATGCCATGGAAAAGATGGATCTGAGCTAAGATCCTATTCCTGCCTTCTCATTTAGCCTTCAGGCAGAGCTGTGCGTACTCAACATTTAAAAAAAAAAAAATCAAATGTTTGCACCAAAGTAATAAGTAGCTATCAACAACTGACTCCCTCCCAGTGGCTGTTTGCTAGTGTCTCCCTTGTGTCTTGATTAAATCACAATAAAAAATAATAGCAGTTACATTTATGTGGTGCAGAGCTGAATTCAATGACCCACAAAATTTGTGCAAATTAATGCTCCAATTCTATGGGCCAGTTGTACTGGCATACTACCATGTACACCAGTGTAACAAGGGCCCCACTGTCACGTCAGGCCAGTGCAGCAGCTGTAAAGACACACGCTGTCAGCAGCGCAAAGCAGGCTGGCCACCAGCCAATGGAGCAGGAATTGGATGGGTCACAGCAGAGCTGGCAGCTTCCAGATACCAAATCCCCATTCCAAGCTCCAGCCACACCCCCAGAGCTAAACCAGCAACAGAACTGGCATAGATCTGAGGAGATCCATTGGGGACCATGTGGCAGCTGGGAAGAGAAAGTATTTCTCTCTTACCCCCTCTTGACTGGTCTCATCCCGGGATAGTGAGTAGAATTCAGTGGGTGCTGTGCGCTGCATCCTACGCACTGTCATTGGATAGGATTGGGACATAAGCAAGCATATACAGTTTCTGTTATTTTGCACCATGGATTTGGCAACTTCTACCACTTCGCAGTTTCATCTGCTTCTGATGGTCATGAAAGTCAAGGAATTATACTTCCTTCTGCTTCTGCTAGTGATGGAGAAGTGCAAGGAATTCCTTCTGCTTCTGCTAGGTCTGGAGGTCACTGACCCTGCAGTCTTTGACAATGAAAATTGTGTTCAGCAATTTCTTCAGCAGTACATCAGTACCATTTATAACAGTACATCTTGAGATGTGGAACACATTTCAGAAGATTCTTCCATGCAGGAATAAAGGACATTACGGGCTTCTGGCAACCCAAACTTCTCACGTTATCTAAACTTCCAATTGCATGTTGATTCTATCAGCAGGCCAGTTGCTTTATGAGAAGTGAATTGTTGTCTGGGAATAAGCCCCTTTTCTCACCCTTATAGACTGAAATCAAATCATTTCATCAAACCTGGATCCCCATAGGTGTCTTTTGCTTCCCTGAAATGGCACAGAGGCCAGCTGGCAGGGAGGGATTGCATCACAACATAGCCACAGTTGCAGCAACCACCAGAAACCTCATGGTGGCTGGAGGGAAGACAGGGTGTGCTTTGTCATTCTCATTTGCTTCCCCAGCCCCACCCCCATCGCCATCCTGTTCTGTCCTCCTCCCACCCATTCAACTCCTCCCTTCCTCCCTCACCCTTCCCCACCCTGTGCTGGAATTACCTGCTCCAGTGTGCCTTTTGACAACCCCTGGCATCAGTGGGAAGGCTCCAGGCTTCCCACTGGTGTGCCTGGGCCTTGCGCTGCTGCAAAGCACTTTATGGGTTCTGGCATGCGTTAGGATTGGGCCGTAAACCTAAAGTAACAACAAGAAAACACAAGGCCTTAGGATGCAAAGATTGCTTTCATAGATTAGATTTGTGTTAGCCTGATTCTCTGAGCTGTTGTGACTCTCCAATGCGTGAATGTTTGTAAATGCAAAGTAGAATACGGGAGATACAGTGAATCACCATTATGGCCAAACTAGATGTTATACTCAATGGACAAGTTTAAGTCAAAGATTTGTGTAAAAAACAAAACCCCAAAGACAAACAGAATCTGAACTGCTTGTGTTCAAGGTGGCACAGCATTCTCTGTACCTGACACTTCAATTATTCCTCTACAACAGCAGTTCTGTTAATTTGTATTTATAATCAACTACTACAAAAACAATTTAAAGTAATCACCCAACAACGGGAGTACAAAAATGAAACTCCCCCATTGCAATCTTTTACATTAATCTGAGAGATGCTTCATCTTCATATTTCCATCCCTGTATCTCTATGCAACCAATTTACATGGTTGGTTTTAACTGTTTTGTGAGGTGTCTCAGAAATCACAACTGAGAGGTCAGGTATAAATATCTTGAATGAATACACAAAATTAGAATCTGCTTTGATGAGATAGGCAATTTATTCTAAGTTAAAAACGAAGCTTCAATAAGAAAATACAGACGTAACATTGAGGGGTTTACTAACATAGCGAGGGTTACTAGCAAGTCTCTTATTCACTTCTGTGGATGTTAGAAAAGACTTTTACATTCAAAGTAAAGTTCTGAGATTAACATAATCTGCTGTTCCTTTTCTTTGCTGTGAGAAAGACATCACAAGGAGCTCCCACATTTTATGCAGTCATTGCCAGGCCGATGAAATTCCATCACTTATTTTATTTAATTTTGCAAAAACCATTTTTGTCATGCAATGATAATTTGGTTCCAAAATCTTCAAATGATAATATAGCCATGTACTGGATTGGGCAGTAAAAGATGTTGGAGCTGAATTCACACACTTTGGGTTCCATTTCCAGTTAATCAAGGCAAGGTTAATACAAGTCAGGAGGCCAAGTACTGAGCAGGAAGGGAGTTGTTCAGGAAGCACCTAAAGTTAGATTCATTCAGCTGCTGCATCAGCAACTTCCAGGAGAGTTTTATGCAGATAGCCTGGTAGTTCCATTCTTCCTGGAGTACCTGAGTGTCTGGTCTGGTCTGTTTATAACACTAAAGTTTAGGATTCCTCTTCTCTTTGTATTAGTGGACATGTATGAAATGACATTCTTTGTGGTAGCAGTCAATTATTGCACCATCAAAGTTTTGAGTTTGTTTTCAAACTTGCTTATATCTCTGTTCTAGAAGCACCATGGTGATTGTTGGGGTCCTCAGCTGGGAATTGCCCAGCTGGGGAACATGAGGTTGTCCCGTCCAATTATACCAACTCCCTTCTAATGCCCACTTTTTGGCTAATTAACCCTTTCTTCTTCAAAGAACAGCAGCTGCAGTGGGCAAAGGAAATGACTAGAACTCCTTATCAGTTTGAGCAATTAACCAGAATTTATTGCTACAAACACAGGCACTCCCTGCAGTTCCTCTTGTCCAGAGGCTTTCCCCAAAACTCCACTTAGTGGGTAAAGGTCTGGAGCCTCCAGTCCAAGTCCACAGTCTCCAGAGCACAGTCCAGTATTCCCAGTATCAGTCCAGCGCAGCACTCCCTCCCCTGAGTGTCCAGCAGAGTCTCTCCTCCAGCAGGGTCCTGTAGGTCTGGGGTGTTCCATAGGTCTGGGTGGGCCTTGCTCCTTCTGAAGCTGCCTTTTATCCTTGGATGTCTCATTATCCAAAATGCAGCTCAGCTGTGAGCTACCTTGTTAGCCCCTTGTTACGTCCAAATTAGGCTCAGGTGAGCCGTCCCTTCAGTCCATGTCCATTCAAAGTCCCATCGAGGTCAAATGAATCTCGGATGTCCATCAGAGTCTCCATTGGCCTTGATTGATTACAGCTGTGGAGCCAGCCCTGTCCTTCCCGGAGCTGTCAACCAGCTGTCAAAACATGGGAATCACTGTCAACACCACATCACCCACCTGATGATCTTCTGATCTTCCATTACAGGGGTCCCCCAATTCTGCAGGTTTTCTGAGCAGGATATCATCCTACAATATGGTTTGGGGGACCCATGAAAGTGCTCTGACTCTCTTTAGGTCTAGTTCACGTTGTGTATGTGTGTATGTGTGTGTGTGTGGGGGGGGTCATCTTCTGTTGAGGACATCCTTCATTTCAATCTTGTTCTGGAAGCTAGGAGGTCCTGAAACTTGCTACCCAAAAGTTTGAATCTTTGGGCCTTCCAGATATGAAGAAAATGCCTTTTTGGTCATAGACCTTCCAACATAAGCCATCGGTTCTAAACATACTATCACAAATGAATGCATTGAAGCCATTGGAACATACTTCCAGCATCAGGATGTTACTGCTATGGAAGTAATCAGTTATGGAATTTTTAGAAAGGGGTTTACACAGCTCCTTTCCCTGCAAAACTGGAGACTGGTAAAAGCAGGTAGTGGGTACAAGACCAAGATGGAAATGTGGTTGTGAAGCAGCTCAGAACTAGCAGCATGGCTACGTGAAGAAGTCAGTGGCGGACCTCCTCAGCCCCGCACACTGGGGCAAAGGTCCGAGATGGCGCCCCCTACAGGATGCCACCACTCCCACATGCAAATCTGCCCCCCTTCACTTACCTGGAGCTCATGGTGCCTCTCGTAACTCCAGGACATGAGGGGAAGCCTCCTGAAGGTTCCCCAATGCTTTAAACTGTGCTTCCAGCAAACCAGAAGCATAGTTTCTAACCCCCTCGGGAGCCTTAGAGAGGCTTCTTCGGGGTCCTAAAGTTTTGCAAGGGTCCGCACCTGGAGCATTTACTCCATCAACCACTGGAAGAGGTAAGTGCACATCAAGCCCCAGATGGTGAAAACAGGGTTAACCCATCAGTGAGATCCACAAGTTTTTTCAATCACAAGCTTTATAGATTCCTCGCTGGAGCACCTATCTATAGCTTATGGTGGCCTTCTGATTAAAAGGGTTTCTTTTTTTCCATCCCAGAGGAAAGCACTCGATTTTCATTTTATTTTTGCAGATGTCAGGTTCTGGTATTTGAAGACAGCAAATGCATGTCAAAATTGTGATTGGATGGTGGATGATGGTGAACCTGGCTCAAGAAAAAACTAGACTTCATTTTTGACTCATCTGCCAAGTTCTTTCTTCTTCCAAGTTCTGTATTTGGAACTTGCAAGTTAAATCGGTTCAACAGTAATGTCACGGTTACAAGAAAGTTCCACAAGCAGTATACATGCTGACAACTGAATTCACAAATCAAAATAAGGATTTTTGGTTTTGGTTTAGGTACATCACTTTACTTCCTGCACTTTACAATTTAGAGGTTTTGGAGGAAGTGTTAAAGATACCATGTCAGAAAGATTTTTTGCAAGTCTAGTACAAAAAGCCTCCAAGCCAATAGAAAATGTTTATTTGCATATTGAGTGGATAAAATTAGGAAGCCCCTTCTTCTTCTTCTTCTTCTTCTTCTTCTTCTTCTTCTTCTTCAGTGCCTTTATCCTGACAGGACTGTAGTGCAACAGTGAAAACTTGATCATGGAGAAACAAGGGGCTAACAATGACAGTGGACTCTTCACAGACACCAGTAGACTACCTTTTTCAGATAGGATGACATTTGCATCACCCGGAATGGCAACATTTGAAATAAACGGTAAAGTATTTTCATTGTTTGACAATGATATGAACTTAGAAAAGCAAAAGAAAAGAAAAGAAAAAGAAATCTAGTGCTATATTATTAGTTGATGAATATTTTGCTTTTGTTTTGAAAGGTTTAATTAGTTTCATTGGACAACACAACTTTACACACACACACACACACACACACACACACACACAACACACACACACACACAGCTACCTACTTCTGGGAGGAAGTTCCATGAAATACAGCAAAACATACTTCTAAGCACACACGCTGTGCTAATTGTCTTATTTAAATTATTACATGAGGAATGTAGCAGGATATCATGACATTTCATGATGAAGGCTGTGAGCCTAAGTATACTTATTGGAGAGTTAGGCCCATTGAACATAATGGAGCTGACTCTCAAGCAAACATGCAGAAGATTGAGCTGCACCATGGATTCCAAGGGAGTGCTTGAATTTTTCATGTAGTATGTGTGTGTTTTTTGCACCATTTGAGAATTTATTTAAATAACACGTTAAATGTCTGCTTTTTTCAGCAATATGCACAGAAGCATGAGCCCAGACCTTTTTCACATGTTACTTCTGTGTATTTCACTGAGAAATGTTGCACCATTCTACCTTACTTCATTGTCACCTGACATAAAGGGTGCGTTTTTCATACTTAAGCATTCACAGCTATGGGCAGATGCAACACTGGGGTTTAATGAGGAACTAATTTTTGTTGCATTCAGAATGTACTATGCATTCCAGATGTACAGAGGCTCTTTATTCTGTGCCAGCCCAAGGGCTGTCACAGAATTGAATAGCCTCATTGTGGGGCTACTTCCCTTAGCTGGAGGGAAAGGCACAAAAGTCCTTTTTCCCCAAGGAGCTGCTGGCAGCTGCCCTGTTGCGCACAACTGTTTCAGTGCCACAGCAGTCCTGGCACAACCGGCAGCTCAGGATTGGGCTGCATATCAGTGCTAGAAAATTACTTAGGATTGGGCCATAAATTTAGCACACCAAGGTGCACAACGTGTGCATTTGCCGGGCTCATCTTGTAGAAAAGTGATGGTGTGAACTACTCCTAAAACAGGAAATCTCAGCAACCATGTACTACAACCATGGCTGCAATTTCTGCACACTTGTTTGAGAAAAACCTTCAGCATGTTGCTTCCAACATGCACAAGATTTCCTTAGGCCTGCCTTTCTATGCAGCAAGTTGAAGCAATCAGGGTGGCTAATGGGGGAGAGAGAGCACATCTTGAGGTATCCAGCCTTCCTTTCAACTCCTCTTCCCCCCCCCCCCCAAAAAAGAAGAGGAGCATGAGATTATGCTATAGCCCAGGAGTGCTCAGAGTTTAGCATTTTTTGAGCTTTTTTTTTTTCAGTGAACTCCCAGAACAAAATGGCAGTGGAGTAAGTTGCAAATCATAGCTTGTACAATAATTCACATTTGTTTGTGTTTTTTTTACACACCCCAACTCAGTTATGCATTTTGGCTGCTAACTATACAAGGTTAGGAGCCAAGAATAGCACAAGAAGAAATTTCAACAGACCAAGTCTGGGAGGTAGGCAGAAGTTTCAGGAGTGACTTTAGCCACCAGTAGCTCTAGAATAGGGGTTCCCTAATTGGTGGGTCGCAACTCACCAGGGGAACCAGAACTGGGCCATTCCCCCTTAAGGGGGAGTAGCCCAGGTATGGGTGACCGATGGCTCCATGGAGCTGCGGGGACCCAATGACATTTTAATGTACCTGGGTGCTGCTGAAGCCTCCATGAGGGTACTGGAGGCTCAAAGCCCCTCTTCGAGCCTCCAATTGCTAATTGCTCACTTCCGGTTTGCACAAATGGAGGGTTCAGCAGCTCACGGAGGCTTCAACAGCTCCCCAGGCATGTTAAAATGTTGCTAGGTCCCCACAGCACTGTATAGCTGCAGCGCCGTCAGGACAGCCCCCCCCTTTTGCTCCCACTCCACCCCTGCCACTATTATGAGGTTTTCAACTCCCTCAGGAAATTTGGGAATTTCTGCTCTAGAACAGGGGTGCCCAAACCCTGGCCCAGGGGCCACCTGCGGCCCTCGGGGACTCCCAATCCAGCCCTCAGGGAGCCCCTAGTCTCCAATGAGCCTCTGGCCCTCTGGAGACTTGCTGGAGCCCATGCTGGCCCAATGCAACCGCTCTCAGCGTGAGGGCAACAGTTTGACCTCTCACACAAGCTGTGGGATGAGGGCTCCCTCCACTACTTGCTGTTTCATGTCTGTGATGCAGCAGCAGCCGCAAAGAAAAGGCCAGCCTTGCTTTGTGCAAGGCCTTTTAGAGGCCTTGAGCTACTGCAAGACCTTCATTCATTCATGTAAGTCCCATCTCTATTATATTCATTTATGTAAATTTATTCAAATTTTAAATGTAAATTAATTCTTTTTTCCCCGGGCACCAACACAGTGTCGGAGAGATGATGTGGCCCTCCTGCCAAAATGTTTGGACACCCCTGCTATAGAATAACCACCTGTTGCCTCTGTTCTAGCCTAACTCTAGAGGGCAGTACTTGCCTCTCCTCCTCTTCTACTTCTTCTTTTTTTTTTGAAATCCAGTATGTGAACAGGACAAAGAGGTTATTCCATTTGCCACCTGCTGACTGGTTACAACACATCATCACCACCAAGCCTGATCAGGAAGCCTGACCACTACCAATCAGCCTGATGTGGAAGCAGGGTACAAGCAGGCCAGCCTTTCACAACTGGCCCAGGAGCCAAAATATCTGGGGTTGCTCTGGCATCAGCCTACGCAACCGTTTTGCACTTTTGACAAAGCTAACAGAGAACAAGAGGTCTCATTCTGCCTGGAAATAAAGCAGTCTCTTCATTCACTAAGATCACAGTCCGCTTGCCAAAGAGCTTTCTGTTACCTCAGGCAGCTCAGTAGTCAGAATCTTTACTCAGACAAGCAAGTCATTAACCTCAAGGGACTTTACTCTTAAGTAATTGCACACAGGATTGCAGCCTGAATTGGTAACATATCACACTACACCTTGGTGATTCAAACTGCAACCCCACTTGACAGAATTATGTTGCTTGTTTTATTCCTCCCTCAAACCTTAGAACCAAGAAGCAAGAAAAAGATTTCCAAATGCTGTACTTGGACTGCGTTGATAATGTACCTGGTCGTGCTCACTGGAGTCCTGGGATTGTTGGCCTATCAAGGTAATAGATCTCAAATGCTGTTTACTGTCCTGAATAAAAGCAAAGTTTGTACACCAATGACACTGCAAATATGCAATCTGTAAATCTGGCTAAGGGGAAAAACAGGCAAATCCTGCTGCCAGGATGCCTTATTAGATGTGGGAGGAAGGAACTTGTGCTAAAGGACTTACAGTGCAATCCTGAGCTGCACATGGGCCAGTGCAAGTCCCTTGCGCTGGCCCAGGAGGGTTGCAAACGTGCTGCAAGGCACATTTGCAGCTCCTTGAGAGTTGCAAGGCCGGCGCGCCTCTGCAGGGACTGTCCCCTGCAGAGGCTGTCAGAAGCCTCCGCGCCGATGGAGCGAGAGAGCCTTGTGTCGACCCAGATGGGCTGACGCAAGGCTCTGGGGTGGGTGGGGAGGAGGCGGGGAAGAGGCAGGGAGGAGGCGTTCCTGGGTGGGGGAAGGGCAGGCAGTGGGTGGCCCCAGGGGCAGGAGGCAGGGCTGGGATCCAGCAGTTATGCCAGATCCCAAACCCCATTCCTGGGGAGTTTGAAGCAACTTGAAGCTGCTCCACTTTCCTCAGACTTGTGCCACCTCAGGAGGTGGTGCAAGTCCGAGGAAACCCATTGGGGCCAGGGTGCCTTACCCGGGGTAAGGGGAACAGTTTCCCCTTGCCTATGGCTGAGCCAATTCTGGCCCCCATCCTGTGCTGGGAACAGCACAAGCCTCTTGGCTTGCCTGTTCCAGCACAGGATAGGACTGCGCCCTTAGACAGTTTTCTCCTGGCGGTTTTCAGCAGATAAATCAGAAACAGAGTCTTAACTGCTTGCTGCATTTCAGATCATGAGTGAATCCTTGAATTTTGGAAAGAAGCTTCTTGCCAGTCTTACCCTATAAACACAAGCATCCAAGAGAAACCTCTTTGCATTACGGCTCCAATAAAGTACATTTGAGGGCCTTTACAACAAATAAAAAATAAAAGCAAAGAATGCTGCATTCAAGGAACACAAATTCCCAGGATACAAATGAACAACCCTCAGACCTTTTGCCTCACACACTGTTTCCCAGATGCTCTCACAACTAGAAACATGCCAGACATGTCTTTCTCCTTAAGGACAGACCTTTAAAACATTTGTTATCCTTCAGGATGTTAATGACTTATTTTTAGAATGCAGTATCATTTTGCCATTCAGTAAGTATTGCTAAATAGGAGCAGTCAATACTCCAGTCACTTCTCTTTATATGCAAATTTACTATCTGCAAATTTTGCAAATATCTGCAAGGGGAAGAATTGTTATCTACCTCTCATTATCTGCACCTTCGTTCTCATTATCCACTATGCAGAGACCTTCTGGAGGCTGCAGGGACCTTCAAAACTGTGCTTGTGACCAGTGTGGACCCCTTTAAAATGGCCAGTGGAAGCTGGTTGCAGGCACCATTCTGAAGGTCCCTGCAGCCTCCAGAAGGTCTCTGCAGCGTTCAGATATATTTTGGCACTTCCTGCTGGCTTCCTGCTGCACTCTGCTGGCTTCCTAAGGGTCTCTGATAGATTCTTCTGATGGCAGGGAAGGTACAGCTTCCCTCCACCAGGGTACCCCTTGTACCTAACCTCATTAATCTCATAGGATCAACAGTTCATTATCTGAGAATAGGGTTTCCAAGAACCTAACCCTAGGGGCTAACAAGAACTGACTATATAATGCTGAGTTGGTCCTTCAAACTTATGCTTATGCTGACTTATGCTGAGTTGGTCCTTCAAACTCAGTATTGTCTATACCAATTGTTAGCAGGTCTCCAAGTCAATTGTTCCCTTCCTGGAAGGGAACTTGAGGCCTTCCTCATTTAAAGCATGAAACCACTGTGCTATAGCCCTTCCCTGCAGGGCCTAGGAGAGGGAGGTAACGGGGTACATAAGTACATAAGAACATAAGAACAGCCCCACTGGATCAGGCCATAGGCCCATCTAGTCCAGCTTCCTGTATCTCACAGCGGCCCACCAAATGCCCCAGGGAGCACACCAGATAACAAGAGACCTCATCCTGGTGCCCTCCCTTGCATCTGGCATTCTGACATAACCCATTTCTAAAATCAGGAGGTTGTGCATACACATCATGGCTTGTACCCCATAATGGATTTTTCCTCCAGAAACTTGTCCAATCCCCTTTTAAAGGCGTCTAGGCTAGACGCCAGCACCACATCTTGTGGCAAGGAGTTCCACAGACCGACCACACGCTGAGTAAAGAAATATTTTCTTTTGTCTGTCCTAACCCGCCCAACACTCAGTTTTAGTGGATGTCCCCTGGTTCTGGTATTATGTGAGAGTGTAAAGAGCATCTCTCTATCCACTCTGTCCATCCCCTGCATAATTTTGTATGTCTCAATCATGTCCCCCCTCAGGCGTCTCTTTTCTAGGCTGAAGAGGCCCAAACGCCGTAGCCTTTCCTCATAAGGAAGGTGCCCCAGCCCCATAATCAACTTAGTCGCTCTCTTTTGCACCTTTTCCATATCCACTATGTCTTTTTTGAGATGCGGCGACCAGAACTGGACACAATATTCCAGGTGTGGCCTTACCATAGATTTGTACAATGGCATTATAATACTAGCCGTTTTGTTCTCAATACCCTTCCTAATGATCCCAAGCATAGAATTGGCCTTCTTCACTGCCGCCGCACATTGGGTCGACACTTTCATCGACCTGTCCACCACCACCCCAAGATCTCTCTCCTGATCTGTCACAGACAGCTCAGAACCCATCAGCCTATATCTAAAGTTTTGATTTTTTGCCCCAATGTGCATGACTTTACACTTACTGACATTGAAGCGCATCTGCCATTTTGCTGCCCATTCTGCCAGTCTGGAGAGATCCTTCTGGAGCTCCTCACAATCACTTCTGGTCTTCACCACTCAGAAAAGTTTGGTGTCATCTGCAAACTTAGCCACTTCACTGCTCAACCCTGTCTCCAGGTCATTTATGAAGAGATTGAAAAGCACCGGTCCCAGGACAGATCCTTGGGGCACACCGCTTTTCACTTCCCTCCATTGTGAAAATTGCCCATTGACACCCACTCTCTGCTTCCTGGCCTCCAACCAGTTCTCAATCCACGAGAGGACCTATCCTCTAATTCCCTGACTGTGGAGTTTTTTCAGTAGCCTTTGGTGAGGGACCATGTCAAACGCCTTCTGAAAGTCCAGATATATAATGTCCACGGGTTCTCCCAAATCCACATGCCTGTTGACCTTTTCAAAGAATTCTATAAGGTTCGTGAGGCAAGACTTACCCGTACAGAAGCCTTACTCTCCCTCAGCAAGGCCTGTTCATCTATGTGTTTTGAGATCCGATCTTTGATGAGGCATTCCACCATCTTACCCGGTATGGATGTTAGGCTGACCGGCCTATAGTTTCCCGGGTCCCCCCTCTTTCCCTTTTTAAAAATAGGCGTGACATTTGCTATCCTCCAATCTTCTGGCACCATGGCCATTTTGAGGGACAAGTTGCATACCTTAGTCAAGAGATCTGCAACTTCATTCTTCAATTCCTTAATAACTCTTGGGTGGATGCCATCAGGTCCCAGTGACTTATTGATCTTTAATTTGTACCTAGGCCCAGGAGGGGCCCAGGAGTCACAGGAGGGGCCCAGAAATTTCCTGGAATCTTACATTTTCCAATTTCACCCAGACTCGCTGCCCACATGGGATGCTGGGGGCATTACTGTGTGCACATGGCAGTGATTACTGCCACAAGTCATACACACCAGGTCCAGGAATACATACATTCCTTAACAGTGTCACATCTGGGAGAAAACCGACCTGCTACAGTAGCTCCTTGGCTTGTGGATCCACTTACCATGAAGGAGTGTAGAGAAGCTCAGCGATACAGCTGCGGGACTGCAGTTGCTGCAGAAGTCAGTGTTAAGTACACAGGATACTTTCCATTCTTGGGTGAGCCTAAATACAATGATACTGATTTCCTGCAATGATTTTCTATATTTGAAAGTTTTTAGAGAGACTTAGGAGTGTGGTTTTCCTTATTACTGCATCTAGCTGCCAGCGCTGGGCAGGCAGGTAGCCCTGAGCTCTGCGTTGGGAAGACTGATAGACCTGGTTTCCAAAGACTATTCCAGCTGTTGCCACTTTCCCCCTGCCTGTTTTGCCCCCATTCTGCCAACTTCCATTGCCACCCCCCACTCTGTTTCACCCCCTACCTCTTTGGGAAGAGGCCCTAAAGAAACTTTGTACCCCCTGATAAAATTCCTCTCAGAGGCCCTGCTTCCCTGTGGCAACCCAATCCTGTCCAACACTGGTGCATCAGGGCCAGAAAGATGCAGTGCTGTAATTGAGCAGGCTGGAGGTCTCATTGGGGTAAGGGAACATTTGTTCCCCTATCCTGTGTTGAGCCCCAGCCTGCTCAACAGTGCTACTCAGATCTGTGCCAGCTAAATCACTAGTGCAAGTTTGAGAAGCCCCATTTGTCAGGTTCGAGGCAGGGGTTAGGATCTGACAGAGGATTCCCCAAATTTGTACTGCCTCTCTCCAGCCTGCCACAGATGGAATCATATCAATCTACGTTCCCATCCCCTCACCTTGCTCCCTTCTTGTGGTTGCTTAATTTAAAGAGACCGTGCAAGGAATAAACAAGGTGAGGTAGCAGGGAGGCAGGTCGCCGCTGCCCACAGGAAAAAAAAGCCATGCGGGCAGCAGTGAGCCACTCCACTCACCTTGCTCTTTTCTTCCATGGACCCTTTAAACCGCTTTGTGAACTTTTAGTTGAAAAGCGGTATATAAATACTGTTATTATTAATAATAATAATAATAATAATAATAATAATAATAATAATAATAATAATAAACAGAAAGCGCCCATGTCAGGAAGGAGCAAGCTGAGGGGGTCGGGAAGCAGCCACTGACTTAGCTCCTTTGTTTCTGTCCCTTTAAATGAAACAGAAAGTACAATAAATGCTGCTCTGAGTGTCTGTGTATTTCTTGGTTGAGGGGCAGCATTACCAGGCAGTGGCTCCAGTTCAGCCACCTCTGGGACAAGGTCAATGCCTGAGGGTTATGCACTGAAGCTGTAGTTGCATTTGTTGCAATATTAAGGAAACCTGATAAAATCTGAATGATAACACCCAGGCATGTTTTTCATTTAGATTACCACCAAGTTTTATGGAGACTAGAAAATGAGCTTGGAAATCTAGTCCATTTGGATGACTGTTCTTAGACCACTCACGAGGACAGGCCTTCTCTGTGGGGGCGCCACAAGTATTGACTTCCCTACTGGGAGAATTAAAAACTATCCCCTCCCTCATGGTTTTTTAGCAAAGGCTCAAGAAGTTTCTATTATGTGTTGATGACTGTGGCTATATAATGTTTTGATCCAAATAGTTGTCCCTTAATGGTTTTATCGTTCTTACTAATGATTTTTTTATTGTTTTTACACATAGTACATTTTAGTGTGGAACCTGTAAGCCACCTCAGGCATTTGCTTCATCATGGGAAAGATGGGATATAAATCTTTTCAATTAGATTAAATTAGATTAGATTAGATTAGATTAGATTGGGTAGCTAGCTGGCTGGCTGGCTGGCTGGAAGGAAGGGGTGGCTGGCAATTCCATGTTCCATTTATTTCATCATTTCTTCTCTTCTGTTTTCACAGTCTATGTTAAGATCCCCAGCGATATAAATAGCACCAGACAAGTCAACAGTGCACCTTCACAAGAGAAAATGTTGGGCCATTTTTACAATGACACTGTGCAGAGGCAGGCCTTTTTGGAAACAAAGTCACAGAGAAATGAAAACTTCATCAGTAGTTTAAAGGAAGAAATCCATTTAATCAAGCTGAGCAACCAACAATTGCAATGGAAAATGGCCAACTTTACAGGTATATATTTACCTTGCCTAGGCCAGATCTAATTGTTTGCCCACAATTTCAAAAAGAAAAGAAAAGAAAAAAGATGAATGAGCTGCATATGAAACACTTTTAACACTAACTACAGTGGGCTCTCCGTATCTGCTGATTTGACCCAACATGGGTGCTGATCCCATGTCTGGAGGGCCCACAGAGAACCTCCAGACAGAACTGGAGGTGTTCTGAGGTATGGAGAGGCCACCTCAGAACTGGAGGTGTTCTGAGGTATGGAGAGGAGGAGAAACCTCCTGGAGGTTTCTGAGACGTATGTCCAATTTGTTGGTCATATCCAAATGTCCTCTGATGTGTCGTGTCCTGTTTCCCCCCCCCCCCCCGATTTAATTATCCACAGATTTAGGGTCCAGGAATGGATCCCCCATGGTTACTGAGGTCCAACATGGATATTTGGCAGGATCCCAAGAGCAATCCTATCCATGGCTAATCTCCATGGATACCCCATGGCTACTATTCATGATCTCATTATGTTAATGATGTTTACTGCCAGCAAAGCATAAATCAGATTGTAGCTTTCATTTCTGTATTTTTATTGTAGGTATTCCAGGTATACCAGGATCTCCTGGTGCCCGGGGAGAGAAGGGTGAAACAGGTAATGAAAGAAGAGTTGTAGAATGGATACTGGAAACTTTCTTGGCCACTGATCTTTACTAGTTAAACTCTTGCTATAGGATGCCCACCTATTGCAATGTCTCCCCCAGGAAGTTCACCTAGCACCTACTATCTTTCTGTCATCAATCAATTACCAATTAATGTTAAATTTTTTAATTAAATATTCAAGATTTTTTAATGATAGCATTTGTTTTTAATTCTTGCTTTAGTTTTGTTTTTTTTAAATCTTGTGGCTTATTTATTCTTTTATCATTCATTTTTCATTTGTTATTTTAGTTTTTATTCTTTGAGCTGTCCAGAGTATGGTTTTATATTGAAAAGCAGGTTGTATATTGATAAAAAAGAGAAATAAATATTACACAGGTCTACCCATATTTTGTTGTCTTAAAAGTTAGACCTATTCTTGGGTATATTTGGGGTGCTGAATCCAAAAATGGCATTGGCTTTGCCCAATTGGCTTGAGTTTTGGGGGTACACCATATCCATTTTTGGATTCAGCATCTCAAAAATATCCTAAATTCATTCAAACTTTCTTGGCAACTAAAAAGAAGGGGATGTTTTTAGGCCTATGTTATTAATAATTTACCTGTATTTTGCTTTCAGGATCAGCAGGACCAAAGGGAGAAAAAGGAAATGCAGGAGAGCCAGGTAATACACATTTCATTTGCTTTGGTAGATCAACAGCACTGGTACAGCCACCTCAGGTGCCAGGAGGTCTAGGACCAGCCCTGGTATCTCTACTGCCTCATTTAGCTTCCATGGCCAATAGGCATAGTTAGAATTTTCAATTGTACATTTCTCTAGCTATATGCAATTTGAAACTGCTGTTTCCAAGCAGAGCTAAAACCAGCAAGGCCCATTTATAACCAGCCAGGTGCTAGTCCTTTTGTGAGCAGGGATTCAGATGACTCATGCAGGATTGTTGGTTTAATGTATGTAGCTATGCTTTGTCCTCAACATTTGATAGGTACTGTTTGAATACATTGGGAATAAAAGGGGCACAGCTATAAAACTTAGTAACATGTAATGCAAGTTTCATATGATCAGACGAAGGAGGGCCACTTTAATGCGTGTGTGAAAATCCAAGTAAACTGTGGGTTCAAACAACCAGATGATAGTCTGTTCGTATTGAGATTTATCGTAAGTTGTTGTTCTGTGGATGGATGAAAGCACATGAGAAAGAGCATAATGTTCACAGAACTTCTGGCAGTTCCACAAAATGGATGCTTAGCGGACAGGGGACCCTCCAGAACAAGACAGCAAGTGCCACAGGGCAACGCTAGCAGAATGAAGCAAGCCACTTTGGGCACTGGATTGTGAAATGGTTCTTAGGAGAAGACTGAGTTGCACCACATTGTTTTTCATCTTCTCTTACTAACAAAAAAGGAAGGAAGAGGGAGAAATTTGCAAGAAGGGAGGAACTGTGCTTTCAATAGGAAAAGAAGAGAAAGATAATGAGCTCATCGAGGGCAAGCCCATTTTCTCAGTGTGGAGCATTTTTGTGTCATGGAGGAATCAACAGTAAAGTCAGCTTCTGGCAACAGGTCATCCTGTGATAGTTGCAAACAATCTGTAAAATGCATGACCAAAGACACTTTAAGATCTCAGTTCTGGAACCACTTCTATTAGGCCAGGGTTGCCCAAACTCCAGCCTTGGGGCCACTTTAGGCCCTTGAGGACTCCCAACGCGGCCCTCAGGGAGCCCCCAGTCTCCAATGAGCCTCTGGCCCTCCAGAGACTTGCTGGAGCCTGCACTGGCCCAACACAACTGCTTTCAGTGTGAGGGCAACTGTTTGACCTGTCCTGTGAGCTGTGGGATGAGGGCTCCCTCCACTGCTTGCTGTTTCACGTCTGTGATGCAGTAGCGGCAGCAAAGGAAAGGCCAGCCTTGCTTTGTGCAAAGCTTTTTATAGGCCTTGAGCTATTGCAAGACCTTATTCATTCATATAAGTTCATCTTTAATATATTCATTTATGTAAACTTAAGTAAATTTATTTTAAATGTAAATTAATTCTTTTTTTTCCATGGTGTCAGAGAGATGATGTGGCCCTCCTGCCAAAAACTTTGGACACCCCTGTATTAGACTAATTCCAAAAGAAGTCAGTCCAGCTACTACTATAACATAAACAAGGACAGTACTGTGACTGTGAAGTAAAACACTTTTTTAAATGACCCTGTTTTTAAAAATAAAACATCAGATTTTTTCTTCTTATCCAGGTGCTCCTGGAATTCAGGGTGAAAAGGGACTTCAAGGGAATCTTGGGCCTGCTGGGCCAAAAGGTGAACCAGGAATAAAAGGACAAACTGGAAATAAGGGAGCTCAAGGTGAGGCTGTATACAGTCTATAATTATTCGTAATTAATTCTTATGCTAACCCCGTTCCAGTTAGATTGTTAATCGAATTAGAGTGGAAAATCTAGTTGTTCAGATTCCACCCAGGCTATGCGAAGATGTGACAGAATTGCTATCCCTTCACTAAGGGTAGAGGATGTTGGTCTGCTTCATTGAGGCAAACTAATGATTTATTCTCACAATATTGTTTTCCTCTCCTTAGACAAACACATCTGTCCTCCCGCATACAATCACCAGCCAAGCAGGTTAGTGAATAAGGAGGAGATATCTACAGCAAGCCCAAACAATTTGTAGCACACTCAAATTCACACCACTCCAAATACGCTTTATTCCAAATGCACACAAAGTCAGATATCAGCAGCAGCCAAGTATGGTTGCCCATTATAGACCTCATGCTTTTGCTATCTGGCTTATGTTACAAAAAGCAGGAATATTATCATAATACTTGGCAGACCATAATATCTGGCTTCATATGCTGCAACTATCTTATGAGAGACAGACCCTATCTTCTAGTTCCTGCCTTGATAACTTACTTCCATATTTTGTCCCTATTTTTGCACTTGAGAGATGCCTTATTAATGTTTTGTGAGTGTGAATAGCTGGCATCATCATTCTTCAGGGTCCTTCGCCCTCCCAAGGTCTCCAGTAATCAAGCTAAATTTCTGAGTGGAGAATGGATTGTTCATCTCTAGTGAACAATAATATGAATGCACATACTTAAGTAGTAAGGTACCATGCAGTATACAGTCTGCCATTTGGGACACAGTAACTACAGAGGAATATTGCAAATATATTGTGGGACAGTTATTCTGCTGTATCCGGACCAAATGAAATCGTTTCAGAATTCTAGTGCTAGAAAACAGCATTAGGCATGGGGGCCAATAATCAATAAATCAGTTCTTCATATAGTATTCTGTCATCTTTATATGCTGTGTCACGCAGACACTGAGGGCGGAAATGGATGTGGCATTGTGCAGTTTAACATTCCATTCAGGGAATATGTGTATGCAATGCAGGTAATGAGTATTTAATTATCTTTCTGTCTCTGATTTATAACAACGGTGCTTATAGTAGGATTTATCTTGTATAAACAAGTGCCATGTAATTTATAAAGACAAGCAAATGCATGTTTGGCTAGTTAGAGATATAGCGAAGTCTGTTTCAGAGTGGTTTGTATCCCTGGAAGCTGGAGTTGTGCCTAAGTCAAACAGAAGACCTGCGCAATGTGAAACTACTATGAAATTGTTATTCACAAAGCTGATCAGGAATGACTATGCTGAAATGAGAAAGAAAAACACAGGGCACCATCAATGTAAAAGAGCCAAGGTTGTTGCTGGAAGATTTAGAATGGATGATCACAATCCCAGTATAATTTTCCTCATGTCAGAGTTTTAACATGTCAGATCAGGAGAGAGATCTTGGGGTGGTGGTGGACAAGTAGATGAAAGTGTTGACCCAATGTGCGGCGGCAGTTAAGAAGGCCAATTCTATGCTTGGGATCATTAGAAAAGGTATTGAGAACAAAACAGCTAACATTATAATGCCATTGTACAAATCTATGGTAAAGCCACACCTGGAGTATTGTGTCCAGTTCTGATCACTACATCTCAAAAAGGACATGGTGGAAATGGAAAAGGTGCAAAAGAGAGCAACTAAGATGATTACTGGGCTGGGGCACCTTCCTTATGAGGAAAGGTTACGGTGTTTGGGCCTCTTCAACCTGAAAAAGAGACGCCTGAGGGGGGAAATGATTGAGACATACAGAATTACGCACGGGAAGGATAAAGTGGATAGAGAGATGCTCTTTATGCTCTCACATAACACCAGAACCAGGGGACATCCACTAAAATTGAGTGTTGGGAGAGTTAGGACAGACAAAAGAAAATATTTCTTTACTCAGCATGTGGTTAGTCTGTGGAACTCCTTGCTGCAGGATGTGGTGACGGCATCTGGCCTGGACGCCTTTAAAAGGGGATTGGACAAGTTTCTGGAGGAAAACTCCATTACGGGTTACAAGCCATGATGTGTATGTGCAACCTCCTCATTTTAGAAATGGGCTATGTCAGATGCAAGGGAGGGCACCAGGATGCAGGTCTCTTGTTATCAGGTGTGCTCCCTGGGGCATTTGGTGGGCCGCTGTGAGATACAGGAAGCTGGACTAGATCGGCCTATGGCCTGATCCAGTGGGGCTGTTCTTATGTTCTTAACTGTTTACACCAGCTAAAAGAGCCAAATTGGAAAGGCGGGTAGTCCAATTTGGAAAGGCAAATTCCTGTGCAGCTCTGCATCCTGCATGGGATTATTGGCTGCTGGAGGTCTCCTCAGGGTAAGGGGACATTTGTCCCCCTGCTCCGGGATAAGCCCCAGCAGTAGCAATGAGGCAATTCAGACCTGTGCAAGCTCAATTGCTGGAGCAAGTCTGCATTACCCTGTGTTGGCAGATCAGGCCTGGGAAGGGGATAGGTTGCAATGTGTGCCAGCACCTTAGATGCTACCTTTCTTATGAGTTGGATACATCCGTCTTCACCCCCATTGCTGTAAAGGTGATAGAAGAAGCCAAGTACATGTAAAGTCTTTTTATCTTTCCTGGCTAAAGGAAGAAAGAATTTCAGCAGGCCCTGCTTTTCTCATTCTTCCTGCTGCACCTGCTAAAATGCCTTGTCCAGATATCTGTTAAAGGGAGAGAAGCCCTGCCCTCTTTTTCTCTTGCCACCCAAGACAAGTAAAAGAGAAAGGCAGCAGAAAATAAAAGTGGGTCTTATGTTGGGATGAGAGCTGAATCTCAAGTCTGGAAAGGTTGGCCATTACTGTGTGAGAAAGGCTTCTGTAAACTTCTCACATGCAGAAATGAGAACTGAAAAAGAAAGGGAGTGACAGGCTAGGAGAAATGACTGTGCAGTTTGTTCAGCGGAGTCAGTCAGTATTTGAAATAACAGAGTGTATGTCTGAACTATTTTTAATGAGCAATGGTATGGTCATAAAAGCCATGTCAGCAGCCCTGCAGCAGTCAAAACTTAGCATTATCCTTGCAAAGACTTGGCATGCCCTGAAAACCTTCATAGCCCCAACCTGGTCAGGGAAAGCCAATAGATTGCAATAGAGTGGGTGGATTCACTCTGGAGCCTGAAAGGACACAGTCATCCAGGGAATCTTCCATCTTCTAATCTCAGGTGGTTCACCATGTAGCATCAGGCAGTCTATGGCAGTGATTTTCAACCTTTTTCATCTCACGGCACACTGACAAGTCACTAAAAATGGTCAAGGCACACCACCAGGTTTTTGACAATTGACAAGGCACACCATGCTGCCAGTGGGGGCTCACATCTCCCATTGGCCCTATTAATAAATGACCTTTCACCAAATTCCTGTGGCACACCTGTGGATCACTCGTGGCACACCACTGTGCCACAGCACAGTGGTTGAAAATGGCTGGTCTATGGTTTCCTGGATTTCTGCCTAGGATCTTCTGCTGTTACTGAGTAACAAAGAATTACACATACACTATGCAGAGAGGCTACATAAGGCACTCTTTCCAGGAGCCTTACAAACAGAAGCTTGTGGTAACCCAATCTCTAATTTTTGAGTGGTGAGGAGATAGATTATTAGACTGTTAATAGTTATTTGACTGTAACGCCACATTGTTAGAATTTGTGGGATTGGGGTCCTATTTATTAGCATGCTGTGTATGAAGATAAGAATAACCCCGCTGGATCAGTCCATAGGCCCATCTAGCCCAGCTTCCTGTATCTCACAGTGGCCCACCAAATGCCTCAGGAAGCACACAAGACAACAAGAGACCTGCATTCTGGTGCCCTCCCTTGCATCTGGCATTCTGACATAGCCCATTTATAAAATCAGGAGGTTCCAAAAATTTTGGATATAATATATCGATGGATGACTGGAAGCAAATTTGGAATATACATATTAAGATAACTAAAGCAGTGTCCTTTAAAGAGAATTTATATAAAATGTTTTATAGATGGTATCTAACTCCAGAGAAATTAGCAAAAATGTATTCTGGGGCATCAAATAAGTGTTGGAAATGTAAAGAGATTGAAGGAAACTTTCATCATATGTGGTGGAAATGTGAAAAAGCAAAGAAATACTGGAAAATGATACATAAATTGTTGCAAGAAATATTGAATTGTGTATTACCTTTCAAACCAGAAATATTCCTCCTAAATGTGATATCAGAAATTAGACCAATGTAAGAAATACTTTATTGTACATATTGCTACAGTGGCAAGAATATTGTTTGCGCAAAAATGGAAATCTACAGACGTGCCAACTAGAGAAAATTTAATAGACAAAATTTATGAAACAGCAGAACTGGAAGTTTTAACAGAAAGAATGAAAGAGAGAGATTTAGATAGAGTAAGAAAATATTGGAAGCCTTTTTATGACTGGATAGATAATTTTAGTTAAACAATATTGAGTGTTTCGATAAATCTAAATTTTTATACTGATAAATATGATAGCCTTTGTATTGTATGATGATTCTTGTATTTTTTTCAGTCGTTTTGATTGCTTTTTTTTTTTTTTTTGAATGATGCATGTTGTAATCTAGGGCCAATACCCTCATGTGTAACCTGTGTAGTACCAGCCCTAAGTATAACCCATTTTCCTTACCTGTATCTGTAATAAATAAATAAAATATTAAAAAAATATATGTATAAAATCAGGAGGTTGCACATACCCATTATGGCTTGTAACCCGTAATGGAGTTTTCCTCCAGAAACTTGTCCAATTCCACTTTTAAAGGCATCTAGACCAGATGCCATCACCACAAGCTGTGGCAAGGAGTTCCACAGACCAACTACACGCTGGGTAAAGAAATATTTTTTTTTTGTCAGTCCTAACTCTCCCAACACTCAGTTTTAGTGGATGTCCCCTGGTTCTGGTGTTGTGTGAGAGGGAAAAGAGTGTCTCTCTATCCACTCTGTCCATCCCCTGCATAATTTGGTCTCAGTTGTGTCAAAAACTTATTAATTCATTAAATGTAATAAAAAGAAAATGATTTTGAAATATTTCATAATTCCTCCCTCCATAATGCCCCCTTTCATAACTCTCCCCATTCTATATCATAAGGAGTTTAAAGATTGACAAAAAGTATCAGAAGTGGATACCAAAATAGAGGTCCAAACCTAATCTAGCTGGACTCTTCCTCTTAGGGTGCAATCCTAATCCTAATGTGAGTGCTTTCCAGCACTGGCATCGTGGTGCCAATGGGACATGTACTGCATTCTGCAGTTGGGTGTCACTCACAGAGGCCTCCTCAAAGTAAAGGAATGTTTGTTCCCTTACCGCAGAGCTGCATTGCCCTTATGTCAGTGCTAGAAAGCGCTAGAAAGCACTGACATAAGGGGTTAGGATTGCGCCCTTAATTGCAGCGGAAAAATCCACTATGCACTACAGGTTGAGCCTCATTATTTGCGTGGGTTCCCTTCCAAGCACTCACTTGGATGGCAAAAACACACTATAGCAAATCAATTCAAAAAAACAAAGTTTCTGTGCTCCGGTGATTTAAAAACAGCCTTGCTGACCTTTGTGATGTAAGATAAGAATCATTAAGAAGACAATCCCTCAATCAGTCCTCCTCCAAGCGCTTACAAAGGCGCTTCACTCAGCCCGTCCCTTCACCAATGCAAAGTGATCACCTTTCTTTCAGGTGCTCGGGGGAAGGGAGGGGTCGCCTGGAGAGAGAAGGATTGATGGATTGTCAGCCAGCTGCCCTCTCTCTCTCATTAAGGAGGCTGTTGTTAAAGGACTATTCAGTTTTTTAAACTGATTTTAAAGGGATGCATTTTTCCCCTTCTCCAGGGATCAGCACATTCCTTCTCATTTGCAGTGGCCATTCATGTTGAGTCAAATCCATATATAAATAGGCCGGCCCTGTACTTTTATAAATGACAGTAAATTTAAGGAAAAAAGACCTTCTTTACAATTGCTGCCCTTAATACCACTGTCAGTAAACTGCACTTTGAGCCTAGAATGAAGATATACAGATGTGCCCTCAATTGGCCATGTAATTATTCTCAGCTAGTAACATGATTGCTTCCATTGATGGGTCTCTAAATGCTTAATTTACACCTTAATGTGAATGTGTTGTTGGGTTGGCCTGGTTGGACACTAATCATAGACTAATCATAGACACATAGACACATCATAGGCACATAATCATACACACATAATTCATCCATTGAGTGCCCACCTGGCCAGGCCAATCCCTGCAACATTAGTACAGTGACAGCAACCAATATCTGCGAGTAGGCAAGGAATACCATGAGGTGCCCAGTGTAGGGCTTTGCCCAGGGCAACCAGCCACTTGGCACTGACAGTGACAAATATATAATAATAACAGTAATAGTACTTATTGTTAAGTTTCTGAAAATGAATCAGGCACTGTACGAAAGATCAGTATGAAGAAACATCTGGCTGACATCTAAACATCTAAAATAAATTCAATCTTCTTTCATAGGCACTCAAGGAATCCAAGGAGAGGTTGGCACAAAAGGAGACATGGGGCCAAGAGGACTAATGGGTGCTACAGGAGAGAAGGGTGAGAAGGGAGACCAAGGCCCCAGAGGTGAGTGAACAAGATGAAGTGCCAAAACAAAACCTTGTGCCCTGCACTTCTGTTTGAAACTCCAGGCAGATGATCCCTCACTCCTTGCACCAGCTAGGCATGGAAGCCATAGGAGCCCATCATGGAAGGAAAACCCTATACACAGAAGAAGAAGAAAAAATACCTGGCAGCCCACATACTGACAGTCTAAGGGCACAATCCTACCCTGTGCTGAAACAGGCAAGCCAAGAGGCTTGTGCTGTATCCAGCACAGGATAGCAGCCCAAAGCGGCTCAGCCAGAGGCAAAACGCCTTTGCCCCTTTGGGTCTCCTCTGACTTGCACCACGTTCTGAGTTGGCACAAGTCTGAGGAGAGCAGCGGCTTGAAGTCGCTCCGAACTCCCCGAAAATGGGGGTTGGGATCCAACATAAGTGCTGGATCCCTGCCCTGCCTCCTGCGCCCCACCCGCCTGCCCCCAGGGTCGCCTACCACCTGCCCTCCCCCCGCCCAAGCCGACTTGCGCCGACTCAAGTGAAAGGCAGGATTATGCCCTAAGTGCAGAAGCAAAAGCATCCTGAAGACACATTCTCTTCCTTAAAAATATCTGCCTTGCCATGCTGTGAATGCATGTTCCTATGACTTCCACCTCAGATCCAAACGTATACCTGTCTTCATCCTCAAGAAGATACTATGACTGCATTAGCCACTGGCCATTAATATTGCTTCCTTCCACACATTCTTTTCACAATCTCTCTTTAATCATTAATACTACTTGCTGCTGTGTGAGAACTGTGTGAAAAGCTGCCTGCTGTCCTATTTTTCTATTTCATTGAAAGATCAAAAGGCATTGCCTCTTTTGTTCCTCTTTTTCCAAAACTCTCTTGACTTTACTTACTTACTTCTATTACATCCTCTAACCATCATTACCATGTATGTTTTTCTACACCCCTAATCTTTGATTGCTGTTCTCTCTAATTCCGACCCTAAAGGTGACTTTACCCTCCTTTCACATGACTTAACAGGGCTGTCTCCAGGTTTCAGGGGGCCCTCAACAGTTTGGACGCCTTGGACCCCCTCCTACTTGTGTGGACCCTGGTAAAGCCGCTTGGCCACCGCCATTCAAAATCTATGGGCACAGGGGTGACCCTAGGGATCCGCAGTGGGTTCTTCCTCAGTAGCTGCCCAACTGCACTGACTCCAGACACCAGCCTTGTGAGACACCCAGTGATAGCCACATTTTACAGCCTGAACTCAGAGCACAAGCCTAGGCATGTCTACTTGGAAGTAAGTCTCACTGAATTCAGTGGGAATTACTCTCAGATAAATGCAAATAGGATTGCAGCCTCAATTATGTTGAACAATAATTCTCTTTGAATTTATTCTCTTTGAATTTATTGAATTCTCAATAATTCAATAATTCTCTTATGTTGAACAATAATTCTCTTCTCTCTCTATTATTTCCTATGCAATTCCTAATGCTTCTTAATACTGTTAGCATTTCTAACTAGCCACAAGACACTGATGACTAGTGCAACTAGCTGCCATCAGGATGTACTAACAAAATATTTACATTGGGTTTCAGGTTTCCAGGGTCCATCAGGAATGCCTGGAGCACAAGGAGAGAAAGGTACACTGTGATAAACAAATGCTTCACCTTCCCATTTCTTTGTTTCAAGCTTTGCTGTTGTTAAGGGGAGATCAGCAGGAATGTCACTGCTTATAATCTGGCACATAGTTTATCTAACGTCTGTAGAGATTTTACCAGCAAGGTTAACTCTGTATGCATCACAGAGAAACATACCTCATTGAAGTCCCCCCCATTGAAACCAGAGAAATCCCTCGTTGGGATTGTTAAATCCTAGTCTTTTCCAAAAAATGGTGTACAGTTTACCCAGCATGAATCTTTTCTGCCTTTTCTTTTTTTTCAGTTGAATGGTGAGCAAGTATTTGGGGATTGGCCTGCTGATTGTTCTTGCACCTGCAAAAAAACCGAAAAGCTGATCAGCTATCAATGGCTGATTAACAGATGCTTCAACATTCAGTTTAGCACAAGGTCTTCCTCCCTAAGCTGGTCAATGAACCAGCTTCGTTGCAAAAAGGACTTCAGACTCTCTGTGGTCTCATCCATTCTAACAACTGACATGCCGCTTTATAGATTTGCAGCCTGAGCCTGTGTTCATTTATGCATGCATTAATGGAGACAAATCAGCAGAACACAAGTGTGAAACTGCTGAAGATAAAATGGAACACAGTCTCGCTCTGTGTATTTCCTTTTGTGGTGAACCAATATCAAGGGCTACCCATGCAAGCCTGCAGAGCGATTTTCATGTTCTTCTGGTACCATCTGCTGCCTGCAGGGTTAAAGGATGAGGCTGGTATGCCTTCCCTCGTTCACAAGAGATGGACAAGCCCTTAAGTGATTTGCTTTGATTTCTTCTTTATCTTTAATTGTTCTGTTATTGCTGTTCTTTGACTCACTTTCCAGGTGTGTCTGGAAATAATGGTCTACCAGGATTTCCTGGTTCAAAGGGTACACAAGGGGCAAAAGGAGAAGCAAGTATTATCCCAGGTACATAAATGTCCATGTTTCTCAGTCTGCTCAAATACTGTACTGTTTTCCAAGGAGTTTGTGACATATACTTCCGTTGGCTTCTTTCAGGGCCACAAGGACAGAAAGGAGATCAAGGGCAAAAAGGCAGCAAAGGAGACCCAGGTAAAGACAGAGACATCCAAGCAGATAATATGAGCAACTTACATCTCATTCAAAGAAAAGTGAGATGCCATCAGCCAAAGAAAACCAATTTGTGCTCTCCAGTGAAAAACAATGGAAGTCCTTTGCATCAACAATTGGCTGGGCACATGGGGCACATGCCATGTTGCCATGGCAAAAATCCAGATTACTTTTCCCCCCCCTCAGTTGAAGAGGACTCATCTGTATGATAGAACTCTGATTATATTCTCAAAATTATGTTGTAGGAAATTGCAATGTAAAAGACACCCTTTATGGATGCCACTGCTGGGTGATCTGTTGGCCTGCCCTATATGTTTGATTGATTATTGATGAAGGGTCTGCTGTAAAGGTTGCTAAAGAGTTCTTTAGATTTAAGCATTTAGGGGAAGATTTTGGCAGTGTAGACACAGTATTGAGCCAGGTAAACCAGAAGTCTGCTTCAGGTGAAGTTAACTTCACGTTTTCTAATATACAACTGCAAAGAGAGCTGTGACATGAATGCCTCATCTATACCTGACTGCACACTCTCCGTAACTGTAAAGCTCTTACTGTTAGATTGGTGCTGAGATCAATATGTGTGGCACAATGCACTGCAGGCCTATAGATTATGGCCTGAGGAATCCAGCAATGCCCATCTGAGAAGTTAGCCATTCTTGCTTCCAGACATTCTGTTATGCTGCTCTTTACAATTGGTAAGTCACCGGTTGCTCTAATCATAGAATTGTAGGAGGCCATGCTGGTTCATCAAGGACAATCCACAATTCAGACAGAGCAAAAGGCAACAAGGTATATAGCTTGCTATTTGATATCATGTTACTTTTTGGCTGGTGCTAATGAAGGCACTAACCTCCTTTGGACTGTGGATATATGCACCAAACTATACACTACCTTGGTAGTAGAATTTGATTTTGTTTTTGGAAACCACTATTCTGGAAGTTCAGGCAGTGCATGAAAACAAACAGAATGCATTTTTGTAAGAAACATTTTGTGTCATATGTGAGGTGTTCATGCAGGAAAATGCACAAGGCTATGCAATTGTACATTCTAGCCTAGATAGATTTTTAGAGTTGCAGTCCAGAAAGGGACAGCATCTAGCCTATTGTGCGACAATACCATGATGAGAACACCCACAGAGTTGCCCTATTCTCATGCCTTCTTCCAGTATATCTTCTCATAGGATCTTCTATCCTCCATCTCCTGAACTCCATTGCTCAGTGGGTATACCCACTTTGCTCTCCATTATTCTAACACTCACTGCATGCATCCAGTTTTGTTTCTGAATGATGCACCCTCTTTCATCAGACCTTTGAGACTATGCACAATTTGAAATACTTTTATATGTTCTCTAATTTGTATAATGTTTGGGACGTCAAAAGCACTGTACAACATGCATTCCTATTGGATTTGGTGGAATTTTGAATGTCAATCTGCATATTCAAAATTCTATCTTGATACGTTTGCTGGAGTCTAGAACATCAAGCAAACACTGGATATTTCCATAGTCTTTGGTTTTGACACCCATTTAAAACATTCTCTTTTTTAAATTATTTTAGGCCCTCGTGGAATTCAAGGGGCGAAGGGAGAAAGGGGAATGAGAGGTAAGAGGTCCTTGCTCAAGTTACTAAATGAAACAATAAAATCAAAGCTTATCTGAGCATTTTTGAATTATTTCATTCACCCAAAACAAGACTGTCAGGTCATACTAGAGATCAAGGTTTCTGCAGAGACTGGGAGGAGTGACAGGAAAGAGAAGAGTTAAACATTCCTCTCTTGCCTATCACTTCTTCCTTTCTGTCTAACAGGTTAACTCTCTGTGTGAAGGGAAACCTTGACACGATTGCCCTTTCAAACAAGCAGTCTCCCACATGAAGAATTAACATGAAGATTCTCCCACATGAAGATTAATCCAGTGCCGGATTAATCTAGTAGCAAAAAATCTAGTAGCTACGGCCCCGGCATTTTCAAGGGCCCCACACTAAATGATTGCAAGCTGTTTCTGGTGAAATCAGAATCTCACAATCTGGCAACCCTGTTTTTTACATGTTGGGGGAGCTGCTTGTTGTATGGTACATGATCCTTATGGACGTCATTAATAACATGATAGGAATAAATAATTTCATTCAAATGAAACTACACTGTGGGCACAATCCTATTGTGCCTCAGTCCTAGTGGAGCATGCACTCCACTGACATTGGCTGTGACAAACATGCCAGAAAACACGTTGTGACAGAAGAGTTCAAGGCACTGATGGGAAAGCCTATGCTGGCCTTCTGGCCTCTATGGAAGACCAGTGCACACCAGAGTAAGCTCCACACGGTCAGTGGAGAGGCAGGAGAGGGTGGGACGGGGCAGTCAGCAGCCTTAACCTTAACAAGTAAATAATGTAAGTTAGTTAGGATTGGACTACCCATTCTGCTTCTAGGAATGGGCACCTCTACCACAGTTTTATCAAATCTTAAGCCCATACAGAGTGTTGTCTTATGTCCCTGTCTAGTCTCACTATCCACACCAATTCTGAAACATAAGAAAAGAAACAAAAGCTATTTGCCTCTAATACCAGCCCTTTTGAGTGCCAAACCACACCTCCCTCCAAAAACAAAGCAAATCTCAACCTGCCATGATTTGGAATTAGAGCTATTACCAAGGGAAACATGTCTGAACTCCATCTGGTGATTAGAAGGAAGTTGTGGTGCCAATGCCTCCCTCCTTTCCTCCAGAAATGCCTCATGCCAGGACATGTCAGGAAACCTGGCTCCTAACATGAGGACAAAGCCAGGTAGAGAGAGCCAATCCTCAAAAGCTTCGCCTCCCAGTTATGTCTGTAACCCATTCAACAGCACATAATGAGTGATCCAGGAGGTCTGAGACAAGGCATAGGGTGAGTTCAAAAAGCAGAAGATAGCTGAAGACATATAGGGTGCAATCCTATCCTGCGCTGGAACAGGCAAGCCAAGAGACTTGCGCTGTTTCCAGTGCAGGACAGGGGCTCAAGCAGCTCAGCCAGAGGCAAGGGGAAACTTTTACCCTTACCTCCTGGTAAGGCGCCTTTGCCCCAATGGGTCTCCTCGGACGTGCGCCACCTCCTAAGGTGGCACAAGTCCAAGGAGAGTAGAGCAGCTTCCTGCCGCTCCAAACTCCCCAGGAACGAGGGTTAGAATCCCAGTCCCTCCTCCCACTCCCCACCCGCTCACCTCCAGGGCTGCCCACCGCCCGCCCTCCCCCTGCCCAGGAAAGCCTCCTTCCTGCCTCCTCCCTGCCTCTGCCCCGCCTCCTCCCTACCCACCCCAGAGCCTTGTGTCAGCCCAGTCAGGCCGAAAGAAGGCATGCCGAGAAAGCCAGTGCCAAGGCTTGTGTCAGCCTCCGCAGGCCGGCACACTTCTGAGCGCCGGTCCAGCTTCCTCCTGAGGAGGCACAAACGTGCTTTATGGCACCTTTACAACCCTCCTGGGCCGGTGCAAGGGACTTGTGCAGGCCCATGGGCACCTCAGGATTGCGCCCCAAAAGATTAATATCAAATGTGGGGGTTGTTTTATACAAAGGAGGAAAGAATAGCAGGTTTGGAAAATGGCTTAGGTGTTGGCACTTAGCAAGTAGTCGGAAAGATGATTACAGGCAAGCTTAAAGCAAAATAATTATCTGATGCAATTTAGCTCACTGATCCTTACTTAGGACCATCACTTTCCAGATGCCATGATACCCATTGTATCCTCAGGGAGGTGGATGGAGCTGGTCATGAACAGATTTACTCTGCAAGAATCAAATCTGAACATGCGCAAGCAATCTTGGGCTCGACCTTAACTAAGCTAGGTTCAATGAGATCACAGATCATTGTTCCATTGGATGAGTTACAAACACCTGGGCATGCCTACCTATCCTCTGACCTAGTCATGTAGGCTTGGATGCCCAGTCGGCTAGCACATGCCAATCCCAACAGGTGGACAGGCTTGGGCTATGGCTTTTGGAGGATTCAGACAATGAAGTATATAAGAAGCATGGACAGCTCAATCATCTCAGAAGTGCTAGGCTCCTGTGGACAGAAAGGAGTTCACAGTCTCCTGGAATAAAAGGAGAAAAAGGTTCAGTGAGATTTGCTTATTTCTTCAGCACTGTCTGGTCACACCTATCCCATATAGTGCTATATTAACAGCCCAATCCTAACCACAGACAGCTGATAGCATACAGTACTACTACTGCGTTTGCAAATTTCAAAGAAGAAATTTGCTAGCAACACTAATGGACTTCAATGGCAAGCAGCTTTTTTTGTAACGAAAAGGAACAAGGGACAAACTCACAGTTATTCATATACCAGTTACCCTGGTCAAAATCTAGATGTCTTCTTTTTATCTTTATATGTGCCTAAATGTTTTCTTTTTTTAAATAATTTAAAATCAGTGGGATTCCATGAAAATATAAGACTTGCTGGTGGATTTAATCGTGGCCGTGTGGAGATTCTCTACAGTGGACAGTGGGGTACCATATGTGATGATTCCTGGGACACAAATGATGGAACGGTGGTTTGTCGAATGCTGGGATTTCAACGTGCAATAAATGCCTTTACTGCACCTGCGGGTAACTTGCCAATTCATTTCCTGACTAATTTAGGGCCTGATCCTAAAGACACAGCGCTGGCCCACCACTGGTGCTGAGTGTCAAAAACATGCTATAAGGCTTTGAGACTCAGCACCAGTCTGCTCTGAGCAAGCGCCAGCTGGAGGCCTGCCACATGCTGCCTGGAGCAAGGGCCGAGCTCCAAGCAGCAGAGAGGTAAGTCAGGGCAGAGGGGTGGGCATTCTAGGGCCTTGCACCTTCCTTGCACCTTTCTTGCATTCATGTCCTTGCACCTTCAGCTGGATGGAACCTTCTTTGTTACACTGTAAACGAAGCTTAAATGGAACCTTCAACTTGATGGAACCTTCTTTGTTTATAGTGCCCTTGCACCTTCCCTGACCTCCTACCACCTGCAGCTTTCAGCACTTTTTCTCAAAATGGAGACCACTCCACAAAATGGAGTCCAACCATGGCCTAGTCTTCTTTGATTCTCTGCACTCAGGAAATCCCTTTAGAGATTATCCTGAATAATCCGATTACATAGATTACTAACGTAAGTGTAGCATTCTTCCCTCTCCTATTCTTTTTTGTGCATGTACTTTCAAGTGCTGTTTTCCATTAGTTGCCTGGTCAAGTGATCTGACAAGCATATACAATATTTGCTTGAGACACACTTTTGTAGTCCGTTATTTTATGTTCCTTTGTTTGTTCTACGGAAACTCATTTCATCTCTGCCTCTTTACTTCTGATCCCAGGCACTGGAACGATCTGGTTGGATGATGTGGAGTGTACAGGAAGCGAACAGAGCATTCAAAATTGTAGCAAACGTAACTGGGGTGAAAACAATTGCAATCATAATGAAGACGCTGGTGTTGAGTGCTCCTAATGGACGATAGTTCTGCAGTGACAGCTGTCAACTGATACTTTAATACTCAAAAAGAAATAGTTGCCACCTGGTAATTCAATGTGCATCTCTGGCTATCTGAGAAAATGGGTTTAATGTTTTAATCTCACTGATCCAGTAGATCTCTCTATTACCCTTTGCTGATCAATGCTATTTTTTATGAAGATGCGCAAATAGTCAATACAAATATCTGGCTTTACATTCTTAGAGCTATAATACTGGTGAATATTTATGTAGAAATCAAATGTAAAAGCCTGAAAGGAAGATAACCTGCAGGTATTTCCAGCAGTGTGTTGTCCTTTGAACTTCTAAAATGATTTTCCAGGGTTTCTCACTTGGATGCTATGATATTTAAAAATACTGAAATGCACACTGTAGACATACTCGGAGAGAACAAGTGGGACCTGGGAAAATGCAGCCTTGGTCTCCTGACGTACTTTGAAAAAGTACCATGGATTTCAACTATCTGTAATTCTTTGCCGAATTTATAAATCTGAGATGTGTTCATTTCTCCCTTAATTCTTTTTCTTATTCATCTGTTTACGTCTAACTGCGTTTAGCCATGAGACAATCCAAAGAAGGGATCTGGGTGCCCAAGAGAGAACTGCCAGCTATTTCCATTGCCAAAGAGGCAAGCTGATTTTGAAACTTTAAATAACAAGCAAAGTTCTTCAGCTAAACATGCCATTCTCTCTTTCATGAGCACTTTCGTCCTTCGCATTGCAGACACTGATTTGCGGTCAGACTGCATGATGACAATGCTGGCCAAACTACAAAAAGAGAGCTAGGTCTTGTTGAATAGCAGGAAGCCCAATCCTATGCAGCCACTGTGTTGGGGCTGCAGAACCACCAGCACAATGTTTGCCAAATCCAGTACAATTCAATACAACACTGTAGTGGAGAGGCTGGTCAAGTGGGGTGAGCAGAGTAAAGCTTATCTGTAAGTGGCAGCTGCCACATAGCCCCCTATGGGACTCCTCTGAGCTGTGCCAGCCGTGTGGCTGGGGCAGTGCTTCATAAGAACATAAGAACATAAGAACAGCCCCACTGGATCAGGCCATAGGCCCATCTAGTCCAGCTTCCTGTATCTCACAGCAGCCCACCAAATGCCCCAGGGAGCACACCAGGGAGCACAGCTTCAGTGCTGCTGGGAACATGTCCAGTTTGGGAAGGGGATTTAGGATCTGACAGCCACCATCTCCAACTCATTCCACCCCACTCTTTGGCCTTTTAAGAACATAAGCATAAAAAGTAGTGACTGGTTGGCAACCTTCAGTCTCGAAAGACTATGGTATAAGCCTACAGTACCCAGTATTCCCAGGCTGTCTCCCATCCAAGTACTAACCAGGGCTGACCCTGCTTAGCTTCCGAAATCAGGCATGTGCAGGGTAACAGTAATGACAAACATAAAAAGAGCCCTGTTGGATCAGGCCAAAGGTTCATCTAGGGAGCACCCTGCATCTTGGTGCCATTCCCTTGCACCTTGCATTCTGAGGTAGCCTATTTCTAAAACCAGGATGTTGCATATACCCAACATGGCATATAACCTGTGATGGACTTTTCCTCCATAAATCTGTCCAATCCCCTTTTAAAAGTGTCTAGGCCAGGTGCCATCACCACATCCTATGGTAAGGAGTTCCACAGATCAATTACATACTGGGTAAATAAATATTTTCTTTTGTCTGTTCAACTCTCCTGACACTCAATTTTAGTGGCTATCCCCTGGTTCTAGTACTGTGTGAGAGGGAAAAGAACATCCCTCTATTCATCCCATGCATAATTGAATATACCTCAATCATGTTCCCCTTGTGGTGTCTTTTTTCTAGACAAAAAAGTCCCAAGTGCTCTAGTCTTTTCTCATCACAGAGGTGCCCTAGCCCACTTCTCATTTTGGCTGCTCTCTTCTGCACCTTTCCCAGTTCCACTATATCCTTTCTGATATGTGGTGACCTGAACTGGATGCAATACTCCAGATGTGACCTTACCATGACTTGCACAAAGGCATAATAATATTGGCTATTTTATTCATAAACTCTTCTTCAATTATCCAGAATAGATCAAGGAATTGGTCTTCTTCAGAATGTCCACCTCTCCAGTGTAAGGTTGTACTGGTGGTCGGTCTGTGCCCTGTTGACGGTGGCATGAGGCTTTCTGGCTGCTACACTGGCATCTTTGCCGCAGCTGCTGGTGGAGGGACTGTTATTGTTCTGATCATTTGTTCTGTCCGGGTTGTAAAAAGCTAGCAGTCCTTAGATTCTAATGTTTCTGTCAAAATCAGCTATATTCTGCCATGGTTTCACACCCCACACCCCCTGCAAAATTCCACACTGATTCTCATTCTGTTAAACATTAAACATTGCTTGCTCTGCCAAAGTTAATCATGCATCAAACTAAATACTAGGGATTCCGTGGTTAGTCAGTTAGGGCCCAATCCTAAGGAGTATGCGCCAGCTCACTGCTGGCGCGCACTGTCACAAATGTTCCATAAGGCATGTTTGCAGGCCCTAGCGCTGGTGGAGCACCAGTGCTGGCCCAGCGCTGAGCTAGTGCTGGTGAAGCACCAGACCTCTGCCGCTCAGTGGTCGTGCGGACCGCCAGGCAGCAGATAGATAGGTAAGGGTGTGGGGGGAGGCAGGGAGGTGGAGGGAGGGCAGAGAGAGGATGAGAAGGAGGCAGGCCAGGGGGAAGGAGCGAGGCGGGAGGAAGACAAGGCCGGTGGAGCTTTGGATCCAGAGCCTCCATGTCGGGCTGGCCACCCAACACAGAAGCTCTTCATTCAACACTGACCTACAGGTTGTCGTAGAATCGAGTAGCCCCACTGCAGGGCTACTCACTTTACCTGGGGGAAGGGGACAAAAGGAGGAGGTGGTAGCTGCCTGGAGTGCGTTGGATGCAGTAGCAGCCGCTACAGCCCCACTGCTACAATTCCGCGCTCTGGGTGGCTCAAAATTGGGCTGTCCATCAATGGATTTCAAAATATTTGATCAACTTAGAGGTGCTGTCCCATTAATCAGACAGTATTTTTTTCCCAAGTTAGCTGTCTTTAATAGAAGAACTCCAAAATCTGTGAGTGGTCAGTACCATTCTAGAAGAGGCATTACACCTCCTCCCGCACACAGGAGTGAATGCCTCCTCCAAGAGGGTGCTTTACCTGCTGAAACGCATGCATTCAAAAAACACTGTTTTCTTCAGTAAGATCGCTTTATTCATCTGCAAATGTTATAGATTTGATCCATTAATTAATCACTTGTACAGTGATCCTTGTAGAATGAATTTACAGAGATTTCTTTAATCTGGTAACAGCCCCACAAAAGGCACTATTTCACAATAAACTCAAGACAGGCCTGCTGCTTAGGTTGTTTGGTCTCAGACTGGGCAGTTTAATAAATTGCTTTTTTCCAACACTAGGTGGAGCTCAAGGTCCTCATCCCCATTCAGAATGAAGATGTAGTCCAGCCTCATTGGCAAAATATAGCAGTGAATCACTGACAACAATAATCAGAGAGTCTAGGACATTGTGTCAATATAGAAATTACCTCGCTCAGGGTGTGCGCCTAGGCAGAGGGACTTCTAGTGTAGGTCACTTAGCAACTTCCAGTTATTTTTGCAATGTTTCAACTTTGTATAAACAAATCTCACCTCTCTTGTGTGTGCTTTATTTCTTCTTGCCATCTTCAGAATTTCCATGGGCCTGTATCACAGCTATCTCTCTGGGCAAATTAATCACAAACATGATGAAGATCAGAAATCTGTGGAGCATGCAGTATTCTCTCCCTCCAACCTAACTTCTTCAAGCCTACACCAGAGGAAAGCAATCACGTTCTGCTCACATTTTCTAGGTCTGCCAGGTTGCACTTACCTTCTCTGGTAAGCAGCGGGGGAAATGATGGCATGGGCAGGAAGGCACAGACCTTCCCACTGGTGCTTCCAGCAGCACACTAAGTAGCGTGCTGCTGGAACACCTTTTACAACTGTCATTGACAGCTTTATGGCAGCCAGCAGAGCTCCAGGGATGACATCATGCAGTTAGGATAGGATTGGGCCCTTAATTACTGATAGTGTGAGTGTTCAGTGAATGCGCCTTTTCCCCTTATCACTCTCTGCTGTTTGCAACAGCTCCCAGTACCTCAAGCCTGGCCACCATATGTAATTCTGCTCTTTCACTAGTGAAGCTGGGCACAAAGGTACAGAACCAGAAAGAATCGTGGAATCTGGATTTGGGGTACTGCTGTACTAAGTCACAGTTGCACAAGTGACAGACTAGGGGTGTCAGATTAGGCACTGGGCTGGCCCACCCTCTGGTATTTAGCTAATTCTAGCCTAGGATATTGGGCCAGGAAAGGTCATTACATGCTTATTTGCCTCTTCACAAATTCTACATTAGGAAAATATTCAGCCTTTGGGACATTGCCAATCATGCTTGTCAATATGTAAAAAAGCGTCAACATTCAGACGCTTTGGGGGTTAGGCCAGGAGGAATGTCCAACCTTTTCTGTACAGGCTTCATGCACAATCAAAGTATAAGACCCCAGGGGTTGCCGGAGGTAACCATGAACTTTGTTCTCCTAAGTGGAAGAACCAGAGGGACTTGAGCTAGTTTTGAGGATATACAGTACATGTGTTTCATGATGTAAATGCAGTTAATGCTTCTCCTACAGGTGTTCTGTTTCTGCACAACATGTAACACATAGCTTGTTCCCGTCAACAACTTTTGTAACTCGGGATCTTTGGGGAGCACTCAGGTCTCCCAAAAGTTAAAACAAAAGTAACAGGGAACTTGAGGAAAAATTATCACTGCTGCAAAACATGCAATGTTGTTCTGATTCCAGGCATTTGTGAGCACATTGAGGTCTGGCTTTCATTTTTCCATGTTCGAACATTCAAAGAAACACTTGTGAATGTGTAGGAACTGGGTGAAGACTCAAAGCAAACAAACAAACATGGGGGTTGACTACAGCTTCTTTAACAGTAAACAGAGTTTCAGTGCCTTGTACAACTCAGTGCCCAGGCACCCTCTTATAGACTGGTTTAAGAGGGGGTAAGACAAATTTGTGGAATACAGGTCAACCACTGACTATTAGTTATGGTGGCTACGTGGGACATCAGGAGGTTTCCAGGGCAGGATGGCACTGAATGCCAGTTGCTGGCGTATGGCAGCAGGAGAGTAGTGTGGTCTTCAAGTTCATTCCGTGGCTTCATGGAGACATTTGGATGGATATTGTAGCAGACAGGATGCCAGTTTAGATGGACTTCTAGTTAGAGCTAGGAGAGTTGTTCTTGTGTTCAAATCTCTGCCTCAAATTCCAAACAAGTTACACAGCTTGAGACCATTTACAAAAATTGCAGCAAAAATGCAGTACATGAGAATTTGAGTTCCCTTGAAAAAGAATTGGAAAGAATGTCTATGATCAACTCAAGAGCCAGTGAGCCCTAATCTCACAAATAGATGGCTTTGGTCAATGGATCATAGTGGTTGTGGGGTTATCCTACCTCATAGTAAAAACACAAAAAGGGGTTTGTGGTTTTATTGAAGCTTTTCTTAAGGACTTTTTATATTCCCTTGAAAAAAAATTTCTAATATCTTACTGTGTTGAGAAGAAACACAAATTCCAGTCTTACCATCTATAACCAGCTGTTCTTTGATTTGTTTTTGCCAATGCAGATATTGCATTCTGGTGATTCCCTTTCTGTCTTTGCTTCACCTTACCCCCTTCAACCACTACTACTCATCAACTAGCTGCTGGGGAGCAAGCTATCCACAAGCCTTGCAAGCCTCCATTATGCAAAGACCTTCCATCATCCATACTTCCTTCCATGTTGACTACCAGCTTCTCTGAAGCCCTCCATCTAAGCCAGTGATTTTCAACCTTTTTCATCTCATGGCACACGGACAAGGCACTAAAATGGTCAGGGCACACCATCAGTTTTTGAACCATTGGTAAGGCTGACCATGCTGCTGGTGGGGGCCTCACATCCCCAAAGGCCCTATTAATATATGATCCTCCCCCAAACTCGCGTGGCACACCTGCAGGCCATCCGCGGCACACCAGTGTGCCATGGCACAGTGGTTGAAAATGGCTGATCTCAGCAAATGTGACCCACAATAGAGAACCTTCCTGCTGGCTTTTCAGCTCTCTTGGTCACCATCCCTCTTTCACAGGAAGGTGCAACAACCTGCAACTCCTATACCAGTTTTCAACTCTGATAGTATGCATCATGACTATGTCCAGGGCCAGCCTTAGAAGCCATGGGGCCCAATTGGAAACATGTTTTTGCAGGGCCCCAGATTTACAGCAAAGGTCTGTAGAGATATAAATAACATTTATTCTTGTATCGACTTTCTCTATCTCTACGGTCGAATGGAAAACAATCAAAATGTGTGCTTAAAAAGTACATGTGAGTTAATGGACCAAATGGATCTAAGCACATTTTAATATAAAATTGCGTACAAGACTAGATTGTAGCACAAGGGCCCCTTAGGCGTGGGGCCCAATTTGGAACAATTGGTCCAATTGGCTTTAATCCAGCCCTGACTATGGCTCAGCCTGAATTCAATGCATCCTCATCATCATTTCCATGTTCATGAGCTGGAACAGCTGAATTTGTGTCTCTGTCTCTGTGAGGTAGAATTTTGTCGAACCCAAGTGTCATTGCTGTACTGTGCCACAGCAGCAAAGAATGTAGCCCTATTGCTGTGACTGTTTAAAACCGTTCTGATATTCACAATCATATCCCCTGTCCACACAGAAGATAGAAGGAACTAAGATGTGTCCATGATAGCTGGGAAAGAATTGTACAGCTTTGCTTATCACTAGTTCACAGCACCAATTAAGATCTAGTTAAACAGAATGCAATTACACTGTCATGGATAAAAGGGATACCAGTAATTAAAAATGAATATTTCCCCTTAGGAATTGTTATTATTTCCAGCTGTTTTCTCTTCTCCATCCTTGATCCTTTTTTATGATGTGTATCTAAGCTTTCTCAGAACATGGTTGATTGGTAGACTGGTTGATTATAAAGAAGTCAAGAATTAAAAAAAAATATTTCCCTTAATATCAGGTTTGCCCTCTGCTTCCTCTAAGGATTATATGAGAAAGGGTTGGATCAACTTCTTGTCTATCCAAAGGCCCAGTCCAACTTTCCATTACTGACAGCCATTCGAACAGGGAGTGTGCTGCATCTTGCAGTGGAGGGGCAGTCATGAACGCCTCCTCAAGGTAAGAGTATGTTTGTTCCCTTATATTGGGGCTGCATGATGGCTGCATCAGCACTGGAAAATTAGATAAAATTGGGCCCTCAGAGCTGAATCCTGATGCGCTCTTCAGTCAGATCAAATCCCTTGCACCAGCCTAGGGGTGCCTCCTCAGGAGTTGGCTGGGTCAGCACGAGGAAGTGTGCCGGCCCACGGAGGCCAAGTCCAGCCTCTGCACCGCCCCAGAAAGGTAAGTTCACGCCAGACTGGGGAAGCTGCTGCAGGGGGTTGGGAAGCGTGGAACGGGCATTTTGAAACAGGGAGGATGGGTGGTGAGCAGGCCAGGCCTGGGAGGGAGGTGGCACAGGCCTCTAGCACTTAGGCCACATCCTAATCCCCCTCCCAGCAGCCCAGTGTTACACAGATCTCTATAGGTCTATGGTTCTGTTGGAAAGGTCTGTGGTTCTGCTGGAAAAGTAGGACACTGGGCAAAATTCTAAACCCCCATAAGATATTCATTAGCATCCCAGAGGATACCATCAAATTCCTTATGACTTCCTTCCCCCAAATTTCCCAGATCAACAACCTGTCTTTATTTTATATAGCAACCTATCTATTGCCAAACGCTAATTTGTCATTTAAATCAAGTACATCTAAGTACATCAATAACACAGCAACAATCTGCTATTGCACAAGAACACCTTTAAAATACAGAGAAAGCAATTACTTTGGGATCAGGTTTTAAAAGGTTGATATGTGATTTTTTTTAAAACGTACATTACCATTATAGCATTAAATGTCAAGTGCAATGTCATGATTACTGATGGTCCTACTTTTTAAAAGTAAATGAGGCAAAAAAAATTTCTCTGCATGTCAGGCTTACTTAAAGGTTAGAAAACATTTAAGAGGGCACTAAATGCATTCACTCCAAACCAACTTCTGTAAGGTTTATTTAGTTATTTGCTACATTTTTACCATACCCTTCCCTTGAATAGCTCAAGAGGACAAACACGGTTCTCCCATGAATTGTAGGGCATCAGCTCACCCCAATGGTTAAAGATGAGCAAATGTTAAACTCCACTGAAGATCTTTTGGGAAATGACCAGGAAGTTCAAAATCAGAATATATTTACATTTCATTTTCTTTATTTGCAAAGTGACAATAGATACCATATGATTTCTGATGGGCAAGGTGATGCACTTTCTGATGCACTTTCCTTTTATGCAACAAGCCTTTTGAGTGGACTTGTGTAGAACTAAGCTGCATATTTGATCAATTGCAAGACAGAATTCATGGTTGTCTGAATCTATGCTGTGAAATAGCCACTCCATGAACTTTCACTACTTCCCACTATGCCATGCTATGGTTGGCAACCTTCAGTCTCGAAAGACTATGGTATAAGCCTACAGCACCCAGTATTCCCAAGCAGTCTCCCATCCAAGTACTAACCAGGCCTGACCTTGCTTAGCTTCTGAGATCAGACAAGATCAGGAATCTGCAGGGTAACAGTTGCTGCGCTATACTCACACACATACAATGCTACCGCTGACAGTGCAACCGCTGAATGGTGATTAAGGTAGTGGAGGGGACTCTGCTGCTGCCGGCACATGCCACCTGGCAGCAGCCCAGGCAGGGGAAGATTGCCACTTGGCAGGGGGGGCACATTGTTGCTGTACAGTGAATGAAGCCACATCCATGCAGCTCCCTGCACATTTCAATTAGACCAGAAAATAAGGGCTAGCTCACATCACTGGAGCATTCATCTCTTGTTAACTCACTGCTGAATGTTTGAATGGTCTCCACTGAAAAGCAAAGGGTTTGAAGTGAGATGAAAAGTCTGTGTTTGATCCAGGGATGGGCGAGTCCAGTGCGACTTGACTCGAGTTGAGTCGCGAGTCTCCGTCCTCGTGACTCGATTTGAAAATGAGTCCTAACGGATGGAATTTCCAAGTCGCCCAGAGCATTTTCACAACTCAAGTCACAAGTCTTTTTGATACATGTGTCTGGTGTGGCTCCAAGGGGAAAAACAGAGTTGGTGCCCATGTGTGTGTATGTGTCAGAGTTCTCTTTAACCACTTCCAATCTGTAAACAAGACGGAAGAGGGTGGGACGGACTGCATAAAAGCGAGGACAGAAGTGGCAAAAGAGAGGAGGGCCATGCGCAGCAGCTGGGAGGCTTACCAGTATGACCCAATCCTTTGCAGGATTGCCTACTCAAAAATAGTCCCATTTGCACTGTTTGTTCAATGAGGCTTCCTCCTCCCAAGTAACAATGAAGTTCACAAGATCCATGTGGTTGGAAAGCGTGATTGCTACAAACTGCCTCCCTTCCCATGCTTCCCTGCCTCCTTCCCCTCCCTGGGCTTCTCCAGCCAATTCTAAAACAAGACCACCTTGGACTCCTCCTTTTGTCCTACCTCATCCAAAGAAACAAATCAGACTGCCTATCCTTTGTCCAATGACCATAGGTTCCATCAGAGATGGACAAAAGATCCCGCTCCCACCTCCCCCCTCCTGCTCGATGCAAAAGCAAAACACTAACCCTTCCCTGCCTCCTGGCTGGAATTTCGCTGCTGCTCTCTCAGTCTGAATAATAGCCCCACGAGGTCTTTCATGCCACAAATAAAGTAAGCAAACACACTTAGACACAGGCAGACTCGAGTCTGCATGTGTGGGGATTACGTGCTGAATCAGTGGCCTCCGACTTGAGTCAATGCCTGAGTCATTGATGCAGGTGTCTCAAGTATACACAAGACAGCAAAAACATGTGTTGTTTGCAACTCGAACTCAAGTCACCTGACTCAAGTTCCCATCCCTAGATTGAGCTGACATAGTTCATTCACATATACAAACGACCACTGGATGCTGCAGTCCTCAAGTGTTGAACATGCATGTGTGGGCCAGTTGCAAGCGGTGAAGATTCGTTTGGGCAGCTACAAGTCATATAACAGCTCATAAACCAGGAAAGGCCAAGACATTATCAACAAAGGACTACACTGTTGTCAACATAGGCACCAGCACCATAAAGCAGGCACCTGTCACTATAAAACAGGCACTTGTACTATTGTCAAATCAATAGCACCCCAGATCCTGCCTTTCAATACACTGGTGTAAATGTTGTGTGACCACAATGAGTTCAGCTACTTGGTTATGTACAGATTTCAGAAATGTGCATTAAGTCAGGAGGGAACATTTAACAGGGATTCTAAATGGTTGAACCTTTCATTTAAATATTTATCTTGTTCAAATTTGACTTAAAATCCATAAGTAATTAGATATTGTAGTAGGTACTCCCCTCCTCCTTTTCTTTCTTTTTTGCCAAGCGCTTCCTTTAATTCTTATTCAGGCTCTGACTTCAAACTCTGAAATCATTCTAGTCACACCAGACATCAAAGGTCTACATGGGAGTTAAAATGCCTTAATATCTTTGAGATTTGCAAAGATATATGAGGATTTGCTCAGGGATTCAGTGTAGGATGAAGAACAAGTTTTTGTAAGCAACTGGAATAATTTTTGGCTACAGCTCAAAGGGAAAAAAGCATCCAAGTGCACAGAGATTATTTAGATGCGAGTCCTCAGTAATCATTATGATTCAATGATTGCCTTTCTTTTTGGAGTCCTGGGTTAAAGCTAGTTCAGACCAAAAAACAAAATACAACAAACATCTCTCCGTCTCCTTTGTAGTTGGTAATGAGTTTTAGCACTACAAATCCCAACACATAAAGAAAAGGCTCTGCTAATTACCAGGCCTCAAATGTGATTAACTAACGGCCAGAACTATAAAGTATATTTAACTTTTGGAGTTTCTGCTTATACAGTCTCTACCTTCCTTACTCTAGTGACTAAAGAAAAAGAACAGGGGGGAGGGGAACACATTTCTAAGGACAAAAGAAGCACATACAGTGGTACCTCGCATAACGAATGCCTCGCGCACCGAAAAACTCGCAGAACGAAAGTGTTTTGCGAAGTTTGGTAACTTGCACAACGAATTTTTATGACCCGTGCTTTGCAAGACAAATTTTTTTTGTTTGTTTTGGTTTGTTTTAAGGGGACGATCTTCATGTCAGTTTATTATCCCGTCCACCCTAGTAAGGGGAGGATCTTCATGTCAGTTTATGATCCCCTTCACCCTAGTAAGGGGAGGATCTTCATGTCAGTTTATGTAAGTAAGTCCCATTGTGCTTGCTCCCAGGAAAGTGTGCACAGGATTACAGCCTTCAAGCTCCCCACTCAGCATCTCCCCATTTTTGAAATCCTCAGTACAGTATGTATGCCTTTAAAGAGCACTTAATAAACACTTTGTAAACCAAATTTGACTTTGTTCTGACTTTTCTTGCCCATAGGAACGCATTAATTAAATTTCAATGCATTCCTATGGGAAAACGTGCTTCGCAAAACGAAAAACTCACATAACGAAAGGACTCGCAGAACGAATTAATTTCGTTACGCGAGGCACCACTGTACCTCCCACTTCCTCTTCCAATGTGACAGTTACCATTGGGTGGCAAAATCATGACACAAAAGTATTTTGCTGTCACATATCTGTGGTGCACAAGCCTTATTTGCATGGTAGAGCAGAACAACCCAAATCACCACTTTCAATTTTAAAGCTGCACTGGGATACAGCACACCACAACCAAACACAGTGCATGTTTTCACACACCACCAAAGCACATGCTTCATGATAAATTTCAGTATAGTATGTGCAGGGCTGATGTCAGGGTTTTTGTACCCTAGGCAAGACTAACTACTTGCACCTTCAAACATTTTTATAAGACTTTATAATTAACTATATTCTTTAGCACTACTTAAAATAACATAAATTGTCAGTTGCATTTTTACATGGGTTAAAAAAAAACTAAGCTGTATAAAACTGTGCCCTTTAAAGGTCAACCCTGCAACCCCTGAGGTCTGCACCCTTAACAGCTGCCTAGTTGGCCTAAGGCCTAGCAGCCCTTATATGTGTTCTGTTGATACCCAATTGTATCAACAGTTTCAATGGAATGTAGAGGGTGTTGTAGAGGAGTTAAGGGAGCAATTAGTCAAGTCAATGGGAATAAACATGCTCCAGGAATCTGGAGGAGAAGACTAAAGGGATATTGAATTGTAGTTAAAGCTACAAATTACCATAGTCTTTACCCTGATCTAGCACATTAGGCCCACACACATAGGTAGGCCTCTATGGGCACAATCCTATCCAACTTTTCAGCACCAGTGTAGCCGCAATGCAGCCCCAAGGTAAGGGAACAAGTGTCCACTTACCTTGAGGAGCCCTTTGTCACTGCATCTCCACCACAGGATGCAGCACTTGCCTCATTGGCATGATTGCACCAGCACTGGAAAATTGGATAGAATTGGACCCTCAGAGTACTAATGCAGACACAGGTGCATCAGGACATCTGATCTGCATGGAATATGTGCATCTGGGTCCTACAGAACTGACTGGAGGAGTCTTCTGATGCAGATGCACATATCTACTCAGGTTCATTAGTGGGTTCATATGACTAGAGCAGGACAGGGCTCACTGTGCTTATAATAAGGGTGGTCCATTCATAGCAGTAACCATCAAGTTTTGTTTCCTGGGGGAAAAAAACCAGCTTTGGTTCCCAGCTTTTCCCACTGAGGCAGGCCACATTTCAGGTCCACCTCAGCAACATCCTTTCTGAGTTGTGGATGTGGATGTGCCTAGTCCTAATTACACTACTAGATTCACTGAGATAAGGATTACTCATCAGCCCCTGGAGGGCAGGTGGATTAAGATCACTGCAATGGCAGGTTTCCTAGGCAAAGCTATACACCGTTCAGCTTGCATACAGCACTGTAAAGCTCCTTCAGTAACACACAAGGACAAGTGCCTAGAGCAAGGCCAAAGTCAAAAGCTGGAGGAGGTTGTATATTTCAATCAATCTTTAAATATAGAATATTTGCTTACAGTGTACTAGGTTTATTGAGTGTGTGTGAGAGAGAAAGATCAATCTTGTCTATGGGGGGGTAGAAGCATTTCCACTTCTGTTGTATAAACTGATACAATATCAAATAAAATTAAAGTTATTCTTGTTCAGTTATTTGGGATACAGCTGAGACATTTTTCATGCTTGTATCAGGACTTAGCCCAACCTCCCTTTTTAGGTTCGTGGTCTGCTTTTATGATGGATCTCCAAGGCTCCATGACTTTCCACCCTTTATATTAAAATATGTAAAAATAACACTTTCCACATTTACACTGAGTTGCTTCTAGATATTTGATGTCACGTGTTATTATATCCCTTCCTGTCACCGACGGCTGACCACTGTGCGACATACATGACCTGATGGAAACAGTTACAGTGCACCAAGAACATAAAAATAAAAATCCAAGTTTTGGCCAACACACAAAACTCAGTTCTGCCTCTAAATGGCTAAGACAACATCCGTTTCAGTGGAGTCTTCACAGTCCAGTGGCGGATTTACGCCTCCCCGCTCCCAGGGCAAAGGTCCACGAAGTCACCCCGTATGAGATGCTGCCCCACCACACACACAAAGCCACCCTCCAAAATTTGGAGAGTGACAGAGCCTCACGTGACCATAGGACTGACGGGAGGGGGCATTCTGAGGCTTCCCTGCAGTCTTAAACTGTGCTTCTGGAAAACTGAAAGTGCAGTTTTTGACCGCATCTGCAGCCTCAGTGAAGCTTCCTGTGCAGTCCTAGAGACATGTGGACCCAGCGCCCAGGGCATTTGCCCTGTTTGCCCAGCGCTAGGTCCGCTGCTACCACAGTCATCCCTTAAAAAAAAAAAGGATGCTACACCTAATATATGGAGGATAAGCCATCATTTCAGGGGAATTTCACAGACAAGGAATCAAGCCAACAAACAAAAAATTGAGGTGAAATTAGTACATGTAGCAAAATTATTTTTGGACAATATTTGACCTAATCAGTGTGATTGCAAGATCAAGATCTTTGCACTGGAAATCTCCACTATCACATCTTGCTAATTCACAATGCATAATTTGCACTAGCTAATTGGCAAGTCTTGTTTTCATAAATCATGACTTCACAATTCATAATTCATAGCTTCATGAATCCTCAATGGTGTAAGGAGAATATTAAGGAATACTTACATATTTTAATATTTGTTATATGACATGTAGGCTGGTGCCCATGATGTTCAGGAAACATTCCTCCCAACAGGCTTTTTTTTAATTCCACCAGTAGAGCTGCAGTCCGATGCATGCTCAGCTGACTTTTTTAAGCCCAAATGAACCCAATGCAACTTACTTCCAAGTAGACAACATGCATACGAATGTGCTGCACCCCCTGGCAACCATAACCAAAGTTTTCACAGGCTGTAGTCAGAGCTGCACAATTATAAGAAAGTAGGAAGTTGTCAATAAATTGTGTCCAAAATAGAATTTGGGGTGACTTTAGAATTTAAATCCAACCAATTCCAACATGAAATGTGGCATTTTTCTTAATTTCAAGCATAAGAGCAACAATTGTTCTATATTCTTCCTATGGAATCCAAACTATTGGTGTTACTGCCAGCAGGTATTTCTTCCATGAATGATCATGTTCATGCAAGAGGCCCTTGTCGTTAAACCCAATGAGACTCTGGTGAAGGTAACTGGTTTCAGATGAATTTTTCGCCTCCCTGCCCTGAGAGCATTTCGGCTTATCAGACATCGCTTAAAAGAGCACTCCTTGAAGAAACAGATCACGGATTCCTGATGAGGCCAACTGGGGCAGGACTCCTAACATGCTGCTCTTCCCCAGAGCTGAAGGCATTCATCAGCAGACACAAAGTAGAACAGGCACAGCCCGAGGTTTGCAGAATTGAAGGAAGGAGTCAGAAGCATTTTGCCTCCACTTTGCAGGACTGAAAAAAGCCTGCAGTTTATCAGTCAAGATGTTTGAAGCTATTGCCAACAGGAGGGTTAGTAGATTGTACAAAGACCCCAGGGAGACTAATAGCAAGGGGGGCAGGGGTATAGAGAGGAAACATGGATGCTCCTTTCTGCCTGCTTTGAAAAGTTGCATCCTTCCAAAATGCCTGCCAAAACCACAGCCTATATACAGCATTAGAGGTTTATATGAAAACTTCTTTCCCTTTGAACAGTGACGCTTTGAAACACATCTACCAATTCCTTCCCTATTTGTTTGTCCCCACATCATGCTTGTTCGTTTGCTTTCAAGGGATGAGACAAAACTAATCAAGAAGCAACCAACCTGGCACTTGAATCTGATGAGCAATTTGCAGCTGTGTAAAATGCCAGCACAATTCAATTTGTACTGGTTAGAAAAGCCCAACGTGTCTCCCATTTATTGTTTTCTTGCATAACTGGCCACACCAAAAAGTAACGCAGTCCTTCCCCGTCCCCCAAGCTCTTTCTGAAGGAGAACAGACACGGGCAGCTCATTTAATGTATGACCTTCAGCAGCTTCAGAAAACAGTTACAAATGGAAAAAATAGTTGTGAATAATCCCATTTGTAGTCCGTATCATATCATACTGCGGAGTTTTGTTATAAATCTCCCACCAAGGTAATAGATGACGATAAAGCAAACTTCTGCTTCTCTTTTTTCAAATAAATAGATTATTTTGCATTCCAAGACGCTTTCTCTGTCTGTTTGCTGAGAGGAGATAGTTTTCATTTGATTAGAGGATGGTTTCACAATACCTGTGGCTTGGTATTCAGGTCTTACTGCTAGTTTCATAATTCATATATCTGAGATTTTAGTCCAGACATTTAGAAAATCTTCTAAGTGGAAATCTATCCTTTTCCAGAGGGGCACAAAACTGGCAATAGTGGAATAGAGTTAAATGATCACATTCTTATTTGCCATTTCACCACTCCCATTTTTGACCAAAAACAAGAATGTGAGATAGCCCAGAAAAGAGAAAACTCAAAACAGACTACTGGAGCTTAATGCCTGAAATGCATTTAAAAGTAACGCTCCGTGGTTAACCTGACTATGAAGAAATAACACAAGTTTGAGAAATTGAGGGTCAAGAAAACTTTTGTTTCAAACTTTTTCTAACATTTATACTGGTTTTATATGAGTTTGGGGTGCTGATTCCAAAAACGGCATTAGTCTTGCCCTATCCCAACTAGTTTTAGAGATATAGCAAAGCCTCATTACTGAATGGTTCAAGCAGCTACCTTGTGAGGAAGCCTATGCCATGGCTTGAACCATTCAGCTACAAGGTAGCTGCTTGAACCATTCAGTAATGAGGCTTTGCTATATCTCTAAAACTAGTTGGGATGGGGCAAAACCGATGCCATTTTTGGAATCAGCACCCCAAATATAGCCAGGAATGGGTCTAATTTTTAAGACAGCAAAACATGTGTTGGCCTGTGTAATTTATCCTAAGCCAGGGAACATTTATGAGAAAGGATTACAGTTGATGGCTTGCAGTGCAGAAGGACCCGAGTTTCATGCCTGGCATCTCTAGGCAGGGCTGGCAAAGATTTTCTCTCTGAAATCCTAAAAAGCTGCTGCCAGTTGGCAGTGCTGCCTTACAGCCCAAACCTGAGCTGCCTGGAGCGCCCAGGCTCAGTGGCACCAAGAAGGGCTGCTGCCGGATCCTGCGCCTCCCGAGCTACTGCGGGAGGTCCTCGGGAGAAGGGGACTTTTGTCCCCTTCTCCCGAGTAAGGTAAGCAGCCCCGCAATGGGGCTACTCACTTTACCACCAACCAAAACGTCAGCGGTAAAGTAAAGGCACTCATGCAGAGCTCCACAGACCCACCTTCCCCCTTCCCCTGGCACACCTCCAGCCCGCCCCCCGGCACGCCTCCCTCCCCCCTCTCCCACCCCCCCGCCGGCCTCCCCCCTCCCCGGAATGCCTCCCCCCCGCCCCCATTCCCGCCCCTGCTTACCGTGCCACGGCTCGGCAGTCCAGGAGACCGCTGAGCTGCGGAAGCTGGGTGACTGCCTCATGCTAGCCCAGCACTGGCCAGCACTGGAGTAGCACGGGCAGGAGCCCAGCGGTGAGCCTTGCAAACGTGCCTTACGGCACATTTGCGACAGTGCTCGACAGCACGGAGCCGTGCCACCGAGCACAGGTTTGGGCTCTTAGTCAGACCAATAGGAGGTGGTGTTCTTATAAGGACAGTTTCAGATAATACATGGGAAGCATTTCACACACATAGAAAGTGCTAATCCCTTTGGAAGTGTGTGTGAAGTTCTTCACATATATTATTGTACAGCTGTTCTTAGAACACGGTAATCCCCTTATTGATGCTGGGAAGCTGAAACTGCGAAGGAGCAGCCTGCCTAATGAATTCATGGGCAAGGCAGTGGCGTAGCTAAGGGGGTGCAGGGGTAGCAGTTGCACCGGGCATCAAGCTTTAAGGGGTTTGGGGGCCCTCTAATCCTCTGAAGGCAAGGAGAAGAGGGCTTTCACAGCCCTCCAAAGGCCTTTTAAGGCCTTAAAACGTCACTTCTGGTTTTCACGAAAAAGCCCCGCTAGTTCAGGGACCCATAGATATTGGAATCCATGGGTCCCAAAGCTGCAGATAATGCAGGCCCACCTGTATACTGGATGTGCAAGTATTTTGAGGAACAGAGTTTCCTTGCGGACATTCTGTTACAGAATCAAAGAGAAAATGCCAAATTTCTTAAGTAGTCCAAAATCAATAGGTTGGGTGCATAGGCAATATCAGAAAAGCTTTGGCCTGTGATATTTTAAGGGGCTGCATCCTTTTGTATCTCTCATCTTTGTGAGATTACCAGCCGTTGACCATAGCAGACCATTGCCACAGAGGACATCCTGGCAACTAGACAAAGTTTGAGCTAGAGCAGTGGTTCTCAAACTGGTGGGTCGCGACACACCAGTTTGTGTAACGCTTCCCCTGTCTGTTTAAGGGAAAGGGGAGTGAGGCAGTGATGCAATCCCCAGGATTGTGTCGCTAAGGAGGGTGAGGGGGGGTGTTTTGCACTTCAAAAAGGCAGGGCTGCAGCAGCCTGCAGGAGGTGTGGGGAGCCCTGCGCAGCCCTGGGGCTTGGAAAGTTCGCTAAAAGCAGGAGCTTCGCTAAAAACCTCCTCCGTTTTGCAGGAGGTGCTTTGCGCCTGCTTTTTCTGAACGTTCCAAGCCCTGGGGAGCGCTGTGTAGGGCTGCGCAGGGCTCCCCACACCTCCTGCAGCCTGCTGCAGCCCTGCCTACATGACGTGAGTGCAAAGCACCCCAACTCGTCCCCCTTAGCAACGCGATCCTGGGGATTGCGTCGCTGCCCTAGCCCCTCCCCCGCAAGAATTTACTGAGGGAGTAAAGTTTCCCTCAAAGTTTGAGAACCGCTGAGCTAGAGTGTATATATTTGCAAGTGTTCTCTTTTCCTTGTTTGAACCTGGAATGTTAGCAATTGTACCTGGGACCTTCTGCATGCAGTATATTTGAATCATCTGGATGTACAATCAGATATTTCAGATATACCACTGCTTTGCATACAGAAAGTCCCAAGTTAAATTGCTGGCATTCCAAGTGTGGCCAGGAAGATCCCCGCCTGAAACCCTGGAGAATTGCTACTAGTCAGTGCAGGTTAATTCTATGTTAGGTGTCCCAATAGAAACAGCCAGCTTCCTATGAACCTCCACTACTTTCCAGAGCCAGTGGCTTTGGTTAGTGTATATCAGGCATGATCAAACCACTACTCTTCAGTCACATACAGCTCTTTGACATATAATGTGGGGTTCTTGGAACTATGTTGGCTGAGCTGCTTTTTGCATCACAAGTAATACAAAAAGTAAATAAAAATTTTTCAAGCTTCATAAGCGTCCATTGGATTAAAACATAAGTTTATTAATGTTCAAGGTGAGTAAATATATTTAAGGATTTAAATGCTTCTTAAAAATTGCAGCTCTCAGACATCTCTCTTGTGGCTCTCACACATCTTAAGTTTATCATATGCGTCTCTTACAGCAAGCCATTTCTGCCCAACATTGCATATACACAACAGGGATTAAATGTGTACACCTCTGGGCTGGGCAGAAATGGGTTAAGCAAGTTTGGCCACCCCAGTCTATACCATATATTCAATAAAACAGACAGGTGATAGACAGATAGGTAGAATTAGAAACATCCAACTGTATACTAGGTTTGTTTGGGATAGGGATTAGTCCTGTTATTTTGTACCTCTATTCCAGGCTTGCTTCTCGTTAATGTCTTGAGCTCACAAAGGCTTCTACCCAATTAATGAAAACAGTCCCAGGAGAGAGAGAGAGAGAGAGAGAGAGAGAGAGAGAGAGAGAGAGAGAGGCGATAATGACTAAAGGAATATGCCTACTTCAAACTTTTAGAAAGAAAAACAAAAACAAAAGCTAATCAATAATAATCAATGGATGAGTGTTAATTAATGTCTGATTTCTGAAGTCAAACACCGTCAAGCTGGTAAGCCACTTTTACCTCGCCTCTGGGTAAATGATGTTTGGTTGCCCTTTTATGAGACAGCCCCAGTATACAAATGAGCAGGCACTCCCAGTAGACTCACCTGAAAGGTTAGCAGTTGTGCACAGCATCTTAGATGAATGTTAGAATTCTACGCGATACAAATGAGGATTTCAGCAAAGAGCACTTATATTTGATTAATAGGGACAAATTTTACTTTGATGGGAGTGGGAAGGTACAGTGGCCAAAAAGGTTGTTCATCATTGTGCCGAGGCACCAGCCATTAAGTATTGGTGCTGTAACTATTGTTGAGACATCAAAACTGCGTGGGTGAAATGGATGATCTTGGAGCAGTGTTATGTTTAAAGATAAGCATGTTAAATTCAGGAAGTGTAATGGGGGGGGCTAGTCCCTCGTTTGCAATCTTTCTAGTCTACAGACTCGTCAAAATATCTTATGACGGGTTTGTCAGGTTTGTCATTTTCTTCCCCTGATGCTCAGCTGTTATTTAATTATTTATGCTCTGGGTTCCTGGGTTGCTTCAACAAGGAGGAAAATGGGGGGGGGGGGTTTAAAAAAAGTTTGCAACAAGAAATATACCTGTCCCTGGAAGGTCCGATCATTTCACTATCCTTATGGATTTCTATTGGCTTTAAGTAGTGTGACACCAAATCCTAACCCCTCTGGCAGCGAACTCCCTGCCCCGTTTCTCTCCTCGGACTTGTGCCAGCAAAATCACTGGTACAGGTCCAAGGAGACCTATTGCAGAGCATGAGATGAAATTTAAATCTCCTTTCCCCTCTGAAAACTCCCTCTCTGCCCTCCACCCACACACACCTTCTCAGCACGGCTGCACCAGCAGTAGGACAAGGATAGCATTGGTTCACAACAGATCTGTTAGAGTGCCTGTGAGGGCGTTGGCAGCAAGAAGACCTCCTGGCCACTGCGGGACTTTCTCCTGTACACCCCCCCCCCTTGCAGGCACTTGGTTGGAGCAGTTGCAAGTCTTTCTGGGCAGCCAACTGCTTTTTTTGGCCTTTTCCCTCCTCTACAAGCAGGGAAAAAAGGCCAAAAAAAAAAAAAAAATCAGCCACTCAAAGCTCACATCCACTTCAAGCACTGCTATAACCCAAAAGTAATTGGCAGTGACAATTATGTCACTACAATTACTTCTGGATCAGGCACTTCTGAGGCAGGTGGCATTGCGAGTCACAGCCTCTAAGTGCCAGAGGGACCAGCTACACCACTGTATGGAAGTCATATGAGAGGGCAGGTAGTAGCCATGACTCAGCAGCAAAGCATAGGTTTTGCATGTGAAATTCCCAGTTTCAATCCCTGTCATCTCTAACTTCAAGAAAAGATCGCAGGTAGCAAGTTGTGGAAGGACCTTTGGCTGAGACTTTGAAGAAACTGCACATCGGTTTTGATCAGTGATGTTCAACCTTTGTCATTTCACAGCGCACTGAGAAGGTGCTAAAATTGTCAGGGCACTCCAACAGTTTTTGAACACACTGCTGGTCAGGGGCTCATATCCCCAATGGCCCTATTAATAAATGCCCCCCCCCAAACTCCTGCAACACACCTGAAGACCATTCTCAGCACACCAATGTGCCACGGCACGCTGGTTGAAAATTGCTGGTTTAGATGATGCTAGGCTAGATGGTCAATCCTCTTAACTCATATAAGGCACCTTCACATGTTCAGCTGCATGACCAATAGAGATGTTTGCTTTGCAAAAATCTGGAGTGATTCCCACCGTCTTCTCCCGTCTCTGCAATCTGAGTGACGTAAGTTATTAATCTTTGGTGGATCAGGTGGGGCTTTGGTTTGGCTGTATGAAAGTATTGGAACTTCTGATTTCAAATACATCATGTCTTTTGCAAGTCCTTATTGATTAGGCACTGAGCTAAACAAATGCATCATTTATCTTTGGAATCCTAATGATCTTTAGAAATTATGGAACACAATCAAGTTTAGAACTGAGCAAATCAATTGTAAATTCTGGTTGTGCTATAGAATATATTTAGAACCCTTAGATACTCTGCCAATTGCACCCTTGTGCCAAAGTAATGTTGTTTAATTGCCAGTTTCATAGTGTTGCAAAGAAGGGAAGTCAGCAACGTTTAATACACTGAATGATTGTTTCCCATTTTCGATCCACTGAATGGCAGGTACCAGGTGTGGATATGTATTCCTGAAGTGCTACAATGCCACTTTGGAAGACAAGCCTCTTTCCCTGTTAACAAAGGAAATCAAAATCCACAGTGTAAAGTGTTTACTAGTCAGTGTTAAGTAGCTGGCTGATTGCTCCAAGACTATAAGAGACCAGATGGAAAACAGTGCCATGCAGAGTCTTCCTGTCTTTGGAAAAGCAGCACCTGCTGCAACTTGCACGCTCAAGGACATAACTTCATCATTCTGCATTTCTTTTCAACAAAGTTCTTCTTTACACCTCCACACCTTATACCAAGTCAGATCATTGGTCCACCTCACTTAGCATTATCTACACCTCAGCAGCTGTCTCAGATTTCAGAGCAAGATCCTCCTGGAGATGCTGGGAATTGAACCTGGGACCTTCTGCATGCTAAAGAGATGCCTTGCCACTAAGCTACAGTCCCTCCCCTACTGACTTCCCAACCATCTCCATCCTTCATCCATTTTCTGAACAGGCAAATGGCTATAGAGCAGTGCTTCTCAAACTTTTAGCACCAGGACCCACTTTTCAGAATGAGAATCTGTCAGGACCCACCAGAAGTGATGTCATGACAGGAAGTGACATCATCAAGCAGGAACATTTTTAACAACCCTAGGCTCCAATCCTACCACACTTACACAGGAGTAAGTCCCATTTACTGTTATTGTTAAAAGAATATACATAGCACCTGGTTAAAAGTACAGGTCTGTAACATTTCCCCAAATGCAATCACATACCACGGTAGCATCAAGTCTAATATATTAAAAATAAAATATTGAAATGAATGGGGACCCATCTGAAATTGGCTGGTGACCCACTTAGCGGGTCCCTACCCACTGTTTGAGAAACACTGCTATAGAGAAATGAAGACTGAGCTCTATGGCATGTTCTGGAGAAAAAGGAAGTGACTTTTTTCAGCCCTAGGGCTCAGTCTGAGTCTGGCAGAGACTGTGGGTGAACGTCCACAGCCTCTGCTGGGCTCAGAGTACCCTGTGGAGGTGAGGGGAGAGAATGATTATCCCGACCTGATCAGCGGATAATGGAATCCATGGAAATGGGATCTATGGTATGAGCCCCTCCTGTAATGTCCAAAGTTCCATTATGCCATCTCCTGATGTCATTCATAAGCTAATTTATCTTCTTATATAATATTCTTGTATCTTCTTATATATCTTCTTATATAATATTACACATTGCATATATATATATATATACAATATTGCACATGCTTACACTGAAAGAAAGAAAGAAAGAAAGAAAGAAAGAAAGAAAGAAAGAAAGAAAGAAAGAAAGAAAGAAAGAAAGAAAGAAAGAAAGAAAGAAAGAAAGAAAGAAAGAAGTCTAGTTGTAGCTCCCAATATCTTTTTTTCATTTTGTGGCTACATGAAGTGAAGTGGGCCAGTTAGGGCTATGGTGTTTATTAAACCCTTTTTACTTTTGTCACAGCCCGAATCCAAATTGCATCTCAGATCTATTAAAAAGGCCAACACACATTTTGTTGTCTTAAAAGGTAGACTTATTCCTGGGTATATTTGGGGTGCAGATTCCAAAATTGGCATCCATTTTGCCCTATCATGTCTAGTTTTGGAGATATGGCTTAGCTTCATTGTGAATCGTTCAAGCAGCTTCCTTGTGATGGCTTCCTCACAAGGCAGCTGCTTGAACCATTCCCTAACAAGACTATGCCATGCCTTCAAAACTAGACATGATAGGACAAAATTGATGCCATTTTTGGAATCAGCATCCCAAATTCATAGAAAACCAACATAAATTCTGGAAAAAAGTTTTTCTGACGCTCAGTTTTGCATGCATTTGCTTTTAGCGTGTGTTTTAGGCCTGTGTTGTTGTTTTTTGGGGGGGAGGAGGGAACATTCTGGATCTGCATCATAACTTGAAGCAAAAGTAAAGAGTTAAAGAAACCCTTATCCATTCCAAAGTTCAGATCCAAATCCTCAACCTTACAGTTGCTTTTCACCAGGGGAAAAAACATATTGCAAGATGTATTCTTGCTTTCCCAACATCAGAGGTGTAACCTGAGCAGCCGCTGAAGGGCACCCACTCCAGATGCTACGTCAAGTGGGGCGCAAGCGCACTGAGGTCATCCAAGAAGGCCTGCAGTGAAGTTGCATCCCCCATCTCGACTGCTGCCTCCAAGTGTTTCTACAAACAGGCTGCATGTTTTTTTTCTGTTTTGTTTTTTTACCTTCTAGTGCTAGAACATTGGTGGACTTTAGGCAAGAGAGCCACATCATATCTCTGACACTGCGTTGGGGGCAGGAAAAAAGAATTAGTTTACATTTCAAATTTGAAAAAAAATTACATTAATGAACACATTATATGAATGAATTAGTTTTACTGAGCTTATTTTTAATACACATGAGAACTATAATACAGGCACATTGAACCACATGAGAACTATGAACTGTTTACCATACACCTCTTGCACAGTGAAAACATACGGACCAAGCCAGAAACACATAGAGTCATAAGTTGTTCAGAGGCAATGGGGGAGGGGGGTTTAAAATAATATCCAGGGAAAAGCAGAAAAGACATGGAGACTATAAAAGGCCTTGCTCTATGTTGACCCATAGAGGGTGTGAGAGGCATACACTGCCCAACATCATGTCTAGTTTGGCTCTTAACATGGCATCTATTCCAGTGTTTCTCAAACTGTGGGTCGGGACCCACTAGGTGGGTCATGAGCCAATTTCAGGTGGGTCCCCATTCATTTCAATATTTTATTTTTATTAGACTAGTATGTGACTGCATTTGGGGAAATATTACAGATCTGTACTTTTAACAGACTGCTACATATATGCTTTAAACAATGATAGTCCTGAGTAAGTGTGGGTAGGATTCCAGCCTAGGATTGTTAAAAATTTTCCTGCTTGATGATGTCACTTTTGGTCATGACATCACTTCTGGTGGGTCCTGACAGATTCTCATTCTGAAAAGTGGGTCCCAACACTAAACGCTTGAGAACCACTGCTCTATTCAAAATCAATGAGCTTTTAAAAGCCTAAAAATCTAAAGGAATGTTAATCAAGTCATGTTCAAACCTATTTCATTGAACTAATTCAATTACTCTTATAAACATCTCTACATATAGATAGATCAGTTGAGATTACAAATATGGCTTTTCTCTGCAACATATATATATTATATATGCAACATATATATAATATGACTAAAAATTATTCTAATTATTCTAATTATTCTAAAAATAATTATAATTATTATTTAATTTATAATATTTTATTTATAATATTTATAATATTTTTATTTTAAAAAATAATATTTTAATAACAATTAGATAATAATAATATTGTATATTATTAATTGTTATTAACAATATTAATAATCATATTAATAATCATATTAATAATATAATAATCATATTAATAATAACAATATTTTACTAATAATAATATTTTATTTTATTTATAATATTTAATATTTTTATGTATATAAAAATGTGACTAAAAATTATTCCCAGCACTTTTCCACAGGGTGTGGTTGCCTGCACTTAGCATGAATGGAGTAACTCTTGTTATTGCACAGTTAATTGCTGCTAGTGGGAGTAATTATATAATTTTATTAATTACTTTATACTCCTAGCAGTCCTTATCCCCATGTAATTTAAATGTACATGTAATTTAAGAGAGCATTTAAAAAGCCAATTAGAATAAAACAACATTAACCCATACAGCTTCCAAAAGCAAGGCCAAATGACAGGCTTTGGAAGGATGCTCTGTTTATTGCAAGCTGGAGCAAGCTGATACATCATGCTGTCACAGCACCACCACCATCACAATATTTTGCTGCTGAAATCATGTACATGTCATGGACAGATATCAAGTAGGGCTTGTAGAAAGCACCACTGCTCACTATTGCCACCAGTTTTAAAATATTATCTATTTTTACAGAATTGCCATGGACGCCTCCCAATGCTTACAACAAAGTTTCACTGCATTCAGCTGGATTTACTCTCAAGGATTGTAACACAAAGGTACATTTACAAGCTCAGGTGGAAGAGCTGTAGGAATTTCAAGGGAAGTGGTTAAGCTTTCCAGAAAACTGATGAACATTTTCATCAATACTTGTACTCCTCTAGGGCTTTTGTTCATTTGCTCATTTTATCTTCTGTCCTAGATGAATAGTGAAACACTCATTTAGGCTACAAACCTATATACACTTGCCTAGGAGTAAGTCCCATGGAATTCAGTGGGGTTTATTTCTGCACAGGCATGCATAGGATTGCGCTGCTAGCAACCTAATTGTGTGGCTCAGAAGCACAATTGCACTCTCCCTCCCCCACATGCAGAGAGCAATGCTCCCCTCCCAATTCCAGTGCTTTCCATTAACGACAAGCATGAGCATTACAGTTGGGAACAATGTGGCAGGGTGGTCATTGCTTTCAGACCTATACGAGCCCTTCAGCCCTATTGAGATAAATTCTTTGAGATTTCCAGTGCGAGCTGATTTGTCTGTGTACATAGCAGCCATGTTGCAAACAGCACATGGAGTTCCTCCATGGACATGTGCTTCTTCATTCATGCCATATGCATCATCATGGTGAATGCAAATTTGTCCTCAGTACTGAAGTGAATAGAGACACCTAGTCAGATCCAAACCCAGCTTGCATACAAGAGTGCATAACAGCTCTGGATCAGATTGAAAAAATTCACTAAATTCCAAGCTAAGCAAAATTTGATTCCAGTGGTGGGCAACAGAGGAGCACAGGGTTGTTGCTAGTAAGCATCTTTCATTGCCTTTGAGCTTGCTCAGTAGCTTTATGTATACAAACCTGACAGGTATATCTAAAAGTTGCTGCACTGGTCCCAGAATAAGCAAAATTTCATGTCTCTCTCATGCCCTCTAGGGCTTGACCAACAGCAGCACTTCTCACAATCAGAGAGACAAAAGGATTCCCTCACTTGCCAAGCCCAAAGGCACAACTTGTCTCTCCTAATACCACTGCCCTTTCTCGTTCTCACTCTTGCTATCTCCTGTCCACCCCTTCAGGAATTAAAATGTTAGCTGACCAACATTTCATACAGATTACCTCCACAAGCTGCAGAGTCCAATGTCACTCCTGAAAACATTCAAATTTGTCTGGAATAAAAGAATGGAGGATTTTTCTCCAGCAGCATGCTCTAACTTGAGTTAGCTTTTACAGACAAAGTGTGGTCGGTCTGTGGAACTCCTTGCCACAGGATGTGGTGCTGGCGTCTAGCCTAGAGGCCTTTAAAAGGGGATTGGACAAGTTTCTGGAGGAAAAATCCATTATGGGGTACAAGCCATGATGTGTATGCGCAACCTCCTGATTTTAGAAATGGGTTATGTCAGAATGCCAGATGCAAGGGAGGGCACCAGGATGAGGTTATCTGGTGTGCTCCCTGGGGCATTTGGTGGTCCGCTGTGAGATACAGGAAGCTGGACTAGATGGGCCTATGGCCTAATCCAGTGGGGCTGTTCTTATGTTCTTATGTTCTTAAGAAACATAAAAAGACCACAGAATAGGGAGGAGGGGACAGCAAAAACCACAAGATATACTGAACTTCAAAATTAAAGGGCTTAGGACGCAATCATAACCCCTTATGTCAGTGCTTTCCAGCACTGGCATAGTGGTGCCAATGGGACATGTGCTGCATCCCGCAGTTGGGTGTCACTCACAGAGGCCTCCTCAAAGTAAGGGAATGTTTGTTCTCTTACCTCGGAGCTGCATTGCCCTTATGTCAGTACTGGAAAGCACTGACATAAGAGATTAGGATTGCGCCCTTAGTCTTATGCATGAATAAAAGCTTAGAGCAAAGGAGGTGATGGGTTATTCTCTTTTTTCCTATCTGACCCAATATACCCTTCCTTAGTGAAATACTGCTGCTCATTGTTCAGATACGGAAGACAAAATCTGACAAGCATCTTGGACAGAATTCTGCGCTGGCGACAAGATGCACTGGCATGGCTGCCAGAAAGCGAGCCTAATTTTATGCATGCTCAGCATTAATGGAAAGAGATGGCTAATTGGAAGAAAAAACACTGTATGCAACTCCTCCCCACTCTCAGCCTCATTCACAGAAAGCTGTGGAGCCATTCCAGTGCTTGAAAATTGCCCAAATTGCTGAGCACCCATTATAGCAACAGGAAGACAGCTCTTATGTCCAACTTTTACTGGAAAAAGTGCTTAATTGGCTAGGCAGACAAGAAAGGAAGCACCTTCATTGCACAACCTATGCACATTTACTCAGAGAGAAATCCCACTGTGTTCAATGGCTCCTGCCTTGCTCCAGGAAAGTGTACCTAAAGTTTGCAGTTGTGCAGTACAATCCTTTGCATGTTTACTTGGCAGTAAGTCCCACTGAGCTCATCACTTCAACCACTATGCTTTGCAGTGGGATCAATTGGTCCTTTCAGCTATTGGCCATCTAGTGAAGAAAAATCAAGCAGGCTCATGGGCTATCAGATGATGGGAAATCAAATGATGTATATACATGTGCAAAGTGGCTTTAAAAATTCTGTATGACTTAAAACCTACAAGTTGTCCCAGAAGCATCGCCTTTGTTTTGTTTCTCTTTTTCCAGTACCAATGAACACAGATTTTTAAGCACATATGCCAGCTCAAAATGCATAGCTTTAAAAAAAAAAAAAATCTCTAAAATGACATTAAAATTAAAAGACAAATAGTCACTATTTGCCAAGGATATCATGCCATATCATTTTCCATTCTTAAGAATTGTAAGAAAAAGAACATTTTATCTGAGCTGAAGGATTTTATTTGTTTAACCAATAAATGGTAAATGCTAGCAGGATCACCTCCAGCAATACTTTCTCTACTAGAAGAAATGGAATACAGTGCCTCCAAGAGAAGCACTCAACTCCAATTCCTCATAACCAGACATGACTTGTGCCTTACAGCCAGTTCAGTAAAGACTTGCTTCTGTTTTTGGCGGCTGGAGGATACTTTAACAAGCTCAAAGGTATGAACAATTCTTTGCCTTATGTTCCAAAAATGCAACCATTTACAGACTTTTAAAGACACAAGTGGGAGAATCAAGTGCTGAGATATTCAGTGAAACCTGCATGCCTAAGGATATTGCATTGTGAAGTCGACCTAGGGCCCAATCCTATACAGTGTGCACCTGCTCACCGCCAGTGTGCACTGTTGCAAATGTGTTGCAAGGTATGTTTGTGGCCCTCTGTGCCAGTGGAGCACCGGAGCTCCATGGCTCGACAGTCGCATGGACCGCCAGGCATCAGAGAGATAGGTGGGGGCATAGGGGAGGCGGGGAGGAGGCATTCTGAGGTGGGGGAGGCAGAGGGAGGGCAGGTTGAGGGCAGGGAAGAGGCGTGCTGGGGGAGGGACCGGGGCAGAGGCTCCACCTGATCCTAAGCCTCTGTGTTGGGCCATCTGCCCAACACGGAGGCTCTAAATTCTACGCTGACACTTGGGTCGCCATAGAATCAAGTAGCCCCATTTTGGGACCACTCACCCTGCCCAGGGGAAGGGGACGAAAGTCCCCTCTTTCCGAGGAGACAGCAGCAGCTGCCTGGGGTGCGCTGGATGCAGCAGCAGACATTTTCGGTGCCGCTGCAGCCCTGCGCACCAGGGAACTCAGGACTGGGCTGTTATATTCCATGTGTAAGTGTTGCACATGGAAGAAGATTTCATTGTTGAATGCATTAATAAACAAGCAAACCTCTGCATACATGTAATGGAAATGCACAATATCCCTTGAGGAGATCGGGTGTGGTGTCAACAGTGGCCCCTTGCTCTGACAGGTCTGGGAAGCATGGGGTTAACACCAGTGCCTTAGATTGCAGTGAGTGTGATGCACAGCTGTAGCCACTTGGAGGCAACAAGACCCTCAGGGATAAAAGTAGAACCTGGAGGAAGGAAAGGGGGTGCATGTAGAAGGAAGGAGGTTGGAGAGATGGAGAGAGCAGAAGGAAGAGGCTTGAAGGAAAGAGGACTGACTGATTGACCAGACAGAGACTGTGGAAGACAGCTGGAACAGAGACTGCTGGAGACTAGTGTGTGGCTGCCATGCCCAGGAGCTGCTGAGAACTAAGGTGTTGCTGCAGTAGCCAGAGAAGCTGCTGGTGGGAGAGGGGATGAAGGAGGACCTCTGCAAGTTGAACAGGTGAGCCACCCTGCTGGGGGGGGGGTCCAATAGTGCTGCAGTGCAGAACTAGGGGTCATTGTTGGGGAGAACTCATTAGCTTAAAGTGGGTATGTTCTGTAGATGAAGCTTGGAATGGGAATTTGGCAAAACCATATGTTCTTGAGATTTACACAAAAAAGGATCTACATGGGAGTGGATATCTTCCAGCCCCCCTCCCCCATGCTCTGCTGGTGGCTCAGAAAAACAGTGAAGTGGAGAGCAGGAAAGGGTGCACTGAGTGCTAACCACTAGGTATCCCTCCTCCCTCTCCTCCTCCATCAGTCTATGCCTGGGGTAGTCTGTTCATCACACTCTGGCTCTCTTACAGCTTCTCTGGTAGCCCCTTAGAATGCCCAACGAAAGACGTAGTACTATGGGGGGGGGGGGAAACAACAGAATATTCCCAGTTTTCAATGGGATCATTTAGTCCAATTTTCCAGGTTGCACCACTCCTGGGAGCAATCAAGAGACCTAACCCGAGAGTTGGCTTTAAAAGACAATCGGAGGCCAAAGCAAGCCTCAGGAAAACAAAGAACTACAGGTTAGTTTATGAGAAAAGAGCTACAAAAGATCCAGCCAGAGAGCTACTATTGGGAAGCTATCCCATAAACTTCAATTCAAGTTCCTATCATGAAGTCCCCATCATCATTACAGCACCCCACATCCTCAGCAGGCCTGGAAGGCAGCTTCTGCTTCCTTACCTGTCCTGACTCCCTTCTCCTTGCTTCTTCCTTCTCTGATGGCTAGTCCTTTCTATCTGGTTCTCCCTCACTCCTCCTCCTCAAAGCGCCAGGTCTAACTACCCAGCTGCAGACCCTCCTGCAAACCTCCCCCCTGCCTCCCTCTCTCTTCTCTCTCTGGAGCCAAGCTGGCCCATTTGGGGCAATAGGGAATGCACTGCATTGCCCCTTTCCAACACAGAAATAACCACAACTGAAAGAAACAAAGCTGAAATCACCAAATATAGCTCAAGCATGCTTGGCTGGTTGTCTTTCTCTACACCCTTCTATTCCCAGCTCCTACCCTCAGATATTCCTGGACACTGACCTGGAGTTTAACAGCTGCATAAATCTAAGCAACCAAACTCAGCTCTCCAAATACCAACTCATCCTAGCAGATTGGGATTGGTAATCCTAGATAGTGGGTCCCCTCTAAACTATCTTCCTCATTCCTACATGCAGCTCATGGATGCTAGTCTCTCCCCCTCTTTTTCCCTTTTCTTGTTTATTTTTCAAGACATATACATGAGGACTTGGAGGATCAGCCTCCAGGTTCTCTAGGTCAGGTTAGACCAGGGGTGTCAAACATAAGGCCTGGGGACCGGATGCGGCCCGCGTAAGCTATTTATCAGGCCCTCGAGCTCTCAGCTGCTTAGCAGTGCTGAGGTGGCACTGCTGAAAGGACAGCCCACATGAAAATTAGTCTCTCCCATGTCTTGAAATATGATCAAGATTTGTGTGTTTTCTCTTTTGTCACTTGCAGCTAATGAGTTCCTAAGTGAGAAAAAGTGCTTATTTTTGGTTAAGACCTGTTTAATGACATCACTTCCTGCCTAATGGCATCACTTTTGGCCCTCAGCAGGCATCATGAATGCTATTCAGCCCTCAGTATGAAACAAGTTTGACACCCCTGAGTTAGACCAACAAGCATGTAAAATTTGTTTATAATGAACAATATAATGCTTTTGTTGTTGTATATTTGTGAATCTATTAGCCTCTCGTTGATATTATTGTTCTGCCTCTCATTTCATTATTAGTTTACATCTCACATATTTCAATTTCTATTATTGTAAAACAATAAACTATATTGTTTGAATAAAATAAACCGTTTGAGAAACAGTGTTTCTCAAACAGTGGGTCGGGACCCACTAGTTGGGTCGCAAGCCAATTCTAGGTGAGCTGAATATATATGTTCGGCCCCTGGGCCTTATGTTTGACACACCTGCTCTATATAGTATATAGTTTTATACTCTATATAACTATATACTCTAGTATATAACTATATATGTACTCTATAACCATATACTCTAGTAAAGTGTTTCTCAAACTGTGGGTTGGGACTCACTAGGTGGGTCATGAGACAATTTCAGTTGGGTCCCCATTCATTTCAATATTTTATTTTTAATATATTAGACTTGATGCTACCTGACCTTGATGGTATCTGACTGCATTTGAGGAAATGTGACAGACCTTTCAACAGGCTTCTATATATGTGCTTTTAACAATGATAGTAAATGGGACTTACTCCTGGGTAGGTGTGGGTAGGATTGCAGCCTAGGGTAGTTAAAAATGTTCCTGCTTGATGGTGTCACTTCCAGTCATGACATCACTTCTGGTGGGTCCTGACAGATTCTCATTCTAAAAAGTGGGTCCTGGCACTAAAGGTTTGAGAACCACTGAACTATAGTGATTTAAATCCTTAGGTCTCTCTCTCTCTCTCTCTCTCTCTCTCTTCCAAAATACCAATTTCCCTTAAATGTTCCACAACAGGTCAAAGTATATGCCACATACTTGTTTAGATGAATGTGTAGGCCAGTTCCTATTCATTCTTCAGCAGGTGTGGTACTTTTTTCTGTTCCTCCCATTTAATTTCTTTGGATCAAATCAATTCAAGACCCTGAAAGCCTCAGGACGAACTAATGATACAATGCTGCAGACCTATGCAAATTTACAAGTGATTAAATCCCACCAAACTCAATAAGATTTACTAGTAAGCATGTGTAGGGCTGAGCTGTAGATATGCATGCACACATATGCAGACATTCAGCCTCCTGTCCAGGTCGCCCTAACACTGCCCTCTAAACAGATCCTGCATGTTGATGCTATTCTGGCTCTTACAAGCTATTTGGCTCTCAGGTATAACAGGACATTTTTCTTCTTCCTGACATCATGTGGCAAAATGCTTCTAAAGCAGCCTTGTCCTGTAGAGATTTTTTTTTTAACAGCAATTCACTTCTGCAGCAACCATCATCCCTCCAAGCCTAACCGAAAGCTAATATGTCTGGCTGGCACAAATAGTTTTAGGCATTTCCACTTTGGGTTCTTTCACTTACCACAATGAAATCCGCATCAGTAGCAAGCTTCTTTTGACAGTACTCCCTACGTGCAGTTTCATGCAGAATTCCATTTTCCCACCTCCTTTGGAAGTAGCATTATTTATTTGATTTATGTTCTGCATTTCTGCCAAATGATGGCAACTTCCAATTTAAAATAATGGCATGCAACTTAACACACATGATACAAAACGGAAACAGAGATGGGGAGGAAAGAGGAAAATCAGCAGGCTCGAGTCTCGATTCTAACATAAAGTTATATAATAGTTATAATGGTCAGGTGAAACTGCAAGTGGCAATTCAGGCCAGAGAGCATTCTAATCCTTTTCCAGATCAGAAACACCCTTTCCAAGTACTATTCCACCTCCAATGGAAAAAGTTTGTCCCCTGAGGTTGACCTTGGGGGCAAACCAAGAGGGACAGTGGTCAAGGATCTAAGCAAGCATTTCTCAACGTTTGTCCCTTGCCATACCACTTTGCATAGTTCAACTATTAGAAGTACCACTGGTACTTTATTTCTGAATTGGGAGGCCAAACACAGTGCAACAAACACCACTAAGAGGCTTAGAGTGGATGGGAGGGCTTTTTTGAGCACACGAAAAGCACACAGTGGAGCTCTGCCCACTGAGCTGAGCCCCCTACCATCGCTGGTCACATTGCATTGCTGGTCTCATTGCCAGGCTGTGAGGGTTTGGGGATCCCACGCGTACCATCAGACACCACCTCAAGTGTCACCTGTGGTATGAGTACCACTGGTTGAGAAATGCTGATCTAAGCGCATCAAAAGGCCCACCTAGCCAGGCTGAGCCAGAACCTGTGGTGCCAGTGACAGCAGTAGCATCCAATGTGTAATCAGGGAGCAAGTGGGGGTAATTTGAGGAACCCAGTGCAGGACTTTGCCTCAAGACTCCCTACCAACTGGTACTAGCACTAGTAGCCCATCTCCCTCCACAGGTGACAAAGCAGCCTGATGAAGGGAAGTTTGATCAGAAAAGGTGAAGGATTAAACAACCTCTTTCCTTTGGTTCTTCTGCCCCAACTCCCAGACTGCCCAGGCAGCTATGTTTTAGTCTTTTTTAAAAAATGCATGGTGGCAGAAAAATGAAATTCTGCATATAATGAGTCATTTGAGCCTCAGACTCAGAAAATATTTGTAATATCCACTCATCTGTAATATAAGTTGGGTAGGGCAAACATGCCCTAAGACAAACTTTTATACAGGTGGTACAAACACATCCCAAGTCAACATTGAATAAGTGGTGCAGCAAAAAGGAAAATAGATAATTAGGAAAATAGCCTTGCATGAAATCATGCTTGACTGCCACCTTTGCCCCCAATTAATGCACAAAACACACTTTTGGAGTAGGACGCAAATCCCCTCCTGTACAACAGCACTGTTTGTTCATTATTTATTGGATGGAAATTTTTTACCCCCTTGGGTATCATCGCACAAATCCGATTAATGCCACAAGCCACTCTCCGTGAGCCCATTTGGTTAGATTGCTTTAAGGCTGGGGTCCTTTTCCCCAAAGCCGCCTTCATTTCCAGTGCTGGTAACAAAGGCTGACAGTTTGTGAAGGAGACAATTTTGTACCTGTTTATTGGGCAAAGGAGTACATGCGCTTGCCACTGATTTGACAGTAAATAGCACAATTCAGTCAAGAGAATGGAAATGACAGCTGTTTAAATGGGCTATCCATGAGATAGCTGCCCAATAAGCGTTTTTCGAAGGGACAATCCAGATATCTAAAATCTATTTTTCACAGATCCCAGTTTTGTATAAAACATCCAGATTTTGACTCTTCTGGACACAATGATAGTCATAATGCTGTTGTAGTGCTTTTCTATGGTCCTTCTTCATTGTGTCATGGGACATTCAAGGTAGATTTTAGAGTTAATTCCTTTGCGTCCTTGTAGCAATATTTTTTCAAATTTTTACAGTGCCATCAATGTTCATTATGCTTTACAGAGTAATATAAGTGAGAAGACAGATCCCTGTTCCAAAGACTTTTACAAGCTAAATTCCTAAACTGAAAAAGGGCTCCAGTTCAAAGACAAACTGCAGCCACATGGAGGACACTTATTCAATTGCATGGAGGCTGCTCCACATGGAGAGCATGTTAGACACAATGAACACAAAGAACATTCTGAGATTACCACAAGACTGCAAGGCATCCGTCCTGTAGGTTCTCCCTGCCCACCCCCAGCCCCCCGGACAGCCTGATAAGGAAAGATCAGACTGCTACATTCTAATAAGCTTTCAGCATAGAGCAGCCTGTTTATATGGTCATGCTTAAAACATCCAACGTGTCTGCAGGCAAATGGTATGTTTCAGAAAGTTGGAGCTCACATGAGAGCATCATTGTTGCCCCTGGTGGGCACACTCATCCCTGTCATGGCTGTTCATTTTGCAGGTTTTTATTGTGCTGGAAAAACTTACAAAATCTGACCAGAAAAAAAAACTATAGGGCAAAAGAAATCAGTGTGCACATCACAAGAAAATGATGAATCCATCATATCACCCACAGCTTTCTTAAATGATCATCTGTCTACAGTTCATGAGGTCATTGGGTTGTTTGAATGCACTCTGGCTGACAGATGTCTGCTGACTCCAAGACAACTGCCAAAGCAGTCTGCAGCAGAGAAATAAAACCAGGATAATTCCCTCCCTTCTTTTTTGGTACTGTGTAGATATCTATATTGTTAGTTTAAAAAAAAAATGTTCCAGGATGTGTGGGTGCATGCACATATATGACTACTAAAGAGGGAACTGGACTAGCTTTTGTCACTTCTTCCCTGCTAACTGCCTCCAGCAACCTGGATATTTTCAGCTATATGTCTGCATGGCCTGCCAAATGTAAATAAAGGCTAAATGAAAATTATTGTTACCAACAGAAGGCTGCACGCCTGGGGTACTGGTATTGTTACTGAAGCCTGAAGTTCAACTTGCCATACCACTTTCATGTCAAAGCTTTAAAAATATACTGTATTGTTCATCTTGGGACCAAAAGTCACTTTGCATGTATTAACTACTCAGGCTGCTCTCAGATGACAATGTGCAAAATTCACTTTCATAGTATTCTGACATGAATTTTCAAATTCAGAGGAACTGATCAACTCCTGGGCAGAATGTACCTCTCTCACCCTTCCTGCATCCTATCATAATTTCTACCATCAGCAGAGAACAGCTTCTTGATTAGAGCACAAGCTATCAGGAGCTACCAGGTTTCTTGGTAGTTACTTTCTACTTCCAGAACCCTCTCTCACCAGAAATGCAGGCAAGTCCCAAATTGCCTTCTGGGCAGAAAAGGAGACCTTGGCCAGGAGTGAACAGGTGATTTCAAAGGGGTTTTTCATAGTTTATCATTACCATTTGCTAGAATATACATTTAAATTATAAGGAAACCTGTGACATAAGATACTCAATCCAAAGATAGAAAAGGAAAAGATAGAAGAAAATAATAAGGCTTAAACATCCAAAAGACTAGCTGTGTAGATTTGTTGGAGCAATAAGAACAACAAATATCTTTAAAAGATATTTGATCCTTGGCAGGTACTTAATGGCCTTGCGTCAGGACATTTTGGCACATCCTGAGGAAATTTGCTGTCTGAGCATGGCAAGGCCTGAAAGCCTGGGGCTTGTGTCTGTGTGTAAGCCCATGGCCAGAGTAAGGCAGAATGTATGTGTACCATATGACCCTGGACTGACCAATCAACACTGTGTAAATGTGCTGAGTCACTGTGACTATGCAGCCCCAATGTATGTCTGCATCTTGGGAGGATGAGGTAATGGGGATGAGTTCATCCCTTACCGGATTGGTCAGGGGAAGTATAAAAGGAAGGCTGCCAGAGCCTACCCTTGTGGGTTGTTGTGAGGAGTTTAGAAGACTCCTAATCTGTGTTGGAGGGTTTCATGACTATGCTCGCTGTTTCGCTGCTGGTGAGACCAGCTATCTGTAATATATGTAAATACAGCTTGGTGGTGTGTTTTCATTCCTTCTCTGAGCTATCTTGGATCACTGCTGGTGCTAGCAGTTTGCTGCACTACGTCGTCTGCAGGTTGTGCATACCGCATAGCCCCGACACCCTGGACAATTGAGAGCTCCAAAATATTCCAACCCAGAAGGCAGGTCAGTCCTATATATACTTACCTGGAAGTAAGCCCAATTGACTAGAATAACACTTACTTCTAGCATTGGCGTAATTGAGGAGGGGTAAGGAGGAGCCAAATTCCCCGCACTAGGCTTGGAGGGGTGGCACAGCACTACCATACACTCACCCTTGCAGAGTTCCCCCCACAGCACTCAGTCGGCTGCTGATAGTATCAGCATGCCAATATGAGAGCCACCACCTGAGGGCCTCCCTCAGAAGGCCTTCTGGAAGCTGAAAATAGTTCGGTTTTCGGCCTTCACCAGAATTAACCATTTTCAACCTCCAGAAGGTTTCTGAATGTCTGGGGGGAGGCAGCAGACACTGGAGGGTGGCACCTGTAGTAGGGGGCACCCCTGGAGTTGTGCCCCTCAGTGGCACAGTGGCCAGGAACGCCACTACTTCTGAGTAGACATGAATAGCAGGGATGGGAAAATCCAGCATAGCTTGACTCGGGTCAAGTCTAGAATCACCGCCCCCCTGCGACCCAACTCTTAAACGAGTTGAGGGTGCACATAAAGGGGGCACTTTCCAAGTCGCCGATTTGCTATCTCACAATTCTGAAGGACTCAAATTGAGTTGCCCGCTCTAAAAACCCAGTCTTTGAAGAAGAAAAAAATGAGTGGCTGCCTCTGTGGTGTGTGTATGTGCCTGTGTGTGTCGGAGTTCACTTTAAACACTCCCCTGATGCCACTGCCCATCTGTAAACAGGGCAGGAGGGGTGAAGGGACTGTGTGAGAGCAGGGACAGAAGCAGCAAGAGGGAGGAGGGTCATGATCAGCAGCTGCAAAGCTTACCAGGAAGACCAATACTTAGTAGCTCTATTCAGAAGTAGTCCCATTGTGACTGGTCATTCAATGAGCCTGCTGGAGCCATGCCATGAATTTCTCCAGGATGGCTAGGAACTGCCACCTTCTCCCCTCATTAGTCCAGGGGAAAAACCTCCCTCCCCCACCCTCAGCTTCTGCAGCCAATTTTAAGGCAAGAACACCCTTGGTTCCTCCTCATGCCCTCCCTCAGCCAAAGAAAATATCAAATCTCCTTTCCTGCATCTAATGATCTTCAGTTCTTTGAGAGATGGGCAAAGCAGCCTTCTTCCACCTTTCGCCCCCTCCTTGGGCTTCTCCAGCTAATCATAAGGCAAGAACCCTTTGATTGCTCCTCCTACCCTACCTCAGCCAAAGAAAATATTAGACGCCCACCATCCTTTGTCCATTGATCATCAGTTCCTTCCTTCCTATCAGAGATGGGCAAAAGAGCTCCCGCCTCCCCTCTCCTGCTCAGATGCATTAACCTTTCCCTGCCTTCCGGCTGGAACTTCCTTGCTGCTCTCCTGGTCGGCATGATGGCTCCATGCAGTTTTTCACACTGCCGAAACAGTAAGCAAGCACACCCAGACACGGGCAGACTTGAGTCTGCACACATAGGGACAAGTGTCCAGTCAGGGGACCCTTGACTCAAGTTTCTTCCTAGTCTTCCATGCGTCTGACTCACCAGGTCCATGAGTCAGTGAAAAACATGCATTTTCATGACTCAAGACCAAGACTTGAGTTCCCAGCCCTGATGGGCTCCAAGGCAATAATCCAGTGGTTCTCAAACTCACAGGGAGTTTGAGCTCTGCAGTAAGTCCTTGTGGGGAAGGGGGGGAGACAGCAATGCAATCTCCAGGTTCACATCACTTTGAAGGGGCGCAGGGGCTTAGCTAGACTTATCACAGCTTGCTGCAGGCTCCAGGAGGTGCAGGGAGCAGCAGCAGCCTCCGCACATCTCCCCAACATGTGGAGACACTCAAAATAATGATCATGATACACTTTCGGTTTGCCATCGCAAAACTGGAAGTGGGTTGCGATAGTTATTTTCACAGTCTTCCATGTTGGGGAGCCCTACGCAGGCTGGCGTGGGACTCCCTGCACCCCCGGGAGGCTGCAGCAGGCTGTGGTAAGTCCAGCCAAGCCCCTGCACCACTTCAAAGCAACACAATCCTGGTGAATGCATCACTGCCTCCTCTTTCCCAAACCCTTAAGGGGGCAGAGGCCAGGACTCTCTGACTGGGGCATCGTGACGCCCCAGTTTGAGAACCACTGCAATAATCTGATGTGAGAAAAGTGAATTTTTGCTCCAATCCTTTTTCTTCCTTGATGCCCCGATTCTTTCCGTCCCTTCCTTCATAGGCAGAATAAATAAGAAAATTTTTGGAAAATGGTTCTACTCTTTTTGTTGCAAAATAACTTCACCTCTCTCCTGGGCCTGAACCACCCTCTTCCCTGCCCTCCCCCAACCCAAAACATCCCATCTCCATCTCCGCCTGGCACAGAACTTACCTGCCCTGGTGGCTGTTCCACTGGATTTAGCATCAGCGAGGCTTTGTGGCAAGTTAGCAACTGCTAGCATGCATAGCAGTTGCTGTGTCGGCGCTAGCCCACAATAGGATTTGGATTAGTGAATTTAATGATTCTTTAAAATCAAAGTGGCTAATTAGCTAAAGGTTCTTTCATCACTATAATTCCTAATTCTGCTTTCTATTCTGATAGAGTCTAGTTATACCTATCCCTTTGTCCTTCAACAAACTGCTAAGAGCCATTTGAGACAAAGTTCTTCATTTTTGCTTTAATAACAATTAGACAGGGCTCAGGACAATTACACAATGGGGGGACTATGGTTTGTTTTGCTAGTAATAAAGGCAAAGGCATTTTTCACTGTGGATCTGTGACTGCAATGAGTTGTTGCCTTAGTGAGGAGAATCTTAGGAAGGAATGCAACAGTAAAATCCCTGAGAACAAATTCCAACATTTGGGAGGGGGGGAATCTCAACTAGCAACCTCATACAAGTTTTGTGAGGATCATCATATAGTTGGATTGTTCTTAAGAAAATAGGTACATTTTGGAAGAAAGATTTTTTTTTCCTTTCAAATTCCCTTACAGACAAATCTCCAGCCCCATTAAGCAAAAAAAAAAAAAAAAAAAAAAAAAAGCCATTCAAATTAGATTTCGTTTTACTATTCCCATAGTAAGGGCAATTTTATAGCAAGAAAACCCAGATAATTCTGCCTCTAGCTACTGAACACAGCAAGACTTACACTGAACTTATAAAAGAGAGAGAGGGAGGAAAAAAACAATTGACTTAACTGAGAGAAGAAGAGAGAGAAAGAAACAGAAAACATGTGGCTTAATGTGGAAAATGGAGACAGTGAAAACAAATGTAAGGAACAACAAAGACCAAATGAGATGTTTTAATGCATCTCATGATTACATGTCAAAAGGCAGTTTAGAATGTCAGAGGGCCTTGCGTGTAACTGGAGTGGAAAGTAAAATGACTGAGAGCTCTTCAGACAACACAGTTTTGTGCCACATGCTGATTGATATTCTTGAACCAAAAAGGTGATGGATGATGATTTTTGGAGAGAATCATTACATGCCAGGTGTGGAGTAAAGGAAGTACAGTGTCTTGACACTTGGGAGTACAAAGTTTAAAAAAATAGTCTAGTGACCTTGATTCATTATAGGAACTAATCCACCTGACCTAAATTTTGCATCATTAATCAGATTTTGGCTTCTGGATGAATCCTGTCAAAGGCTACATGTCCTTGGTTTGAAAATCGTTCAGCTCCATCTATAAGCAGTCATTCCAGCCCAAATAATCTCTTCAGAGCAATCAGAGAGGAATGTGAGCATTGTGAAAAATTGGGTTGCACATGCGTGTATGTGCCCGCACAATGTGCACACACACACCCCTGTACACAATGCCAATCAATGCAGGAAGATTTTCCTCCTGTATCGGATGAAATGGACTGAAGTCCACAAAAGTTAAAGTTAAATAAATTGGTTAGTCTTTGATGTAGCACAAGACCCCTTGTTTTTTGTTGCTTTTTGCTGTTAAGAGCACAATCCTAACTGTGTTTACTCTGAAGTAAGTCCCATTGGTTCAATGTGACTAACTCACAAGAACATAAGAAGGGGATGTTTGTCCCCTTCCCCTGAGTAAGGTAAGCAGCCCCACAATGGGGCTACTCTCTTCAGTGCCGACCAAAAGGTCGGCGCTAAAGTAAAGGTGCTCGTGTAGGGCACACAGCCCTGCACGAGCTCCGTGGAACCACCTCTCTCCCTCCCCGACACACCTCCCACCCACCCCTGCCGGCCTCCCTCCTCCATGGAACACCTCCCTCACGCCCCTGTCCACGCCCCCGCCTCCCATTCTGCAGCCCAACAGTCCGGGAGACCACTGAGCCACGGAACCTGGGCCACTGCCCGGCACTAGCCTAGCACCGGCTGGCGCTGGGCTAGCACTGGCAGGAGCCTGGTGGTGAGCCCCACAAACATGCCTTACGGCACATTTGCAACTGTGGTCCGTGGCACGGACCACAGGATTGAGCTCTTAATTGTTTTTCTTTAATCTAATTATTTATCATTATTTTATTTTGCTTCTTGATGTCACTTCCAGCCATGACATCACTTCTGGTGGGTCCCAGAGAGATTATCATTCTAAACAGTGGGTCCTGGTGCTAAAAGTTTGAGAACCACTGCCTTAACTCAAAACAAACCAATGAGGCATCCTGGTGGGGGGGGGGATGACATCCTAGTGACCAAAGTTGTGGAAATTGTGGCTTTTAGGAAAAATACCATCATGTTATATACCATTTGATGCAGAATTTCATCCATTGCTTGCGGGAAGATATTCACTGCTTTTACTTTCTGGCCATTATTATTATTTATTTCATGCCATGACTATTATTATCTCTCCATCTCACCTACCTCACAGGGTTGTTGGGAAGACAAAATAAAGGGAGGAACCATGCACACCACCCTGAGCTCCTTAGAGCAGTGGTTCTCAAACTTTGAGGGAGCTTTCCTCCCTCTTAAAGTTCTTCCGAGGGAGGGATCGCATTGCTAAGGGGGGACGAGGGGGGTGCTTGTGCCTTACTTTAAGAAGGCAGGGCTGTAGCAAGTGCGGGGAGCCCTGCGCAGCCCTCCACAGTGCTCCCTGAGGCTTGGAACTTTCACTGAAAGCAGGCGCCTGCAAAACGAAAGTGCTTTGCACCACTTTCAGTGAAAGTTAGCCTCGGGGAGCAGTTTGAGAACCAATAAAAATATGAGTCAGCTCTCATTTTCACGTATCATAATACAGTTACCTCTGCTAACTGGGTAAAGCGGCACTTTTTCATGTGATGCTCCTCTTATATTTATCAGGAGAGAATAACCACCCCTGTTCACCCCAGCATAGTGTCTTGAACCAATAAGTGGTACACTTTTTATTTAATTAATTAATTAATTAAATTTGATTTTTGTTGTCCACAGCACTTACCCTGCACATCCCTGATCTTGTCTGATCTTGGAAGCTAAGCAGGGTCAGGCCTGGTTATTACTTAGATGGGAGACCTCTTGGGAATACCAGGTGCTGTAGGCTTATACCATAGTCTTTCAAGACTGAAGGTTGCCAACCATCTCTTTTGTTGTGGGGGGGGGGGGCTACAAAATCTTCTTTAACCCCAGGTAGCAGATAGATGCCTTAACTGTGCCACTCGCTGGCGGAGGTGGCAGAGCAAGTGGGTGGCAAGCTGCTGGGGGAGTAGGCAGGTTTTCCCCCAATTTTCACTTTTATAAAGCCCAGGCATGATGTCAATTTCAGTTGTGACATAACTTCCAGGGCATCATTGTGAACTTGGCACCAGGCTACACCACTGGGTGAAGATAAGAGATATGGAAACTTTAGGAAAAAAATTGTTTCAATGGAAACTACGTGATTAATATTGTGGTTAGAAACATACATCTGAACTCAGATATCAGGAGGTGATCCAGCACAGCAAGGTTGCTGTGGATAGACTATTCTGGATGATAAGGAACATATAAAAAGGAACTGTTATCAAATTACAATTAGGAGAATTTTTTACTGAGGGATTGCATCCTTTTCTACCCACTTCTTACTTCAGTTGCCTGCTTTTGACCTTACCACATTCCAGGACTTAATTTTGTGATATATCCTATAATCATGACTTGTAGAAATGGCTATACAAATTGATTAGTGCTTGATTCAGGAACACTCAAAGAAAGAACTGAATTAAGTGCCATATTATATTGCTGCTCTGAATGCATTGTGTTCAGTGGTGTATTGCCATGCAATTAATCCCCAATATTTGATTGCCACGTTTCTGGTCAGCTCCACAGAGATTCCAAAATTATATTCAAATCAACACAGGAAACTGAGTGTACCCATACATACATTGTAATACGTGCTGAGAGCCCATAAATGTAAATGTAGGAAGAAGCCCAACTAAGGTGGCTCCAATTTTATATACATACAACAAAAATACTTCTACATCTTGATTACTGCACATGTCCAAGTGTACACAAAGGAGACATATTTCTACCTACACAGAAAAAAATGGATGTAGTAAAGTCAACTCTGGTGAAACAGTATTCCACTGTCTTCCAACCTGGGTTCAGAGACTTGACATTAATATTTTTCAAGAAAGAATAAGCTGCCGCTCTCCATTGCATCTCAAGGCCTCAAAGTCTATGAGCTTGTTTTCTTCAATCCTGCAAATACTTTTGAAGTTCTCCTTCTGCAGCATTAAAGTGCAATTTGAAATGAATTGGGAAAAGGAGATCATTTGCTGCATAAAATCAGGGAAGTTAATTAACTGGCTGAGTTTTTGTTTAACTTTGAGGAGCTGCATAACTTCATCTTTGAGCTTCACAAGCAAGCCCAAGAGTACAGCACATGCCTTTGACAATGAAACAGCTAAGAGCAAGAACAAAATGGGCTTTTGAAAGCTTCAAGCCCATGACAGCTGTGAGAGGGCAAATAATTCAGTAAGTGTCTTGGGTAAAATCAGCTCCAATGATTTGATGCTTTGTTTCATCATTACCAACATAAAGGAGTTTCTTTTCTGTTATCAGCTGCAAGTCCTCAAGGGGATTCATACAAGATTTGATCAGAATAACACATTGGATTAAAATGGATGCAGATGACAGCAGGTTAACTTGTAACAATAGAAGGAGGAATATTATCCAGGTTTAGCACTGTTCAGCAATGAGGACTCACCAATAACAGCTCATCCATGCAAGTGCTGTACTGTATCACATGGGTCCAAGTGACCTGGAGAAAGAAATATTCAATACATTCAGGTAACCAGATGTTCAGATAAATGGGAGTACTGTTTACTCAGAGTTTTATTCATGCTTTCTTCGGCATGGAACTACAAGGGGAATACACTGAGAATGTAGGCAGTGACTTATGGAGAACTTAGCCTTGGCTGTATTATCTTTGATTCTATTATTTTTAATGCTAGCTTTCAGCAAATGAGAGAACAGAATAATTTTGATGTATGTTGAAAATGCCTCTGTCGAAGTTGTTGATTTCATGGAAAACAAACACATTTAAAAACAGGATATTACATGGAAATTTCCAAATGTGATACCATATTTCAATGTATTCAACAAGAGTTTTATAAGAATAGAAAAATAAAAATAAATAAATAGGTTTGTGTAAGTTTGAAAACATCCTAAAATCCTGTATTCAACATGGTTTGGAGCTTAAAATCTATAGTACTTTGATGGAATCACAGTTAAACAATCTTAGCATTAAATATGAATGAGAGAGGAACATATAAATAGATATTTTGGAAAATCACTGGAATTATATATGTGAAGAGCCTCTTAAAGCTTATTGGACATGCACGCCAAAGAGAATTATTATAAGATATTATATAGTTGGTTTAACACACTGATTAGATTAAGAAAAATGTAGGGAACACATCTGATCTGTGTTGGAGATGTGAGAAGGTCTGGTGAATTAGTAATAAAACGCCTCTTTTTTGGAAAAAAAACTGCAACAATTACAAAACATTGCAGGATATATATGTTCATTCAGCCCAATACTGACACTACTATGCTACTGAAAATGAATTATATAAAGCTGACAGACTGAGCATTTGTTAATAATCTCCTGATGCCAGCATGTATTTTATAGGCAGTCTTCTGGAAGCAAAGCCAAGCACAAACACAGGCGACAGGCAGTCCAATCCTAAAGGTGGTGGTTCCACCACGTGCAGTAGTGCCAACACGGCTACTGCTGCATTCTGCAACCCCTGGCAGTCACCTGGGGTCTCCAGTGCCAGAACGCACCATTGGAGCTCAGCACCGGCACTGGGAGGGATAAGAACTGGGCCCTTACAGCACATTCCTATGCATGTCTAGTCAGAAGTAAGACTGCTGATTTTAGAGGTGTTTGCTCCCAGATAAGTGTGTATAACAGTGGTTCTCACACATTTAGCACTGGGACCCACTTTTTAGATTGAGAATCTGTCAGGACCCAAAGGAAGTGATGTCATGACCAGAAGTGACATCATCCAGCAGGAAAATTTTGAACAATTCTAGGCTGCAATCTTACCCACACTTACCCAGGAGTAAGTCCCATTTACTATAATTGGGACTTTTATATACATAGTATATAAGAATATACATAGTAGCTTGTTAAAAGTACAGGTCTGTAACATTTCCCCAAACGCAGTCACAAACTATGGTAGCATCAAGTCATATATTAAAAATAAAATATATTAAAAATAAAATATTGAAATGAATGGGAACCCACCTGAAATTGGCTCGTGACTCACCTAGTGGACCCCGATCCACAGTCTGAGAAACACTGGTGTATAGGATTTGGCAGTATAATTGAATGTTATGTTAATGATTGTTGACATATATTAAATACAAATGGGAAGGAAAATTTAAATTAAAGGAAAAATGTAAGGCACACAGCCCAGTAACTTTCCAATGCCTCACAATCACAATGAAACCCCAAAATAAGAGAATAAACATTCCCCTACCTTGAGGAGGCCACCTTGACTGCCCCTTTCCACCCCCCAAATTCAGAGCACACGCCATTGGCACAGCTACATCAGCACTGGAAAATTGGTTAGAATTATGCTGACAATTAGATCCATTCTTGATTTATTATATAATTTATTTATTATATAATTTGTTTATTATTATATAATTTATGCCATTCTTGATTTATTCTTCCAGAGCCTTGGGTGATACACCTAATCAATAAATATAATCTAAGAAATAAATAGACTAAATCAAATGAGGTGTTACGTGAAAATCCCCCTTTTTGCCTTTTAGCTGTGATTTTTCTCTATATATATCTGATTATGTTATTATGGACTATAATATCATGCAAGCTAAACTGTTCTCCCAGCATACAAGCACATTTCCAGGACTTTGGACAAGCCACAAGCTCATGGTTACACAACCACCCCCTCTCCCATAGTCACACATTATGGGAGGAAGTCTTGTGTCTTAATCCAATCACTGTTTAAGCATCTCCTACAGTACTGTATGCAAACTTGAACTGCTTTCAGGGATTTTGGTGTTGAAATTCTGTTTCTGATTCATTGTATTGTACCTATATCCTGTATTTTTTTTCCATACAGTCTTTGTTAAGTTTCCCTTTCTAGGAAGCCAGCCATTGACCCCCTGATCGAATTTTGCTGGTAACTGATACATACATCCTGATCCCCATTCAAATGTATACATATGAAAGCATTACTCCAAGTACCCAGCTTTGTGTTAGCAATCAAGCCACCTTCCAGCTCAGTCTGTCTCCCAACCCCTCATAAGAGAGGGCTTCCTCTCACATGCACTCTCTCTCTCTCCAAGGCCCAACACATTTGTGTTGTGTCAGAGGGTCCTCTCCACAGGACTCTCCCCCCCACAACTGCTCTACAGGACAGGTAACTATCTTGCGCCTGGAACTTTCCCTTCTTCCCCCCCTTTCTCTCCCCTTCTCTCCCCATCTTTAGTTAGCAGCTGGGGTTGGCAGACCAGGGACCCCTAAAGCCTTCCCTACAACCCCCTTCCTTATCTGTTTTCCTCGGATGCACCAAATACTTTTCACACGCAACCACCATGAAAGTTAGGTACACTGTATTCAAGCATTAGGACCAAGAAATATCATTTCTCCATGTGCATTATGTTTACCTTCGTCCTTTTGTAATAAACCACAATCTTTTATTGAAAGTTATCTTTCCTCAGTCTCCTCTTTAAGCAAAAGAGAATTTCTCTGCATTGCCATCTTGTTATCCAGCCTACGATCCTAATGTTCCAATAAGGAAAGTGTAATAATTCCCCTAAACAAAACAACCCTTTTGGTAACAGAGGGTGCAGTCATTTGAACACTTACCCAGGAGAAAGTCCCACTGAACACAGAGGAATGCACTTCCCAGTGATGCATAGGATCAAGCTGTAAGAAGTGTGCTTTGCAAAACTAAACTTTCAAGAAAAATAATTAGGGCTTGAAAGAATATTGTGTAATTAGTTGAGAACTGTGCCCTGCAGCAGGTCATATATTAACCAATCACTAGTACAATATGTTGCATAACAATGCAGGAACAAGTCCAAGGTTTCACTTTGGACTGTCTCAGATTGCCATGTCTTGATGCATATTTCAGTTATATTGTCTCGGGCTTGTTACATTTTGATCCATGCCTTTGTAATCCTTTTTAAAATTATCTTAAATTGCTCTCCATAATTACAAGTATTTTGAAATTTATGGGATATGTCTTTTGTAAATTCATAGTGTGTTGGCGAATGCACAAAATTGGCATAGTGATGCAAGTCTGTTAGCCATAATTTTGCACTCCCTGCAAATTATTATTATTAACATAATAGGTGCAGCTCTGTTGATGTTGAAAGCTCACAGGATCATCCCTCTCCAAAGCAATGTTAATACAATGCGTACCACCAGCATCACTGAGCTGCAAAGGGTCCACTGCTGACCCCAAGACCATGCTTGTGCTATACCTTTTGAGTCATGTCTCATGGCCCACCATGGAAGGTAGTTTGCCACAGGCTCCCTGAATCCTGGAGCCAGGCCTGAGAATTAGGAAGTATAGAATGGCATCTGTAATGATCAGGCCATAAGCTCCCAGCTCTGTTTTCAATTAGCTTTGCCTCCAGTTACATGTTGCTTCTCCTATGATAACTGTCAAGAAAGCCAAAAGAACAGGGTATAAGAGTTCTGGTCACAGTTCAAGGGCACAACTTGTGACATTGTGTACACACACACACACACACACACACACACACACACACACACACACACGTGTACATCATAGTTGGATTTGTATATAGTCATTATGCAAAAATACCTACCATTAAAGAATAGTTGTACAAGTCACAGGATAGAGCAATTATGTCAAAATTATTAGGTTACATAAGAATGAAAGAAGGACAACAGAAAATAAATGTGTGTTTTTTTAAAAGAAGAGTCCATTTATCCCATCATAGAATTCTGAATGAACTGCCATTTCCATCATCCCTGCATACTACTCACTCAGAGCTAGCAGGCAAGCAAACAATGAGAGCAAAAAGGTGCAGACCAGAATTCAGTAGTGGAGACTTCAAGGTGCCAAGGTGTCAGCAGGCACCCAACAGGGCTGACCTCCCACACCAGACCTGCTATCATGGAAAGCTAACAAAAGAACAAAAAAAAGGGCAAGAAAGTGTTTTACTCTGCTGTTAATTCTATTTTATTCTTTTTCTAGGGCAGGGGTGTCAAACATAAGGCCCGGGAGGCCGGATGCAGCCCGTGGAAGCTTTTAATCTGGCCCTCAGGCTCTCATCTGCTGAGCAGTGCTGAGGTGGCACTGCTGAAAGGGCAGCCCACATGAAAATTGGGCTCTCCCATATTTTGAAATATGATCAAGATTTGCATATTTTCTCTTCTGTCATTTGCAGCTAATGTTCCTAAGTGAGAAAAAGTGCTTATTTTTGGTTATGACCTGTTTAATGACATTTCCTGCCTAATGACATCACTTCCAGCCCTCAGCAGGCATCATAAATGCTATTTGGCCCTTGGTTTGAAACAAGTTTGACACCCCTGGTCTAGGTATTTATATCCCACCTTTCTGCCTCTGAAGAGCCCCCCAAGATGGCTTACAAAATTTAAAAACTGTAATACAATAATCAAATTCTCAAGCCAGTTCTTGTCTGCACAGAAGTCGGTGTTCTAAGTTTCCTCTGGCCTTGGCACTTCTTCTTTCCTTCCTTCAGTAGGTGCATACCTAGGGTATGGCACAATGGGGCATTTGCCCTGGGCACCACTAAGGGCCAAATCCTATCCAATTTTCCAGTGCTGGTACTGCTGTGCCAACGGGGTATGCACTGCGCCCTGTGTTGGGGAGGCAGAGGCTTCCTCAAGGTATGGGAACATTTGCTCCCTTAACTCTGGGCTGCATTGCAGCTGCACTGGTGCTGGAAAGTTGGATAGGATTGGGCCCTAAGAGGAGCACCAGGCATGGATTTAACAGGCGGCAAGTGGTAGTGGCAGCATGCTCCCCATCTGCAGTGCTCTCTCGGGGGGGGGGTGACAATCATGGCCTGCAGTTGGGCCCACCCTCCCCCCAAGGGTTTATTTGGTTCTGAAGTGTTGCCGTTCCGGGAGGGGGGTGTAGCGTGCAGGGGCGGGGGTAATGTGATGATGATGTAGGGGGGTCACATTGCCATGTCATTTTGCCGCACCACTGTGCAGGCCATTAGGCCTCTGGACGTGGCTATCCCTCAGGGCACACAGATCTCAAGCAGTCCCTGGGAAGATGGGAGAGAGGCCGAATTAGGATATAATTAGGATTTAAGAAAACATGATATAAAAAGTAGGCTTTTTCCCAAAATCTGATAAAATGCTTCTTTTTCTTTTTTTAAAACAGTGTTCATACAAAAGGTATGTTTATAACACTGGTGAGAATAGCACTCAACAACCATGACATTAGAATCATACAGAAGCTGATGCAACCCTGTTCCTGAAAGTGGAGGCAGGTCCATATGACCAGTCTACTTATCACTTCTCTCCTATGCCCATGGCGCCTGCTTCGTTCTCCCTTCTTCTTTCTGATTAATGCTTGTCTGACAAGTCACCACCAACAGAACTTGAATTTTGCATGCCACCACAGATTTCTTTAATGTGAGTTGGCGATGGTGTCAGGAAAAGAACAAAATGCCACCTACTCTCATTATCTGTGATTATTCTCATTATCTGCAAATTCTGTGCAGGGTGAGGGTGGGCTCAGCACAGCTACAAGCAGAGTGAGAGGTTGTGGGAGGAGGAGAAAAGACAATGGTCTCCTCACGAGCAGAAGGCAGCACCACCATTGTGCAGGGGTGAGAAGAAGAGATGCCTATACAATATATGGCCAATGGAGGTATTGGTGCATGGAGAATTGGACACATTTGTGTCAGCTTCCAGACTTGCTCCACCACCTTGGGCACCATCTTGGGGATTTCAGCTGAACCTTCACAACCCTGGTGTTGATGAGAGGCTAATGATGAGAGGCCTCTGAAAGCTTGCCTAAGAGATGTTCAGGAGCTGACACAAGCCACGGGACAGGTGGAGGAGCAAGATGGTGAAGCAACCCCCTCCCCACTGCTGAATTCTGAGGCCTCGTTGTTGGGCCAGCAACCTTCAATGTATGAAGGACTATCCAGCACGGAGGAGGAAGCACTAGATTTTGGAGATGTTGATGAGCCTTCACCAGTGGCGTCACTAGGGTTCGTGTCACCCGGTGCAGGATGCCAGCGCGTCACCCCCCCATGCAGTGGGCGGGGCAACACCCCAGGTGGTGGGTGTGGTGATGTACCATCACTCCGCCCCCACTGGTTTTTTGGCTGTACCTTTTGATAGAACAAAGATAGAGCACATTCTGCATGAAATTACGCATTGATTGATATATAACATGCTGGTATTATTTTTCCAAACTGTGATTTTAGTGATTTTGGTCACTAGTGGTGTCACACACACACACCCCAGGGTGTCAACTTACTAACACCTTATTGCAGCAGTTCTCAAACTTTTAGCACTGGGACCCACTTTTTAGAATGACAATCTGTCCAAGACCTACCAGAAGTGATGTCATGGTGGAAGTGACATCATCAGACAAATTAAAATAAATAAGTATAAATAATTAAAGTAAAACAAATAATTAAATAAGCAGAAGCCAGCCCTGGACCACCAAGTGAATTTCCTCTGTAGCCTGCCTGCAATAACACCCTCTTTTCCAAAATCAGAAAGGTTTTCAGTCCTACCCAGTGCCCAGTTCAATTTAAGAACTTCTGTTTAAACCAGATCACTGTCAGGATCCACCTGGCTTTGCAAGTCTCAAAAAGTTCACCTTATCAGCTGAAGCCTCTGTTTTGATCCTTTTTAGTGGGGGGGAGGCTGCTTTCTGGAGCACTTGTTTAGGTGCATAGGATCAGGACCATTCTGGTAGCCTTGCACTCTTTCCTTCACCTGATCTGGCAACCTTCAGTCTTGAAAGACTATGGTATAAGCCTACAGCACCCGGTATTTCCAAGCAGTCTCCCATCCAAGTACTAACCAGGCCTGACCTTGCTTAGCTTCCAAGATCAGGCATGTGCAGGGTAACAGTTGCTGCTATGTTTGCTGACTTGCAAATAAACGAAACCATGAGGCTTAGTTTTGCTTTCCATAGGGTTCAATACATTCATCTGCTTGGAGGGAGGGACTTCCTTCTCAGGTGTTTTTGGGGGCTGCATTCATTGGATCAGGACCATTCTGGTGTCATTGGATTCCTCTCAGCCTGCCCTTTCCGACAGACTATGGCAAGTTCACCTACTAGCAAGTAAACGCGCGATATGGCTCACTTTCACTTTCCATAGAGATCCATGCATTTTTTGTTCTCCAGTTTTTTGGTCATAACTTTTGATAGAAAGGAGTTATTTCACTCTGGTGTTTTGCATTGCATTCTGCTCAAAATTCTGCATCCAACAGTATATAATATGATGGGTTTACTCCTAACCACTGCAATTTTAGCGTGTGTCCCCCCCAGTGCACGTCACACCCCCCTTGCGCGTCACACGGTGCGGCCTGCACCCCCCTAGCAGCACCACTGGCCTTCACTGTCACAGAGCCCCACAGACTTCAAGTTAAGATTCAGGTTCACAGAATGTAAGAGGATCCCCTGGAACCTAAACTCATTTTTTTTTCCATAAGCTCAATGACTCAATATCTACTAATTCAGTATGCATTATGTTTTCCAGGAACCTAACCCTAGCGGATAATGAGAACTGACTGTAGTTTGGCTCCAGCAGTCAATGCATGCAGGATAGTGCATTATCCTCATATCAACTGAGTCATTTCAGGTACTGGTCATGAAAGAGAGACCCACTAATTCCTGCCCATAGGTCTTTCTTGGAAAAAGAAATCCATGTGAAGTGTCAATCTTACAATTTTTACGTATATTTCCCCATGGGAATTATTCCAGTTCATGCAATGGCAAAAAAGATTGCTGTAGCATTCATTATGACCCACTTTCTTCCATTTTGGAATTCCAAGCATTATACAGAGGGTTATTAGGTGTTCTGCCCTTCAGTCACTTGACACCTTCCCCTGTTTAAATTAAGCAATATTGTTGCATCATGTGCCTCAACCCAGAATATTGCACTGGGCTGCAAGTAAGTTTCTGGATGCAGATATTGCTAGAAAATTATAAGTCAGCAAAACTTGGAGTATACAAGGTCACACTGAGAAGGCCATTCTGTCCCTAGTCATTGGTCAGCGAGTCAAGAATTGCTGGGTATTTGTGTCACCTCTATCCTTCCAAGAACACCAGCAAAGGAAGATCAGCCTGGCTCCAACTGAATTTAAAGGCCAACAACTCACCTCTTTACTCCAATGATGTCAAGCTGATTTCCTTTCTCTTTTCTGTCCATGCTCATTTCCTTCCCATTTATAAGCCTGAAGGCAGGAACTGTCTCTTAAAGTCATTTATGTATAACACCCATCAGCAGCAAAAGTGATTGGAAGATCAGGTCTATCTGAAAAGTGAGATGTAAATCTAATGCATACAATTCTGCACACGAGCAAATTTTGGTATGAGGCACAGAATTAAGCACTCTGGTACTCCCAGCTTTCATCTTGCAAAGAGAGAGTCAGGTTTCAAGACTTTAATGAAGATAGTGACAATCTATCCTCCCTTTAAACCTATCAATAATATTTATATACCACTTTTCAACAAAATTGTGTTTCCAAAGCATTTTACACAGTGAAAGACAGAAGAGCCTAAGTGTGGTGGGGGTTTGCTGAACCTCTCATTTCAGTGATTGGGAACCTGCAAATTATCTTTCTTCATCTCTCACCATGAAGAACCAGAAGTTATGGAAACTATGCAGGTCTGTTTCCTTTCCATGGTTTTTACCAGCTGCAGAATTCAGCTTTTTGGAGCACAGAATTGGAGTTACATTATAACAGAATTGATTTTAGGATAGGCACAGAATTTAGCAGTTTGACCTTCCACATCTCCTTGTCTATGCTGTTATAAAAATGTGAAAAAGGAGTCCTCTATTTTACAGTCATCCCCACTTCATATCCCCCCACCACACAAATACAAATGATGTAAAATCAGATGCTTGCCAAATATTTATCCTTCAAAATGCATGATACTATACAGTGTTTTTTTTTTCATTATATCTCTCAAAATCCCTTGTAACACTCACTACGGATTCTTTGAAGACTCTTTTGTTTTCTGCTAATGTCTTCTGTTTCTTTTCAGGACAAGCAACTGAAAGCCTTATGCCTAAACACAGAAATTCATTGGACAATTTACAAAACCGGAATCTGGACAGAATCTTATTCGCCAAATAAGAACATAAGAACATAATGAACTTTTATGTCCCTTAAGTACACTTGGACACCGTCTGCATAGAAGTTACTAAAAGCTTTAAAATGCCATTAACCGTGACAATAATAGTTTTTGGAAAGTTAGCTGTTTACAATACACAATAGGAAATTATTTCAGCATCCCCTTTTTTCTTTCCCATGAATCCAAATATAATAAAGTTCCTCTTCTGGAGGAGAGGAAAAAAGAGTCTTATTTTTTAATATACTTGACAATAGCTTAACCACAAAGAAAATCAAGCAGTTTTAAACAGACTCCTTCAATGTGTGAAGTTTGTCCTTCTTGGTCCATCAGTCCACTTCTTGGTCCATCAGTCCACTTTTGATATGGTATATAAGAAAGAAAGGGCCCTTACCACATTCAAGGTGTATAGAGTGATGCTTCTCAATCTTTTTACCACTGTCACTTCATCATTGGCAATAGTGGCCACATTGCACCCCAGAATGCCTTGCGGCTTCCGGGTAGCACCAGCACACAACCCACTTTGTTAGCTTTATCGCTCCCCAGAATGCCTTGCGGTTTCTGGGTAACGCTGATGTGTGACCCACTACAAATCACGTTATGACTCACCAGTGGGTTGTGACCCACAGTTTGAGAACTGCTGGTGAAGGGTATGGAAGAAAGAACAGCCATGCTTGAGAAGTATGGGTTTTTCTCTTTCACCTCCCACTACAACTATCATCACCACCACCCTGTTCACTGGAGGTTTGCTTGAATCAGCTTCAATTCTCCAATCTTAAATGGTTAATTCAAAAGTAAGCCCCACTTTGACCCAGTAAAGATTACTCCCAAGTAACTGTGCACAGGACCGTGGCCTAAACAGACTGGGTGGCTGAAGAAACTCCATCCTGAGGCCTTTTGAGAACTAAGAAACTACCAATTATCTCTCAGGTTTTCAAATCATGGTTATAAAGTTTCTGGGAGTAACCCGTTTTTTGTTTGTTGTGTAATGTACAAAACGAGTATTCAAACAGCTTAGATGGAGGGCGGCTGCCTTGTATTACTTGCATTTTACAACAAATTACAATTTGCATTTATACTAAGAGAGGAACAAAAGTACGGCTCTATTAAGTACTGTAGTGGCTGTCCTTTTCTGACTGCTTGTGCCTCCAAACCACATTGTCTTTCGCCCTCTTAAAAGCCCAGTGCTTTTGCACCTCCATAAAAACATCAGAGTGGACAGACCGTGACTACACAAAAGTGTGATGTGCCTGGTCTTAAGTTGGGACGTCTGCAAGTTGGGGGCGACCTACATTTTCTTGATTCTGCTACCAGAAAATACCTTTCTCTGTTTTGCTCCTTGAAGGATGCCTTTAAAAATCTGTTTTCCAAGATTAGTTATCTTTAACTGTCAAATCTCTAGATATAATCTATGAATAGTCTATGGAAGCATCTCATCGCTGCACATGTATCTAAACAGGCGACGTTCAGGATCACGAAGGCATCACATAGCCAAAAGCTTACTTTTCACTCCTTGCAGCTAGAGAGGTTCATTTTGAACAGTTGATTTCATAGCACTGAATAGGATAATTTTTGTTCTTCTACAATGTCTTTCCAAAAGAACCATCAGCTTCTTTACTTTTAAATGAATGAAGTACACAGCGATTGAAGACAAGAGCTCAGTAATTTTTAATAGGCGGGGGTTACCCTGTACTGGTACTTGAAATGAATAAAAGGGATGTTATATCTCTGCTTTTATCTGGAAAACTTTGGGCAACGTGCATTCAGTATGTAAAATTAGCGAGTTAAATATCCAGATCGAAACATTAAAGAATGGTGTGTTCTTCAGATCAGAGTGTAATCGATTGAAGGTAATTCCTGAAGCACATATATTTGTAAATTTACTTAAAGTGAGCAAAAATTAACTTTCTTCAACCTTGAGAGAAAAATTCATATTCACCCATATCTCTGTTGAAAATCTACCTTTTTAATTATCAAGGAACACATTCAAATGAATTTTAAGAATCCCCTTGACAACATAAAGGACAAAGAGTAAACAATATTAGGCCATTATCAATATACTTATTTTAAATAAAAAAGATGTTTTGCCATAGGTGCCATTTGACAGAGTTTATAAATGAAAGCAAATGATCATTCAAAGAATGATTTCTTCTTCAGAATACTTCAAAGTCATGTCAGTCTCTCTATTATCCAAGACAAATTGCTTTGACAGCACTATCAAGTCTTGACATCTGAGTTGTCTCTATAGCCTATTATAGTTTAGTACAGGCATAAAATATTGTTCAGACAGTATGACTCGTCTAAAAAGAAGAAATCTAACTGCTTTGAAACAGCCTATTAGGAGATGAACTCTCAGTTTAGCTGCAGGCAGAGAATTAATCCAGTGTCTTTTTTAAGTCCTTAAACTGCAGTCATTTTTTTTTCCTTAAGTAAGTGCCCTTTTGGTTTTATAGGATGTAAAATTTGAATCATGTTACAAAATGGGGAGGGGTTAAAATTCAGCAATTGGAGGGGAAAATGCAATTAAGGGAATTAGAGCACATGACAGAATGAACAGACAAGTATATCAGATTCTTTCATAAATACAGATGAGGGGAAAGAAGGAGACAATGCTTTTTTTCTCAAATCCTGCAACAAATTAACTATATGCTTGATTTTTATCTCTTTCACATGTGTGTATTCATTGAATACAGAATATTTTCATTGTTTTAGGCATATTTCTCTTTTAAATTTATTGCACAATCCTATGCATGTCTACTAGGGATGAGCCCAAGTCACTAACCTCAAGTCACAAGTTGAGTTACAAGTCACCAACCCTGCAACTCAACTCACGAGTCATAGTGCGTGCCCATTGTGTGGACTTAAAAATTTTCAAGTCCTTTGAGTCACAAGTCTGAGTCATTTTGAGTCACGAGTCGCAATTCCTTGTGCAAAATGGTACAGAGAAAAGGAAAGCAGTGGTGGGGTGCGTAAGTAAGCAAGAACACACACACACACTATAGAGATAAGGACTCAATTCATTTCAAGTCCACACTCTTTCAAGTCACTGGTCGAGTCAGGGTCAGTGACGTCCATGAGTCAACTTGTCATCAAAAACAGCCATTTAGCATGTCTCAAATCGAGTCAACCTGAGTTGAGTGCCCATCCGTGATGTCTACTCAGAAGTAAACCCTGTTTGGTTCAATGGACTTACTCTCAAATAAGTGTGTATGGGATTGCAGCTCTAGTTTGTTTCAGGAACTTCATCCTTTATATTATGTACCAGCTGATGACAATAGCATTAGCCATTTACTGACTTTCCACCAGTGTTCTTTTAATTATTGGACTAAAACAGTAACAACAGCAGTTTATTTTGTTTGCTTACACAGGCCTGAGCCTGGCATCCCTTTAGGAACAACTGTCACAACCCTACACAAAAAGACTGAGTATGCTCAGTCTTACCTTTTTCTGGCTACTAGGTGGCAGCTACAGGAACAGCAAACACTGTCGCCTTCTCTCCAGCTGCACTGGAAGATTTAAAGAAACATGTCCGGTGTCCAGCGTAAGAGGTGGCAATCTTGAGTGCCAATGTGAATACAGTAGATTGCCTGAGTAAAAAGAGGCCCCCCAGGAGCAGAAGAGCTAAGAAGCAAGGAGCTCAAAGGTAGGATAGCAAAAGTGAGTTGAGATATAGTGCCCTATTGAAACCTGGGAAGAGTAGGTGAACTGAGTAAGCATAAGTGGACAGGACTAAGAAAAAGATGACACAAGGACTGAAGGCAAGGGGTAAAAAAAGAAGGAACCACTAAAGGAATTGCAGGAAGAGAGAGAAGCTCACCCAGGGCCTAAGGACAGCTGATGCTTAGCAGGAAGGAGGATGAGAAAAGAGTGCAAGCCTGAGTGGAAAGGATACTGGCTAGGAGCCAGGGTAGCTGAAGAAAGACGGTCCAACTAGATAATAGGAAGGAACCTTGATGAGCCAATGGTAGGAGGAGGTGGGGAGGCAAAGAAAGAAGGGGACAAGAAAAGGGATTAGAAGGACAAGCTGCATCATACAAGGCTCGTGCTGTAAACTTTTAACATTCAAACATTTTCATTAGAGAGTGATTCTATGTCAGATGTACTGTGGAATAAGGAGTTAAGACCACTTCCCCCCTGCATGGTAGAGAGTGATCACAAGGTGATCACAAAGTGACCTTACTTTCTTTCCCTATTTGTGACAAGAACTCAGTCCTCAAAGAATCAGGGGTTTCACTGCTGGCCAGGGCTGACATCTGGGATCAGCATTTGACATCTGGGACCACTGTTGAGGGACCAGGGACCAGAAGGAACCAGGGACCAGAAGGTCAAATCCCTAAGACCATCTCTGCCTTCATGTGATGGCAGAAGGGCCCACCCAAGTAGGTAGGATGATGTTCGTGAAGAGCAGTTTGCCAAAGGTCCCCTCCAACCCAGAGGGAAATCTTGCTACTACTGAGACAGACTGGCTTGAGAAGGAGGAACTCATCTCACCACTGCTTCTCTTTTTGAGCTACATGTCACAGTGTGGCCTTAGATCACTAGAACAATATGTACATTAAACATTGCACAATTTGTGCCTCTTTATGAGTGTTGATGGTGTGGAGTCTGTCTTGCTCTGCCTTCTGGATTGGACCCTGCAACGCTCATCTTCTTGAGCATGGAAGTTGGTCAGAGAAATTTCCAGAAATTTTTTTTTAAAAAAAAATAAATAAATAAAAGGGTGGGTGATAAGCTAGTTAAAGTATAGGGGAAGCAGAGACAGTCCCTATTTACAATAATAAAGAGTGACTTTTACTAAGAAAAATAATGATAACTCATTTGTTTACATTTTTGGATGATCACTCAACAATCTCTTCTACTTGTATTACTGGATATTTTACTCTTTATCTGTTGAACTCATGTGGCCTCATCATGTGCTGAGACAACCCTCATTTGGAGAGCGGTTTTGTAATAATTGGAAAATATTCCCTTTTGTAAAAATCAGATCTTCGTTCTGACAGTCGTTTGGGTTCTCCCAATGCGCTGCTTATCTTCATATTTCTTCCGCAATTTTCTTCGGTTTCCCTTTGATCATTAGATGGCCGTTTATCTAACCAGGCTGCAAGAATCCTTTTAATTATGGCACCTTAGTGAATGGCCTATCATCCCAATTAGGCATTTCTCCCAATTAAAAGTCAAGGCTATTTTTAAAACATCTGTCAAATTTAAAATGAATGACTTGATGGGAAGAAAATAACCCTGATGCCCTAAATAATTTTTCTTTGATTTTTTTTTTTTAAATCGTTGTTTTGTCAAGTTTTTACTCACTTGCCTGGGAGTAAATCCTATTGAACTCAATGAAACTTACTTTTGAGTAGACATACATAGGCTTGTTGTGGATGTAGCCAAATATTGTTTCAATGTGGTTTTAAGTTCTCGTTTTAAGATTTTAGATAAATAGGTATATGTCTTATACGCTGATCAACCTAATAAACTTTGACTTGGCATAGGGTTGATTCTAGGTTCTATAAAGAGCCAGCATGGTGCAGCACTTAGTTCGAGGGTGTTACCCCGCACATGCCTGATATCATCTGATCTTGGAAGCTAAGCAGGGTCAGGCCTGGTTAGTACTTGAATGGGAGACCGCCTGGGAATACTGGGTGCTGTAGGCTTATACCATAGTCTTTCAAAACTGAAGGTTGCCAACCAAAACTGGACTGAGGAGATCTCAGTTCAGATTCCTGCTCAGCCATAGACGTTGGGCAACCATCTTTCTCTTTCAGCCCAACCTGTTTCACAGACTTGTTATGAAGATAAATAATAAAAAAGAGAACTTTATCACTCTGAGCTCCTTTGGAGAAATATGGGTGGAAGTTTTAATAACATGAGCTACTTGACCCCAAGTATAGCTGAGGGGCAGGGTGCTGAAGAAAGAAGAAAAGTAAAAGAGGGAAGGGAAGGGAAAGGTAGGGAAGAGCAGCTGCCCTCAGCACAAAAGAAGACAGTAACTCCTGCCACAGTCACCTCCCTCACTGTCACTGTCGGAGGCAAGCAGTATAAGCAGCCACCCATTGCGCCATTACAACAGCAAAGGGCAATTGCATGCTAGGAATTATAATGAAAGTTATGAAAAATAAAACAGCCAGCATCATAACAGCCCTTTAAATCTATTTGGTGGCCCAGTAGCGTAGCTAGAGGGGGTGCAAAACACTAAGTTTTGCCCGGCACCTCACTGTGGCTTGCAAGTGTTCCCTCCCCCTCTCCTTTGGAACCATTCCAGCCTGCTAGAGCAAAATGCTGTAGCAGCCAGAATGGCTCCAAAGGGGAGGGAGGGGAGGGGAGGGGAGGGTGAGTGAGACGCCATGCAAAACTTAGTGCTTTGCACCCCCTCTAGCTACACTACTGCAGTGGCCATATTTGAACTACTGTGTTCAATTACTGCTGTTCACACATTGTGCTATACCCTGGTACAGCTGCCTTTACTTGGGAGCACATTTCCATGAGCATAACTGTACCTGGGTTCATTTTTACTGATCCACCACCCACGTAGACTGTAAACAGATTGTACCCGCATGAAATGGAATGTGTGAATAACTGTATCTGTGTAAGAATAACACTTATTCTGTTATCCTACAGAGATGTAGCCAGATACAGTTTAACATGTGAACAGCCCTATCCTGGTCATCCCATCTCAATAAAAGATATTGAAGAGCTAGAAAATGCTAGAAATTACCAGTGCAGGTGCAAGGAGACCCACTGCAGAGCAGGAGGAGGATTTAAATCGCCTTCCCCCCCAAGCCTCCTGATCCCCACTGAAAACAGAGTACTTGTTTTTGGTGCAGCTGCACCAGCGGGGGGGGGGGGGTCAGATGGGGCTCATAGATAGATCTAAGGAAAATCTGTATTGTTCCATTTGAGTTTTTATTGAAATTTTATCTCAAAGGGCCGTTTCACGCATTGCACAAGAGGCAAAGCTGGTATTGCATGAAATGTACACTCTATGAACTGTAATCAGTCATGGTTCCCACACTGTACAGTACCTGTACAATAAAGGTCTTTGCAAACCTAGTTGGCAACCTTCAGTCTCGAAAGACTATGGTATCGCGCTCTGAAAGGTGGTTCTGGAACAGCGTCTAGTGTGGCTGAAAAGGCCGATTCGGGAGTGACAATGTATTTTAAATTCACACATGGCGTGTTTAAATGTACTCTTAGAACATCTTAGGAATAAATCTAAAACTGGAACAAGTGAAATGGTTCATATATGTTACGGAAAGCAAATGCACATGCGTTGTTTGTCCTTCAGTTCCCCCGCTTCTCTTTATAGTGAGTGAGTTAAGGACTCGGGGAGCTCCCCTGTTATGCTACTGAGATCCTACTGAGCCATTTCTCTAATACTTTCAGATGTTACAGAAAACGTAGAGGAAGACAAAATGTCAATCATTTGAGGTTCTTCTGCATTCATTCCTTGGTCACATTTGAACACCTCATGAGTGTTTGAATACTGTATATTAGACAAGCACACACACAGTCACCCAAACAAGTTACACTGTCAGATCAGTTTGGAAAGTAACTTCTTAAATATTGAATTGTTCCCAATCTTGACTGTCACTTCTTGTTGATTAGTTTAAGGGTTGGACTCCGTTTGTTTAATAACCTGCTTGACACTGAACAAACAACCTAGGAAAGGAGTAATTTGCAAAAGAGAAAAAAAATACAAATAGAGGGCAAGGACAAAACCGCCTGCAAAATAGGAAGAAGGATCCCATTAAAAATGACAAAATAATGCCCAATTCTTAAAAGGAAGTCTATGGACACTAGCTGATCTGCATTCAAGAAAGGCTTGGAACCAGAGGGAAGTTAAAGTTTTCATTAGCAGTACAGTGATAGCTCTTAATCAGAATTCCTGAAGCATATTAAATGGTATTTAGTTTCTACCTCAATGCATCATTTTCTGTTAAATAATTAATCACAGCACAGATATTGTGTTTGTGGAATTTAAGAAAGTGATTAGGCCAGAGAACATTTTTGGAAAGGAAGGGGAATTACATCAATAACATAAATGTTATGTCAGCATGACTCAGGGAATAGCATTTTCCAGTGGGCCATAAGGACTGTGGGATTGACCTGAGGGTCTGAGTCACATGAACCAACCTTCTGTACGTATTTCAAACCTTGTCTATGGTCATCAGTTACTATTTCAATTTACAGGAAGCATCGTGGTGACAGCTTCCTGCTATGAGATAGCAAATCACAGCGGAACCCACCAACTCCATTTTCACTGGAGCCCCACTTAAAGAAATAAAACATTTGTGAGAGACTTGGTGGATTATACCCATGAGGGCAGGCTGGGTGAATATCTTGGGGGTAGGCAACAGAACTGCATGTATGGATCTGTATGGCCCAAGATACTGCACTGCCTGAAGCAACAAGATTGAAATGGTGCTAAAAATATAAACTGACATTTTGTTGTCCTTTAATGGCAGCCCAAGACCTTCTGCCTGAAGCCAGCCACATTATGCTGCCTAATGACCGCACCACTGTGATAATTGTGAATCTGGAGTTGTTAATCCTGCAGTTGGTGAGTGGCTTTTTTAGCATTCGGTCATTTGAAAACCTGGCAATTATATTCATCTTAAAATCAAGGCAATTCGCCCTATCAGTAGGAAATTAGGCTCAGAGAATTGAGCTGATGAGCAGTATTAATGGACTCAACATCAGAGGGTTGTGACGCCAGTGGCCATTGTAGCAGTTTAAATGACTTGCTTTGAACGTCATGCCGTTTCAACCTGTTTCCATGCCCATCCCAAGCATCTCTTTAAATTTCTCTCTTGAACAGTTTAGATTATGTTGAAAATTAAAAGACATTTCAAGGGTGTGTACTGAACTTGTTTGAATAAGAATAGGAATGGGACGGAAAGCCTCGGGGAAGAATGTGTGTGTGTGTCTGTCTGTCTGTCTGTGGGTGCACGCATGATGCCTAGTGCCCAAGTTGTAAGTGAGCACATTAGTTGAGGCTGTAGAATCTGTTTGCTCGTGCAGAAGTTAAGATGAGCAATAAATGTTGTATCCATAATATAGGATATGTAAGTGAATGTATAAGTATCCTAGTCTCTTTCAGAACCAGCTCCAGCATTCAAGAGGCCTTTGGCAAACAGCCCACCATTGCAAAGAACCCCTGCCAAAACCCCTTTCACCTGGATAGGCCAAGAAGAGTCACTCAGACACAAGTTTATTGACACATTTTATCTCAAGGATCAGCTATGGGCATTTCTGAAGGCCCTGGATCTCTTCAACTGTCCAGCAATGCCAACCCCTGATGCTGGCCCTGTTTCTATTAAATTGAAGGTTTTCTGATCCTAGAATATTACTGTGATCGGGTGAGTGGACTTGACATGGTTATTATAGCAAAAAGATTGAGGAGCAGTTCCAACATTTGTTTGTCCACACAGGCATTAAGCAGGGCTCTAGCCCAATCTCTCCTCTCTGGGATGGAATATGAATTGTTCCTTATAGAATGTGACATGGGGCAATTTGCCAGTGCACTGTTCTGAAAGTTTTTAAGTAGGGTGGAGCTATGTGATGTGAGACAACACATGACCTTGTGTTTGCCTCATTATACAAATACTGTATGGAGCAGGGAGAAATTTGCCATAGAGACTGAGAATCAGTTGTTTGGAGTCTAGAGGTCAACCCCCATCTCTTGGTTTCTCAGCCAAGCTCCAAAACCAGAACTAAGCCCAGCTTGAGGGAGAAAAAAAAAAAAGGCTTGATGGAGAGGATTTGCAAGGGAGAATCAGTCGGGGCAAAAAAGTTCAGCATTCCTTTTCTGCTCATCCACTACAAATGTCTCCCTCTCATTTATGGTTTCTGAGATCTTATCAGAAACTATGTAACTAATAAAAGTTTAAATGATTGCTCATACACAACATAAAAGGATAAACCTGCTCCACTTATGCAGCTAAACCAACAGAGGAGTATAATGTCTCGCTTATGTATATAACTGTGTAACAGTTTAAAAAATGTAATGCAACCAAGAGCCTAAATGCCTTGTCTACCAAAATGTCACCAAGTTGGCAGTACCATCAAGGAATGAGCCAGATCAGGCACTGGTCCAAGGTCCCAAGCCCATCAGAAGGCCCACCTGGCTGGGCCAACCCCCTCATTACAGGTAGCAGTGACAGTGCTGATGCACAATTAGGGGCACATAAGGTCACCATGGAGAGCCAAATGCAGACCTGATAGATATACTGTATATCCTAACACATATTCTCAAACATCATGAATAAGGAAAGAGACGACTAATTTATTTTCCCTTAATAAGTAGCTTAGTTTTGATGAATGAAACTATATTTATGAAGCGTCTTTTCCACAGTATGGTCAAATATAAATCTTTCAAGCTAAAAGAGTGAATATATCTTGTCACATTGGCAGAATTTCTGTCTGCATGGCTTGTACAGTTCATATTTCCTCACCACTCATTATGTTGTGAAATGAATGTTTTCTCTGATTAATAGGTACAACGTCTTCCAAAACCTGTAACGATTTAGGCTTTGGATAAAGATTCCACACCCAACCGACATTTTAAAAACTTGATTTATTTATACTGCTATTTTAAGTTAATTATATACTCTTGCATTTGAAACACTATGGGTAGAAAACTTTATACTTCCATCACTTCATTAAAAAAAAAAAGTAATTACATTATAATCTATGGAGCCCATTTCTAGAAATACTTATTAAATTGGCACTGGCAAATTAAGCCTAACGTGTTCCTTCATGACTCGTTATACTGCACTTTTTTTCTTTTTACTCATTATACCTTACTAAAGATTTTACTAATGATTCGTTACATGGGTTTGGCATGTTTAGGAAATTACAACATTTTCACACTGAATTTAATCTGTGTCTCTCTTCTAGCCATAGATACCACTGTGATAATTAAGCTCCTAGTTTAATTTGCAAATCTTGGCATCTTACATTTGCTCAAAGTTTGTGTGTAGTGTGTATGTTTATATGCACACATAAATGCACTTAAATGTGTGTGGTGTACACACATAGGTAGATAGATAAAATTTAATACCCCACCCTTCAGTCCTAGAATTTTAAGGATAATTTAGGTTATATCTACTAGCCCAAATTAAGAGAACTGGGAGATCATGTCTATGCAAGTTTAGATGGGGGGGGGGGCAGGTGAGGCAGAACAGTCCTTCAAAAAATGCCACCATTGCTCTGTGAGATGCACAAGCACACACAACCCATGTTCTCTGAAATAGCAACTGGAGTGCATGGATTATGAGTCTCGCACGCTCAGAGCCACAGTGGTGGCAGTGGCGCTTTTTGAATTCTGTGGCAATTCTGCCTCACCTGCCTCCCCCACACCATACATGCTTGGTTTAGGGATCTACCAGGATGAACATAGCCCACCGCCCATGTACTGAGCCCATCAGGGGCTCCGTAAAGGTCAAACCAGATGTTCTAAGAGTCATGTATCTGCTGCTGATCTGTGTCATTCTTTGTAACATCTAAGTCAAACATTGTATGGTATGATGATATCACACTGCGCATAAACCATATACATCCACACCGTTCAATGCTGTTAGGTATGACATCATATCACAGGTTGTGTTGGGGTAGCAAGAAACACAAAGTAAAGAGACACAGAATTATGGTTTATAGTTTAGCCCTGAGTCTGCAATTGTTTCTATCTTCTTGCATTTCCATCTTGCAATCGAATGGCAATAGCTACGCACTCTTTCCATGTATACAATTGTATACAATTCAATTGTATACAATTGAATATAGGAGAATTGTATACTCCTAGGCTTTGTTAATTAAGTTGTTTGCTTAAACCAGGGGTGCCCAAACCCCGGCCCTGGGGCCACTTGTGGCCCTCGAGGACTCCCAATGTGGCCCTCAGGGACACCCCAGTCTCCAATGAGCCTCTGGCCCTCCAGAAACTTACTGGAGCCCGCACTGGCCCAACGCAACTGCTCTCAGCGTGAGGGCAACTGTTTGTCCTCTCACAAATGAGGGCTGTTTGACCCAGGATGAGGGCTACCTCCACTGCTTGCTGTTTCACGTCTGTGATGCAGTAGTGGCAGCAAAGAAAAGGCCAGCCTTGCTTTGTGCAAGGCCTTTTATAGGCCTTGAGCTATTGCAAGACCTTCATTCATTCATATAAGTTCCACCTCTAGTATATTAATTCATGTAAAACTTATGTAAATTTATTCAAATTTTAAATGTAAATTAATTCTTTTTATCCCCGGCCCCTGACACAGTGTCAGAGAGATGATGTGGCCCTCCTGCCAAAAACTTTGGACACCCCTGGCTTAAACAACTGTATGTATATGAAGATCATGTATCTGCTTTGTTACCTATACATTTGTAAACCAGAACATTGCAAAATAGCTACCATGATTTTCACACAGGATTCTGTGGACACATCTTGTAGGAAAAATGCCAGTGACAAAGCAGCTTTTGCAAGCTTATTTAGTAATAAGCAAAACAACCATCATTGCAGGTGTGTTCTGTATCCACAGAGCAATGTGCAACTTGCTCCAGGTTGACTGATTAGCTGAGGAAGCTCTTCTAATTGGATATCATTTATCTTCTGACCTACTCAGACATGCTGAAACAAAGCAATCTTATTAAAAATTGGCCAGTGGCTAGTCAACACAGATAATTACACAAAGGACACTTATTGCGGCAACAAATGGGGTTGATATAAATAAAAAAGAGAGCCTAATTCTATTTCAAATGAGTTCATATAGATGAAGGATTTTAGAGGTGGTGACAGATGGTTCTAGCAAATGATCGTATCTTGCATCTCTGGTTCCCGCTCACACTTCAAGACCCAAATTAGCGAAGCATTCCTTCCTCACTATCTTGAGCAGCTTTTTTTTGGTTGTTGTTCTTCTTCTTCTTTTACTTTGCATTTTAACCCATTGGTAGATTTTCAGCACCACCTAGTTGTCGGATGTTATATTTTATTATTTTTGTGTGCTGTTCCTCTATCCCTCTCTCCAGAACCCATGCAGTGAGAGAGTGTTAGGACAGTCTGCATTGAAGAAGGCACAGTCAGGAGTCTAATTCTAAATTGGGGTGGTTTTCCCTTTCTCCCTGGCCTGGGATTGGGGTCTGTGCATTCCAAGGGCATCCATGTGGTGGCTGTATCTTGAGAAGGAAAAATAGGAAAAAAGATCAATCACCAGGATCATTGAACTCTCATATCTGGTCAATAAATGGACATTCAGTTCTAATGGATTGTCTTTTGACTATAGCTGGCAATTGAGTGGGGCTTTTATGCCTTTGGCCAAATAATGTCAATGTAGTTTGATTGAGGACCTGTTTTAGTCTGGCTTTGATTATTCTTAATCAGGTAGGAATTCTGAACATTAGCATTTCTCGAGTGACCTTTACACTCTTATCCAGCCATTCCTCCAAGGAGTTCAAAGCAGCATATAAGGCTTTTCCCCCCAAAAGAACCTGCAAGAGGTAGTTTAGACTGAGAGCAAGTTCCTTGCTAAAGTAACCTACTGGGCTTTCTGGCTGAGTAGGGTTTTAACACTGGGTCTTCCCACTATTGGCCAATAGTCTTAACTACTACACCAGCAGTTCCCAAACTTTTTCGCACCTGACCCACTTTTTAAAATGACACTTTATCAGGACACACCTAGTTTTATCTTATCAGCTGCTTAAGCCTCTGTTTTTATCATTTTTACAACCGTGGGGAGGGGCTGTTTTTTGGAGCATTTGTTGAGCTCCGCATTCACCAGTTTGGGGCCATTCTGGTGGCTTTGCATTCCCCTTTACCTAGCCTTCAGTAGAAACCAAGGCACATTTACCTACTCATTAGTAAATGCACATTTACTGTGGTTCCATTTCACTTTCAATAGGGCTCAATACATTTTCCTTGTCAACTTGGAGGGGGGACTTAATTCTTGAGTGTTTTGGGGGGTCCACATTCATTGAATCATGACCATTCTGGTGGTGTTGTGTTCTTCTTGGCCTGCCCTTTGAAGTGGACTGAGGCCCATTCACCTACTTATAAGTAAATGCACACATGGGGCTCAGATTCACTTTCCATAGGGCTCAATACATTTTCCTTGTAATCTATCAGTTTGTCAGTTTCGGTTTCAAGACATACCAACAAACAGGTCACAACTCTGGTGGGTCCTGACCCACAGTTTGGGAAACACTGCACTACACCATCTGAGGTCTCATTTATTTATACAGCAACATCTGTATACATGTGACTATATAGTGTGATATAAAAACACACATGAACTACATTTTGGCAGAGCAGGAAACAAAGAAAGAAGAGGAAAGGTTTTTGTAACAGGAAGCAAATATGAGTAAGTACAGATCCATGTACTTAAGCATGATTCAGTTACATAGAATAAGAATATTAGGTTCAGCTTATTTGACCAAAAGAGTAATGGGCCTGATAATTTATAACTCAGCACACATAGCCCACACTTTTAACAGTTCTAATTCCACCTGCACTGACTTTCTTTATCCCATACAATGAAGGCCACTTCATCCCACGATATCTGCAGGCATGAACCACTGTTCATATTCTACTCTGCCCTTATAGCAGCCATCTCACAGCTTGGCCTGCAACATGTTCAGCCCTTGTGTCTATGTGATCTGAAGGTTCACACTCTCAGTGATGGCTTGTAGAATAGCTGCCATGTCCAATTAATGTAAAGGCCTCTCTGAAAAACCATGACTTTGGCAAAAAAGATCTTCCAGCCAGGCTATTTATACTGTAGAAGTTGCATAACATGTTTGCAGGTTCGATTTTAATTTTTTTCCCCTGTGATTCATATTGTCCTTTGTATGATAGTGCTAATTGTTTTGAAAGCATCCCTGGGTCTGTCACTCCACTTTTGTTGACAGTGGAAAGGGAAAATAAATTCCAACAGAGCGACTGATGATAATAACTTCATCTGCAAATTGCCACTGACTTACTCTGTATTGCCAGGTTCAGCATTTGTACTTTTTTTGCACATCACAGAAGAATGTACCATTTAGGGAGTGCAGTTGATTGGGGTGATTTTTTTATTTAAGATCTGTAAGCTGCTTATAAGCACTCTGGCTGTAAGCCGCTCATAGCAGTCCAAATTTGCAAGTGCTGCAAGTACCCATGTGAGGTGCTACAGGCAGATTCAGCAGAATTTGTAGAGGTACAGGATGCATTGCAACAACAAAGCAGCTGGACCCAGAGTGGACACCTGCCACTGAGACTGAGAGGGTGCTTGCCACCAACTAGAAAACAAGGAACCCTTTTCCCACCTCCTCCGGGCCAGTGGCTGCTGCAAAGTGCAACATATGATGGGAGGTGACACAAGTAAGGAAGAGAAACCAGTGCAGATCCATAGGGAAAGGTGCCAAACCCTTCTCCAGAAATCTGGAACAGAATGTTAGCAGTTTAAAGTCTCGTCAACTGACTTGAGCAGCTTCAGACTTGAGGTCTACATTGGAAACAGCTTGGATGTGTGTGCATATTATTGTCCATACATAAAATTAGGGGTGACCCATTGCTCCAGCAGATACATCCTGAGCATGTTGCCAATGAGAAAAAGGAATGCACCAGTCAATGGGCCATGTCACTGAAGACAAAGTGCAAAGCAGTGACATCATCTGTAGCATCAGACTGTGATTACTTCTTTGTTTTGTTTTTAGGTTGATGCTTTCTTTCCTCCCCAGTTCTTTTGTGAGGAAGTTGCTTTGAAGCAAAGGTAAGCAAATTGTCCAACACCTGCACACTCAACTTTTCCTTCCCATCTCCTCACATAATTGCACTACCAGTCAGTGGGGATGCCCACTTTGATACAGTTTCTTCTTAAGTTCCAACAACTGTCAAAACAAATTGTTGTTCCGTTCAAACCCCAGCAGTGATGGCAAAGACACAGTTAATTCCCGACAGGCTGGCCTGCTGCTGCCATCAGTTGCCGTCAAGCCAGTAATAACTCCAGTCGGCATTTAAACTACAGCCAGTGGGGTCTGTGTTCTTCCCCCACCATCACCACCACCCCATGGGCAAGGACAACATGCTGCTAGTAGAAAAGGGTATTACCACTGTCAATTCAACTGACCGGGGTGTCAGATTGAACTTTTATTTGTCTGTAAAATATGTTTGATTATGAAGGGAACCAATGGTGCTGTGTTTCCTTTACTAAATTGTTCAAGGAAATGGTAGTACTGCTTAGTAATATGAATATTGCCCCTGTTGCTGTTGTTCATTTGTTTATGGGTCTTTCAATGCGGAATCTTCCCTACTTGAACACGCACATTTGTCAGGCAAAGATCAAGGCTAAATTGTCACTCCAGCAACACATTTCATTGTACCGTAGTGATAGTTCCGAGCTTGTCTGTGACTTCCTGTGTCATTATGGATAGATTGCCAGGCTCCTTGACAGGTACAGGGTGAAACAGCATCAGTGAGACCCTTTAGCAAATAAAACCACTGTCATGTGTATGGAAGTTCTAGCAAGGAAGATTCCACATCCCTTTCTGCCCACAGCAAGGTGCCTCTATCCAGTTTGGGGCAATTCTTCCCACTCTCTGCAGCCCTTCAGATTCCAGCATACCTCTCAACAGTCTTCCAATCTTTGGGAAAGATGTGTTGGAGGGGGGGGTGCTGTGGGAAGAAGGGAGGGGGGAGTTTCCTTGTTAGGAACATCTTTTTGCACACTGTATTAGGCTCTGACCCCTAGTAGTTCATTAAAGTCCAAAATAATTTCAGATGCAGTAATTCAGTAATGCCTCATAGTCACCCTGCCTCAGAGGCCAGTAATAAAACAGTTTGTCAAAGGCCACAGCGAGTTCACAGCTGAGGTAAGATTTGAACAAGGGACTTCCCACCTCACACAATGGTCCAGCCCAGCCTTAAGCACTGCACCAGCTTTCATATAAATCTCAATATTTTGAATCTTGCACAAACCCAAAAAAATTTCCCCCTTAACTGCACCTTTATTGTACATAAAGAAAAATAATTTTTAAAAAAGATTTGAGAAGGACTTTGAGCATGGCAACAAATCGGGGTTTATTTATCCCAGGAGCAACAAGAAAAACAAAGATGGGGAAAAGCAAGCATGATGTAGCAAGAACCTGAATGAAAGCAAATGTGATAAATGAGTGTCTCCCACTAGGCTGAGAGACTGGCGTATAGAAAAGAGTAGTGATCTTGCAGTGACCTTAACTATAGATTCATATGATTTCTTTCTCTCCCCCTTTTGAAGATTATCTGTTAGAACCATTTCATCAGAACCTTCCTTGTATCATCAAATTTCACTGACTCATTCCACCCAACTTCAGACTTCCTTCCTAGTATCCCACCACATCTGAAAACGTCATGTAAGATTTTTAGCAGCTGTAGAATCCTGAACGTTCAGCATGTCGGTAGAAGTGACAGGCATCTCGCACATCCCCCCCCCTCCGAAAAGCAGATATAAAGTATGTCTGTCTTCTCCATCAGCATGCATGGAACACACCACCGAACTCTCCCTCAGTACTGAAGAGACCAGCAGCACAGGAGAGGAACTGCTCTGATTAATATTTATAGGCAGTGCTTTTGACATGGATAAAGTGCAAATCAACATGACCGTTGGGGGAGACGATTAGAAATAATGATTATATCCAAGGTGGAGCATCTATTGTCCTGGGAATTCTGCATCATATACATCCAAAATCTACAAGAAGAAATTCCATATTCCACAAACAGGATATCCTGTTATCTTATCCCCCTACAAGAAGAAATCTTGTAGAATCTGCATCATATACATCCAAAATCTACAAGAAGAAATTCCATATTCCACAAACAGGATATCCTGTTATCTTATCCCCCTGGGGGCTGGGGGATAAGAATAGGCCCTCCGTTTGGCTGTACTTGTCGTAAGAGGCGACTAAACAGCCACCATGTAGATGGGACTCGTCAGCCTGGGAAGGCAGCTCATCTGAGAGAAGGAAAACTTTTATCCCAAACCTCCACTGCCTTGTGGCTACATCCAGTTATGGAAAAGGCTTCAGGAGTCAACCTCAAGGCAAAATCCGGAGCCGGAGTCCCTGAGGCAGTTCATGACTGAACACAGTCACGTTCTGGCAACTCCTGCGACGCCGCAGGAACCAACCGTATTGGCTTCTGCCTTTCCATTGGACCATTTCAGCGATGTGGAGAGGGGGGATTTGCTGCATGGGTAACAGCCTATTCTCCATATGTACTTTACCCAGGCTTCGCGCACTGGAGAGGACACTCTGTTCCAGAACTACCATTCAGAGCGCGATACCATAGTCTTCCGAGACTGAAGGATGCCAACAACAAACAGGATGTTAGCAGTTTGGGTTGGGGGGCGGCGAATGTATAGTTATAGCTATAGGTATAGCTGTACAATTGTTCCCCCAGTGTCCCTAACGAAACATAGTTTTAGATGTCTATCTGACGGATCACTTGAATTCCTGTCAATATCAGTTTTCATGTTAAAAAATGTATATGTTTCTAGTTCTCATGAATGCAGACAAAAGCTTAAATGGAATGAGTCCCAAAGACTCTAACAGCCCAATCCAAACTAAATTCCTGTGCTGTGATGTAAAGGCATGGGCTGTACTGCATCCTGTGGGGCAGTTTTGGCTGCTGGAGCTTTCCTCTAGGTACGGGGACATTCATCACATTGCCCTGCGGTAAGCCCCAGCAGCAGCAACACTCTATGTACACCTTTCCATTGCACATTTTCTCTTTCCCTGTGGCAGTCACTGTGGTGTTCTGAATTTCACCAACAGGCCCAAAGGAGGTTTGATGCCTGGGAAAGATGTGGTCCTTCCATTACACCATTAGTGTATTATTGTATGCCTTTGTGATTCGAAAGAGGCAAGGTCCCCATGGAGTCACTTTCCTGCTTCAATTCAGCACTGGATTCATTCACAGCCCCCTGACTTACAGCTGTACTCCAGTGTCAATGCTTTACCAGTTGTGCTAGAAGCCACATCAGGGGCCTCTCAGTAACATCGAAAATGTGACATACTTTTGTTCTCCTTTGCCCTTTTTTTTAGCTACTGGCACATATGTTTGTTTTCTCTGCTAGTCAGATGATCGCACGTACTATGCTGAAGTGTGCCCGTCTGCCTCATTTGCAACTTCCTGATAAAATTTAATTATGGTTCAGCAGCCTGCCACTACCACCACAAGTTGTGATGTTTCTTTAACATAAAGGAAGAAGAAATATTTCAAAATGGTATCACTGTTTTATGAACATTTAATGAGATCACAAAGTTCACTCAGTGCCCTGTAGCAGAATAGACTAACATAGCAACTTATCTCTTCTTCCTTCCCCCCATCTCTCTCTCTCTCTCTCTCTCTCTCTCTCTCTCTCTGGTTGTGATACTTTACCATGAAACAAAAGTTGCATTCCCATGTGAAATCAATCAATCATATATGTAAGGCATCAATCAAACTCAAAACATCATGGCTGAGTGACAGTCAGATTAGAGGCTTTGAGGAGGCCGCATCTATCTATATATCTACCTTATTATATGGATTTAACTCCCATTTGTCCTGACACTTGATGAGCTAACAGGTCAAATAACACGATACATCTGAAAATTACTAAAACCAATAGGTTAAAAAAAACTATTCATGATTTAACAGATAAAACCACACATTTTAAAAGGGAAAGTGGAATAAATATGTTTTCAGTTTCCAAATAAAAATGGGTAGGGAGGAAACCAAGTTAATCTCTGTGGGGACGGTTCCAAAGCTGCTACCCACCAGCCAGATCTCTCAGAGCGGTGCCCCCAAGGCCAATGTAAGGGTTCTGGCAAGTTCATGTTGAAGCAGGTTGTTCTCCTTTACCTGGTTGGCAACCTTCAGTCTCAAAAGACTATGGTATAAGCCTACAGCACCCGGTATTCCCAGGCAGTCTCCCATCCAAGTACTAACCAGGCCTGACTCTGCTTAGCTTCTGAGATCAGATGAGATTGGGCATGAACAGTTGTTCCCCATTAGTATTTAGATAACCTAATCCCAGACCATTTAAGGTTTCAAAGGCCAAAGTCAGAGACCAGAAGTGAATTCATAGTCAGTGCAGTATTGGTGCACTGTATTGGTACACTGCAGTATTGCAGTATTGGTGTTCTAGGGGCCATCAGTCTTTTCCCCACCAATTAGTTTCCAGACTGTTTTCAAATATATACTTATATTGCTTAGAAATTTGATTCAATTTGCATACTAGGAATTGATCTTCAACTTGATAGTTGTAGCCACAGTTAACTTCACATGGTATCTGCAAAAAGTTCTTTCTGGACATGACCCAAAGATCCAACTCACAATGCAATGGGATCAATATCAAATAATGGCATCTAAATTACAGAATGAATGTTATAGTTATGACATATTGTTTGTTTGAGTCACAAAACATTATTCTGTGCAACAAAATGAGTGTGATAAATTAAACTATGAATTTTTATACATGGCAGCAGCATCCAGGGTAGCCCAGTTCAGAATTATTTATCTTGCGTCTTCTTGGAGCAATGCATGGACCAGAATAATAATATTTAGGATTAAGGCTTCCTACTAGAATTACTTGGGGAATTTGTCCGCCACTTTTCTGCACCATATATCTAATGCTGTCTCTTGCTCACTATAACTCTGCAAGCAATGGATTCGCAAATTGAATCAAACACATATAAACAAAAAGAAGACCCAAATGCTTCAAAGAAAGGAGACTAACCAGGAGTGGGAAGAAAGCAATAGATTCACATTTAAATTAATGTGGATACGCAATGAAGTTGTGCAGCATCGCAAAGAAAGGGCTATTACTCCTGGAATAACATGGGGGTTTTGCTAGGCAAGAATTTCTAATGCAATTGAGTCCGATTTCACTTCCCAATGATCTCATTTCAGTCAGTGTCATTTGACCCGCTGTTACTCTTCTGCTCTGCACAGTTTCGGGGAAATGTTAAGCTGATAACAGCAAAAAACAAAACCAAGCATCCTCGATTATCATGTGTTAGGATCTCTCCTCAAAGTTTGGTTCTCTTAGGAGCCTCTACTCCTGACTGTAAGGTACCCAGCAAACTGTCTATAAAGTGTCTGTTGATCCAGCTATAGCACACTTCATAGGGAAATATTCAGTCTAAAGCAGACATGTCGAACATAAGGATGCAGCCCCTGGAAGCTGTTTATCTGGCCCCCATTATAATTTGGCTCTCCCAGAGACACCCTTTCAGCAGCATCACTTCTGCAGACGCTCTGGAAGGGAGAGTTGGAAGGAGGCCTCAGAAGGCAAGATATGCTGTGAGGGGAAAAGGGCAGACCAAGAGGGGTGAGAGAGGAGATGCTGCCAAGGCACTGGGTGAGCCCGTTTATCACACAGGCTGCCCATTCAGCAGCACCACATCTGCCAAGGCGTCACTTTGCAGAGCACCTCTCAGCTGCTGAGTTGCGAAGTGACACCTCAGCTGCAGCAGCACTGCTGCCATGCTCTCGCATAAATTAAAAATATAATCAAGATTTGCAGATTTGCTTTTCTGTCATTTGCAGCAAATGATTTCCTGCTTGAGAACTAAGTGCTTATCTCTGGCTGTCATCTGATGACATCACATCCTACTTAATGATGTCATTTCTGGCCCTCAGCAGGCACCATGAATGCTATTCAGCCCACTATATGAAACAAGTTTGACACCCCTGGTCCATAGCTTCTAAATCGCTTATTTTGCACCTAGTATAGTTTGTTTGCCTGAAGTGAGTCAGGCATGGGACGTGGCTCTCGTGCCAAAACATCCATGTATTACAGGCTCAGGCCTCATTCCAGTCTTCAGCCTAGAGCTCTTCCTTCTACCGTCATATTAGAGGCTACTTACTTAACTTCCAAATTACTATAGGCAGCAGTGTTGGCACCAGGAGTAGGCACCAAGAGTAGGCACCTCCGGGTTTTTTCACTGTCACAGCTACTGAAGATTCAGGTGTTTTCCTCGTCAAGTGATGCTAATCCTTGAAGTAAACTCTAATATCTTTACTAATTATTGTTGTTGCAGTGGTTGTTGTGAGATTTTTGCACAGACAGATGTTATCAATGGGTTTGGTGGATGGTAGTTTCTGTAGCCCCTATGATATTAGGATGCTCTTCGAGATGTTTTGGAATTGCGTCTAGGGTGCCAGTCACCACTGGGATTACTCTGAACTTCTTCTGCCACAACCTTTCAATTTCTATTTGTAAATTTTTGCATTGTATTTCTTCCAATTGTTTTCCTTCTATTCTACTATCACCTGGTATTGCTATATCAATTATTCTGACTTGTTTTTCTTTCTTCTCGACTACAGTTATGTCTGGTGTATTGTGTGATAGATGTTTGCCTGTAGTCAGAAATCTGATATTTTTGCACCTTCATTTTCAACAACTTTTTCAGTTTTATGGTTCCAGTTGGCTGCATGATGATAGTGATGGTGATGATGATGTAACATACCCTAATTTTTTGAGTAGTCAAATCCTTCTAATTATTTGCATCCCGTGTGACATATTGGACATATTTAAGTGGCTGCCATACAGTCATCATTCATTTCTAAACTTTCTACCCAGGGTGAATATGAAGTGAGTGGGGGGGGGGGGGAGGAATCAATCTCTGTTATGAATGCTTAGACCATTTCTCTTCATTAGGAGGGAAAGCCTCTCCTGTTGAAGACTAATCTAGTTTCACCACAGTTTAAAGCAGGGGTCAGTAACCTATTTCTTTTAAGGGGCCAGACATTCCATGGTGACATAATCACACACTACCAAACTTCCAGGTTGCTGAGTATCTGGAAGTGGCCCACATGGAGTTCAACTTGGGAGGCAAAGCTGAACTCCTTGCCAGCTGGATTTTTGCTGATGGAATAAATCCAGCCCATAGGTTGACAACCCCTGATTGAAAAACTGAGTTCAGGCACCTAAAAACTGCCCCATCTGGTGTGGCACAAGGAGGCCCATAGCAGGAGTAAGAACTGGCCCATTGTATCTACAGTTGCAGGCACTGCTTCCCAGTGACAAGTCATGGAAGAATGGCTGCATGCATCAATAAGAATACATTATCACATTCTAGGAAGTGGAAGAGTCATTGTATCCTGAATGTACAGCAACATGGCTTTTTCATTTGATTTGCAGGCATGAGAAATACACAATGCAAATTAAGCATCTCTTGTGAAATTGACTCGAGTTATTTAGGAATTCAGGTTTCTAATCCTTAAGGCCCTTCTTTTTAAATAAATAAATAAATAAATAACAACTGGACTCTGGCTGCATGTATCCCTACTAGTCCTATTTACCTAAGATTTTGCCTTCTCTGGTTGCCCAGGGATCAGGGTGAGGTTGGATTTATGTAGAACTGTAAATTATTTGATCTGAAACTGTGTGGGGACAGGCTTTCACTCAAAAAGGGCTATCAGTGACACCACACACACACACTTTGTTCTTCCTTCATTATTGCATTTCTGCACCAATTACTGGACATTTTAGAGCCTATAAAAGAAAGTGAAACTCGCCATTCTCATTATTCTGGTAATAGAAACAATATAGCTGTTGGTTAGTCGTAGTGGGTAGGTAGTGCACCAATGTTAAAAGCAAATTACTTTAGACAAGCTATCAAGATCTCTGCTTTTCATGGGGAGTGACACTGAAGGTAACATTTCTGCTCTGTTTTCCTGCATCAAGCCTAGTTATTGAAGTCTTGAAGGCCATCCTGAATGTGATCCATCTTGCAAAGAGAAAGATAATACCAAGCCGACTGAAAGTATTTAGACGCCAACCTGATTAGCAGTTCTCAGTACAGGACTTAACTTACCAGTGCTTCTCAGTCCTTTATCTTGCTGACCCTCACAATATTTGTCAAGCAGAGAGAAACAGTCATGCACCCAGAGCCACACAAAATACTAGTAAGCCATCTCAGAATGGTTTGTTTTACCTTACTGGGCAAATGGCAGCTAGGGTATGTGTGTGATTGCACTTGAGAAAATGACATGGGGATGGTGCGTTAAAACCCCTCCCCTTGAAAACCACCAGCCCCAATCAGAATCAGCCCCAATCAGTTTTAAAAATTTGAAAGGAGATCCAATTTATGGCTCTCACGTTGCATGTCTGTTTTGGTCCTCCGATGTTCACCATGGGCTTTGTTATACCCTGTTGTATAACTTTCTTCACCCACAGCAGTCCATGCATTTGTTCCTGGTAGTTTTTTAGTACCCCAAGGCATGGATATAGGAAAGTGTAAGCCATCTGCTTCCATCAGTCCATGCTGATCAGGCATATCACATAAAATTCACTGACCAGAATTATGTTACAAAACATCTTAAGGGCTTTTGCAAAGTAAAAGCACAAATACATGCATTTATAACCAGCTCATGGCACAATATGGTTAAATTTTACTATGTTACTATTTGAAGCTATCTGATACGTCTGTTGGCTTATGAAACAATACAATTATATGTCCTGAGTGTATAAATTCAGTTTGCTCTCCAGTGGCGTCATTAGGGTTTTCATCACCCAGTGCAGGTGGCCAATGCCTCACCCTCATGATGGACCTCCTCCTATGCAGTGGACAGGGCAACGCCCTGGATGGTGGGTGTGGTGATACACCATAATCCTGCCTACTGGGGTTTTTTTGCTATAATTTTAGATAGAATAGAGATATTTCAACGTAGTTGCTTTCACTGTATTCTGCTTGAAATTAAGCATCAATAGATATATAACATGATGGTATTATTCAAAAATACACGATTTTGGCCACTAGTGGTGTCACCCCCTCGTGTCACCCGGTGCAGCCCACAACCCCCTAGTGACACCGCTGTTGTCCTCACATGGAGCTCATGTCTGGAATTTTGTCCCATTCATTTCCATGGAGGAGTGCAATTCATGTGTGCATTCCAGTTTTGCTCTCTTTGAGCATTCACTCTCCCATGGAAAGCAAATGTGTGAAGGGCTTAACAGGTAAGCCATGCTGGACTTGCTCCATTGATGATATGTATGTGACATGTTCCTTTGCCCTCCCAGTGTTTCTCCCTGTGATCACAACACTGGTATATTCATTGTCATTTGGGAGAGAACTCCCCACATTCAATGTTTGTCTCTGCAGACAAATGCTAAACACAGGGAGGCCAGGGGCATTTGTGTTACATTACTTTTAGAAGCAAACCAATTGAGTTGAAAGTGTAACTTACTTCAACTTCCATCATAACTCACTGCAGGCACAGTATAGATTCTGTCGGTAAGAGATTTTTACCTGGCTTTATAGCCGCTCCCTGCGAGTTGATAAATATTTTTTATCACAAATACATGTAGCAATGTGACTCTCTCAACCTCAGAAGATTTAGCTAGGATTAGTGTAGTGTTCTTACTATGCACAGCAGCATCTTTGGGCAACATTACAGTGTACGCTGTCAATATGTAATAAGAAAGCTTTGCTTTGTCAGTTACGGTGGCTTTGGAATCAATGAGATTTTGCATATTAATTGCACACAAAAAGGGGCACAGCAATCTATTGACTTGCTAAGCACTAATACTCCTCTAATGTTCACACACAAGCTGAATCCTGCTCACACAATCCATCTAATGAAATATCTGTTAATCTCCTGTTTGATGCACACATTTCTAAAAGCTTCATGGCATCACAGCACAGTGCATTCCTATCATGCCAGATTCATTGGTGGGACACACTTGTTTGGTCTGCTGGAAGTAGTATATTACGTAAGTAGTAGCAGCACTATGGTGCCAATCTTTGCCAGCATAAGCAGCTGTTCATAGTAAGCATATTCAATAACGTCTATAGCAGTGGTTCCCAAACTGTGGTTCTGGAACCACTGGAGGGGCGCAACCTAAGTCACCAAATGGTGACAAAAAAATCAAATACGGTAACTAATTGCCTCAAGCCCAGAGGCTATTCTAAATCAAATACTGTAGCTGCTAATTACCCTGCAAGGAACTGACCTCCTTCAGTTTGCAAGCATGTGTAAATATTGGGAGATAAATGTTTGAGGTCTTTTTTTTCTAGTTATTACTAATAAATAAATAAATCTTTCTTTCTAGATCTCCTTTTTTTAAAAGTCTGGTTAACCTAGATGTGTCCTGACAGAATATATACTGGGACCCACCAGGACAGAATGAGAATATGTCGGGACCCACCAGAAGTGTTGTCATGACTGGAAGTGACATCATCAAGCAGGAAAATTTTTAACTATCCTAGGCTGCAATCCTACCCACACTTACCCAGGAGTAAGTTTCCTTTACTATCATTGTTAAAAGAATATACATAGTAGCTTGTTACAAGTACAGGTCTATAACATTTCCCCTAATGCAGTCACATATCATGGTAGCATCAAGTCTAATATATTAAAAATAAAATATTGAAATGAATGGGGACCCACCTGAAATTGTCTCATGACCCACCTAGTGAGTCCCAACCCACAGTTTGAGAAACACTTTACTAGAGTATATGGTTATAGAGTACATATATAGTTCTATACTAGAGTATATAGTTATATAGAGTATAAAACTATATACTATATAGAGCAGGTGTGTCAAACATAAGGCCCGGGGGCCGAATGTGGCCCACTGAAGCTTTTTATACGGCCCTCAGGCTTTCAGCTGCTGAGTAGTGCTCGGGTATTACTGCTGAAAGGGCAGCCCACATGAAAATTGGGCTCTCCCATATCTTGAAATATGACCAAGATTCATATATTTTCTCTCTTGTTATTTGCAGCTAATGAGTTCCTAAGTGAGAAAAAAGTGTTTATTTTTGGTTATGACCTGTTTAATGACATCACTTCTTGCCTAATGACATCACTTCCAGCCCTCAGCAGGCATCATGAATGCTATGTGGCCCTCCGTATGAAATGAGTTTGACACCCCTGATATAGAGAGTATATAGTTTATAGTTTTCTACTGGAACCACCCAACCACACTAATCAAGACCAATGTCAACAAAGCATAGAAATGTTGTGTTCTATGGTGTCTGAGAGTTTTCCGCTCAGATCCTTGTTCATCATAGCTGGCTAAGTCTATCCAGGAAGAACTAAGTGGACTTGTGGCATCTGCTAAAGAGGCCATCTCTAGCTTCAGAAAAAAAAAAAAACCGTATCAATGTTTGAGCTGTTTCCAGACTGATGGAGAGTATGAGGGCAGAGCAATTCTAAGTATTTCAGTGATACGGATACATCTTGACCCTTTTCAATCTGGCTACAACAATTACTAAAGTTGATCAACTTGTATATTCTCATACACTAAAAACATCAATAGGGATTAAGAAAGAATTTTCACAGAAGTATAGTATTTTCTTCTGCAAACTTAATATTTATAGATTTAAAGATGACTGCTTCTTTCAGGATTGTTTACAGGTCAGTCTCTCACACACACATACACACACACACAAACCTCAACCAGGGCCATGTAGTGAATTGGATTATGTCATAACACTACATAGCCAATCAAATTTGGCAGTATGTTGACACTGCTGAGAGCAAACAAAGCAAATTCAAAGTAAGGACTTATTTCTCGAACAGGTGAGCATATTGTGTGTTTAGTCATACACAGTAATTTTCTGCACAGGGCTGTTCACAGACAATGTACACAGGCTTTTGTGAGGTGAGGATACTGAATGTGTATCTAGCACTGGAGCTGACCTACAAACTGTACTGACTTGAATGTCACAATACTGCAGAAACTGTTCTCACAATATCACAAGTGTGGAGTGAATTTTTCAAGTCCCCAAACTGTGACTCTTTGCAGAGGGAGGTCTTATGTAATAATGAAAATGTACAAATGTAAGTCATCTAAATGCAGGGATGTGTTTTCAGAGTAGCAGAATATCTCTTTTGAAGTTACAGTCTCAAAAATTCCTTGGAGGCTCACTCCATCTGTGGAAGTGACTTTGCCCAGTTGACTGGTTCATTAGCATAGTATGAAGCCTTTGTTTGCTTAACCTGAAGCAAGAACTCATATCCTTTTTTCACTAAGTGTTGGAGAATATGACCTTTGTATATTAATGCAGAAAAGGGAAGAGTGAAGCACATGATGTGAGGTCTGTCCCAGAATATGGTTTGGTGCACTGGCCCCATATCCAGTCACTGAATCCAATCTGACACAGTACAATTTTCAATCCTGATCACTAGGTTAAGGTATCTTCATCCACATTCAGGCTGTCAAGGAAAAATGATTCAACGTACTGTCAGGAAGCAGAGAGCCCTGATCAGGAAAGCCACCCCAGCTTGTCGATACTGCTGAGCAGGGCTTCTGGCCACACCCCGATGGCCTGGGGGAGGAGCCATGCTGTGGACAATCTGGTGGCAAGTCCCGAGTGTCCTCCATGTCTTGGTTGCCATGGCAACAGAGATGCTGCACCTGGGGAGAGAGGAGCCAGACCAGCAAGGAAGGATGTACGTGTTGGACAGCGAGATATAAGAGCCTCACCAGAGGCCAGGGATGAGTTATCAGGCAGCTGGAGGCAGGAGTGGAAAGCAATACGAGCACCCGCCCCCTGAGGCTAGGGACCCAGTTCTGTGAATAATGCCTATGTAGGCTGCCTCATGGTGAGTGACCTGGATTCAACCCCTTCCCCATGAGCCCTCTGAGGCCCAGGTGGGGGGGGGGGAGCAGATCTAAGTTCCTTAGTCAGAGGCATTGACCCCCCCTTTTCCTTTCTCCTTGCCTCACTACATGGAAGTACCACACTCACAGACAGACAGACAGACAGACAGACTCTTCAAAGAAATGAGCATATGGACTGCTCAGGAGGCACTCAAATTTAAAGTGGTACAATCTATGTATATATGACCTGCCATTCAATGAGGTTTAAAGCATGGCTTTCTCTGGATTGCATCCAAACTGTATTTTTCATCATCCAGGATTAGACCCTATCAGTCTTTTTTTATAGCTCAGGAACTTCTCTCTAGGGAAGTTCTAATGAAAATGGGAAATGCTTGAATTGATCACCACCCCTTTCACACACAGAACTGCAAAGAAAGTCAGCTCTCCATCATACATTGTCTGGAGGACCTTTGAACAATGCTTTCTGCTTCATGCAAACAGTTGCCAAAGGGATCACTAGCCTTTTGTATCACAAACAAATCCACTTTTTTTTTCTTGAATTGTGCAACCAAGACACACAGATCCTCCTGCAATAATATCTAATGCTTACAGTCAGGTGAGCCATATGCATTCTATCCAATGCATTGCATATCTAGAATCAGGAGCTCAACTTGGCTACCCGAGATCCATTGACTCTTTTTTTCAAAAGCAAGTTATTTCATGAGTGTCATTTAGAGCCCCCATCCCCTGGGGGCTGGGGACAAGAATAGGCCCTCAGTTTGGCTGTACTTGTCGTAAGAGGCGACTAAACAGCCACTGGGTAGATGAGACTCCTTAGCCTGGGAAGGCAGTTCATCTGAGAGAAGGAAAACTCTGATCCCAAACCTCCACTGCCTTGTGGCTACATTCAGTTATGAAAAAGGCTTCAGGAGTCAACCTCGAGGCAAAATCCGGAGCCAGAGTCCCTGAGGCAGTTCATGGCTGAACACAGTCACGTTCTGGCAACTCCTGCGACGCCGCTGGAACCAACCGTATTCGCTTCTGCCTTTCCATTGGACCATTTCAGTGACGTGGACAGGGGGGGATTTGCTGCATGGGTAACAGCCTGTCCTCCATACCTACTTTTCCCAGGCTTCGTGCACTGGAGGGGACAGCGCTCCAGACCCACCATTCGGAGCGCAATACCACAGTCTTCCGAGACTGAAGGATGCCAACATTTAGAGGTGAATTGACAATGTCTTTTGAAAGATCAAAACCCAAAGTAGGCTTGGATAGGCATCCAAGGAGTCATTCATGAGTTCCAAATAACTCCTCCATCTCTAGCCTCTGCCTTCACTCCCCATACTGTACTTCCCATTCCTCTTTACACTCTATCCCTTTTGTCCAAAATTTGTGTTTAAATCCAACCATGTCTACATACACAAATTTGCTCTATCTCTGTTGGGCAAAGAACTTGGAGAGAGGGAGGGGGAGTACACACACATGAGCACAAAGGCCACACAGCAATTGTCCCGCCCATAATTGCCACTTCAGCCGGTGTCAAGAGAGAGCCAACTGCGTCCTTCCTAATGTGATCACAAAGAGCTTCTGTAAAGAATGGAGGAAAGCAACAAGGAACCAAAGGATTGATTGTGTAAACTGTTGCTAGAGTGGCAACAAGCATTTTTGTTTCCTTCCTGAGGGTGTAAGCCAGCCTGATAATTAGTGCACGGGCAATCAGTAGAAAATGAGATGTCTGGCAAAGGTGGTTCAAGCCTCCTTCTGACATTGATAATGTGCAGATACATAGATCACTGTCGGGGCAAAGTGCCATCGCTAGCCTGTGTCTTCCCATTGCCTCATCAATCCATCATCCGCTTAACCACTGACACCTTGGCAGGCACTCACCGCCAGCCATGCATTTGAATTGCAAGGCACAAGCTCCACCGGGGAATACAGATTTGAGAATCTAAGATTCAAATTTGTTTAAGTGTTGTGAACAGCAATTCCCTTGCAAGGTATCTTCATTGCCCTTTTGCCAAGGGGGAATGGTTGGGTCTTTTGTTAGAAGTACAAATTGCTCCTTAATGCAAAAGGATAAAGCAACACGCAAAGCACCTCCTTAGAATTCCTCCCGGCTCCCAGTAATGCTGCCGCATGTCAATTTTAATTTTTTGAAATTTAAACTGAGAGCTTTGTGTCTAAGCTCCATCTTGTCACAGGGAGGAGAGGAATAAGTCAGAAAGGATTAGAAACCTGGTGGGGATTGCACATCCATAGCAATTATGCTTCATTTGGGGCTCTCAAACCTGAGTCTCCCACCACACCCGGCAGACAGGGCGATCAACAGGATACCAGAGTTCGTTCAGCATGTTGGCGCATGTTCTAGGTGGTTAGGATAGAGTGCGTCCATCCTCCCCTGCAGGAGGGGATTTGTGAGGTGCAGTTTCAGGACAAACCTTCTCCTTTTGTCCACCATGTCCGTAAGGAGGCTGCATAAATTGTGAGTGCCAGGACCCAACAATTTGCAGAACCCCAAACAGGGGTTTTGGAGGAGAGAAACTCTATGAGCCACTTGATTCCAATAACCTGAGTATGGACAAGTTATTCTCAGTCAGGAAAGGACTCCAGTGGGATCAGAAAAAAAATGTGCACTCAGGGCTGGATGAGATGATATAACATTCAAGTGTGTGGGACTTGGAGTGAGTGGCTGTTGGAACAGAAGAAATTCCCACATGCTTAAGGAAACATGGAAGGTTTCTGAACTTGCACTTGCAAATGTCCATGCTAGGGCCAAAGGCATGGTTTGAGAGCACCAGATGCAGCAGGATACTGAAGTAGAGCAAGTTGAAGTCTGGCCAGGATAGATGACCAACTGAGAACCTCATGAACCTCTGAGTTCCACAGTGAAAAATGGGGGGGGGGGATATAAATCCAGTAAATACATAAAGTGCAATGCAAACATTCCATGTAGCCAAAGGGATATGCTCATGCAAATGTAGTATCTCCCACACTTTACCATATGTGTTTGATCACCAAGAAGAGGTCCAAAAGTAGAGCATTCACTTTCTTTCAACCCTTGGATTTTGATCCTGGCTCAGTAGTGAACATTCACTGGGCATCCCAAAGCAAGCAACTTTCAACATTTTGCTTTCCCATTTTGCATTTTGCAAAGGGATATGCCCAGAGACACACAAAGAATACACAAAGAAACAAAGTCATCATTGGCCAGTTCCGGTCTCAGCACTGCCTAAAGAACGAACAGACAGGACACTCTTTCATCAAGATGCTTCACATGCCCTCTTCCTAACTTTCATGAACTTGCTGTATATACTTCTTTGAGGATCTCCAATCTTTAAACTTTAAGTGATGACTAGTTGCTAATTAGCCTCTCTTCATCAAGCAAGTTTCCCCTGTTCCCAGACACTGACCATCCTCTGAAATTGGTTTCCTGTCCCTGTCTCAGTGTGCAGTCCTTTTATCTCCACTTTTGACATCATCACAAGAGTTTACTGATGGGCCTTTAGAAAGCAATCTAGTGAGCACTTCTTTATGGATCTGTTACAGTTCCTGAATGCATCCATGAATGGGATAATACATCTCTGCTAGGTCCTCTTCACAGATATAGGTCACTGATGCAGCAATGGTAATTATTGTGTAGCACTTCCTACAAAGAGGCACTCGTGTAAGCATTTTGTTTTGTCTGTCTTTGAACCCAGAACATTATGATAGATGCAGCTCTTTTAGCCCTATCTCATCATGGAGTTATGACTGAAACTGCAGTGGTGCCTCCATAAATGGTCTGTCACTGTCAAGTGTGAAGGAGCCACCAGTGGAAACAACCAGCAGTTTTCTGTGCAATCGAATGGCTAACCCAGGTTATAATAAGGCAGCATAGGGGGTGGAGAGTAGGCAGGAAGAGGAGGGTAGAGGCATGGAGTGGGCTGGAGGGGTTGGATCTCAGCAGCAAAAGCTTTCACCAAATCCTAGCCCTGATTTTCCAACCTGCCCCCACCCCTTCCTCTACTTGGACTTATATCAGCAAAATAGCTGGTGTAGATCTGAGGAAACTCATACATGATCAAGAGGCCTGTTGGGAGGTTAAAAAAAGTTTTTTACTTCCCTATTACTGGCCATCTGACCCGCTCCTCTCAGCATGCAGCACACGCTCCATTGGCATGGCTGCATGCTGTGGAGTGGCAGGGAGTAGGGTTGAGCTGTTAGACTGATCAAACAGTTTCTTCTTGACTCCTGAATTGACCTCCCCAATAAGCTCTTTTTGACAACCCAAGTCTTCCTCCCATCAGTTACACAATTTGACATCTCTCAAACTTATCAACAGATCATTTCTCAAGTTCTCCTTACAGACCTGGTCTAATGATACTTAGTATTTGTACAGCAGTTCTGAGAGCGGAAAGCACCATCCCATTTATTATCTGCATGGCATCCTAAGAACCCTGTAAGTTAAGTAAGTATTAGTATCCCGATATTGCAGCTGAGACTGAGAGGAAGCGACCTGCCTAAGGCCACTTAGTGAGTTCAGAGGCAGGAATCACTCTGGGGAAGCACTGATTTGTCTCTTAGCTACACGAAACCAGGTCTTGTCCCATGATCCAAGAAGCCTGTATTCATATGGTCCATTTCCATTACAACGACATATGAGCTAATTCCTTTACCACTACCTCTCAAAAGGCATTAATGATGAGTGACACCTAATGTGAATTCTAAAAGGGGACAAGAAAGAAAGAAAGAAAGAAAGAAAGAAAGAAAGAAAGAAAGAAAGAAAGAAAGAAAGAAAGAAAGAAAGAAAGAAAGAAAGAAAGAAAGAAAGAAAGAAAGAAAGAAAGAAAGAAAGAAAGAAAGAAAGAAAGAAAGAAAGAAAGAAAGAAAGAAAGAAAGAAACTAGCTATTCAGATGCTGCAAATAAGCATAACAGACTTAACAAAGCAACCCATTTTCATCAGTTGAAGGACTCAGCCAGTGATAGGAATAATTTGAAATAGAAAGTAACTCACCAGCTTAGGGAGGAAGAGAGAGTAATCTTGGTCAAACCGTACCATACACACTCAGCAATGAGTTATTTCACCCAAGCATATGCCAATGGGGGCACCAGGGCTGGAATTCTGAATTTTGAATGCTGGATTCAAATTTGAATTTCATAGACGTGGACACATCAGTACCTAGTATTCAAGTCAATGATAAAGTGACAAACTGTCTAAGTATTTTTCTAAATGAGAATGATGGCCCAATCCTAAAGATGCCTAGCACCATCGTAACAAGCATTCTGGCAGTGCTAGGCACTTTCCAGCTGTCACAACAGCTGTCACAACACATGGGAGTGCCAGAATCGCCACCACCACAAGTGGCAAGGAGCCAGCTCTGCATGATAGCAGACTCCAGACACCTTCACTGGTAAGTCTGCACAGGGGATGGGAGGGAGGTGGGGGGTGGGCGGAATGGAGTTGAGGCAGGGAGTTCATTGCAGGTGCAGTCTGCATAGACCCACCAGTCCAGCAGCAGTCCAGTCCAGTCCAGCCTGGGGCAAGAGAACAAATTTTCCCTTACCCCAAGGAAGACTCCAAAAGCCAAAATTCCTTTGTGGTATGCTGCAGGCACCATGTTGGCACCTCTACATTGCCACTCAGGGAGTTATGGAACATTGGGCTGTTGGTCAAGAAGCAAGAGTAGTAACAGAAGCAAATTAGTGAAGAAGCAATCGTTTGTTCATGTCGGACTTCCAGTTCGAAGTTATGCAATGTTGGATTTTAAAATTTCAAAATAGTATAAGTAAGGCTGAAAACTTAAGAACCTAAGAAGAGTTTTACTGGATCATATGAAAAATCTATCAAGTCCAGCATTTTGTTTTTCATTTGGTAGTGGCCAACCAAATACCTCAGGGAACACCACAAAGAGGTCATGAGGGCAATAGGACTTCCCTGCTATTGCCCTCCCCAACAACTGGTATACTGCCTCTGAATATGGAGGCTTCATATAACCATCATGGTTAGTAGTCAGTGGTACACTTCTCCTCCTTGGATTTGTCTATCCCCTTTTCAAAGCTATCCAAGCTAATGGCCATCACTACATCCTGTGGTTGCCCATTTGGAGCTTTGTGAATCTCAACTAGGAAGTTCAATCCCATGAAACTGCTTTAATAACTGCAATACACGCAATTATTTAAACAGAGTGAGTGAAAAGGTTTCCTGTGCTTGAAAAGGCAACTATTTCCATTGCCCTTCAATGCCTCGTCAACACTGAGCTGACTCAGACAGCCCTTTGGGCCAGGAAAATAGTAGGACAAGCTAGCATTCACAACACAATCTTTCAAGTTATGTGGAACGTTTTCTGTGGGGAAAAAATTAAAATTGAGGTTTCCAAGAGATGCCATGGTTCCAAGTCCTTCAGCATCTTTTATTGACTTACCCTGGGGAAAGCTTCCACTGCCACCATGGGAATCCTCAGATCTATGCCTGCTGTTTTGCAGGTGTAAATCCGAGGTGTGTAACAAAGGCTGTCAGTAAGACAGACTGGTTAGCATATGAGTGCTGCCAATACCACCCCTGTTCCACCTCCCTCTCTGTCCTCCACCCCACCTGGGAACACCCCCAATCTTCCCTCTGCCCCCACCACTGTTGCACCTACCTTTGTGGATCCAGTGGCAGGCATCCTGCTCTGCCACCAGCTGCCTCACTGCATTCCAAATGGCTGGTGCCAGTGCACACAGCACACTGCCGAAGCCCTCTTTACAACAGTGGAACTCTTTACAACAGTGGAACAACAACCATTGTTGTTAAACCCTGTGCACACCAGCACACTGCAACTAGGTTGAAAATGAAATTAGAACTTGTAGGAAAGTTTCAACTCATCCACAGGCATACTGGTCAAAAAGGCAGTTGTAGGCTCTCCCTTTGAAACTGGAAGAAGCAGTCATTGGCTAGATCTGTGTCCAACACTGATCACAACTCAGGGGTCTCTTGCATAGCAGAGAAGACAGGAAAAGGAAAATGTATGAATAATGTCATATATTTGCATTTGCAATCATAACTGATGCATTATCCAAGAAGGAAAACTGCAACAAAATATTGTGGTTGGAGAAAGACCTAAGAAAATACATCCTGATAAGATAAGTGCTACCTAGAGGAGCAGCTCAGGAACTCACACAATTAATGAATAAACCCTGCACATTTGTACGTTTCATTAGGAACAGATTGTTTGGAAAAGCTCCAAGTTTAAGCTGAGAAAAACAGGAAAGGAGGAACTCTCAAGAGGTAGTAGGATCACACACAATAAATAGGATTTACCACAATAAAGTGTTTTCCTATCAGCTGCTGAGGGTCTCTCCTCTCCCACTTTTTGGCCCTGCCCCCTATTTCTCCCCTTTAATGAAGCCCATCAACCAATGTAACTTTCTACTTTCTCTTTCCATTTCCTTTGACTGTGCACACCCAGATCTACATTTTTTGTACAGAAGTTGTATCAACTTATAATCCTGCAAGAACAGAACTGCTTCCAAGAGATGTTCTGAGGGGGTTATTAACAGGTTCTTTAATAAAATGAAAAGAAAACATCAATACATTCCATAGCAGAACTTAAATCATTTCCAAAATAGGCTCCTTTGCATTGCTTTTCTGTGTGCATGCTGGATGGAAAACATACCAGCTAAAAACTATCATCTGTCATAAATTCTGATAGGAGAACAAGCTGGTGAACTATGCCTTTTTCCCTTTTCATGCCTATGGATCGTAGAACACCCGAATTCCTTCCACTAGTAGATGATCCAAAAAGAGACCCACTGCACAATCCTATGTATGTCTTCTCAGAAGGAAGTCCCATTGAGGACTTACTTCTGAGAACTGAGCATGGGACTGCTGGCTGAATGAATGAATGAATCTAGCTGGTTCCCATTGCAATAGTGAGTCACTGGCTGGGCCACCATTTTCCATTTTGAATCATATTATTGTGACTTTGTTCTCCAGCCTGGAAGGATAGACCAAGAGGTGAGGTTAGACAGGCTCATCCATGAGGCCAATTGAGGCAATTTCCTAAGGCAGCAGAATGGCAGGGGGATGCCCACCTCTACCTGCTCACTCACCTCCACTGTCCCTCCTCCTCACCCTCCCTCCATTCTCTGTAGTTGGAAGTACTCTAATCCAGTGATTTTCAACCTTTTTTTATTTTACGGCACACTGATAAGACACTAAAACAGTCAAGGCACACCATCAGGTTTTTTACAATTGACAAGGCACACCAGGCTGCCTGTGGGGGTTCACATCCCCCATTGGTCCTACTAATAAATGACCTTCCCCCAAATTCCTGTGGCACACCTGTGGACTATTCGTGGCACACCAATGTGCCACAGCACTTTAGTTGAAAATGCTTGCTCTAGTCCATCACTCCTCTCTCCTTTACACATGAAACTTTTCTTTTGTCTCCCTGTTGCTATTCCAACCCAGGGAGTGGGAGGAGCAGAGACTAGCACATGATCAGATAAGGGGGAACAGAATTAGGCATGACACTTCAGGAGCCAGTAGATCTTGGGTCAGGTGATCTCGTATACCTTTTAATGGATTCTTCATTTTCTTTTATTTAAGGGAGTCAGGAAAGCAAAACCCAGACTTTTCAGCCAGACATTCCACAGTTGCTCTCTCCCACATATTTCTTTGTCCAAAGTGCAGTAAGAACCATTCAGCTGGGCTGTCTTGTGTCTGGATCTACACAATAGTCAAGAAATCATAGAGTCTGGTTTATCCAGCCTTGCCACCTGAACAGTGAGTCAGGATTCCCCTATGTACAAACCCTGCCATCCGGCTGATACTATGTTATCAGAAGAGAGAAAGAGAAGGCAGAAGGGCAAGGAAATGGTTTCGTAAAACAAGCATCGATATCCTAAGGGGTTAAAGAAGCCCCACTCCGCATTCTCCAGCTGTTCTCCCTTAGGCAACACGGGAAGAAACACACACTAGAAAACCACTGTCAAAAAAGATAATTTAATGTGATTTTTTTTCTTTTGTTCATTCATTTGCTTTAAAGACTTAAACATTTTAACAACATTGTCACCCTCACAAGTATCGCATTGCACATGGGTGGAAGGAAAAAAGTAAAGAAATATTTGAGCTATCAGTACATAAATCAAAATGATTATACTCGAATCCCCTACATACAAAGCAGCATAGGGAAAGCCAGTGCAGTTTCACAATAATCCTGTCCTATTCTCCAGATTCTTACTAAAAGCCATAATGATACATAAAGAGCAATAAAGTGCTAGGATTCATCCACACTCAGTAGTGTATTGTGGTTTTTACCATGACATCTTTCATACACATAACTGTGTATGAAACTATACACATAAGTATATGTTTGGGCCGGTAGGATTTAGACCTATGGATGGTGTTCGTATGGATTGGCATTTTTTGTACCTTGTTTTCAGCTCCTTGTTTAATCAAAGGCGAGACTGTAGCTAATGGCAAAACACCTCCATCTGATACTGCAGGTTCAGTCACAGATAGGAATGAGTGAGCTACTTGCGACTAAGGAGAGTTAGCCGTGAGACTTGATCTCAACAGGTAGATATAAGATGATATTTTATATCTTGCAGACTGGTTAAGATCAGTATTGTGCAATGCAATCCTATATGTGATTATTTGGAAGTAAAAACTTTTGATTTCAATGGGGTCTACTCCCACATAGATGTGTATAGGATTGCAGACATTATATCTCCGCTCTGAAACATTTCGAGGTGACTTATTAATGATGCTTACATGTTCTCAGGGCAAAACAAAACAGGCAAATATTATACTGTTCCTGAAAATCATCTCAGGTATGCAGCCTGAACCAAGGGAGTGTTCTATAGACAAGACAACAACAGTTCCACCAGTGCTGAACTGCCATTCTCACCAGAGATAGGAAGAATGAAAATCCACCTTTAAATGTGTGAGAAATGAACAGATCAATTAATGGTGTTGATTCATCAGTTAATGCTTTCAACCCTAATCATCTCATAGTGTAACAAACAAGAGGACAGAGAGAAAAGATACACCAATGGCTGGAAGGAAGAAGTTGTATGTTTCTCCTTCACACACTGCACTTGATGAAACATACAGTTTATTTAGAATGAAGCGTAAAGTGACCTGAAGAGCAGACCCCAGGAAAGGCGTGACAGAGATCAGGCGATGGACCACACCTTCTGTGCTCGGCGTTGTCAATCAGGGTATAAAAGGAAGCCAGAGAAAGTGCTGTACTTATTGTTATTGCCGCCATGGGCTTTGCCTCCGTCCAGTTTGACGTACACCTCATCCCCTGAGTCCAGGTGCAGCACCACACTGTTGCTGGCGTAGTCATAATTCTGGTCTGCGTCCTGAGCAATCGCACTGGCCCGTACCTGCAAAGCACGTCGTGTCAAGAGGGAAGATGGATTCAGGTCCTTGGAGACTTCATGCCCTGCCCACAAGCCATCCTTCCATACATTGCATTTCTGTCTCACTCACACATACATGGTCAATCCTGTCTCTCTACCTTTCATGCCACTGTACTCCTTCCAAGTAGCCTGCTATATTCCCTTCCCCAAATGTCCACTTTCCTTCTATGTACCAGCTGGAATTGCTTCCCAGATTGCTCCAAAAGTGCAAATGAAGCAAATTTGGGCATTCCTCTACTAGCCACACACCTGGGGAAGCCAAAAGAATGTTCTTTTGACAGTGAAGTGATGTAGGGGCATTCCACACATCCCTGGGTTATTTTCTGATGTCTATAATGAATGCAGAGCTACCTCCTCAAATGAATCATCTAAGGCAGCTCAAGACAAGTCCAAAGTCTCAAGGAAAGTGTTTAAAAAAGACCAGTGACATTTCTTAGTGGGAGGCTCACAACAATTCACTACCATTCATTCACCACTCATTCACATTACAATCACCCCATGCTGATTCTCCTTTCATAGTAACCTACCTCATTTGCTCTAATTCCCACCTCCCATTTTACGTGTATCTCCACCTCCCACTCCCTTTCGTCCTGGCCAGTGGCGTCACTAGGATTCGCATCACCCGGTGCAGGAGGCCTGTGCGTCACCCCATGTAACGGGTGGGGCACCGTCCCAAGTGGACATGGTGATGTACCATTGCCCCGCCCCCACTAGTTTTTTGGCTGTACCTTTTGATAGAACACAGATATTTCAGTGTGGTTTGTTTAATTGCATTCTGCATGAAATTACACATTGATTGATATATAACATGATGGTCTTATTCCTGCAAATTCTGATTTGAAAACTTGTAGAGTCTCTATCACACACAAACCCGTGTCAACTTACTAACACCTTATTGCAGCAGTTCTCAAACTTTTAGCACTGGGACCCACTTTTTAGAATGACAATCTGTCCAGGACACATTGGAAGTGATGTCATGGCCAGAAGTGACATCATCAAGCAAATTAAAATAAATAATTGTAAATAATTAAATTGAAATAAAATAATTAAATAAGGGGGAGCCAGTCTTGTTCCACCAAGTGAATCTACTCTGAAGTAAGTCCTATTGTGGTCAATGGGGCTTACTCTCAGGAAAGTGTGGGTAGGATTGCAGCCTGTGAGCCCAACCCTATGCATGTCTACTCTGAAGTAAGTCCCATAGTGGTCAATGGAGCTTACTCTGTAGTCTGCCTGCATTAACAACCCCCCAAAAAGAATCAGTGAGCTCTTCAGCCCTCCCAGTGCCCAGTTTAAAGTTCTTCTATTTCAGGCACATCAGAATAAAGACCCAGCTGGCTTCACAAGTGCAAAATAGAAAACTTTCCCCTTACCATTCAAGCCTCTTTTTTGTTCTTTTTAGGGGGGGGGGGAGGCTGCCTTCTGGAGCAGTTCCATCAGATCAGGACCCTTCTGCTGTCCTCACATTTTCCTTTGCCTGGCCTGACCACCAGCCAAGGCACGTCTGCCTACTCATGAGTAAATGTGACTGTGAGGCTGCCTTGCTTTCCATAGGGCTCCATAGACTGGGAGGGAGGCAGCTGGGAAGGAGGAACCTCCTTTTCCGGTGTTTTGGGGGGGCTGCACTCATTGGATGAGGACCATTCTGACCATCCTTGGAGCCTCTCAACCTGCCTTGACTAAGGCAAGTCTGCCTACTCATGAGTAAACGCGGCCACGTGGCTTTGTTTCGGGCAGCTGGGAGGGGAGAGCTTCTCAGGTGTTTTGGGGGGCTGCATTCATTGAATCAGGACCATTCTGGTGTCATTGGATTCCTCTCAGCCTGCCTTTTCCGATGGACTATGGCAAGTATGCCTAATCACGAGTAAACGCACGATACGGCTCACTTTCACTTTCCATAGGGCTCCATGCATTTTTCCTTCCAGTTTTTTGGCCATAACTTTTGAACGAAAGGAGCTATTTCAATTCAGTGTTTTGCAATGCATTCCGCCAGCCATTCCACATCTAATGGTGTATGGTTTGACATGCTAGCTCCTAACCCTGCAATGTTAGCACATCCTCCCCCCAGGGCACATCACCCCCACCCAGCGCGTCACCTGGTGCAGCCTGTACCCCCCGCACCCTCCTTGCGACGCCAGTGGTCCTGGTCTATTTGAAAGGATTCCCCCATCCCCTCCCCCAAAATGAGAGCCCATTTCTCCTACTCTCTCTTACCCTGTCTTAAATGTCCTTTCCACCATGATCCCCTCTCCTTTTCTTTTTCCTTTTTCTCATTCATTAAAGAAGAACACTGACTAAGAACATTGAACCTGACAGTAAGCGACACATAGTTTAACCTCCTTGACTGGAAATATTCTTGGCACTCGAATCCTTGCAGACAGATGCCTATTCCGACTGTCTTTTCAAACCCCTGATGATGGAGATATCCTGACTTCTAGGGGCACTTTGTTTGACTGCCAAACAGATCCATATGATGGCCTTTTTGTCATACCAGCCTGTACCCTCTCATCAACCTCCTCTTCAGCCCTTCCTTAGACTTTTCATGGTTCCCCACCCCTTCAGCTACTCAGTTTCTCCTTTCCTCCATTCTTCTGACTTCTCTTTCAGATGTCTTTTCCTTCCTTCTCCCATTCAATTTCATTTCCTTCCTTAACCCAAACATTTAATGTCCTTTTTCAATGACCCCATAAGGGATTGCTTTAATGTGGTACCAACAAGGTGCTACCACAACACTGAGCTTTTTGTCATTGCCATCAGTCTTGCAAATGCTACAGCACATGTTGAGACCATCATTAGGCTGAGCACTGCTGCTTCATAACTTGCCATTTGACCCACCATCTTTCTTGAACTCATCTTTGTTTAGCTCTGTTCTCCTTCCTTCAAACCCCGGCTGTCCCCTTTTCCTCTTCATGGCTTGTTTTCCAGATTTCTCCCCTCCCCGTCTCTTCACATGCCGCACCCCCACATTTGGTCAGTGGCACAATCCATTCTACAAAGCTCAGTTTATTTCCATGAACTGTTTTCTCTCCCTTTTCAGGAAACCAAGGCCAAAGTTACTGCCCCCTTGTTCCCATCCTCCTTTGGGCCCCCATCTTGTTTCTCTGGGTGCTACAAGGTTAGCCGACAATAGATGTCAGATTTCATCTGCTGAGACACTTCCCCAAATGCAAATAGGAGACTTATGTGAAAAAGGTACACAGCAGCCCTAGACAGTGGGTCACTGGAGCCAAGTTACCAAATTTGTTTCCAGGGTTACATTTCTAACCTTTGATTTCCTGGTGATAATCCTAGGTAGGCATAATGGATATCTGATTTACTAGAAGCGAAGCTGCTTGGTGTCAAATAGGCATTGTTCTTCTATAACAGGGGTGCCCAAACCCCAGCCCTGGGGCCACATGCAGCCCTCAAGGCCTCTCAATGCGGCCCTCAGAGAGCCCCCAGTCTCCAATGAGCCTCTGGCCCTCCGGAGATTTGCTGGAGCCTGCACTGGCCCGACGCAACTGCTGTCAGCGTGAGGGAGACCTCACTGTTTGACCTCTCGCGTGAGCTATGTGATGAGGGCTTCCTCCACTGCTTGCTGTTTCACGTCTGTGATGCAGTAGCAGCAACAAAGGAAAGGCCAGCCTTGCTTTGTGCAAGGCCTTTTATAGGCCTTGAGCTATTGCAAGACCTTCATTCATTCATATAAGTTCACTTTAATATATTCATTTATGTATACTTATGTAAATGTATTCAAATTTTAAATGTAAATTAATTCTTTTTTTCCCCCTGGCCCCCGATACAGTGTCAGAGAGATGATGTGGCCCTCCTGCCAAAAACTTTGGACACCCCTGTCCTATAAGATTGTGACCTGCCTTGGAATAAGAACACCAGATAAAGGATCTGGATGCTGGGCAAAGGGATTCAAGATTGCAATTTCAGTGCACTAGCATGCTAGATCTAGGGACAGGTTCCAGGCTTCCATTTTTATTTTTTTATTTTAAAAAAGCTATATTATCACACCTTATCAGACACACATCTCATTATATTTATTATCTTAGGGTCTCCACCTGGTGGGTTGCAAAGGAGGAAAAAAACTGATGAACTGCCCCTCCTAGTCACGGACTTCACTGTCTAACAGCCCAGTCCTATGGGCCCACTGCACTGCCAGGACTCTCATTCCAGCAGTGCAGTGTGCATTAAGGCAGTCGCAAAACCCGACCCACCATTCTACGCAACTGGGTTGCTGCTGCAAGTGGTGAGCGGCCACGCGTCAGTGGCATCCGGAAAAGCCCTGGCACTGGAAAGTGGGCATGGGGGTGGGCAATGGGCCGGGGTGGATAGAGTGGGGAGGCAGTTCCACCAATATTCTATCCCCCTTCCTGGCCTCAATCCAGGTCTACTCAGACTTCCACCAGCCAAATTGAGGCACAGGTTCATGTAGACCTATCAGGGCAATGGAGGCTTACTGTCAGGCAAGGGAACAAATTTCCCACATGATGCAGCATGAGCTGCATGTGACATATGGCCTCTTCCTTTAGGTACCTAGGTGTTGATTGATGCATGCGTATTCATCACTCTCCTCATTTCACTTAAGACAGGGGAACAACTTACATTCATCATCATGGAGATGTAACCTGAAATGGTGGGTGATCTCTCTCCTGGTGACCAGTTCTACAATTCCTTTTCCCATGGATTGTTACCACCAGGCTCTGAACCTCTACACACCCCACTAGCAACCGCCAGCAATAGCCACAGAGAGATAACATGAAGATGGCAATCCATGGAGTAGCTGCTTGGAGATGTTGCAGTCAGCAGAATGGGAACCCTAAGGGGTTCCTTCTCCTGGCAAATGTCACAGGTGTCACATGTGTTGACAATTCTCAGCTGAATGTGTGAGCTGCCCCCATGAATAGGTTTGGGTATCATCAAATGATATGCAAACATGGTCTGAGAAACGCTCTCATTTCTGTATTGGCCATTTCATACACACTGCATTCATCAAGCAATGAACACACATTCATGGACTGGTCCTGACTCTTGGAACTAACAATTCCATGGAGAGCTTAACAACAGGATCCAGGCCTCTCTTCTCCCATTCAGTGGCATTCCAGGGGAGGGGCGCACAGCACTAAGTTTTGCAGGGTGCCTGACCACACTATGTCAGTTGCCCCCCCCCCCAACGTTGGAGCCATTCTGGGTGGCAAGAGCAAGGCTTGAACATGCCACCAGAGGACAAGAAGAGGGCAAGCTAGGAGACTCACAATTTAACAAACATTTCCACATGAGGGTGACACATCTTAAAGTCACAAACATGCAGTAGAAAAAGGGATGCTACAGTAGAAGCTGTAAAACTTCTACAAGTAGAAATTATAAAACCTTTTATTAAAATGCAGCCACAGAATTAGCCCACCCAAATGGGGACTTCCTTAGAGTGAAATCTCCCAGACTGGGAAGCAGAAACTCAGGTTGTTCTCTAAAGTAATATTCTACAGGTGGTGAAACAAGACATACAGTGCAATCCGATCCATATTGACTCATAAATAAGTCCCATTGCATTCAGTGGGGCTTGTTCTGAGAAACAAATGTGTAGGAATGCAGCCTTAGGTTTCTACCACCACCACAGGAAGGAGTTGGAACAGAGGGCCTGAGTTTCACTGTCCCCTTGAAGGATGAAATCTTCAACCCGAAGAGGTGCTCAACGCAAAGAGCAATAAATGGGGTTTAAGATTCTCCACACTTGGTGAATTTCAGTGTTCAGATACAGGGGACCAGGGGGGTCCAACCCCTTACCTTTTTGTGATGTCCCCTCCCCACTTTGCTACTACTCTCAAAAGCCACTGGGGGTGATTCCCTAAATCTGGGGCATTCAGGCTTGTGGGTTTGCCTTTTCCAGTGTAATTCAAGCATTGGTGAATTCCTGCACTCAACTCCTTCAATCTGAACAGGTACAAAAAATGCATAGCTTCCCCCACCCCATAAATGAGGTCTACATTCTACAGGTCCCACATTAACCCTCATTAGATTTTTTTCCTTAAGATCAAGCTACATCTTACACACACACAAGTTCGGCACACCAATCCTCAACAGCCCTCCTCTCCTGCCCTCCTCTCCTGGTAATTTGGAGAGAAGACATTTAACTCTTTCCAGACCCACCATGTATCTGTCCCAATTGTCTCCAATGGATTTACTGCCTGGAACCCCATGGACTTGCTAGAAATGTCAGTGAGAATGTGAAAGGAAGTTCTGTCTAATGAAGGATCTGTTGATATCTCCCTTTGGAATCCAGGGCTCCAGACCTTAGGAAACTGCTTGACACCATGTCAAAACATCGACCCATCTAGCATAGTCCTGTTGGCACTGATTGGCTGGGGCTCTCCATCTTCTTCAGACTTTTTATCTACCCTACCTGAAAATGATTGAACCTAGACAATTTGCTTGCAAAGCAGGTGGTCTACAACCGCACCACAACTCCTCCATACACAGGGTAAATTTCTGTGTTCCACACTTTGCCAGCCTATCTTCAGGATGCAGGGAGATGGCATGGTGATGAGGGACAATGAATTTGGGCAGCCTTCCTTAGACCTTCCATGGACTGTATTCCCAAACCCACTGGGAGCAAAGTTTTATTAGTAATGTTCAAAACCCAGGTATTTACCCAGATGAATCTCAAGATCTTCATCTACAAGTTCTATTACAGATGACAGATCAGGGGAGATAAAAGGGATAGCAAAGTTGTGAAAAGGGAGAATATTGGTTAAAATGAGGGGAAAGTGAGTAAAATGGGACACCACCACCCTTCAGCAGGGCTCTCAGGATCCTTTATGGAATTCTCCCATTTGGGGGTCCTGACTTTGGGAGGAGGATTCCTCATGGAAATGGGGGTACCTTCTTTAGGCTAGCATCTCATTCACCTAATAAGGTACCATCACCTGATCTGATGACTCAAGATTGAGTAATCCACTGGAAAAAATGGTGTTGAGTAATCCACTGAATGACAGAAAAGTTCTGCCTCTCTGGATGCATCTGTGATGCCCCAGTCACCCCACAAGTGATGAACATGCATGGAAGACTGCCCAATCCTAGGCATATCTACTCAGAAGTAAGTTCCATTGTGTTCAATGAGATTGACTCCCACACTTTCCTAGGAGTAAGCCCCATTGACTCTAATGGAGCTTACTTCTGAGTAGACATGCTTAGGCTTGGTCTCTGAAACCATGCAACAGCCCCTATTCCAGGGTTCAGTCCCCCCTGGGCAAAAGTCTTTCTAGAGGGTGGGCTTCCCGGCTGCCTGCTCCCCCCCCCCACTCACCTGCCCGTTCTTGCAGAGGTCCGCCCACATGCTGGTGCCGTCGCCGCCCCGCATGAGGATGTGGTAGGTGAAGAAGTAGATGCCGCGCACCTGGCAGGTGAACTTGCCGGTGGTGGGCTCGTAGTGGTTGCCCAGGTTGGTGACCACGTCGTCGAACTTGAGCACCTCGTAGCCCTCGTGGGGGCTCTTCAGGCCCACGTAGAAGGCGATCTTGGGGCCGCTGAACGCCGCGCTCAGCGCGCCCGTTACCTCGCCCCCCGGCGGAGGGCTGCTGCTGCCCCCCACGCCCGCCCCCACCGTGGTGGCGGCTCCCGGGGGCCCGATCCCGGGCAGCGTCAGCCCCGGCAGCCCCGGCTTGCCCGAGTCGCCCCTCTCCCCCGGCGGCCCTCGGGGGCCCGGCGGACCCGGCTCCCCCGGGGGTCCCCTGGGCCCCGGCTTGCCCGGCCGCCCGGGGTCGCCCTTGGGGCCCGGGACGAAGGGCGGCGGAGGGTTGGCGCTCAGCTCCTGCAGGGCTTCGAGGGCGGCGGTGCTGCTGCCCCCCGCGGGGCGCCCGGAGGGTCCGGCGGCGCTGCTAGCGCTGTAGGGGTCGCAGATCATGCGGCAGGTGCCCATCATCTCGTAGTGCGCCCTGCTCGGGGCCGGCGCCTGCACCAGGAGCGGCACGGCGATGAGCAGCACGAGGCCCATGGCCAGGGCGATGCCGGCGGCGGCCAGCAGCCGCCTCCTCCTGTGCCAGAGCCGCGCGGCGAGCGCCAACAGGTCCTCCTTGCCGGGCGAAGTAATGGTGCTTCCTCTCGACGGCGCGCTGCCTGCCTGCCTGCGCTGGGGGCAGAACCAGGGGATCGGCTGCAGCGGCAGCGGTGCCCCGCCACTCAGCCGCACGGCCCCCCGCTCGGGGCCGACGAGGCTCCCCCCGCCCCGTCGAGGCACTCTTCAGGGACGCTCCCCCGCGGGGCAGCCTCCGCCTCTGCTCACGCTGGCCTCACTGAGCTGCCGCGGCAGGCGGAGCAGCGGGGGTGGAGAAGAAGGAGGAGGAGGTGCCGTCCATCCCTCTGGAGGGGGAGCCCCTGGACGAGCCTGACGTAGAGGACAGCGCGGGCTCTCCGGCTCTCCCCTTCCCAGTTGCCCTCCCCCGGGGGGGCTGCAGAGCGTCTGCCTCCAACCCCCACACACCCCCACACTCACTGGCCACTAGCGCGCTCCCTCCAGCATCCTGCGTCCGTCCCCTCCGGCAGAGGTGCTGGCGCTTCTCCAGGTGGCGTGGCTGCCCCTCCCGCCAGCGGCGTGGCGTTCCCCGTCTTGCCCTCGTCCCCGGACCCCGCTCGCCCTTCTGCTTCGACGGGCGCTCGCCTTCTTCTTCCGCTGCTCTTCTTTCGAGGGCGGGCTCGCCGTGCCCCTTCCCTCCCTTCCAGGCGGAGGAGCCCCAGAGACGGGAGGCCGGCGGCGCCTCTACTTGGCGGCGCACGTCGAGGCAGGAGGGTCGCCTGGGTCCAGCCGGGCGCGGAGGCGAGAAGCAGCAGCAGCAGCAGCAGCAACCAAGGTCATTGCCAAGGGAGGGGCAGCAGACGGGAGGGTCTCCCGGAGCAGAGGTGCGGGGCAGCGGGGCCGCAGGAGCAGGCGGGGGTGGCAGCACTGAAGTCCCCCCTCCCCACAGACTCCTGGCTGGCTGTGCGGGGACGGGAGCTGGAGCAGCAGCAGGGTCGCCGGCTTCTCCCGCTTTCACTGCCGACTCTCGCTGGCGCTGTGCCACCTCAGGCTGGCTCTGGCGACGCCGCGTTGGGTCGTGGGCACGGCTTCCTTTCCGCAGCCACCTAGACGGGGCGCGCCACGGCTGCTGCTGCTGCTGCTACTGCGCTTCGACGTGCGCTGTCCCCCCGGCCTCCTGACTTCCCAGTCTTCGGGTCCACTGGGATGGCGCTGCCTGCTCAGTGCCTGGGCAAAGCGAAGCCTTTCTCCCGGCTTTGCCTGCGAGCACCACCCTCCGTCTGCCCCCCCCCCCCCGCTGAAGGGGCTTCCTCCCCAAGTGGGGTGCGCAGCGGTCCGCGATGCCAAGCCTATGCCTGTCTACTCAGAAGTCAGTCCCATTATAGTCAATAGAGCCTACTCCCAGGAAAGTGTGAATAGGACTGTAGCCTTGGCGTCCAACTATACCTGTCTATTCAGAGGTAAGTCCCATTATAGTCAATGGAGCCTACTCCCAGGAAAGTGTGGATAGGATTGCAGCAGCAGGTGCCCTCGAAGGCCCTCGCGTTGAGCTCTCCTGGGCAGAAGCCTGTCGGGGGATTCTTCCGCCCTTGGCTCTTTGTTTCTCACGGCCGGGCCACCGTCCTACTCTGGGTAGTGTTGATGCCCCTGAAAGGTGGACGCCTTTCCTTCCACGGCAGTTTTGCTGGACTGCAGCTCGCCTTCATCAGGTGCCTCCCATCAGGTGAGGACATCGGAAAGTTCGGGCTGAAATCAATGGACGAGACTGTCAAGTGGTGCCAGTCACCCTGGCCACCACACCGCTGCCCCTCTGGAAGGGATCGCCAGAAAAAATGATGTCAGGGGTGTGTGCTTGGGGACAAGCCCGCCTGAGCTCTGATCCTCATGCACAAGAGCATCCCTCCATTCCTTTCCACCTTTCCATTCGCTGCCAGGTATGTGATTGGATGGAGCAAGGTGTTTGTGAATGGTACTTTAGGGGCGCAGATTTCCCTGTCTGGCCCCTCTAAAAAGGAAGCATGGATGCAGACAAGAAGTGACTGCAGAACACACTTATAAGCAGTCTCACTCACAAGTGGAGACCACTTGGTTTCTCACTGCTGATCTGATGGCTGGTGGCCCAAGGTGCTGCCAAGCCACTTCCTTGGAAAGCACTGCAGTGGGTGAAAATACCAGCTGGACTTTCATTTCTGGTGGCCCATTCTTCAGGTGATTACAGAGATGAATGCAGATGATCATGTGGTCAAAACATGTTGGCTAAACCAGCCACTTTCTGAACCAGTCCTGTTTGAGAGCTGTAGACTAGTGGTTCTCACACATTTAGCACCAGGACCCACTTTTTAGAATGAGAATATGTCAGGACCCACCAGAAGTCATGTCATGACTGGAAGTGACATCATCAAGCAGGAACATTTTTAACAATCCTAGGCTGCAATCCTATCCACATTTACCCAGAACTTACTCCATCTACTATCATTGTTAGAAGAATATATATAGTAGCTTGTTAAAAGCACAGGTCTGTAACATTTCCCCAAATGCAGTCACATACCATGGTAGCATCAAGCCTAATCTATTAAGAATAAAATATTGAAATGAATGGGGACCCATCTGAAATTGGCTGGCAACCCACCTAGTGGGTCCCAACCCACAGTTTGAGAAACACTGCTGTAGGCCTTCATCCCCTCCAATTTGCCTTCCAGCTTCAGGCAATGGACCGCGGTATTGCTCCAGAATTAATGGATGGGTTAATAATGTATTCATAGCCAAATCTAACATTTTCATCAAGCAAAGTGTTCCACTGTCTTGATGGAAACTGATGTTTAACACTGTTCCCATTGACACACCAAAAGTGGACAATGTTGATTGTCACTATGAGAAACTGCAGGGATATTAAAGAGATCTAGCACAGGAGTATCAAACATAAGACCTGAGGGCCAAATGCAGCCCCTGGATGCAATTTATCTAACCCCCATTATAACTGGGTTCTCCCAGCATGATAATTGGGCTCTCTCATATCTTGAAATTATGAATAAAGTTTACACATTTTCTCCTCAGTCATTTGAAGCTAATGAGTTTCTGTGTGGCAACAAAGTGCTTATTTCTGGCCATCATCTGCTTAAAGATGTCACTTTCTGCTTAATGATGTCACTTCCGGTCCTCAGCAGGCAGCAAGAATGCTAACTTCAGCCCTCTGTGTGAAACTTGACATCACTGATCTAGCATCTCTGCTTCAGACAAGATATTTGATGGGCTCATTTGTTTTCATGGAGTTGCTTGCTAAAGGCATATCGGCTAGTTTAGAAGCATATACGGCTTTCCCTTTGTAGCCATACTTAACCCACAAACAGTTGCGAAAATTGCAAAAATCTGGATAATTAGGACAATTATGACATCAGTTTCAATGGGGAAAATTCCTATTCATTCCAAAGCCATTCCATGTTCATCCCTTAAATCACCACAAATACCATCAGGTTAAAGTTGTGTAGCATTATAAAGTAGAATAAATAACATTTAATAACAACGTTATACAGCATCAGTACAGTGGTAAGCCAGCAATGAAAATGTTTAAGAGGTTCTAGTGTCACATGGTGAGGTTTAGCACCTCAGGCTTTAGTTGCATGCTGTGAGCAACTCTCTGATATTTCACCTGTTTTTCTACTTTCCCCACAATTTTTACCATCTTCTTCTGGTAAATAGGACAGAAGGAATCCACAGTAATTTATAGAATCAGCCAAAAACAGATCCACTATAAAAGGCAGTGTCTAATTAACATGCCTTGAAAATGTAGGGGTGCCCTACCCATCAGGCAATGGATCTCAAACAGAGGAGGGTGCCTCTTCTTGAGCCAAGCCTTGCCCTCCAAGGGTTCTGAAGAACCTTTCCATTAAAGCCTGCAGGAGCACTCTCGAGAAAGGGGGCACTTCTGGACTTCTGTTTTCCAAAGCTCCATACAGAGGCTCCAAGCAGAAGCTCCAAGCAGTGTACCCATTGGGAGGTAAACCTTGCCTCCCGAGAGAGAGAGGCGGCTGCAATTCTATACACACTTTCCTAGGAGTAAATCTCATTGAATACAATGGGACTTACTTCTGAGCAGACATTCACAGGATTGAGCTGTCAGTTCTCTTTCCGCCACCCCCCATTCTGGGACCTACCCATACCAAGGCTTTTAGAGGGATGGTCTTAATATGTGCAGTCTGGAAACATGAACATCTGTATAGTGAAAGTACTTTTAAGGAGAGAAGAGTGTACAGCTCAACATATGTACAGTGACCTTTGCAAAAAGGGAATAAGAAGCACAGTGACCACAACATGTAATTCTTTGTGCACTTTTCAATTGCTGGGTGCAATGCAATCTTTACTGGGTGACTTCAGTCTCCCAGAGCCAAAGCTGGGTCTCTGTTGTAGATTAACTACAGGGCCAACTTTCAAGCCAACTGATCTCATTAAAATAATAATTTTCTGATACTATTTATAGCAACAAAGGTTTAGTACTATTGCTGCCAGCTCATGTACACATGCAGGGAAAAGACTGTGGCCCCCTTCCCTCCCAGGATTTCTGAGGTTTTCAACCTTCTGATAAGGCTCCCACCTCTTCAAGTGTGCCAGGTTTACCAAAGGTGACCACCTGAGACACCTGTGGCGCACCTGAGCCACTGTCCGTTCTTCAAGGAAAAACACAGTCACAAACTCTCGGGCAGAGGTCTGGGTAGGTTGCTCTGTCACTTATCACAAAAGCCCTTCGGATTTCTTTTCTTTTCACCCAAGGTGGGCACAGAGCACAAACATATAAAACAACGGTGTATGTTTAGCCACTAGCACACTCAGGGGCAAACTGTATCACTAAGCCCTGACAGACACCTTATTTTTTTTGTAACCAAAAAAAAGGTAGGAAAGTATGTATTCAACAATACACAATCGTTTATGCTATGCATACAATCACAAATTAACCATGATTAATTGACAAGATGCTTCTATTAATTACAAACCTAGACACTTCCGTTCTATCACCATTGACCCATCATCACTTCGGCCCCATTCATTATCCCTGTTTAGCTGTGTCTGTTTCAGTTCACATAACGTATCCGTGATCTTATCCATGAAATTGGTCTTAGATCACACGCCTTCCCTCCCCGTTTCTCAAACATAACAGATAAGTACATTTTAAACCCTTCAACACTGGCCAACATTTCTTTTCCCCACGGACCATTGGAATGTCTTCTTTTTTTCACAACAGAAGCTTTTTATGCAGAAAAGCTGCTTCAGGAAGGGTGCGTTTCGGTGACAGGAATAGTTTAATTCCCGTTGGCTGTTCTAATGCTCCAAATAACACAGTCCTCTGCTGTTTTTCCCCTCTGGTGCTCCACATGAATGTTTATGAGGGGAAGACATACATGGAATCCTGCAGGGGGGAAAGAAGCAAAGGGAGCAATTTGACCCAGAAAAACAGGTGGCACCCCCTGCCTTTCCATCACTCATAATCACTCCCTCCCAAAGCTGTTTTTCTCCTTAAAATGTGGCCATGGTGGTTTGATTATATACATTTCTGTGTCATGTGTTATTAGGCCCACAAAGGGTCCAAGATCCTCCAGCACCTGAAGCAAAGGATCAAATGCCAGTCCCCTCTTACTGGGTGGTAGGAAAGCAAGAGTCAACACTATCCCTTTTCCTTTGCTTACTGGGTTTTGGGGGAAAAAAGAGTCCTAGAGTAGAAGAAGAAGTAGAGAGCAGATGAGAGGACTAGAATTTTGAGGGTGAGATCCTCTAGTTCAGTGTTCGCCAACTTCTGTGTTGTGACCCCAGTGGGATCACAAATCCTCATGGGGGGGGGTCACAGCAAACTTTCAAAGCCCATGCAAGGGAAAGCTTGGGATCCAATCCAATCGTGGTGCTGCCTTATCAAAGTTGAGTTCTTGATATAACCCTGCATGGCCTCTTCTTGATGTCTGCCTAAGGCCAGCTCTGCTCAGGCTGCTACCTCACAGCATTGTTGTGAAGACACAAGAGGTAGAGGGAAATAGGGCAGGCAGAGGCAGGGAGTGGTTGGTGATGGAGTGGGGGATGGCTCAAGTCCCAGGAGTGGGACAGAATCAATCGTGGGTCCCCAGTCTCATTATTTATTTATTGGGGTGGTGGCACAAAAAAGGTTGAAGACCACTGCTCTAGTTTACCACTCTTCTCCATTTCTGCTCTGTTCCCTTCTCTCTTTTTAAATTCAGTTAGCATAAGAGGAAGAGCAGTGAGTAGTTGCAGCAAACCCCCCCCCCCCATTTTTCCAATTCACCATGTGATGTGACTGCCTTGATCCACCACATGGATGGGCCAACCCTGATTTCATGTAGGGGATTCTGGTGTCATTTCACTCACTAGTTGGCCTTGACCTCTTATCAATCTATCTTTCTACAATGGTACAATAGATTTACAGCCCAGTCTGATGTGTGTGCTATGCCAGTGGAATATGCATTCAACAGGCATAACGTGCTTTATGGCAGTCGCAAATATGATTGTGCCAGTGAGGTGGTTTGGCCAGTGCCACAAGCGGCAAGCAACCAGGTGCATGCTCTGATGAACCAGAGACACCTGCACATGTAGGTAAGGCCACACAGGGGGTGGAATGGGGCAAGGGGAGATGGGGTGGGCAGAACGGGGAGTAGATGGGGTGGGGAGGAAAGCTGATCAGCCCAGCAAGGGTGTGGGTTCAGCAGGAGCAGCACCTGCCAAATCCTGTTCTCCTTGCTGGGCCTGATTCACCTTCATGGATCAACATGAACTTTGCCAGCAACATCGCTGGCACAGGTCTGAATGGACCTATGGCAGCTGCTGATGAGGCTTACCCCAAGAAGGCCTCAACGTGCCAAAACACCCCCATGGGATACAGCACACCCTATATCAGCACCACTGCATCATCACACGGGGAGTTAGGAAGGATTGGGCTATTGGTGTTGCACAGGCAGAACGTTTATTCCCTTCCAGACTGTATCAAAATACATGCAACGAAGCAAGCAGGGGATCCCCAACTCTGCAATTGTCTTGTAATGCTAATCAAGGGCTTGGGTGACATTTGCAGGGAATAATTAGCGGGCAAGAGGGTGGTTCTGAATCCATTTCCCCCCCCCCCACATGCCGATGCATACCCCTTTAACTAGGCCAGGTTCTGAGATGTGAAATAGAACCAGCTTGGGGGGAGACAGTAGGAAATAGCTGGGAACTTGGAGGGAAGAATTGTTGGAGTGGGCAAGGTCAGACATCTTACTCAGGGCTGAATTTAAGGCCAGGTGACCCAGGAAACCACCTGAGGTGCCCAGTGTAGGATCTGCTGACCATTAGAGTTCTTAGAATTAGAAAACATCTATAAAATTATAGGAAACAAATTTGTGGAAACATGGCATGGATAAATGCAGAGGTGCAGTTCTGTGCATGCAAATTTATGGTCTGTTATGACTGTGAAAAATAATTTGTGCAGTTTATACATCAAATACCTGAAAGGGATTTTAAACGCAATGAAAAATAAGATATTCTAAAGTTGGATAAAGAGAGGAGGGCTGCAAAGATACTCCTTGCCTGGGATACCATTTGATCTAAGGCCCATCCTGACCCTCATACCCATTCATAATCATCCATTAGTTCCTTCAACAAATGTTCCCCTTGCATCCATTTTCCCAAGATGGGAGACACCCATTTACCAATGTACAATTCCATCTGACTGAAATTCAACAATTGAAGAAAAAGGAGAAAGCTATCGATTTTTGCTGCAATGATAGCTATTGTCTTATATATATATATATATATATATATCCTACCAGATCAAATAGCACAATATCTGAGTTTGAAAGGCAGCTCTTTGTAAGTGGCAGGCAGCTTGAAGGCATGCTGTTATCAATATCCCTTTTTCGAACCAGTCAAGTCCTGTTGATTTTGATCTTTGAAAAATGTAGAAATGAATTCTTCTCACATATAAGCAGGAGTCAGGGGAATTCAAGGTTCCACACTTCCTGCTGGAGGTTAATAAGCTGCCCCGTATGTATAGCAAGACTCGAAGTCTTCCCACTGGTTTGTACATGCGTGTCCATGATTATGAAGCAGTCCAGAGTGTTAAAGACATGTAGTCATTTTATGACAATGGAGCTGCGAGAGGAAACCTGCCTGCCCAGATGCACAGGGGCAACATTATACTTTGAATTTGACGGCGGAGATTGCTTTAAGCCAATTGTGTCAATTGCTCCCCGTTGAGCCCCACGCCTGAGGGGGCCCCAGGCTAAGGTAATCTACTTGAATTTTTTTTTTTCTAAGCAAAAAACAAAATTAGTATTTCTACTAAATCATTTCGCAGTCACTAAAGCAAGTGGTTTTTCACTATTTACTTTTCAAAAGAAATCTACACATTCTGTTTTTTTACTTGTAGGCTTCCATATATGCCATTTTATATTAAAATGTGCTTAGTTCCATTTGGTCCCTACTTGCACTTTATAAGTGCACATTTTGATTGATTTTATTTCTAACATAGCTATACAAAGTCTATAATAAATTTTTATTTATCTTTCTAAAATTCTACAGACCATAGAACCTGGGGCCTTGCAAAAAATTGTTTCCAGCTGGGCCCTGCAGCTCCTAAGGCCATCCCTGTCTGACGGCATTTCTTCTTTAACAGTTTCTATGTTGCTGTAAGTCAGGGGTGCCCAAAGGCGTTTGTGGCCCTCTGGAGCTTCCAGTCCAGCCCTCAGGGAGCCCCCAGTCTCCAATGAGCCTCTGGCCCTCCGGAGACTTGCTGGAGCCCGTGCTGACCTGACGCACCTGCTCTCAGCATGAGGGTGACTGTTTGACCTCTCACCTGAGCTGTGGGACGAGGGCTCCCTCCATGACTTGCTGTTTCACGTCCGTGATGCAGCAGTGGCACCGAAGGAAAGGCTAGCCATGCTTTGTACAAGGCCTTTTATAGGCCGTGAGCTACTGCAAGACCTTCATTTGTTCATGTAAGTTCCATCTCTAATAAATTCATTTATGTAAATTTATTCAAATTTGAAATGTAAATTAATTCATTTTTTTTCCCCAGCCCCCGACACAGTGTCAGAGGCATGATGTGGCCCTCCTGCCAAAATGTTTGGACACGCTCTTAGTGTTTGATGATTATCCATGTTATGGTGCTATGCACAATTTGGACATCTTCAAATGATGACATGTCTGTGATCTGGTTGGTATAACGTGCCCTGAAATGGGCCTTCATTGGTCTGTTGGTAGGTGGGCTCTCCACCCTTTGGGAATCACTGCCATTTATAGGCAATTGATTCGCAGGATGCAGTAGCAAGAAAGAGATGATTAATGATGATTATGGGGGCACATTTCAGTTTGCCCCCATATTTGTACTGAAAAGAAATCAATTTGCCAATTGCTTTGATTCTTCTATGCCACAAAAGAAAGGCCCATACATCATAAAAGGAGAACAAGAGCTTGTAGATCAGGACAAGATTAAGGCTGGTTGCAAGTACACTGAAATCAATACGGAGTTCAGTATTGATTGTAACATATGGTCCCACAAGAATATATGGTACCTATCTTCCCCTCCCAATGTTTTCTTTCTTTCTCAACTCTTGCCTATAGAGCCTCCATATTTTGAGGTCAGTTAAGGATAAAATTACATGTTATGCTAAATATGTAATGGGTCCTAGGGAGTTGCTTGGGGTTTTGTACAGTAACAGCCCAGATGGGTGCAAAAGAGAGCACACTGATGGCAGGAGGAATGGGAGGCTTTAGGACTTTGCCCTGCCACTGTTTCACTCCCAAATTTGCCCCACCCACACGTGATTTTTAAATGTGAAAAAGCTCCCATTGGCTTTCAGTGTGCAGGGGGCACACAGCCATAGTGCTCAAAGCCCTAAAGTCTCCCAACTGCTCCCTCACCCGGACATAAGAACATAAGAAGAGCCCTGCTGGATCAGGCCAAAGCCCCATCTAGTCCAGCTTCCTGTATCTCACAGTGGCCCACCAAATGCCCCAGGGAGCACACCAGACCACAGACACAACCTGTGGCCTGGTGCCCTCCCCTGCATCTGGCAATCAGAGGCAGCCTGCTTCTAAAACCAAGAGCTTACACATACCTACTATGACTTGTAACCCATAATGAACTTTTCCTCCAGAAATCTGTCCAATCCCCTCTCAAAGGCATCCAGGCAAGATGCCATCACTACTTCCTGTGGCAAAGAGTTCCACAAACTAATTACACACTGGGTAAAGAAATAGTTTCTTCTGTCAGTCCTAACTCTCCCAACACTCAGCTTTCGTGGATTTCCCCTGGTTCTGATGTTATGTGAAAGAGAAAAGAGCATCTCTCTATCGACTTTGTCCATCCCCTGCATGATTTTGTATGTCTCAGTCATGGCCCCCTGATTTCACTCTGGCTCCCCCCTCCCCCATTTGCTATTTAAATATTTTAAAGCTGTGTTACACATTCACATAAGTATCTAATATGACACTAAACAGTGAAAAAGGTAATTGACTCCCAGGGAATCCATGGACAGAAGAAATAAGCGGAACATGGAAGAATTATGTTCCTGTGTTTTAATGTGTTTTAATGAGTCTTTACCAACCATCATTTAGTGCCATCATTACTTGTTCCATGATTAATATCAGTAAATTGTTTTTTTAAAAACCTCTTCATTAACAAAGTGGAACTCATCCCCATCTACAAGGATCATGGTGTGTAACTGAATGTGAATATAACAACCAATGGGCACCTCTAAACCTAATTGGATACCATTATAATATCCTATTCTCAGATTGGGTGTTATTAGATTAGTTAGTATATGAATTATTCTGCAATGATGTTGGGATGCACTATATAAGGATTATCTAAACCGGGGTCTCCAAACTTTTTGGTCAGAGGGCCGCATCAAATATCTGGTGTGGTGTTGAGGGCCGGAAAAAAAATTTAAATATAAAATTTAAATAAATTAATTAAGATGGAACTTAGATGAGTTAATAAATGAATGAATGGGCTCATTCATTCAACCTCTCTGGCCCTCAGAACACCCTCCTGACGCAATCAGAGCACAGCTTTGGTCACGTTCAATTGAGTGGGCCAGAGGCTTTCAGGGGACAAGAGGTTGGCCGTGGGCTGGAAAGAGGCTTGCTGCGGGCCACATCTGGCCCCCAGACTGGGGTTTGGAGACCCCTGATCTAAACGGTTAGGGAGTTGTATTTGTATCATCATTTGAAGATACTGGGGATCCAGTGTTGGGGGTGTGTGAGCACCACCTTAACTCCAAAGCCCAGGTCAACCAGTTGGATAGCTCTGGGCTCCTGGATGCACTTTGGCATCCATAGCCAAGGTTTTCTGGGTGGGTAAACCTGGGCTCCCCTCTGAACTTGGAGCCCGGATATATCTGCCATGTAGACCTGGGGTCCCATTCCAACTCTGCCCTCTGAAGCCACCTCTTCCAGCCAGACCATCGGTCGGGCACAATTTCACCACCAACACCGCACCCAATGGACGTTCTCCTCATGCACGACTTTGCTCCCCATTTGAGCAGATGCCATTCCCAGCTGGTGCGACAGTTTGGGGGGAAGCACTCATGTCCCTGTCCCCCCCTTGGATCTGCACCTGGAAGATACAGAGTCAGGGAATACCTTTTTCTTTCTGTTCACGGGTTGCTATCATTTAACCTTAGCCAACAAAGAAGGTTTCTGGATGATTCACCAACTACCTTGAACACAGGATCTCTGTAAACCGTCTCCATGAATTAGCTTAATTGGGCTAGAAAAATACATTTTTGTTTATATTGTTTTAGAGTTAAAAGCAAGTGGGGGCTCTGGGGTGAAACTATGGGGGCAAGTAGGAGTGGAGGCAAGTAGGCAGACAGAGACGCATGCCCCCCACCGATTTGCTTTCTGAGGCAACTGCTTCAATTGGCCTGATGCATAGGCTGGCTCTGCTCTTATGTATAGATGGACCTGACACAAATCCTGGATGGGAGTCACAGGGGGTGCAGTTTCAGGCTTCCATTCAGTAGTTGGGAGGGACAGGACTTACAATCCAATCCTGAGTTGCCCAGTGCGCGGAGCTGCCGCAGCACCAAAATTGTGGCTGCAGCATCCAATGCGCCTCAGGCAGCCGCCACCGCTACCTCCTCGGGAGACGGGAACTCTCCATTCTCTTCCTCCAAGTAAGTAGCCCTGCAGTGAGGCTACTTGATTCCGCGGCAGCTCTCAGGCCGGCACAGAATCAAAGAATCCTGGGTTGGACCGCACGGTTGGAAACGGGGCCCTGGATCCCATGGAGCCAAGCTCCACCAGCTCCACTCCCCTCCCTCCTCCCACCATGCCTCGTCCCTGCCCTCCCCCACCCCAGAACACCTTCTTCCTGCCTCCCCCCCCCCCCCAGAACGCAGGCCCAGCACTGGAACTGGCCCAGCGCAGGCTTGCGCTGGTTTAGCTCCAGCTCTGGACCCACAGTAAGTTGGCTCGCACTGTTCAGGATTGGGCCCTTAGTCTACACTTGTGTACGTTCAAAGTTACATTTTTAAAGAAAAGGGAAAAAGAAAGAAGACCCTAGCATAATATGTGTATCGCTTGTGATTTCTTCAGTACCTCACAATAACTAAAATGGTATTATCTAACGGAACAAATGCATCCCCACTCTAAGCAGGAGAATTAAGCAGGAGATTTGTGGTTTAAGTATGTTTACCATGTATAAGTTGCTGGGACTTTGTACAAGGAAGCAGACAATAATTTACTTCAAATGGGTTTAAATTTGTCCAGTGCATATAATGTGGCTGTAGCTATTTTGCAGTATTAAAAACTAAGGGCCCAATCCTATCCAATTTTCCAGTGCCGGTGCAGCCATACCAATGGGGCATGCACTGCATGCTGTGGTGGGGAGGCAGTCACAGAAGTCTCCATAAGGTATGGGAACATTTACAGACCGATCCTGAACCCGGCAGAGCGGCCCCGTGCCGCCAAGAACAGTCACAAACATGCCGTAAGTCACGTTTGCGTGGCTTACCACTGGGCTTCCACGGAGGTGGCTCTTTTGGTCGCCTTTTGGTCGCCCTTTTGGTCACCACTAAAGAGAGTAGCCCCATTGCGGGGCTGCCTCCCTTACCCAGGGGAAGGGGACAAACATCCCCTACTCCCTAGGTGCCTCCCGCGGTAGTGCGGGAGGCACTGGATTCGGCAGCAGCCCTTGCTGTGCCGCTGAGCTGGAGCGCCCCGGGCAGCTCAGGATTGGGCTGTTATTCCCTTACCTTGGGGTTGCTATGTGGCTGCACCAGTGCTGGAAAATTGGATAGGATTGGGCCCTTAAGCAATAATTACAACCAACGTTTTTCAGTGCAGTGTTGGTTTTTTTGCAGCATAACCTTAATATGTATTAAAAGTTCACTTTTAGACCTTGAGGAGTCTAAAATCTATAACAATAACTCCTTAGTGTGCAAAACCAGTGAAATGGCCCAAGATGCTCCTATGGATTAATATTGTGTGTAACCTGAGACACGCCTCTCCCCTGATACTATGTCTAAATGGTGTCATTAGAATAAAAGACAAGCCTTGCTGGATTGGGCCCAGGGCCCATCTAGTCCAGCTTCCTGTATCTCACAGTGGCCCACCAGATATCTCAGAGAACACCCAAGACAACAAGAAACCTGCATTCTGTTGCCACTCCCTTACACCTGGCAAGGATGCACCTGCATCCAGAGATAGATAACCAATAAACCTGAGACTGTGTCTCTGCATGTGCATTTCTGAATGGGCCCTCAGCTGCATGGCAGGCCAGCTGCGTTGGCCCTGGAAACCAAGCCCTCGACTTGAAACTGTGAGTGTGCAATAGAAAGGTTTGTGCTGTACAGGTGGAACCTTGGTATCCATTGATTTGTCATCCACTGATTTGACTCACCACTGATACTGGGGTCTACCTTTAATGCTTTGTAACAAGGGAGAAAAAACACCAAAATCCAATTTCCTGTCTTCTTGTTATTAAACCGCAATGGTTGCAATCTTCTCAGGGTTAAAGATAGCTTTAAAGACCCACTTCCAGGTTTCTTTCTCCTCCATTGTTGCCCCAGAATGCATTGAAGGAGCATTCTGGAGGGCAATGGAGGAGAAAGAAACCTGGAAGTGGGTCTTTAATGCTATTTTTCCACTGATTTGGTATCCACTGATATATATTTTTAAATCTACTCGGCCTAGGGATCCTGGAACGGAACCCCAGTGGCTAATGAGGCATGAACTGTATTCATTTCTTTATGAGACGTGATTCATGTATTGGTCTGTTGAGATCGGTGGAAATTTTTCTGAAGAGGTGACCACACACAGGACTTTTATATTTGGGAGGTAGAATAGGGGCACTGAGTCACAAATCCCTTTGAATCAACTGCAAGTGTTAAACAACTTAAAATAATGGGCATCTCTAATTGTTCACATGAGCCACTTTCAACAACAAAGGCAGCTAAGGATTGAACATGCAAACATGACGTAGGCAGGTGAGGAGGCGTTCACAGGCAAATGCGAGACCAATTCAAACTGGGCTGGGAAAGGGGGAACGTGTATCCCTGAAAGTTATTTTGACTCAGTCTTTTTGTCTAATGCTTTAAAAAAAAATTTTTTTTAAGATGTTTTCTCCTAGATTGTTCTCTGTTCTGGGCAGTGTTCCCATACATTAGCAACCTTGACTACAAATACATTTTATTTAAACTGCTTTGCCAATCCTCACTTCCTAAGCTTTAATTAATTTTCTTTTTGTTCTGGCGTTTGCTGCTAGCTTGAATGCCCTTGTATATTATGAGGCCTCGCTATTCCCTTCAGATTTTTGCCTGCCTCACTAAGAGGTGCCTTTCATCTCTTCTTCTCCAAAGGCAGCAGATGCACTATAGCGCTTTCTAACCCTTTTTGAATAATTATGGTCAAGTATCATTTGAATTGCCCTCCCTTTCAACTTCAATATTTGCATTATGGCGTCTTTATAATAAGGTGACCCAAGATGTGAATAATATTCCAGGTGCGATCCCGGGAGTCTCATGTACCACTCAAATAATTTTTAGTGACATGGATCAATTTTTTCTATCAGTCACCATTTACCAATGATCAAAGGAACAAACAAACAGCACACTCAGAGGTATGTCTCTGAAAAATCTATGGAAATTCTAAAACAAATATTAGGTCTGACAATCAGCCAAGACAAGAAGAGAGGTAAATAGTGAGTTTAGCCAATCTTCCGCCAGGCAAGATTTTAGTACTGAAATGCATAAATTGATCTATTTTGCTGGATGATCAGAGTGCTATTGCTATGTTGGTTACAGATAAATGACAGAAATGAAGTATGGAAGGTGACTTTTTTTTTTACTAAAGTAAATTTATGGATGAGAAAGTGAACCCTTTTATACATCGGTCTTTAAGCTTTCCTGTGTGGAATTGTTTTTCTTTGACTATACTGTATGTATATTATGTATACATTTTAATTCTTTACTATAATTTCATTCTTGTAGGTATATTCCTGCTAGCTCGCTTCCCCCCCCCCAAAAAAAAACCCCACGGGAAGCTGCCTGAGGGCCGAATCCTATCCAACTTTCCAGGGCCAATGAGGCCATGCCAATGGGGTGTGTGCTGCATCCTGCAGGGAAGAGGCAGTAACAGATGCCTCCTCAAGGTAAGGGAAAATTTGCTCCCTTAGCTGAGGCCTGCATTGTGGCTGCATCAGCACTGGAAAGTTGGAGAGGATTGGACTCTTAGGCATTTCATAAAGCAATTTTTGGCAGTGCACGCAATACGCTGCCAGCAGCCATTTTAGGAGAAACGGCAGCATTACAGAATGGCTGTTGCCAGACCCAAAAAGCTAAGATAGTGGTGGAGGCAGGAAGTAAACAAAGCAGATGGAGAGGGAGTGGAATATGGAGGAGTCCCAGGTGTGGAGAACGGCAGATCAAGTCCATGAAGATGGCTGTATCAGTGGCAGCAGCTCCTTCTGTTTTATGTCAATCAAAAAGTCATTGGTACATACAACAGAACTCCCAACTGCCACCATTCTGTGGCCAATTAGATTTGTCCTCCTTTGAGATTGATGGAAATATCCTGGAAATATCCTCTGATCAGATGCCAGTTCAAATGTTCGGAGACAGACTGGAAGTCCTACAGCTTTTGCTCAAATCTCTCTTTTACTGCTAGAATTAAGTGCCTGGAATTTCATATTCTCAGATGCGAGTACAATGTGATGCCATTAGTTCTTCTGCTAAAATGTCTGATTTTCTTGCAGAATGCTAATTCATGCTGTTAATGCTCATAGAAGCCATAATACTATTTGCACTCAGCAAAACAGAAAAGGGAATGGCACCAATTAGTTTCACTCAATAGAGCAAAAGTTTCATTTCATTCAACAGAAGGATTGCTAGGAACCATTAACAAATGTTGCTTCCCCAAACATTATGCAGGATGCTTCTTAAAAATCAAGGTTGTATGAGCTGAATACCAGTCTGACTCCTTCAGCTTTCATGGAATGACTCCTACAGTGAGAGAAAAAAATCAATATGATTTCATTACATGGAAAGGAAAAATAAACATACATCAGGCATAATTCTAACAGAGGTTTCATCAGCATAAATCTGAAACCACTGTAGCATACATGCATTCCCATTCATTCCCACTCAGCATAATTGAGGGATAATGATACATTTTTTAAATGCACATGAGCATAGCCAGTTACGTTATTCTGAGTCAGATCACAGATCCATCTACTGTCTGCCTGGCAGTACCAAACTAAGATAAAGCAAGAGCTTTCCCAGTCTTCCTACTTGACCATCTCTAATTGAAGCACAGAAATCACAAAACATAATTTCCTTGTCATATCTGCAAATTATCTCATAAACAAATGCACACTGAAGTGGATAAAAACTACTGTGGGTTTGTTATCCTTTCCATACAGTCTACAACAGCGGCTCTCACACATTTAGCACTGGGACCCACTTTTTAGAATGAGAATTTGTCAGGACCCACCCGAAATGATGTCAGGACCAGAAGTGACAACATTAAGCAGGAAAATTTTTAACAATCCTAGGCTGCAATCCTATCCACACTTAACCAGGAGTAAGTCCCATTTATTATCATTGTTAAAAGAAAATACATAGTGGCTTATTAAAAGTACAGGTCTGTACATACCATGGTAGCATCAAGTCTAATATATTAAAAATAAAATATTGAAATGAATGGGGACCCACCTGAAATTGGCTCACAACCCACCTAGTGGGTCCTGACCCACAGTTTGAGAAACACAATGTTGACAAATCAGTATGTCATCTTCTCCAAATTTAGGGCCTGATACTATCCTGGAACAGCACTGAAAGCCATGGCACTGCCACAGCAACCACCATCACAAAAGTGCCATAAGGCACCTCTGGTGCAGAAGGCAACTGGTCCGGTTTTGGGCCTCAACACCAAAAAGACGACACTGGAGTGGCTCTGATGGTAAGTCATCCCTCCAGCCGATGGTGAGGCCTTTTGGGGCAGGAGGAGGGCGGGGGGAGATGAGGTCAGGGCAGAACTGGGCAGGGGGAGGGTGGGCCAGAGGGAGGATCAGTCCTGGGAGGGGATAGGATGGCGACTGTATCCTGTGCCCCCTCCCAGGCCAAAAAGCCTGACATGGGCATTCTCTGTTCTGAACCAGCAAAATAGAAAAAGTTCCTATTGGTAACAGTTTGGCCCTAACTTTGATCCCTTACATTTATGGCAGTGTCATCCATTTTGGATGATTTTGGGATGGCTGAAAGGTTGAAACAGCTGATCATTGAACTTCCCAGGAATCCCCCTTTAGATATCATAAATATCCTTAAGTGACCTGGATTTCCTTGCTTGGTTTTGCATTGACCTGTTTTTCATCTTTGACATAAGTCATGAGTGAGTGACGGCAGTAGTATTGTCATCTCTAGGCTCCAACTATTTTTCTTACCTAAGGATGGTCCACTGTGGAAAAATGGGAGGGTGCTTGTCTTAGATGACTCACACATGAATGCACTGCTGGGATCTGTGCTGCAGTTGCAGAAAACTGAATAAGAAGATAGTTAAAGTAAAAAGTTATTTGGATTGAAATACTAATGCTCACTTAGCTAGTTCTTCGGTAGGGACTGGCCATTTCAAAGATGTCCATGGGAGTTCCAGAATTCAAGGTAGGAAAATTCTGTACTGATGGAACCTTTTTTCCATTTGGGTTGTATAATCATCTCATTGAAAATGATGTATAATCTCTGATACTATAACAATCACAATGATGGTGTGCAATAAACATTTATAGAAGCAATAAACTTTTTAATAGATTTATTTATTGATGTAATAAACATTAATAAAGATATAGGAAACATTTCTAGCATGTTTAACCCATTTTTGCCCAGCCCACAGGTGTGCACATTTGGTCCCTGTTGCATATATGCAACATTGGGCAGAAATGGCTTAAGGCATCAAAGTGATTCACATATATTATCAGTAAGTTCACACTGATGGCGTGGTTATGGAGTGGATCGAGTGCAAGTGGAAAAGCATAACAGCACTTCCACTTGCATGGAAGAGGATTTCTATTGACTCCCCCCCCCACCCACCCATTAGCCACTTGCACCATATTCCATTTGATTTCTGGCATTCCCCTAATGCAAAACAGCATTGGGGCACTGGGGCCGTGGGAGGAGGAGGCATTGGAGAAGCCCGCACGCACTGCTTGTGGCTCTCTGTATCCAGGCCCATAGTAGTTCATCACACACACTATCAACTTGCTTACTGTGTCTTCTCCTCCTAAGATGCTAAGCTGAATAACTTCTAAAATGGACGACTATTTCAATCATGAATGACATGACTTACGGGGACAGAAGCACACTGGAGTGACTTTTGGAAGCAGTGTCAGTATTATGATAACTGTCTGAAAGAGGCAAAAGCATATATGCATCTCAGCGTGTGAACATGAAAGAATATGAAGATGAAAGAAGCCTTGAATACATGGCTGCAAGGCAGCTCAGTTGAGAGCTTGGAAGGTAGCATGGTCCTCTTCTTGCTGAATGAAGAAGGCAAACAGCTTTCCAAAGATACTAAAACATGGCAACAATACTGATGAGCCAGAAAAGCTGCCCGTGTTATTTTAATCTAGGCAAACTAAAGAGAATTTGTATCACTGAGTCCTAGGCAAGTCATCACTTCTAGTGTTATGGCCATTCAATGAGGAAACCTTTTCTTCAGTCTAACAGCTAAAACATGCTTTCTAAAACAGTGGATCCCAAACTGTGGGTCCGGGATGCACCAGTGGGTCATGACCCAATTTTTGTTGGGTCGCAAAACTGACAGGGCAGATTAGGTTCAGCAAGGGTTAATGAGCTGCTATGGTGGGGGGGAGCACTGCTGCCCAATCACCATTATAGCCACACCCCTTGACATTTATAACTCAGGCAGCAGCCCAGTCTAGGGCCTTTAAAAAGTTTGGGAACCACTGCAATAGTAGCTTAAGGGCACAATCCTAACCAGCTTTCCAGCACCAAGGTAAGGGCAATGCAACTCTAAAGTAAGGGAACAAACATTGCCTTAACTTGAGGAGGCCTCCATGACTGCCCCACAACTGCAGGATGCAGCATATGCCCCACTGGCACGGCTATGCCAGTGCTGGAAAGTTGGTTAGAATTGTGCCCTAAATAGACTTAGTTAAATGAATATTGATGGTTGGCACCTAGCAGATCTCAGGCACCCACCTTCTTAGGTGTCAGCCAAAGAGATTGTTTGACAATTAGAATGTAGCCTGAAAAGAAGACAAAGAACTGATACTGCTTTAAAGATTAGCAACACTGTCTGGTCGCTTGCCAGCTCTCATGTGCTAAATGTGTATACCATATATGCAATAAAGAAATGCTACAAAAACAGTATATGTTTCCAGCACACTCTCCTTCCCAAAGAAGCATATCCTGCAGCAACTGCCCCTGAAATGTCCTACTCCACAAGAAAAAGGGGAATGCAAAACACAACCTTATGCCTAAGCAACGTTTCACAAAATGACTTGTGGGACTCCCTTGGAGGCACGCAGTTGCTATGGAAGACATGAATCCCATCCCTAGAGCCTCTCACCGGCCAGTTTCCGGTGTGTAATATGGATGTGTCTTTCATCAGCAATGCACATTGCTAAATGTATCTCCTGTTGGTTCGAAGTCTGATTTTCACTGGCAGGACATCTACTGTTTTATAATAATTCTATTAATTAAAACTTTTGTTGCAAGGAGCTACACAAGGTAGTGGCTCCCGTGTGACCTCAGTGAGGCCTTGTTGGGAAGGTCTTTTAGTTTCAAGCTTTGCTGCATTCAATTTTTCTTAAATTATTGTTATAGACGCTCCAGAAGATTTTCATCTGTGACTAAGCATTCATTTCATAATCTACTAGGGGGGGCGAGAACATTCGTTTGTTTGTCTCATTATACTTCATTATATTTTTCCTTCCTCTTCCAGCAACTCAGAATGAGAAAGAGTGATGCAGCAGAGTCCTGCAAATTTCATTATTTTAGCAGAGAATGTATGTGCATTTTCTAAACCATGTTTGATGTGATGCGTATGTATCTGAGTCTTTGAAAGTGTCACTTGGTGGAATTTGCCTAGAGGAGCCTGAGCCAAAAATGATGCTCACACTAGAGACGAGCTCATGCCAAATGCTTTGACGCAGCTGCAGAGGCAGGGTGGCTTCTGGAGACTTGCACATGTGCATAGACCACCAGGAGAACTTTGGCCCCAGTTGCCTTTACCTTCCTCAAAGACACAAAAGCAGAAGAAAGGAAAAGAGGGCAAAAAACACATTATCAGATTTCCTGAATGACTTCTGAAATCTAGACACTTAAATAGCCAGTGTGGGGAGCAGCAGAAAGCTTTACCAATAAACCCAGCAGGGCCAGCTCCTTGGATGAGGCCTGGCTGGGCAAGTGCTAGAGGGCACACAGCCATGCCCAGTCAAGTCCTGAGATAGTGAGGGCCTCTGTTGTCAGATTATTTTCTCTTAAAAACAAAACCTACACAAGGACCCAGCCCGAATTGGAACTCCAGCACATAGGTAGGGAGTACCTAAAGTTTTACTTTTATGCCATTTTTCTCCTAAAAGTCACACCCACACAAACACTCAACCCATTACTTAACCTGTCTGGGGGCTCCCAGCCTGCCCCCATTCATGTGATGCAGCCATCACTCAGGCTGAGGGAGGAGCCAACAGCAGCTCTGCAGGGAGGAGCTGATAGGCTTGCATGGGCCCTGAGAAGCAACCCCTTTGCTGGCACAATGGAGATTCTTGGGGCAGGGGAGGGACATGGTGGAGGTGGAGCATGTGGGTTGGGTGGGCTTGATGTTGAGTTGCAGTTGCAACATCTTGAGTTGAGTTGCATCATCTTCATGATGAGGCAGGGGGCAGGCAGAGCCAGCTGGGTGCTGTGGCAGAGAATTTGGCAGAAGGGGATACCAAACCGAGAAGCTCCAGTCATACACAGGATCATCAGAGAGGCCGCCTCTGCGGAGAAGGAACCAGGTGCTGCATAACCCCCTTCCACACATCTTTTGAGGCCTGGGCTGGCGGAGACAATTACACAACCCCAGCACCACCCCTTTCGGGGCGCTGTACATCCAGTGCAGAACCACACACCTGCCACCCCCCACGTAACTTTAAGAGGCCATTGCCACAAACGGCATCTTCTGGTTTAAATAGCCCCTCTTCAAGGAGGGCTTTCTGACAGGAAAACAGAGCAGAAAGAAAAGGTCAAATGCTCCCTGTGTTCTGGTTGCAATCTACTCGTAGATTGGGACTGCAGATATCACATACCACAAATCAGCATTCTTTTTTCCTTTCACCCGGGAAGAGAGCGGAAACTGAGGAAGGTGTAGACCAAAGGAGGAGCAGTACAATGTATTTGTTTCTGATCCGTTCTTGTAAGCTGGTCTGAGAGGCTCTGCCTTCCAGTTAAGGTAAACGATCCCTCCCAAATGGCTCACAGTAAAGCATGGCCCACAACAAGACGTGAGGTAGATGAGGCTGAGACACAGTAACTGGCCAATGTTGAGACTTCGTGGCTGAATGAGAATTTGAACCCAGGTCTTTTTGGCAGTACTTTATTATAGTATACTAGTAATGTGCTGACTTGTAGAGTTAGGCTGTGATCCTAAACACACTCGTACCTGGGAACAGTGGTGTACCTGGTGCCATTAGTACTTGGGATGGACTGTACCCACCTTCCTGCTTTTGGTTGCTTGAATCCGTGGGAAAACCTGGCCTCTGCCTCAAGATTCCAACCCCCAGAGGTGACCAGGTCTACTAGGCATTGAAATGCTAGGTAGACCAGGCCTCCACCTCAAGGTTCCTCACAGAGAATGCCAGGTCAACGTGGCATTTGAAGAGTGAGGCATCCTCTTAAGCCTTGCAGCCAGGGCAGATCATCCCCCACCCTGCCTTGGTATGCCTGGGAGTACATCCCATTGAATTCAATGGGATTTACCTCTGATTAGTCATGCATAGTGTTGTCCTGATGCATTTTCCTCCCATAATTGGGTTACCCCTGCTAACTGGTTAAGAGACACTTTTTCAAGTGGGTGCTCCTCTTTTATTCAGCAAGGGGAGAGTAACTGGCCCACCTCACCCCAGTAGTGGCTTTTCTAGTGGCTGCCTGCTGGTGTTGCATCTTTTTAGATTGTGAGCCATTTTGGGACAGGGAGCCATTAGTCATTTGATTTTTTTCTGTAAACCGCTTTGTGAACTTTTTGTTGAAACGCGGTATATAAATACTGTTAATCATCATCATCATCATCATCGAAAAGACAAGCACTCAGTATGTGAATTAGACCATCACAAATAGAATCAATACCAAATCTTGACATTGTGGTGTCATTTTTCCATCTGCCGCAATGGCGGGAATTTCTGCTGATTAAATACGTATGTTATTGCCCAATTCATGTTTCATTTGCCCACATGAGCATGCACTTGAGGATAGCCAGGGATTGCCCTCTTGAATGCATGCACACGCACGCACCCGGGCCTGTTGTTGGAGACTCATTGTTGAACATGGGTTTCAAACATCAAATCCCAGGGTTGCTTATCATTTATAGCCAGCAACCAACCTAAAAGAGATACAAGGAGAGAGAGAGAGAGAGAGAGAGAGAGAGAGATGCAATTTTTGTGATTTTATTTGCTTTGCAAAGCATTCCTGTTAAGTTGAAAAGCCCTTTATAAATAAGTAATAATGTGCTAGCAGCACAAGATGTCTATTAGGAGCCCTGGTCCCACCCTGTCATTTTTGGTGCATTTGGACAATGATAGGGCTGCAAAAACAGGCTCAATCTGACTCATGATTGTATCTTATAGAGTTTGGGTAGAAACATATCCTGAATTTGCATGGTCAGCCTTCAAATTGTTTCAAAAAGAAAGCCTGATATATCTTTTGTGCATTTTGTTATGCATATTTCTCTTTTAATGGGAAGCAGGATTTGGAATGGATTTGGTCAAAGATCTGCAAGGCTGTTCCTGGGTTTTGCAGACACAGATTTTTGTTTTATTTTATGTTTAAAGCCCCTGCATAGAAAAGGCAAACTATTTTAAACAGCCTAGCAAATAGGAGAAGCAGTTGGACTAGCCAATGAAAAATTAACTAATCCAGGGCTCCCACTCTTGGGATTCACCAACGCTTCTGTTTTCCTCCTTGCACAACTGAGCGCACTGGAAGTGTCACTTGCACTTTACACTCATCCCTCGTGAAAGGACAATGGCCATCGATTTGGGTGATAGTAGCAGTTGTGAGACCATTCACAGCCATCTGCTGCTGAGCAAGGCAACAAATGGCCTCTACAACACAGTAGGGACAGGATCAGCTCATCCGTCTTTCATCGTCCTACTCGTGACCTTATTCCAGTCTCTGCTAAAAAGAGGTTTATTGCGCTAAGGCACAAATGATTGTATATTAACACTGCATGGTTTTAAAATATCCATCTGGAAAAGTCTGGGGTGGCAACCCAAGATTTCAAAGGGGTTTCTCACTGTACTGGCAGGGAGATTAAAAGATGGCTCTGGAGGGAAGGAGAGTGGGATACACATTGTCAAGGAACAAAAATGTCTTTACTCCTAATAAACTATCATTTAAATATTCGTAATGCATGAACTAAGCAAGATCAGACAGAGAAAAGCCTTTGTTGTCTGCCAGTTGCTTCTTGGAGGACACAACACTATGCTAGAATACCAAAACGGCAAATTGTCTACAAAGTAGGCTACAAAGTCTGCCTTTTTAAGTCACTCACTTTGTCACTTGGTTCTTTATGTCACTGAAGATTACTTTCTTGCACTTAATTAGTATGGGGTATATCTCCATACCTTACACTGAAATTTGATGGAAAGCAGGTTCCCACATGAGAATGGCATTCAAAAGTTCATAAAGGCCAAGACTTTAGTTTGCGCTTATTCATGCACCCTAAAAACTTATGGGAGGGAGGCTCTAGATTGGTTGACAGCTCTGTGACCTCCCTTTGGGAAAGCCCTCCACCCCTTCCTGCAAAGCTTCCCAAACTCAACATTCTCCTACTTACTCAGGGCCCAATCCAAACTAAAGGCACTACATCCTGCAGGCAGCCAGAAATCATGTGGGGGTTGAGACATAAATAAATGTTTTTTTGCTTACCTTACTTCACTTCCAGATGAGCACCTATGGGTCTACACAAACCTGCATCAGCTCATTATCTGGCACCAGTCTGAGTAGAGGCAAAGGGCCATGTCAGGCTCAAAACAGAGCAGAGGATATCAGCAGAGCCATCACTGCCAATGCCCTTCCTCTGTCTGCCCCCCCACCCTGTTTCACCCCCTCTCCTGCCTTATGGTTGGTAGTGGAGGTAGCTGGATCCAATTGCAAGCCTCTGGTGTTGCTAAAATGGCCACCAGCGGCACACTGCCTGTGCTTCTAGCAGCCACTTTACAACAGAACTGTGTTCCTCTGTCATTAGAGCTGGCCCAGCCCTAGTTAGGATAAAGTATTGCCACCATTCAATACATGTGCCACCCTGGAAAATGGACATTTGCATTTGTCTGGACACCAATAGCATAGCTCCAGCCTGATCCAAACAGTATTCATTAAGGGTAAGTCAATTATTTCCATACGACTTCCAAGTCATTTTGCTTAGGGCTGCAGACTTACATCCAAATGATATGCTTGCTATCACTTCCTACTGGCTTTGGTGGGGTTCTGCTACCAAAAGTGTTGGCAAGAGGAATTCCCAATATGCATTTCTCTTTACAAGCACAGAGGGACTAGCCTTGACTGTAACCTTCAGAGAGAGTGAATACATCCAAAATACGATTCTTAGCAGCTCAGTTCCAAGAAAGTGTGCGTAAGATTGCAACCTTCATCAGGCTGGATGAAGAACATGCCTGGTGATGCTTTTGTAGCCCTCAGCAACATATTGAAACAAGCCTCTCTTCATTTGCATCTGTTGCCTGGCACATCTCTGCAAATTGCTAACATTGTGTCACTTGCCTTCCTCTCTTGCCAAGGTCCCATCCTGTGTATTTTGTTATAGGCATACTTTTTGACTTGCTGTCAAACTGCTGCTTGATCTTTCTTATGCAGCAGCTGACTGCATCCTGCAGGCATTCTCTGTTTGTGCCAGTTGTTTCAGGGGCACACTTGTTTCCAAAACAATAGTGACCTCTGGCTTTGGGCTCCAGGTCTTGTTTTCAAAAATTGTGTCACCTTGTGCAAGCTACCCAAATAGAAGGGCATACATAGATAATATCCAAGAAACCACACACCAACTCACCCCAATGGAAAATGTAAAAACGTGAGATTAGACTGAAGCTAAATGCTATGCCCTGCTGTACATGGCATTTCAGAATTTAAAGCTTAAGAGCATTTGTCATTATGAGTTACAAACGCACACACAATCCCATGTTGTACTATACGTGAAAGTATCTATGCTCAATTTAAACTTTCAAAGATGACTTAAGAGTAAGGCCATAGAACAGAAGCTTGTCCTAAAACAGATTGTTGTATTCCTTTGTACTAATTACATCACAGGTGTAGATGGAACAGAAATAATGTGATAGAGTTTGGAAAGGTTCTTGGACTAAGACTGGGGATATTTGGACTCACATCAGTGCTCAGCCATGTAGTCTTGGGTAAGTCTCTGCTTATTTAATCTCATTATCATTACTATTTTTATTATTTGTTGCAGATCACCCTGCAGTCCTGGAAAAAAGTGTCTCCTCTCCAGTATCTACATTTGGAATGCAGGCAGGCAGGCAGATAGATGTGCATTTTCATAATTTATTGGTGCCCCCACAGTGGTGTGCAAGAGAAAGTGGAGAGAGGGAAAAGATATGGATGATGAATCATTAGAGCCCTTTGTTGTCCCAAAGAAGTTATGGATGAATGCCTGAATGGCCATCAGCAAACTGCTTGAAGGATGGACAAGCTCCTTTCCCTATTACATTCCTGGTCCACCCTCTGCCAACCCGTCAAGCACACCTATTCTAAAGTGTGCCAATTGCGATAAGAAATTAGCTCTAGTGTTTCTAGATGCGGAGAAGGCTTTTGACAATTTACATTGGGACTTTATGATTAATTGTCTGCAAGAATTAGATTTTGGTCCAAAATTTATCAAGATGATACAAGGAATATATTCGGACCAGAAAGCAAGAATAAGAGTAAATGGAGATTTGACGAGAGAGATTAATATTCAACAAGGAGTAAGACAAGGTTGTCCACTTTCACCATTGTTGTTTATCTTGACATTAGAAATATTGAATAATGTAATAAGAGAAGATGATAGGGTGAAACCGCTCAAAATTAAAAGTGAAGAATATAAATTACAAGCGTTTGCGGATGATCTGGTATTTATTTTGGAAGATCCACTCAACTCCATGGAATTTTTGATAGAAGACTTAAAACAATATGGAGAAGTAGCAGGTTTAAAAATAAATTACCAGAAGACCAAAATGATACTTAAAAACATAAAAAATAATGATATAGAATGATTAAAGGCATTTGGACTACAGATAACAAACAGAGTAAAATATCTAGGAATTACAATTACAAAAAAGACAAGTACATTAATGGAAGATAATTATATCAAATTAATGAAAGAAATAAAAAAAGATTTGGAGAAATATAATAAACTGCAACTATCTCTAATGGGAAGAATAGCTTTGTTGAAAATGAAAATATTACCAAAATTAATGTTTTTATTTCAGACTATTCCGATTATTTTGAAGAGAGCTTTTTTTGAAGAAATGAACAAAATTACAACAAAATTTGTTTGGCAAGGTAAAAAACCAAGAATAAAACTGAAATTATTGCAAGAAGATAAAAAAAGAGCAGGATTTGGATTACCAGACTGGGAACTATATTATCAAGCAGCAGCCTTAAACTGGATAAAAGATTGGGGACTTGTATTGAACAAAAAAATCTTAACATTAGAAGCACATGATTTACAAATAGGCTGGCATGCGTTCCTCTTTTATGATAAAGTTAAACAGCATGGATATTTTAAACAACATATTTTAAGAAGATCTCTAATTTGGATATGGGACCAGATAAAATATAAGATATATTTTAAATTACCTAGATGGATAAAACCGCTCGAAATAGCAACCAATCCGAACTGGATTAAAAAAGATCAAAATAAACCATACAGTGACTTGCTGAATAATAAAGGAGAGATTTTAAGTAAGTCTGAGTTAGAAGAGAAAGGAATAAAGCTGGACTGGTGGAATGAAATGCAAATAAGAACAAGATTACGAGAAGACCAAAAAATAGGTCTATATGAAGAAGATATGATAAAATATTTTTGATTGATGAGGGGAAGTATATAAGGAAAATGTACAGTTTTCTCCTGGAGATGTGAATGGAAGATGAGATCGTTAAAGATGCAATGGTGCATTGGGCAAAAATTTTTGGATATAATATATCAATGGATGATTGGAATCAAATTTGGAATACGAATATTAAGATAACTAAAGCAGTGACTTTTAAAGAGAATTTATATAAAATGTTTTATAGATGGTATTTAACACCAGAGAAGTTAGCAAAAATGTACTCTGGGTTATCAAATAAGTGTTGGAAATGTAATGAGCTAGAAGGAACTTTTTATCATATGTGGTGGACATGCAAAAAAGCAAAGAAATATTGGAAGATGATACATAAAGTGTTGCAAGAGATATTGCATTGTGTATTACCATTCAAACCAGAAATATTCCTCCTAAATGTGACATCAGAAATTAAAGACCAACCTAAGAAACACCTTATTGTAAATATTGTTACAGCGGCAAGAATATTGTTTGCGCAAAAATGGAAATCTATAGATGTACCAACTAAGGAAGATTTAATAGATAAAATCTATGAAGTAGCAGAAATGGAAGTTTTAACAGAAAGAATGAAAGAGAGAGATTTAGATAGAGTAAGAAAATATTGGAAGTTTTTTAATGATTGGGTAGATAAATCTAGTTAGGTAAAATTGAGTGTTTCGTAAAAATTAATTTTTTTATATTCATAAATATGCGAACCTTTGTATTGATGATTATTGTGTTTTTTGAGTTAATTGAATGATGTATGTTGGAATCTGGGGCCAACCCTTATGTGTAACCTGTGTCGTACCCTACCCAAAGTTAAGCCTATTTCCTTTCCTGTATCTGTAATGAATGAATAAAATATATTGGGGGGAGGGGAACTAAAGTGTGCCAATTGCATGATCCGAGGGTGTTCTCTCATCCATGGTAAAACTGTTGCAACCTTATGTAAACCCAATCATTGTGTTTGTAAGGTCCAACAATTGAACATCTCAGGGCTACATTTTTTTTTTAATCATTGAACAGAAACCTTATATATAGAGTGCCTGTACATAGTAACCATAGCATCTCTCTGCTGGGACTATACAGTATTTCCGCATTACAGAATCATTTCAAAATGATTACATTTTAACAATATGGTATAGCAGTTAGAGTGTCAGTCTAAGGAGAAATGGATTCAAATCTCCAATCAACCCCAGAGTTTACTTCATGGCCTTGGGCTACTCACTATCTCTCAACATAATCTGCTCCACAAAGTTGTTACCACAATAAAATGGGCAGGGGAATGATCCCCATATGCCATCCTACATTTCTTGAAGGAAATGTGGGATAAAAATGGAATACCAAACCCAACTCAGTGGGTAGCCCAACATAAGTCACACACAAGTGAAGACCCTGCACATGCCCGATCTCATCTGATCTCGGAAGCTAAGCAGGGTCAGGCCTGGTTAGTACTTGGATGGGAGACCGCCTGGGAATACTGGGTGCTGTAGGCTTATACCATAGTCTTTCGAGACTGAAGGTTGCCAACCAAGTGAAGAGTGAACTGCAGCAGGGAACCAAGCCCATGGTTTTGCCTGGCAATTGCTCTAGTAAATCAGCACCAGCTTCCTATGGACAGCACCATGCAGGCAACTTCTTGTTTTTTCTTTATCATCAAGATTCTGCACAGGTTCTCCAAAAAAGAGAACCTGCAGGTCCAGACCAAAGGTCCATCTAGTATAGTACCCTGTTTCCCACTGTGACCAACCAAATACTTCTAAAAGAAACAGAGAACGTTGGATGGAGAAATGCACAGTGCCATCAAGTGGCCTAATCAAGTGACAGTATTAACCAGTTCAAATTTGAGTGCTGGAGATGCAGATAATTCATGCAATCCACCCCATGACCATTCTACCACTTTGTGGTGTCATCAGTGCTCACCAAGAACTACTCCTTTATGAAGCTCATACAACAGCTTTATCACTAGGACTGTGTCTTTGAGCCTTTCCACCTTCACTTTGCATAAATCCATCTGCCAAGAAAACTTTGAGCATCTTCCTTGGAGTTCCTGTGCATTGTAGGAGATGCAGGGGCACATTTTGTGACAAATTCAGTTTATGAATGAAAGTGTTCATTGGATTGTATCACACATTGCACATTGGATCGTATCATTGTGAACCAAAATCATGCCCTGGGACTCTGCATACTTTCTTTTATCCACACACTGCCAAAGAAGATCAATAGTGGAGGGCAACCTGGTTTATTCAGAGAAGCTTGCCACTATTCATCTTGTCAGAGAGGAATCCCCGCTTAACTTCCAAGGCACCCCAGATTTCCTATGAATAGAGTTTGACAACCATGCTATTATAATACTATTCAAAACCATTACATTCAACCATGTGTGTTGCAAATGCTCGCTTCAGTTCTACTATTTGCAGTCTCCCACAATTTTAGTCTCCGTAAGGAGCCAAGTGACTGCTAGTTGTCATAGGAAATTATTCCCCTGGACACATCTATTTACCACCTAGAATATTATGTCTCTCTGAATCCATGAGTGTGACATTCATAGTCTCCTAACTGAAACAACAGAGATAAAACTTCCTGCCTTGATTTCATTGTAGACAGAAACATTTACCAACTCTGCATACATCTAAAACAGAACCACCAAAAACAAGACAACTGCATTACTAACTTTAAATCATCTATAGTTTTTATTTACCCATTGGGAATTTGTGACAACTCAAATATCAGCATGTTTCATGCCCATCTAACCTCAGATGTGGGAGGGAAGGAGAAATATTTTTATGCCATGACCTTCAAAAAGCCCATTTGCTGCTGCTTCTTGTTTTAATACATCAAAGGTTCTTCCAAATGTTCAAGGTAATCCTTTTTTGCAGTTAATTGGCCAAAATGCCCTGTATATGCACTCACATAAAGCACTGGTTTTTACCATTCCAAGCCACAAGCTGGCTTTGCACTTGCCCTAATAGTATGCTGTTATGCCAAATGAAGAGGGTACCAGCCAGACCTGTTCAGCTTATTAGGCAGCAGAGCAATTATGCTTTGGTGAATGAAGCAAAATGCCCCTGGACACACAATACAGGATCACATGCATATTACACAAGGTGAAGAAACATGTTCAAAGGAAATGAATGGGGTCCAGCATTTGTCCAAAAGCATCTTGAAATTACAGAGGTTGCACAAAACCTTGTGGAGGCAAATGACAAAGCAAAAGCTACCCAGCTTAGTGGCAGGTATTGAAGGCCAGGCTCTGAGTAAACAGTGCTGGCATTATCAGAAACCAAAGAAGGTAAATTGTTCCATGTTTTGGTCTTGCATGTATTATATAATGGCAGAAGACATTCCTTAGCTGCTGTAATCTCATGCTTCAGCTTTTACCTCCTCAAGGCAGAGAGGTTTCCCCCCCCCCCCATCCCCTTGCTAAATATTCAGAAAATTGCTTTTTCCAGGGACTTGAACTAAGCCATGGCTCACACACAAGGCAGCCCGTGAAACGGCTTTCAATTTCAGGATTTAAGCGTGGAACATGGAAAGCAAAAAATATGAACGAGAAGGCCTTAAAACATGCACAGAGTGTATCCTTGCCCCCCCCCCCAGATGCTGCCATTGCCAATTGCCACAGATGTGGGATCAGAGGAAAGGAATTCTCTAATCAACTGTGGGGAAAGAAGACTTGCCTGGCCTTAGGAGCTGTAGGGCCCAATTGGAAATGTTTTCTGCAGGACCCTAGGTTCACTGCCAAGGTCTGTGAAATCTTAGAGATATAAATAAAATTTATTATAGACTTTATATTTCTATAGCAGAATGGAAAGCAATTAAAATGTTTGCATAGAAGTGCATGTGAGTTAGTAGACCAAATGGATCTCAGCACGTTTTAATATAAAATTGCATACCTGTAAGCCAGCGAGTAAACAAAACGTGTAGACCGCCTTTGAAAAGTAAACAGCATAATTGATTAACATATTATATGATTCAAGTACAGTACAAAAAATTCCAAATGTAAACAGTTGAAATGTGTCGTGTGTATTTGACAAGGCTAGAGTAGATTGCCCTAGAGCAGGGACCCTTTTGGGAAAACCAATTGGGAGCATTTGGTTCTATTTGCTTAAAATCAGCCCTGAATGGCGACCATCTCTAAAGACCAAACTAGATGCTATGTCAAGTCTGTCTTGGTGGCAAATGCACATGCCAGGCATGTGGGTCCAAGGAGACCCACAAGCCATCAGAGGGCCTATGCAGAGATAAGGAAACTACTTTCTTCAGGCCTCCTGATCGCTTCCCCATTGGATGCAGTGTGCGCCACACCAGTGCAGCTGCCTCACCGCCAATGGTGGGGGATAGGATTGGGCAGTACATGAAGCAACTGTCTACTGCACTCCAGTGTAGCATTTTCTTTAGCCAATTATAGGATTTACCCCCCCCCCCCAAAAAAAAGTTTGAGGATTGTTTTAGTTATCCAGAAAGATCCTTAATTGCCAGTTTTGCTATTTAGGAAACCTCTATTACAAAAACAAACACACTGAGAGCAATCAAAGTTAGTTGCACTTAAATCCAATTGAAATTAATGAGACCGAAACACCCAATTAAGCACTTTAATCCCATTAATTTCAATGAGATTTAAGCATGACAGACATTTTGCTGGGATATTACACATTGTGGCTGAGAAATGAACTTGTTTGTCAGTTGTGGTGAGGGGGTCAGTTGTGCCTCACCTCCTAAGCAGGAGGTATGGTATGTAGGTAATATTCAGAAGGGAGATAACTCCGTCCCAGAATTGGCAGCCCTCAGAGAGGTTGGATGAGTACATCTGGGCATGCCATACCATACCATGCATGGACCATTTTTCCATGATGATCCTGACCTGCTCAATAAGCTGAGAGCATGTTTGAAATTAGCAATGTTTGTTGAACAGTCCGTTCTAATTGGTGTGCATATAAGTTTCATTTATCTTGTCCAGTCCTGTGTGTCACACTCAAAGAGCAAATGTATGTAGTATAAATATACCAGTTTGCCTTTCTCCACTAGGATTCCCCACTACCCCTGGGGGCTGGGGATAAGAATAGGCCCTCAGTTTGGCTGTACTTGTCGTAAGAGGCAACTAAACAGCCACTGGGTAGATGGGACTTGTTAGCCTGGGAAGACAGCTCATCTGAGAGAAGGAAAACTCTGATCCCAAACCTCCACGGCCTTGTGGCTACATCCAGTTATGGAAAAGGCTTCAGGAGTCAACCTCGAGGCAAAATCCGGAGCCGGAGTCCCTAAGGCAGTTCATGGCTGAACACAGTCACGTTCTGGCAACTCCCGCGACGCTGCTGGAACCAACCATATTGGCCTCTGCCTTTCCATTGGACCATTTCAGCGACGTGGAGAGGGAGGGGATTTGCTGCATGGGAAGCAGTCTGTCCTCCATATCTACTTTACCCAGGCTTCGCGCACTGGAGAGGACACTGTTTCAGAACCACCATTCAGAGCGCGATACCATAGTCTTCTGAGACTGAAGGATGCCAACTAACTAGGATTCCCACTTTAAAAGTTAATTGTCACCCAGTGGACAAACACAGCTCCTTACACAGCTCTGTCGCCTAGTATCACTCCAGATTGTTCCAGTTTTAATTAGGTTATGATTCTGGAGCGCGATTTGCAGACCAGACCCCCATTTTTTAGTTCCCATGTCACTCCCAAAAGCAATATTACCAGCCAACAGCTTTATGGCCAGTGTGCATAACCTGGTCATCGCCACAAATGGCAAGCACCACCACAAATGGCAAGCAACCAGGTCTATGCGAACATGGATGCCAGAGAGTGTAAGGCAGCACAAGGGTTAGGAGTGAGGTGGGGATTGGTGGAATGGGGTGTGGGGTCGGAAGGAGTGGAGAAGAAGGTAGATTGGACCTGGGAAGGGGGTGGGTTTGGTGGTAGTGGCACCCACTGAATCCTAACCCCCTTTCTGGGTCTGATTTGCCTTCATGGGTCAACATGAACTTCCACCAGCTACAGAGCTGGCACAGGTCCGAGTTGACCCATGATGGCTGCCGGAACTTACCCTGGAGCAAGGAAACAAATGTTCCCATACCCCAACATGCCCAAGGAGTCTTCAACATGCTAGAACTCTTCCATGGGATGCAGCAGAAGCTGCGTTGGCACTGCTACATCACCACATAGAGAGTTAGGATTTGGCTGTATGGCTCTTTTGTTAAAATACTGGGCACTCAACATCCACCCACTCACAATTATGACAATAGCCACTCACAACATTATCCTGACCTACTCCAAAGACTCATGTGGGATTACAGAAATCGTCCACTGGGGGGGGGGGGAGGCCATGTTTCTGAAGGGATTCACAAAATACACAAATGTGACAGAGACCCAGGATAAGAATGTGTAGTATGCAGGAGGGTTAACTCATCACAGATGATTCCACAACTGTCATTATTATGCTGTCTTCTATCCCCTCTCCCTTTCCTGGCTCCCCTCAGGGCAATTGGTCTTACATGGCTTCAGTGATGAGGAAGGGATGAATCACAGCTGACCACGCAACAGGCAATCTGAATGGTGACTTCATAGAATGTGTCCTTGTCCTATGTGGTCGAGCATCTTCCTCTGATATAGAAAAGACTGGTTGTTCCAGTTATTCTCTCATAGCAATATTTTCCTTTCATATGGGCACATTAGATGCTCCACCCTCCTCAGCAGGAGTATAACTTGTGTGGAGCACTGGTGACATGTTGTGGCTAAGTCAGCTAATCACAGGTACAGACGGGTTTCCTTTCCACTGTCTGCCCTTGGTTTGCCTTACATCCCTGCTGAACTGCAAACACCACTCACTGAACTTGCGATCTCATAATGACACTGAATGTGCTCAATGAATGATTGGACTATCAAGTGTCCAGGTAGCTCAAAAGTGATGTTTGCAACTTTTAAAGAGAGAGATACCCCAAAAGGCTATGAAATTGACAGCTAGAAAGTAAAGCTGAGAAAACATCAGCTCTGTTTAAGTGTTACAGATTTGTAGACACCTGGGCCAGCCCAAGACCTTCTGGTGCCTGCCTGGGGCTCTGTGCCAAATACTATCTCCCCTTACCATGTGATATACCAGGCTCTGCTCCTCCCACTCCTGAACTGAAAAGAAAAGAGGGAAAGGAAGCTTCCCCCTCTACCTTTTCCAATTCAGATATGAGAGGAGAGCAGTGGATGTGAATGAGCTGATAGAGGTGGGTACCCTCACTCAGTTTCCTGCCTGAGGAGACTGCCTCATGGGCAGCCCAACAGTACCTAAATCCCTACATGGTGATACAGCAGCAAAGGTGTAGCTAGTGAGGAGCGGGGGGATAGTCCACCCTAGGTACCAGTCTTGGGGCAGGTGACACTACATGTGACGAAAATCGCTAAAATCATGGTAATTTGGAATAACATCATCCTGTTATATACCATTTGATGCAGAATTTCATCCATTGCTTGTAGGGAAATATTGACTGCATTTATTTTCTGGTCACTATTATTATTCATTTCATGTTATGACTATTACTGTCTCTCAGTCTCACCTACCTCACAGGGTTGTTGAGAGGACAAAATAAGGGAAGGAACCATGCACACTACCCTGAGCTCCTTAGAGGAAGTGTGGTACAAAAATGTGAAAAAATTGATTGATTGATTGATTGATTGATTGATTGATTGATTGATTATGTCGTATGGGGTGACAAAAATTTTATGGGCCTTGGGTGTCAAATGACCTAGTTACGCCACTGCCCTGTACTACAAAAGTAGACAAGCAACCAAGGGCCCAATCCTAATTTTCCAAACTTTCATCCGCTGAAGCAGCTATGCCAACAGCGCATGTGCTCATCCTGGGAGGAAGAGGTCATGGAGGCCTCCTCGTCTTCGGGGATGCATTGTAGCACTGGAAAATTGGATAGGATTGTGCCCTTGCAAATGTAGTCTAGAACTTTGCATTTTATTTGTTGCATTGTGCAGTTGATTTTCATCCTATTTTGCCATTTCCTTCATTTCAAAGACTCCTTGCTTATGGAAAATGAGCATGTCAAGGACTCTAGCCCAGTTTTTTCCTTGTCATGCTAACTTTCAATGAGAGGGAAATTTTTGCTATACTGATGAACATTGCAATTTAAAATCCCCAACCTGCTGTTCTGATGTGATAAAGTCCTAAAAGAGCTGTTCCTTGTTATTTTTCTGAACAGGTAGATTGGCTTTTTGATATTCTATTCTTCCATGTACAAAAGCATGAAGCATATTTTACCCAAATTCCTGGACTGTTAAGCAAAACCATGAGGGCTATGAGTATTATTCATCCAGTTTCTCATATAACAAAGGAGAAAAGTGGATCAAAGTTATACAGTGTGATTTTTCATGACAACTCAGGATTTCATAGAAATTAATTAAATGTTGCCCAATTTGTTAAATGTTCTCTATATTTACCTAAAGTGGTGTCTTAGCATGTCAGGATCTTCTTAAATAATTCCAGGGCCTAGAGCTTGTTTTCGTTTTGTTTGGGGGTTTTGTTCATGTAGCATTGATGGATCCTCATGGCTTTAAGAGTCAGTTTCTCCTGAACACTTAAGGCATGGCTTGGAGGAATCTGGTGAACTGATTCTGTCAAGAAGGGTTTGTATATTCTTCAGGGCTCGTTAGGGGAAAGGGAGGAAATCTAAATGAATTTTGACATTTGTATTTCGAATGTTATCTGTCAAACATGCCAAGAATGGGATCAGAAATTTCCTAAGGACCGCTGTGGCTATCTAACATATCAATAGCAATATGTAACTCATACACATGATTTAGCCTGAATGTCAAATGTATAAAGACAAAAGGGTATATTTATATTCACGCATATACATTTGCAAGAGAAGCCAGTGCAGCCAGGCTAATACCATTTTTAAAATGACATTGCAAGATAAGCAATGCCTGACAGGTCTACCATAGAAATGAGGAGCAGAGAAGAGAAGTCCAAAGTGATCATTGGTGTGCGAGACTCCCATGGCAGGTGTCATTCAGAGAGGACATGAAGATGAGAACAGCTAGAACTGTGAATTCTGAAGAAGCATAGGACAACAGGGGAAGAAGCATTGCGCAGTGACTGAGCACATGCAAAGGGTTCCATGTTCAATCCCTGCCATCTCCAGGTAGAACTGGAAAAGACATCTGCCTGCAACCTGGAAGAGGCAATGTCTGTAAGCTAGATAATACTGAACTGCACTGGGTCCCACATTTTGCTCCCTGCCTGCCCTGGGATGGTTTATCTGGTGTCACCACTCCACCAATGTGAAGGATTCAGGAATTGGACCTGCCTGGTGGGCTCTTTGATGGCCATATATCCTTAGCTACTGCCCAACCTGGCCATTTCCTGGTGCCATCTCTGAACTTACAGTTTTTTACAAGTAAACATAAAAACCAGATCCAAAATCACAAGAGAGTCAACTATTGAGAAGCAACTATTATCTACCTTAGCATTAAGGGCCCAATCCTGAACTTGGGCTGACGCAAGTCCCTTGCACTGTCCTGGGAGTGTCACAAAAGTGCCATAAAGCACTTTTGCATCACTCACAGGAGAGATAGGCTGGCCATCGTGGACTCTGGAGGAGAGGTGACTTGCGTTGGCTGAGCTCGGCCAACACAAGGCTCTGGGGGGCATGGGGAGGGTGGGAGGGAAACATTTTGGGGTGGGGGAGGGAGGGCAGCAGGTGTTCCCAGGGGGGGCAGGCAGGGAGCAGGAGGTCGGGCCAAGATCCAGCAGTTATGCTGGATCCTGACCTCATTCTTGGGCAGCCCAGGGCAGTCTGGGCTGCTCGGATTTGTGCCACCTAGTCAGGTGGTGCAGATTCAAGTAGACCCATTGGGGCCGCTGCAGCGCAACATGGGATAAGGGGGAAAGTTTCCCCTTGCCTTGGGCTGCGCCGCTTTTGGCCCAAAACATGTGCTGGATGCAGCCCAGGCCTGCTGGCCTGCCTGCTTCCAGCGCAAGTTAGGGTTGCGCCATAGTGATAATGACAATAGAGAACTTGCACATGATAATTAACACAAATCCTAAACAGATTAGCCATCACAGTTCTGTGAATATTGATGGCATAACTCCAAGGTGAGTGGTGAAAAAGCTTGTGTGGAAAGGAAGAACCACACCTGCACAGGAGAACCAGGAGTGGACATACTGATTTATTTGTAAAATAGTCACAGGAGAGCTCACATTTATTATTAACAGTATTTATTAACAGTATTTATATACCGCTTTTCAACTAAAAGTTCACAAAGCGGTTTACAGAGAAAAATCAAATAAATAAATGGCTCCCTGTCCGAAAAGGGCTCACAATCTAAAAAGATGCAAAGGAATACCAGCAGACAGCCACTAGAACAGACAGTGCTGGGGTGAGGAAGACATTTGTTGAGGAAAAGTGGACCCAGAGAAGAAATGAATGTAACCCTTATCTCCACCCTGTTTTCTAGATCTAAATCATCACCCCATGCTTACTTTCAAAGTTTACCTCTAATATTTATATTTTAATTAGGCAAGATATTACTTCATTTAATAAATCAGGGCTCATTCCTAACCCCTTATGTCAGTGCTTTCCAGCACTGGCATAGCTGTGCCAATGGGACATGTGCTGCATCCTGCAGTTGGGTTTCACTCAAGGAGGCCTCCTCAAAGTAAGGGAATGTTTGTCCCCTTGCCTCAGAGCTGCATTGCCCTGGAAAGCACTGACATAAGGGGTTAGGATTGTGCCCTCAACTCTGCACTAGGAAAAAATACAGGCAAGCTACAGCTAGAATGCATATTTTCAGTGTGGGGCTATTTATATATAGTATATAATAATAGTAATATGGCATAACGCATTAAATGCCATTTCTCAATCCTAACCATGGCTACTCAGAAGTAAGTCCCATTATAGTCAGTGGAGCTTGTTCCCAAGAAAGTATGGATAGGATTGGAGTTTTAATGAACAAATAAGTAAAATAAAAATTCAAAGGAATTGTGCTCCATACAAGGTGTCAGTTGTGCATCCCACGAATATCTTTTATTACACAAATAACATGATGGTGTTATTAAGACTACTTCACTGTGTTTACTTAATTCTCTCTATTCACCTTGGTTCCGATCATGTCATTGATTGCAAGTAGGACTTCCCATTTGCATCCATGGTGTGCTGAACAGTTTCTGATGTTCCCAGAACACTTAATCAGACCCATTTCAAGGCGATCTGACAGACAGGCTTCCGGAGAGCACGTTGTAATCTTATTTCCTATTTCCGATTCCCAGGCTTCATTTTAATAATATGCAGCAGGTCCCATTATTATGTTAAATTAAAATGTATTGTATTGGATACATTTGTGAAATTTAATGGATTTGCATTGCCAGCCCACTACAGTGCAATCCCATCCTGCCCAGCTTGCTGTGCATTATATTAGCCACATTGATTTGTATGTAGAGAATGTGCAAACGGATGAGACATTGCACTACAGTACTGTATTATAACTAAACTGGCAATGAAATACAATGCATTGCAAAGAAATACTATTTGTTTTCAGCTGCATTCATGACTGGACTCCAGGGTGATTGGGGAAAGTGATGAATGGGAAGCAAAATCATTGGTGTGTCTAATTTACTTGAAATCATGCATGGGGTGCTGATGGGATTTTGTCTTAGTTGATTATAACATTGGCACAGTGAGCAGGTTATCATGTTCCAGCAAAAAATAAATACTAAAGCTCATAGTGATATCCTTACGCTCCAGTCTCCCTATCATTCCACCAAAGTCATAAAGATAGGAGGTTCATAGATTAAGAAAGAAGGGTGACCTGGACTCTGGATTAGGCCTTTGTTACAACATGAACTGCCATCAAAAGGCATGGAAGTTTGGTTCCTTTACCACCTTGTTGTGGCACTTTAGTCTATCTGGGGAATATTTGGGCTTGTTAGGGCCCAATACGATCCAACTTTCCAGCACTGATGCAGCCCACTGTGAGAGACAAGCTAGACTTTGATATTAGTTGTTTTTCAAAACCATTTGGAACCAAAATAAGCATTGCCATGACACTACAGTGTCAATCCATTAGAACATAACATAAGAGGAGCCCCACTGGATCAGGTCAAAAGCCCATCTAGTCCAGTTTCCTGTATCTCACAGCGACCCACCAGATGACTCAGGAAGCATACAAGACAACAAGAGACCTGCATCCTGGTGCCACTTCATCATGTACAGATGGAGGATAGTTTCACACTCAACTCAACAAATGTGTAGCATGTGTCCAGAGTCTGCCTTAGGAGCTGCGGGGCTGAACACAAAACATTTTGGGGGGCCCCAACCTCCTCAAGCCCCCCTACTCATTGGGACAAGCAGAAGTGGTGAGCCAAGCTCCAATGGTGCCCTGCGTGAAGCACATCACCTGGAAGTAGGTAGCTTCTGGGAGGTGATTTTGGGCCAACTGGACCCAGGGGTGGGCAGGCACCTCCTGATAAAATTCCTTTTTAGAAGCCCTGCTCCCTTTCCCAGGTACAAGCAATCCAAAGTCTAGGAAATTCTGTTCAATGTGCAAATGTGATCAAGACTATTTTTATTTTAGAGTCTTGGTTCAAATGTTATGCCAGAAAGCCAACTTGACGGGGCGGGGAATGGGTTGTAGAGGACCAAGGCCTCATTCCTCCTTTCCCATGGGGCTTGCTGCCCCAGATGCTGCTTTTCCATGTGTGTATTCTTTTTCATATTATTTATCGTTACAGTCTTGAAAGTCAGAGGAAATCTGACTTTCCCTGATCGGGAGGTGACTGAGACAGCTTAGAACATAATTTAAAACCTTTTAATAATTTTTTTTAATGAAAAAAAAACTGTGAAGCAATATTATTGTCCTGCTGGGTTCCATCTTGCCCTGTCCCATCCCGGGCTCAGAGCAACAGTATTTTTCTGCACAGAGTGGCTGATGACAGACCTGTTTCCAGGGAGCTCACAAAAAAAAATGGGGGGGGGGGTGTTTAAAAACGGCCAACTAAACTGACCCTGTAAACCTGTAAAGCTGGACTGGCTGGCTCTGATTGGTCTGTGGAAATCCTTACTACATGATGTGATGATGATGGGCCCTGAAGACCTAGATGCCTTTTGAACGGGGATGGACAGACAGGGGCACTGGAAGGGAATGGCTAGACAGGGACTAGCTATTATTAGTCTGTGGAACTCCTTGCCACAAGATGTGGTGATGATTTTGTTTATCAACATCTTGCCATGAGGTGCTCATTAACTGCAAGTGTTACATATCCCAAGCCATGTGTTTTTCCATACAGCTGCCATTATGGTCAAAGCGAGTGAATCTGTTTAGGCTATTAGCACTTCAGATTTCAAAAGAGGCTCAGAGCTCCTGGAATCTTACATTTTCAATCTCACCCAGAGTTGCTGTCCATGTGAGATACTGGGGGCATGGAAGCAGCTGCTGCCACAAGCTATGTACACAGGGCCGATGAATGCATGTGTGACACTCCTTAACACAGTGTCAAATCTGGGAGGAAACTGGCCTGCTATAGTAGTTCTGCTTGTGGATCTGCTTACCACGATGGTTTGTTTAGGAGCTCAGGGACATAGCTGCAGAAGTACGTTTTGATACATAAAGGACACTTTCCATTCTAGTGTGAGCTTAAATATGATGATGCTAATTTTTTGCAGTGATTTTCTATATTTAATAGATTTTCAAGAGACTTAGGAGTGTGCCTGGTTACCTGTATTACTGTATCAAGCAGCTGATGCCATGTAGGCAAGTAAATCTGGGCTCTGCATTGGGAAATCCAGTAAATCTGAACTGCAAAGACTATTTCAGCTGTCTCCCCCCTTTGGGAAGGGGCCCAAAAGAAACTTTGTATGCCCTGATAACATTCCTCTCAGAAGCCCTGATAGTAGGTGCATCCTTTTTGGTGAGTTTATATATTAATTAAATCTCCAAAGCACAAGTTCCTCTTCTAGAAGTCACATATGGTTATGGAGAGGTAAAATTTAATTATTTTGCCTGCACCGCTCCATATGTCAACTGTTAACTCAATTAGCTTTTGCAAGGAAGTACATTTTCCCACATCTGTAATTTCCATTCAACTAGGATGCACTGTGGCTAATCAACACCCTAACTGACAGTATGCCTGCCCCTAAACATATGCGTGCAGTCTTCTTTTCAGTACAGTGTATATGTATGTGCAATGTTTATACTCAGAGCATGCTTCACATGTTCCAAAGACATTAGTGCAAACTGATTTTGTCCAAAATAATGAATAAAAGACATAGCGACCACATTAATGTTATGACAAATTGTTCTTTCTTGCTGTTTTTGTATGAGAAGAGTATAGCATACTGGATTGGTAGACAGCGCACCCCAAGGTGTTCTGTATATATTATTTTAATTCAAATCTGCCCTGCTCCAAAAACGTTGGACAAATTCATAAGCAATGTTTTATCCCACATATCTTTATTGCAACCTGTATTATCTAGCTGAGTCTTGAGTACTTGTTCAGGCTCCACACCGGAGTTGGTTCCTGAATTGGTTTATTACCAAGGTCCTATTCAGAAGTCTGGTATAGGTTTGCAGGGGGGTTCCTCCATGAATGGGGTGGGGGGGAAGAGATCTTGTGCTGCACTTAAAGGAACAAGGCACTGTGCTTGTTACAAATTAGCTTGTGCCCTCTCTTATGAACTAGTTGTGCACATGACAAGCTGCAGAATCTAGGCCAGGGGTGTCAAACTCATTTCATACAGTGGGCTGAAGCGCATTCATGGCACCTGCTGAGGGCCAGAAGAGATAGCATGGAGCAGGTGATGACCAGAAGCTAGCACTTTATTCTCACTTAGGAACTCATTAGCTGCAAATGACAGAAGAGAAAATATGCTAATCTTGATCATGTTTTCAGGATATGGGAGAGCCCAATTATCACGCAGCATGCCCTTTCAACAGTGCTGCTCCTGCTGAGGCATCATGTTGCAGCTCAGCAACTGAGAGGTGCTCTGCAACTTGGCAGAAGAGGCAGCCCATGTAATAATTGGGCTCTTTCAGTGCCTCAGCAGTTTGTCCTTTGTCATCTCTCTTGATCCTCTCCTTCCCCCATACTTTCTCACCTTCTGAGACCTCCTTCCAGCTCTCCCTCTCAGCACCATGGCAGAAGTGGCACTGCTGAAAGGGTGGCCTGTGTGATAGCACTGCCAGCGCTGCCCTTTCATCAGTGCCATTTCTTCCGATGCTACTTTGTCACTTTGAACTCAGAAGCTGATAGTGGTGCTGGGAGAGCTCAATTATCATGGGGAACAGATCAAGAGGTTCCATGGGCTTAATTCAGCCTATGGGCCTTAGGTTAGACACACCTAATCTAGGCTGTACTTGAAGCAATAGCATTGCCCAGCATCTACCGAACTAGTGCTAAAGTGTTCTCTGCCATACTCATTGTCGAAGGTGCAAAGTACCTTGGAATGCTTCCAGACACAGCCTAAGTGGCTCCTTTGAAACTCACTGAATTCATCAGGATAGGATACATAGGCTGTATTCATAGGCTACATTCTGTGCATTTTCCTATTCTGTTTGTTACTATTAATACTCATGTTTGCATAACATGAAATGAGAAAAACAAATGCGATCAAATGCAAACCATGGGACTCACTGATCAGGCGTTTATATTCAACAATGGACAAATTGCTGAGCCGGTTTCAGGGCAATCTCACCCAGGACACTAAGAACCTGATCCAATGCTGCGACAGCACCGGTCGTCACAAAATGGCACTCCTGGGCCAGCAGTAAGCCCGCTGAGCCAGTGCTGGGCCTCAGCGCCAAGAAGACGATGTTGGGGCAGCTCTGGCAGTAAGTCATCCTGCTACCCGGCAGTGAAGCTTTTTGGAGCAGGGGGAGGCAGAAAGGGGGCAGAACTGGACGAGGGAGGGTGGGTCAGAGGAAGGATCAGGCCTGGGAGGGGGTGGGGACAATGGCAGACTCTGCTGTTGAATTTTATGGCCCCTCCCTGGCCGGAAAGCCCAACACAGGCCTCCTCAGTTCTTTGCCAGCTAAATAGCTAGCGCAGCTCCGAGGAGACCAGTCGTTGCCAGCTGCATTCTATCCAGGGTAAGGGAATAAATGTTTCCTTATCCCAAGGACACTCCACCGGCTGCCCCAGCCCTGTAAGATGCAGTGGTGGCCATTTCTGCACTGCTGCTCCTCTGGGCACTGCTTGGGCTTCAGATTGGTCTGCCTGGATGCCTGCACATGTTATTTACTGTTGGGAAAGGTCTATGGATCTTAACTGAGCAGGGTCATATGGCAGACGATCCTTTTTCTTATTGCTCCCCTTTGAACCGTTACTAGTTTGCTGCTAACAATAAAACAAGCACAAAGGCAGTAAAAAGGTTTCAGAGAAAAACACTTTACTTACAGTTTATACATGTACATCTATATTGGTAGTACAGGTCTAAAACTTTAGAACAGAGCTACCCCCTTTGTATGGGTGCATATGAACTCATGGTATGGTGGACCTGGCAATGCTCATGAAGAAAGCTCCTGCACAGAGAGAGAGAGAGAGAGAGGGAGAGGGAGAGGAGGAGGAGGAGGAGGAGGGGACACACCTCCACAGATTACAGAGGATGAGAAAAAAGTTCTGAGGTAGCCTCTGAGTTATCTTCCTCCTGGACAATACGCAGTGTTCCCCCCACACTGTCCTGCAGCAGGTGTTGCATGTATATTCCAACATGTACAAGGATTTTTTTTTTACACCAGGGGTGCCCAAACTCCAGCCCGGGGGCCACTTGTGGCCCTCAGGGGCACCCAATCCGGCCCTCAGAGAGCCCCCAGTCTCCAATGAGCCTCTGGCCCTCTGGAGACTTGCTGGGGCCCATGGTGGCCCAATGCAACTGCTCTCAGCATGAGGATGACTGTTCAACCTCTCACCTGGGCTGTGGGGTGAGGGCTCCCTCCACTACTTGCTGTTTCACGTCTGTGATGCAGCAGTGGCAGCAAAGGAAAGGTTAGCCTTGCTTTGTGCAAGGCCTTGAGCTACTGCAAGACCTTCATTCAGTCATATAAGTTCAATCTATAATATATTCATTTATGTAAATTTATTCAAATTTGAAATGTAAATTAATTCATTTTTTCCCCCAGACAGTGTGTCAGAGAGATGATGTGGCCCTCCTGCCAAAATGTTTGGACACCCCTGTTTTACACAGAAAGACAAACAGTACTAGAAGCGCACTAGAAGCAAAAGTGTAAACTCGCATTTTCTGTATTTGAGCAGTCTTCATGATTCTCCCACCCTTGTGCTTTCCTTCCTTCCTTCCCTAATGTGTCTTCTCCTTAGCTTTAGATTGAAAATGTGTCAGTAAGGCCTATGTTATTTTTCTAAATTTTTTTTTACATTGTATATTAATTACTAGGCACATAATGACAGCAACAGTAATAACGTAACAAAAACTACAACAGTTTGGGCCATGTTTATCATATCATAGAGGGCGGTGAGCAAACTTTCAACTTTAGGAATCCTGGACCTTTAACAATTGTATAGAAGAGGGAATTTCTGCAGGTGCAGCTTGTCATCTCACCCCTATCATAGACCAAGAAAACTGAACATGCTGCCAGCCCATTTATGAGGTTGTCAGATCGCAACCCAGAGGAAGGAGCCATACCTTCCAAGCATTCCTGCCCATTGCTGTTACTGGACCTGCCATCACAGCAGTTGCAGATGTTTGTTGTAGCCATAAAAAAAATACCAAGCCACAAGATGTGATGATGACAACTAAATATACTTTTAAAAAATTACACAAATTCATGGAGTGATAGGACTCCAGTAGCTACATTACTCAAATGGAACCTGCAAGTTCAGAGGCAATACATCTCCACTGGGAACATGGAAAGTCTTCATGCCCTGCTTGTAAGCTTCCTAGAAATGGGTGGGTGATCTCTGTTAGAAACAGAATCCTGGGCTTTGGCCTGATGCACGATTCTTTTTGTCTTCTGATTCTCATTGACAGCAAGATTGCTACTGATTTTAATGAATACATTATCACTGTGTTCACACTAGTAGTGCATATATTCGATCTAAAATGGAAATGAGTGCTTTCAGTTGATGTAAATCAAAACAAGAAATACTGCCCAAGCAGTCTAAATACCCATATGCAAAGGATTTGAATCCTTTGAATTCTTTTCTGCAGGCAAGTAGTCAGTTGTTTTCCCCTCACATTCAAATTAGCTCTTCATATTCTAGTCTCATTTTATTTAAACTTCCCCTTTCAATTAAATTGAATTGTCTGTGATCTTCTTAATTTCCTTTACTTCTCTGAATTGTAAATTCACAGTGAGGTCTAATTTTAGCTCAACCCTTTATTTTAATATTCTGTTTCTTTTTACAATCCAAAGGTATTTTCCTTTACAAATCAAACTTTCAAGAGAGTACTTGAGATAAAGATTCTGATCTGAGGAGGTCAATGAAGATATTTGGTTTGGAAGATATTTGTTCAGTTCTCATTTGAATTTCAATCCCATCACACACCACCTGTACTTAACTTCAAGTAATAAGATTTTTTTTTAATGTGGAAATCCATTCTTGACTTGCAGGATAAGTTTAATTAGCACATGGAACTTGTGCCAACACATGTGCAATGAAACATACAAATCCTTTATGTGCGATCATCATAGTGAATCCATGATCTGCCAATCAACAGAGAAAAAAAGGAGAAGAAAAGATTAACTTCTGATTTTGCAAAAGGGTCTCAAAAGAGGCCTCTATCACAACAGTTATGCCAAAACTGAATTTTGTGTGTCTTATTCATGCAGTGGCATCACTAGGGTTTGTGTCACCCAGAGCGGGAGGCCAGTCACCCCCATGATGAACCTCCTCCCATGCAGTGGGTGGGGCAATTACCCAGGTGGTAGGCGTCGTGATGTACCATTGCCCCATCCCATTGGTTTTTTGGCTATAACTTGATAGAACACAGATATTTCAACATGGCTTTTTTATTGCATTCTGCTGTAAATTATGCATTGAATCCTATATAACATGATGGCATTATTCCTACAAATCGCAATTTTAGCTATTTTGGTCACCACCACCTCCACCACCCCAGGTGTCACCTTACTAACACTTATTGATTCCATGCTGTGTCATAACATCTCATTGCCTCTTCAAACACTCAGGTCCGAATCCTAACCAACTTTCCAGCACAGGCATAGCAGTGCCAATGGAGCATATGCTCCATTCTGTGGCACTCGTGGAGGCCTCCTCAAAGTAAGGGAAAGTTATTCCCTTACCTTGGAGTTGCATTGCCCTTATGTCAGTGCTGGAAAGTGGGTTAGGATTGTACCCTCCGTTTCACTGATCTGTTTTGAGTTAAAGAAATGTACTTTTAGTAACACAGGACAGTTGCATATTTGTTTTCTAATTTTTAGCCATAACTTTAGATAGAATTGAGATATTTCACTCTGGTTTTTTCTCATTGCATTCTGCTGTAAATTACACATTGAATGGTATATAATGTGTTGGTATTATTCCTACAAATCCCAATTTTGGTCACTAGTACACATCACTCCCCCTGAGCACATAACCTGATGCAGCCCACACGTCCCATTTCCCCCTAGAAATGCCACTGTCTTCATGACATGAGAGCCCAACCATCAATTTTAGCTTTCCTGCTTCTTATCTGGGATAAATGCTATTCACACTTTCATCATATTAGTTTGGTCCACTTTCTCAGTGAGCAGTCTATGGTGTCCCATATTCGCAATCAGTCCCAGTCCCATCTTCTCAACCAGTTCTGGATATAGGCAGTACCACTGTCCCACTCACCAGTGGGTCGTGACCCAATTTTTGGTGGTTCATGAAACTGACAGGGCAGATTAGGCTATGGGCACAAAGGGTTAAACAAACTGCTACGGCAGGGGGTACTGCTGCCCAATCACCATTATAGCCACACCCCTTGGCATTTATAAGTCAGGCGGCAGCTGCTAAAAAGTTTGAGAACCACTGGGCTACAGCATATCTGATGGTAGCCCACGATGCTCTTCTCCTACTCCTTCTTCATTCCATCCCACCTGATGCTCCAACCCACCACAAATACACATTCTCTCTCTCTCTCTTCAAAAAGAGCAGAAGGGGGCCTCAGGCAGAAGGGGGTCTTCAGTCAACCTGCCATCACCCCCTGAATCAGGTGGTCAACATGTGAAAGTGAGTGATCTGACTGGTGCTGGTTGGTATCCAATTCAGCAAACGGACCCACACATGCAGCCATCCACCATAGGAGGCACATCAGGAAACCCATTTCCCTGCATGCATTGTCCTCACTAAATTAATGCATAGCTACTTGAGATGATGCTTCCAAATACTGAAGTATTGGCCTCTATAATTTTGCTGAGAATATTTCATTAAATGTTCTTAAGAGGCAGCTCATAGACTGCTGTTTTTCAAAAATCGTTTAATCTCACGGTTCTGGAGGTAAGAGATGGCTCTCTCAAAGGATGTAAGAACAGTTGTTAAAGGTGTGAACATTGTTTCCTGCCCTGTGAAAAGGTCCTCCAGAAGAGGGTTCTCTCCATTCATTCATTGCCTGCTGATGTGCAGAGCTGTGTCCTCCCTTGAGGTAAATGGGGAAGCTCTTTCAGGCAACTTTCCTTCACTCTGAGCAAGCGGATCAGAAATGCCTTTCCTCCCGCCAGAAGAGATTGTTCTGGTTCATGAGTCTTCAGTATTGCTTTTTTCCATGGTAAGGAATAAACCACATGCTATTCCTGTTCCTGAGGGAAAGATATGATAGTGTATATGTTAAGGGTAGATAATTTATACATATTTTCAATTTATGTATGCTATGGCCTATCTTGACTCAAGAATCTGACCAAGAGCTTCCCCCATGCTCCTTTTCTATGCTTTCTGTAGATTGGGACAAACTCTGGCTGGAGTTCAGAATTATGGGTGCTGAAGTCAAATCAAGGCCAGTTAATGTGTTGCCTTGTACAATATCTTGTACAAGATAATGAAGAATGAAGCTATCCCAGGGCAATGATATTAACCGCTCCTAAAACAAGCCACTTTTCACCACTAGATGGTGCTCAAGGTGATGATTCCTGTGCCACCAGAGTCTTAAAAGCAGTTTTCCTTGTAGTGAAAGGGTTAGATATGTGTTCCCTCATAAAAATTGCTATAATCATAGTGTCAGCTACAGAAATGTCATTTCCAAGAAAACCGATGAAGGAGGACTTGAGCCGAGACAAGAATTCAAAGCACAATGAAAACTCAGTCACTAATGCAAAATGGTTCATTCACTATTAGGCTCTGCAGGTGGAGTTTGCATAGGAATTGACAAAAGGTGCTTACTTGTGACTTCATCATTGAAAGCTGTGGTCATCTAGCACAGCTTGTGTGCTTCCAGCTTTCCTTCTTCCTGCTCAGGTAGTCCTACCTTTGTTTTCAGTCTTAAGTTCAATTCACACAACTTTTCTATGCTTGAGTCCCACATGTCATACTTGACAAACGAAGGTGTTTTTAATTACATCTATGCTCACTAGGAAGTCACCACCAACTGTTATGTGAAAATCCCCTTTTGCCTTTTTAGTTGTGATTTTATAACTGGTTATGTTATTATGGACTAAAATATCATGCAGGCCAAAAACCTCTCACACAGGCCAAATTTCCAAAAAACTCTGGTCAAGCCACAAGCTCATAGTTACAACATCCATCTCTCCAGGAACAAGTCTGGAAGAGTAAATCATTGTCTAAGTGTCTCCTATTGTTTTAAGAACTGTATGCAAAAGTGTCTCCTAATCCAATCGCTGTTTATGCAAACACATTTAAACTTCTCACACAGGCCAAATTCAGGTAAAGTCACAAGCTCATGGTGACAACATCCTCCTCCCTAGGGTCAAGGAGTCTGGCATAGCTAATCATTGTTTAAATGTCTCTATTCTTTGTATTGTTTAACTCAATCACTGCTTAAGTACCGTATGCAGATTTGAAAGGCCTTCCTGGTTTACTGCATGTTGTAAGTTCCCCCCCCCCAGGAAGCCAGCCATTGCTGATAACTGACTTCCTGATCATTCATTGTTTTACATACTCCAAGTACCCCACTGTGTGTCGTAAGCAAGTACATCCAGGTCAGCTCCAGGTCAGCAAAAACCCTTTTAAGAGAGAGGGCTGGCACATGCTCTCTCTGGCTCTCCCTCCAAGGCACACAGGACTCTCCCCCCCCCATCCAGCTGCTCCACAAGACAGGTAACTATATCGCGTCTGGAACACTTTCCCTGCTCTCCCCCCCCCTCTTTTCCTCCCCTTCTCTCCCCATCTTTAGTTAGCAACTGGGATTGGCAGATCAGGGACCCCTAAAGTCCTTCCCTACAACCTATCCTTTTCTAATTTCCTCAGATGCACCAAATACTTTTCACGTGCAACCACCACAAAGCTAGGTACACTAGATGCAAGTACTAGGAACCAAGAAACATATACTTACCATTTTTCCATGTGCATTATGTTCACCTGTGTGTTTTGTAATAAAAATATAATCTTTGATTAAAAGTTATCTTTCTCTCAGTCTCCTCCTTAAGCTAAAAGGGAATTTCTCTGCATTACGCCGTCTTGTTATCCAGCCTATGGTCCTGAAGTTTCCAATAAGGGCAGTGTAATTATTCCCCTATACAAAACAGCCCTTTTTGGTAACACAACTGCTTCCTAACCTACATTTGACCAGCTAAACAGACAACTCTGCATTTGTCATGCATGACAAAGTACATACAGCAGCCATGGAATTACCTACCTAAAAGTGACTTCTAGCACAATAATGTCTACTCAGAAGTAAATCCCACTAAGCTTACTCCCAGGAAAGTTTGTGTGGGATTGCAGCTTTCCTTAAGGAAATAATGTGTGGAGTGACATTCAGTCCCTTGTACTGGAATAGGAACTGCCCATAATGCAATGATCAGTAGAAGACCACCCAAATTACCTAATTACCTTCGGATATCCAGCAAAGGAACTGAAAAACTGACTTTCCTTTGTATCAGTGCGTTGCAGTTTTGAAGAAGAGTTTATTCCTTCATCTAAATGAATGGAGATCTAACAAGTGGAGTGGCCCGACCACCTTACAAGATCCTGGAAAAGATCTAAAAAGGTGAAAGATTGACATTCTACTGAACTGCCACTCCTGATTCCCAAAGTACATGTGCTTTCCTTTCCTACTAGTCATAACTACCATGCTTGACCCCTTTTAGCTGTAGAGATCTGACAAGATAATTGTCCCCCGTGGCATGGCTGCAGGCTAATCACTGTCACACGGGAGCTGTGGGGGAAAGTGCCATTATGTGCAGGAGTGCACTGAGAGTGACATGGTGGCTGCTGAGCTCCATCTCACACTGTTGTTTGCTCTCCATCCTGTTCCTTTTTCAGAGCTGCAGTGATGATCTCAAAGAAGACAGAGAAAGACCCAGAAAGGCATCAAGGTTGGTGATATGAGGACAGAGAAGAAAGGAAAACAAATTGCAGGGGAAAGAAAGAATGTGCCTGGGAGGCTGGTGTAAGCAATGATAAAACAATGCTTGGCACAGACCTGACACTGACTCTGCATATTGCACCATGCTCTCCACAGGGCACCATGCCACACTACGTATGCAGCTTGTCAGCCAGCAGACTGTCCTTCATCCCTTGTCCCCAGCCTGTCTGGCTGGCTGCCAAGATTCCTCCAAGATTAGAAAGTTATTCTAGGGAGGAAAGCCAAAAACAGAAAAAAAAAGTCATGATCCATTGGCTTCCTCAGAGCCCGTCTCCATCTGTCAAGCTACTATATGCACAAACCTACCATACATGTTAAAGAAATGGTTCAGTAGCCCCCCTTTTCCCCCTCCTGTTTCTGTACACATCCACACTGTGGTTACTGGCAGGTTACTTGTGGGGAACACAACAATGCTCACTTTACTGGAAGAATGCACAGATAGATGAATCTGTAATTTTATTTAAAACGTGGCTCCAGGCTCAAGCTTGTTGTAAAATCACACCTCCTTGGTATAATGGCAGAACTGGCCTATGATGACCTTTGGTGGCTTGGAAATGGCACCCACTAAGATGCCTCCACTAGTGCAGAATGTAAACCAATTTAAGGCTGAAATCCTAAACACTTTTCCAGAAAGCGCTTACGTTTGCATAAACATGACTGGTATAGAAATGTAGGCATTTGCTCCTACTGAGTCAGGTCAAGGCCCCTTAGCTCAGCATGGTTTACACTGATCCAAGAAGCTACCTAGGGCTATCTAGGCAGAGCCTTTCACAACCCTATGCTAGCAGGGTTTGAACCTGGGCCCTTCTGCATGCAAAAGCTGGCACTCTTATCGATGAGCTGCAGGCCTCAGCCCCACCTTATGCCTCAAAGGCTGAGGGCCAACCACATCCCATTTGCAGATACATACAGTGGTGGCCCAAGGCCTATTCTTGAGGAAGAAAAACTGCTTCAGCAGGCACCATTGAAAAGCAGAGAAGCAGCCTAGGAAAGGTGGCATTTAACCCTTTTCCTGCCAGTCATTTCCCTTGCTCCCAATCTCTCATGCACACAGACACAACCAGGCACATGCTGCAGTCTGTTCCCCTGCAAGTTTCCAATTGCAACCGCATGTCTGTGTAGGAAAACGCTCCTGCTGAAAGGGCTTCTGAAACGCTGGCCAGCTTGGATGTAGGCACAGCAGTGAGACACACATCACAACACTGCGAATACTCCCAGTTGGGTCCCACTAAACTGGCAGGTTGTCAATAGGCTGCTGTCATTGCTGTGGTGACAGACATCCCCCTCAAGGCAACAAATTCAGTATCTCTGACTTCAGGGAACACAGCCACATGCAGTTGCTCAGACATGGGCTTTCTTTGCAGGCAGAGAGAGCACTTCTCTAATCATCTGCGCAGGCTACGCAGTTGTAGTGCCAAGGGTCAGCATGGGAATGGGAGGACCTCGTCCTTTAGCTTGCCTGCACTTTTTTCTATACCCCTCTTCCTTGCATTTAATGCAATTCCCATTCTTTCTGATTTTTTATAAACTAGTTACACTCCTCTTTGCTGCCTAGTCCATGTTCACAGGTAATCCAGTGGGATGTCACATCTGATCGCTGGTGAGTGCTACTGTGGTTTGCTTTCAGATGAAAACCCCTGGGATTCTGTACCCTCTGAGAAGGATTTTCCCCCCAAACAGCCTTCACCCTCCTGGTATCTTTAGCCTGGGATTGTAGTAGTGGATAGAATTACCCCAGTTTACTTCCTTCCTTTATTATTAATTATTAATTATTATTATTATTAGTAGTAGTAGTAGTAGTAGTAGTAGTAGTAGTAGTATTTATACACCACTTTTATGGAACATTTAGCTGCTGACCTAGTAAAAAGGAAAATCAGAGGGCAGGAAGGGATGTGCAAGTGCTAACCACTAGGCACTACTCCATTCAGTTGGCCTCCTCCTGGCTACCTTCCTTAACTCCACCCCTGCTCCAAACAATGACACGTTTGGCCTGTGTACTCCTCTTTCCCTAAATCTCCCTGTTTGAGTCCGCAGGGGCAAAGTTTAATTGTAACTCCACTGTAAAGAAGTTGGCCAGCAAGCCATAGAGATGTAAAGGAACAAAAGAATACTGATCATTGCCATACTTTGCCTATGCCAACAGTTTGTAACCAGAGCCTTCTTCACTGCCTGTATGATGATTATACTCAGATCCTCCTTTATTCACAGTAGGGGTTAAATGCTTTCCTGAAATGTAACAGCTTTCACAGTCTTCTATTGGCAATCCGCACATGCATTTGGGGGCTAATGGAACAGAGCTGCAAGGGGCCAAGAGAGCTACATCGTTTTCAATACATCAGCGTTCTCCCTGCCTAGCTAGGGTAAATTCTATTATCTCTCTTTACACCCTTTGGCGCTTCTAGGGCTGTAAGTGGTTGGCTATTGATAGCACACAGAGAAGATATAAAAAACTCCACACCCGCCCCTAACAAGAAACTACATTTTTGCAGCTGTAAAATCTGCTTGCTAATAGAAAATTAAAGTCTGTGTCGGACTCCTGTCTCGGAACAGAAACTGGAGCTATCTTGTCCCAGCATGCTGATGGCAGAATCATCCTCCTGTCATTATTTCATCACTGTGGGTTTCTTTCAACTGGATTTCACGTATAATCAGCTCTGTGGCTGGCAAGGCCCCTTTTTTTCTCCTTTTTCTGCTGCTAATCGGCTCTGTTTCAGGCCCAGTCTACACATGCAACGGAAAGAGGAAGCCAAATGCTGAGGTGGTCAAATGGACCTTATCATAAGATAGCAGGAAGGAGAAATCACATTTTGGAACTGTAATTCCAAAATGCCGTATCTCCCTGCAAATTGAAAACAAAAGCCTAGCACATTGAGGAGAAAAGTTTCTGTTGTGCTAGTTCTCCTACTGGCAGGAAGGTCTGTCCATTCAGGAATGCGATTTCCCACTTGCAATCTGAAACTATACCATCTATTTTGCCACCTCAGGACACTTCGACCACATAAGCACTTTTTTGTAGACATTATCTTCAGTTCTCACATCCATGGAACTCTGGAAGAGGAAACACATTCCCCTGCTGTGCCCCTCACCCTCATGCTTTTGAGCCACAACTCTTGGCCTCTGCATGTTCATCACTCATTAACATGGGGCAGCACTAAACACAGGCAATGATGTAGAAATCCAGGGGACACACTGGCACTGTGGGGTTTGGCTAGCTATGTGACTAGCCAACAACATATGTTGTTGGTCTTAAACTGGGGGTTCTATCAGCAGAGATCAGGTGCCTTACTCCTTACACTGCCTAAAGCATGTGCAAACTGTAGGCATCTTTGCCTCTCTCTGGCATCTAGGTTGTAAGGCGTTGTTGGTCTTAAACTGGGGGTTCTATCAGCAGGGATCAGATGCTTTACTCCTTGCACTGCCTAAGGCATGTGCAAACTGTAGGCATTTCTGCTACTCCGAGTTTGATGCCTTGTTCACAGGGCAACGAATGTTTTGTTTAGTGAAACATAAGCAACACAACTTGGGCATTAGCCCAACGAAGGATGTACCATAGTTAGAGTCAGTATATACCATGCACAAACTGAGGTGGTAGCCTTGGGTGATAGAATACAGTACAGCATATGCATACCCCATAGACACATAGGGGCACCCTGTGGAAAGCAGACATGCCTTACATGTACAGGGGAAAGGCCTCCTTTTCCTTTGCTTTGAGAACTTTGCATTTTGAAAAGAAAACCTTAGACCTGAGCAGTCAAATCAAGCCAAATATTTCCATATCGAATCAATCACACAGCTAGTTTGAAAGAGTGACACATTTCCATGACATTAGACAAACAATGCTGACAGTAATCAGAAACCTCATCATTCATAAGATCATTCATCATTCATAAGAGCCTAACTATCTAGTGATCCATCATAGCATCTACATGAATGATGAAGTCAGAGATTTAACTGCATACTACAGTTCACTGCACTGCAAGCAATGATGTCTCAATACCAGGTTTTGCTTTTTAAAAAAAAGTTGCTTGGGGGCAAAGCAGGTGCAAGATCTCCTGGCAACAGAGGAACAGTGCAATCCTAGGCATGTCTACTCAGAAGTAAACCCCATTATGTTCAATGGGGCTTACTCCCAGGAAAGTATGAATAGGATTGGAGTCACAGCTAGCTAAATGCTGCCTCCTCCAATGTGGTGGTGCTTCTGCCTCTGCTCCTCCCACTTCCTGAACTGTTAAATGAAGCAGAAGTGTGGAAGAGAGTGGTACCCTAAAGTACCAGAGACACCTTAGCCAGCCCCTTCCCTCTTCCTCACACTTCCTCCACTGGTCTGCCCACCTCTTCCTTTTCCAGTCCAGGAAGTAGGAGGAAGTGCAGTGGAGGCCATGAACTAATGGAAGTGGGCAACCCCTTCAGTCAGCTTAATGAATGACCCAGCCCACCTCAAAGCAAAGAAGGGAATGTTTAACCCTTCCCCACCCACCACTTCTATGCTCATCCCCCAAACTACTTTGTTCCCTGCAGAATTCCAAAAGCATGTTTACAAGAGCACTAAGTGTCTGTCAAAAAAGCACTTGGTGTCTCAATCTGGTAACAGTCCAATCATAACCAACCCCCACAACAGTGCACATGCTGCCTCCTGTGGGAGGGCAGGAGCAAAGGTCCCCTCAAGGTAAATTATTCCCTTACCCTGTGGCACGCCTGTGGGTCTCCTCAGATGTACACCAGCCATTTTACTGGTGCAGATCCAAGGAGAGTAAATGGGGAAAGGAAGCAGCAAGGATACCGGTGCACGTTGTTGCTGCCAGTATCCACCCCTCTTCTTGTTCCATCTCACACCTACCCCCTCCCCATGGAGACACTTCCTCCCCTCTCCACTCCATTCCTTCTGCCACCTGCCCCCCATGCTGGCTTACCTGCAGCCCTGTACATAGCCAGCTGCCGCAGCTGGCTACCAACACCATCTCCATTTGCAGTGGTGGTTCCAAAATGGCCACTGGTAGAGTACTGCAAACACCACTGTATAGCCTTTGTTCCACTGCCATAAAGCCTAGTTAGGATTTGGCCACAAGCCTCAAAAGATGGTATAAGATCCATCCTGAAAATGGCCATCCACAGGCCCATGAACAAAGCATGAAAACCAGAGCTCTTCTACCTGTTGCTTCCTAGCAATTAGTATTCCGTGGCAAACTAACATGGAGCAGTGCCAGCCCAAGACCTCCTGACACCTGAGATGTGTGCTCCACCTTACCTAGAGAAGTAACCAGTCTCTGTTCCTCCCACTCCCTGGATTGGAAAAGGAGGAAGACATGCTAGCCCAGCAGTCTCCCTTCCTCAACACTTCCTCTTCTGCTTCAGTGCCTCTTACAATCCAGGAAGTGGGAGGAGGAGGAGGAGAAAGCAGGGCTGTATTAAACCATGACCAGGCCCCTAGGCTTGGGCCCCCTCCAGTACTTCAATCTTTCACCCCACCAAGCACAATCAAGGTCATGACTAGACTGTATTGCTCGGAGGTGTAATAAGGGAGGAGGCGGTATGATGTCACAACCCTGACACTAGTGTGTTATTGGTCTGCTGTCCCTCCCATTGTCTCAAAACAAACCTCAGCTGACTACAAGTGTGCCCTGCAACTTCTTAGTTTTTTCACATAATGACTGCTTGTTTAGCATATGGCTGTACGAAAAAGGATGGTCGGGATTCTATAACATTCCACAGGTAAGTGGAGAAGTTCATAACAATAAACATTTCATAGAAATGGACTAAAATAGGTGGAAGAGTATATATGAACTAAAATGAAGCATCTCCCACCTTTTATTGCTCTCACCTGAATATTGGAATAGAGATAAGGAACTGGTAAGCAATATGGCATTAATGTATATAAATATACATTTGATTGTTGGCAACCTTCAGTCTCGAGAGACTATGGTATCACGCTCTGAATGGTGGTTCTGGAACAGCGTCTAGTGTGGCTAAAAAGGCCAATTCGGGAGTGACAATCCCTTCCACACTGGGAGCAAGTGCAGTCTGTCCCTGGTCTGTCTCCCTGGCTATGGGCCTTCCTTCTTTGCCTCTTTGCCTCAGTCTGTTGGCCAAGTGTCTCAGAGTATATGTATATATGAATAAATATGTATGTACACATATAGCTACTGCACAGCATGCAAAGTGCCTTTAACCATTGGTGCCCTAGGGCACAGGTAACAGTGCCTCAGCAAAAAAATGACAGCCCCTAGTCCCTGTGGGGGCCGTAGGCTTCAGCCTAGTCAGCCTTATGAATAATATATTTCTGGGAGGAAGCGCAGTAGAAGTAAGTAGGTGGACAAAGGGCCCAATCCTAGCCAACTTTCTAGCACTGGTGCAGCTGCAATGCAGCCTGGAGGTAAGGGAACAAAGAGGTTCATTAAGGTTCAGCAACAAGAGGTTCATTAAGAACAGAGGTTCATTAAGAGGTTCAATGAACAGAGGTTCATTAAGGTAAGGGAACAAAGAGGTTCAAAGAGGTTCAGCAACATTAAGGGGAATAATAAAAGCTTCTTCAAATATGTTAGAAGCAGGAAACCCGCCAGAGAAGCGGTTGGCCCTCTGGATGGTGAGGGAGGGAAAGGGGAGATAAAAGGAGACTTAGAGATGGCAGAGAAATTAAATGAGTTCTTTGCATCTGTCTTCACGGCAGAAGACCTCGGGCAGATACCGCTGCCCGAACGGCCCCTCCTGACCGAGGAGTTAAGTCAGATAGAGGTTAAAAGAGAAGATGTTTCAGACCTCATTGATAAATTAAAGATCAATAAGTCACCGGGCCCTGATGGCATACACCCAAGGGTTATTAAGGAATTGAAGAATGAAGTTGCAGATCTCTTGACTAAGGTATGCAACTTGTCCCTCAAAACGGCCACGGTGCCAGAAGATTGGAGGATAGCAAATGTCACGCCTATTTTTAAAAAGGGAAAGAGGGGGGACCCGGGAAACTATAGGCCGGTCAGCCTAACATCCATACCGGGTAAGATGGTGGAATGCCTCATCAAAGATAGGATCTCAAAACACATAGACAAACAGGCCTTGCTGAGGGAGAGTCAGCATGGCTTCTGTAAGGGTAAGTCTTGCCTCACGAACCTTATAGAATTCTTTGAAAAGGTCAACAGGCATGTGGATGCGGGAGAACCCGTGGACATTATATATCTGGACTTTCAGAAGGCGTTTGACACGGTCCCTCACCAAAGGCTACTGAAAAAACTCCACAGTCAGGGAATTAGAGGACAGGTCCTCTCGTGGATTGAGAACTGGTTGGAGGCCAGGAAGCAGAGAGTGGGTGTCAATGGGCAATTTTCACAATGGAGAGAGGTGAAAAGCGGTGTGCCCCAAGGATCTGTCCTGGGACCGGTGCTTTTCAACCTCTTCATAAATGACCTGGAGACAGGGTTGAGCAGTGAAGTGGCTAAGTTTGCAGACGACACCAAACTTTTCCGAGTGGTAAAGACCAGAAGTGATTGTGAGGAGCTCCAGAAGGATCTCTCCAGACTGGCAGAATGGGCAGCAAAATGGCAGATGCGCTTCAATGTCAGTAAGTGTAAAGTCATGCACATTGGGGCAAAAAATCAAAACTTTAGATATAGGCTGATGGGTTCTGAGCTGTCTGTGACAGATCAGGAGAGAGATCTTGGGGTGGTGGTGGACAGGTCGATGAAAGTGTCGACACAATGTGCGGCGGCAGTGAAGAAGGCCAATTCTATGCTTGGGATCATTAGGAAGGGTATTGAGAACAAAATGGCTAATATTATAATGCCGTTGTACAAATCGATGGTAAGGCCACACCTGGAGTATTGTGTCCAGTTCTGGTCGCCGCATCTCAAAAAAGACATAGTGGAAATGGAAAAGGTGCAAAAGAGAGCGACTAAGATGATTACGGGGCTGGGGCACCTTCCTTATGAGGAAAGGCTACGGCGTTTGGGCCTCTTCAGCCTAGAAAAGAGACGCTTGAGGGGGGACATGATTGAGACATACAAAATTATGCAGGGGATGGACAGAGTGGATAGGGAGATGCTCTTTACACTCTCACATAATACCAGAACCAGGGGACATCCACTAAAATTGAGTGTTGGGCGGGTTAGGACAGACAAAAGAAAATATTTCTTTACTCAGCGCGTGGTCGGTCTGTGGAACTCCTTGCCACAGGATGTGGTGCTGGCGTCTAGCCTAGACGCCTTTAAAAGGGGATTGGACGAGTTTCTGGAGGAAAAATCCATTATGGGGTACAAGCCATGATGTGTATGCGCAACCTCCTGATTTTAGGAATGGGTTAAGTCAGAATGCCAGATGTAGGGGAGAGCACCAGGATGAGGTCTCTTGTTATCTGGTGTGCTCCCTGGGGCATTTGGTGGGCCGCTGTGAGATACAGGAAGCTGGACTAGATGGGCCTATGGCCTGATCCAGTGGGGCTGTTCTTATGTTCTTATGTTCTTAGGTCTCTGTGACTGCCTCCCCACCAAAGTATGCAGCACACACCCCTTTGCCATGGCTGCACTGGCCCTGGAAAAGTGGATAGGATTGGGCCCAAAGTTGGGTGTCCCTGCCAATCTACAGCCTGAGAGCCCAATTGTATGCATGTCTTCTCAGAAGTAAGCCCCATTATAGTCAATGGAGCTTATTCCCAGGCAAGTATGGATAGGGTAGCCTGAGTCAACTGCCTCATGGGTGGGTTAGCCACTGGCCAGCCCTGATGCAGTAGTTTCATTTAATGATCATAGCCCAGAGCCTCTAATAGACATCATCTGCTAATTTGTCCTCGCTGTTTAACCCATTCCTGCCCAGCCCACAGGTGTACACATTTGATCCCTGTTGCATATATGCAACATTGGGCAGAGACAGCTATTAAAAGTCATCTGTGCCAGTGGTGGGCATCGCCACAGCTTGGGGCCCCATCATCAGTCCTGCCATAGGTGAAGAAATACTTCCTTTTGAATACAAGCAATGGTCTGCCAAAGACTCGAGAGTCCCACTTGGGCAGTAATTTTCAACCTTTTTCTTCTCATGGCACACTGACAAGGCACTAAAATTGCCAAGGCACACCATCAGTTTTTGGACAATTGACAAGGCACACCTTGCTGTTGGTGGGGGGGCTCATATCCCCAAGGGTCCTATTAATTAATGACCCTCCACCAAACTCCCATGGCACACCTGGGGACCATTTGTGGCACAGTGCTTGAAAATGGCAGCTCTTGGGTATAGGAGCACTTGGCCTCGCAGTCAAGGAGAAGAAGGCCACAGTGGTGGGGTGGGGTGTGCAACCTTGGTGGCAGGAGTTCCACTATGAGCCAGGAGCTGCTGCTGCCGCCTTGGAGATGAACCTGCTGCCACTCCAGGGATTACAGAGTGCTGGGGAAGCTGCACAGCTGGATACCACGTGCGGAGCCCGGATAAGGAAAGGAGAGACAGGCTGGTCGATCGCCCACATGGAGGGGGAGGAGGAGAGGTGGGCAGGGAGGGGAGGGAGGAGGAGGAGTCCTGCGTGCACATCACACGCGGGCAGAGTTCCAGCAAGCACCGAAAATACTACTCCACTTTCTCTGCTCACTGCCCTGGCCCCCGAGGAGCGGTGAGTAAACAGCTCCCAGGCGGCAGCAGCAGCAGCTGTAGCAATAGGGGAGCAGAGGCTGCATTGCCACGGCCCGGTGGGGCTGGGGGGCTGCATGCCATCGTGGGCGGCCCATGCAAGAAGGGAAGAGAGGGCGGAGGTGTGCGGGGACAGGGGCTTGGCTGCTGCGCGGGGAGGGGGTGCCCGAGCACCTGCGTCTGCACGGAGGGCAGACACACTGGGGAGGGGGCTGCTCCAGGCGTGCGTGGAGAGACTTCCCCGCCCAGCCAGCCCTAGATCTCTCTCGCCCTGCTGCTGAGACAGCCAGGCCTTCGCAGAGGGGCTCCCCTTTGCGAAGCAGCCTTGCTCTCCCCCTCCTCTGCTTGCCACTCGCGCCCCTCCATCCTCCCCGAACGCTTCTGCAAAGGGGGAGCGTGCGCGCTCCGGACCGGACCCCTGACCAACCCCCTTCCCCCCGGGGAGGCTTCGCTCTTCCGTCTTCTCTGCTCCGCCTCCACACTCATATGTATTTATTCCGTTTCCTCCTGCTGGAAATCTGGGACCCTGCTGGCCTGGCGCGCTTCTCTTCTGCAAGAGCCCAATGTGTGTGTGGGGTTGTTGTGCCCGCCCTCGAGGGAACCGTGTCCCTTCCTTTCCCCTTGCACGTCGGGATGCGATGCACTCGTAACTTTGGGGTCGGAAGAATCTGTTCCAAACCAGACTGCGAGAGCCCGGGCCATCTGGCAGTGTTGCGCTTCCCCCCTGGTCAAAAGCGCATGGGTACAAAGCGTGTGGTCCAAAGGGGGGGACTCCCGTTTGCATAGCAGAAGTATTGCATTGATCCGGTGATTTCACTTTATTGGACATGCAACCAGTGCACGTTTACCTGGAAGACCCACTGTTGAGTGTGGCTTGCTTCCCGGTAAGTGTGCACGCAATCGCCTTAACATTTCTGCCCAACCTTGCTTATGCACAACAGGGATCAAATGTGTACACCTTTGGGCTGGGCAGAAATGGGTGAAGTCAGACTGGTTACTTGTCATACTTCCATAGATACAAGGCTGCAATCCTATCCACACTTTTCTGGGTGTAAGCCCCATGGACTAGAATGGAACTTACTTCTGAGTAGACATGCATAGGATTGGGCTCTAAGAATACCTGGCCTCTCAAACCCCAGTCGTTTGGAACTTGACCTGCAAGGTACTTCTGTACTACCCAATTTAGGGCCCAATCCTATCCAACTTTCCAGCACTGGTGCAGCTGCAGTGCAGCCCCAAAGTAAGGGAACAAATGTCCCCATACTTTGAGGAGGCCTCTGTGACTGCCCCCCAGCTGCAAGATGCAGTGCACACCCCATTGACAAGGCTGCACCAGCCTGAAAAAATTGAATAGGATTGGGCCCTTAGGGTGTAGTAAACTATTCTCATTCCCTTTAGGTTGTGTTCACTTCCTGAGAGGAAGTACTTTATTGCTAGAGTGAACTGGTACTGTTTGAAAGGGTAGATCCTAATATACACACAGTCTGGGTTGCGAGAGAGTAGACTTCAGAGCAGGCTCATGGGTGCAGTAAGGGTTGTGAAGCACTTTACCAGTGGTCATCCTGGTCTTAAACACTTTTACTCAGTACTACACTAGGTACTCAGTACTACACTAGGGCCCTAGTAGGCTCGCAACCTATGGGTGTAGTGGAACCAACATGTGGATGTGGTCCCATATTAATTAAAGCAGAGTGTCATGTTGTAATCTTGTGTGTGTGTCCATTGTAGTGAGGTGGAGAATTTCTGGCTAGTAATTGTGCCTCTCTTACTTTTTTCTGGAGATGATAAGGAAACAGCAGCCCCACCGTTAACCACACCTCTGTAGCCAACACCTTTTGACAATCAGAGTTAACCTTGTGTCAGTGTAATCTTTAGTAAGCACCCTTCCCCTTTATCCAGACTAATGTTTAGCACAGCATGTTATGTGTCTTTTAACTGTGAGTTAGGACCCACTGGTGGGTTGTGACCTGATTTTCAGTGGGTCACCAAAGGGTGATGGAAAGATCATAACTAATTGCCTTAACCCCTGGGGCTGTTGAAAAATCAGATACTGTCTGCTATTTACCCTGCAAAGAGCTGAGCTTCAGCAGTTTGCAAGCATGTGTAAATATAAGGAGATAAATGTTTGAGAGTCTTTTTTCTGCTTATTATTACTTATAAATAAATAAATAAATATTATTTCTTTCTAGATCTCCTTTTTTAAAGCCAGGTAAACCTAGATGGGTCCTGATGGAGTGTTGTTCTAAGAAGTGGGTCCTGGTGCTAAAAGTTTGGGAACCACTGTTTTAGGCTCTTTGGCAAAATAAGGCTGCACAGTACTGTATTCCTGACTAGTTGTCACAGTCACATTGCAGAAGGCTAAAGCTTAAAGTGGTCTCTGTGTTTTTTTTAAAGGGGGAGTTATTTCATACACCTAGTGGTGCTTGAATTTTCTCTCTTTATTATGCTGCTTTTTGTTTTTGTCAGAGATTTCCACATAAAGAAGAGGAGGCTGACTAAGATGCACGCCTCATGTGCTCAATTTCAGGGAAACGGGGGGGGGGGGAACTTTCCTAGATTCTTCTAGTAATTGGGATATGCTAACTGAATTCTGTGTATGCTAAAACTTCAGCTTTCTTTATGTTATAGAAGGTGCCTTCTTCTGATATCCTTGTCAGTGAGTAAAGCAGTGAGTTCTCCTCATGTGTGTGCATATGTAGATGTCCTGATTCCATAGCAACCTGCATGTTTGGAGTATTTATTACTTTAGGGAAGTTCTAACTGAGATATTCTCTTGTACAATGAATTAAAGAGACTGTTGCTGCAACAGATTAGGCAGGCCAGGGGAAAGTGTCAGCCTGCCTCATCTGCAGTATGTCAAGTTCCAAGAGATTCAAGGTGAATCTCTAAACTTGGACCTAAATGATGTGGCTGTCACTAAACTGGTGATATCACCTTGCAAGTAAGTAAATTATCCCTCTATATTCTTTCTCCTTTCCATTCTTGACTATGTTTTTCTCCATCTTCTGGTTGGAGGGAATGGGGTAGATAGTGTTTTATTTTGAGAAAGATAAAATCAGAATATCTCTGTGGCTTTCTCGGTGGTGGCTCCTGTACTGTGGAATTCCCTCTCCTTTGAGGTTCAAACAGCTCCTTCTTTGTTCACTTTCCAGTGAGGCCTGAAGACTTTCTTATTTCATAAAGCATTTGACTGATAGAGAACATGATGGCTGCTTTTTAATAACTTTTTAAATAACTGCTTTTAATACTGCTCATTTTATTGCTGATGGCCTTGCTGTTTTATGTATTATTGTATTTTATAATTTTATGTTTTTATGTATTCTATGTCATTTAATTGTTAGCTGCCTTAGGTGCCCTTCAGGGGAAAAGGTGGATTACAAGTCCAATAAATAAATATTTATTTATTGTCACTAGAAAAGGCACTGCTGGGGTGATAAATAAATAAATATTTATTTATTTATCACCCCAGCAGTGCCTTTTCTAGTGGCTGTCTGCTGGTGTTCTTTTGCATCTTTTTAGATTGTGAGCCCTTTTGGGACAGGGAGCCATTAGTTATTTGATTTTTTTCTGTAAACTGCTTTGTGAACTTTCTGTTGAAAATACTGTTTATTAATAATAATAATAATATAATATCATGCAGCTCAAGGAAAAGAGGGTTTCCAGTGAGGTGAATTGAGAGAGGGGAATATGGGAGGAAAACTTTTTTTATTGCATTATTGTCACATGTACTTGACAACAGAAACATACCAGAAATAATAGCAGTAGTAAAAAAAAAATTCTGTAATGATTTCCCATTGATTTCAGTGGTACAAGTACATGAGAATTTACCTATGGATTGTGTTGGCTGGAATCCACTGAGTATATATCCTTCCAAGAACTAAAGAGGTACCAGAAATCCATTCCGCAGTCCTGTGTATACTGGTCTGGGAATAAGCCCTGTTCCCTGCAGTGGGACTTATTTCTGAGTAAACATGAGGAAAAACAGTATGACCAATCCAGGTGAAGCAGTTTCAAATAGCTGTTTCTGTGCTTGTGGAAACATAAAGTAAATTATAATCTGAGCCTGAATTCAGGAAGCTGTTGGGGCCAAGTTGTTAATTAATGTATTAGCTGTGGCTGCTGTTTGTATTACAGTGTTCTTGTTTTGTCCCAGCAAGTGTGCACATGTCCCTGCTTCTAAGAACATTTAAATTGCTTCCTGAATACAGTGTGTGCGTTGTTTGCATCCAGTTGCTACAAGTGAACCCAATGCCAAACATGTTGGGAGGTAGAAGGTGTGGAATATAGAGTCAAAATTCTTGGAAGTCTCTTTTCCTCTCTCTTTTTTAAATATACTGACAGCCCAGCCCTTCTGAGTTCAATGGCACTTACTCCCCCAAAAAGTGTGCATAGAATTGCAGCCTCAGACTGCAGTCTTGCAGTTTTCATACTTATCTGGGAGCAGGGCCGTCCTGAGAAGGGTGTGAGGCCTAGGGCAACTCAAACAGTGTGGGGGCACCCCATTATGGCCATATATAAAGAGAGAGGGTGTGTGTGGGGATAAAATAAAAGTCCTGGGGAGGGGGTGGAATTGCACATAGACCCTTACTGCTTTGCATGGCTGGAAGGTGCTGCTGGCTCCATTGTCCTGCCACCCTTTCTTGCCTCTTCCCTTGTAGTGTGGAGATGGACAGCGGGTTCCTTGAGTCTGGGGTTGGCTAGATTTCGTCTTTGTCAATGCCCCTGCCACACAAGATGGCACATGTGCCTCCCAGAGTGCAAACTGCCAGACACAGCAAGTCAGAGCTCTCAGCTGAGCTCTTTGAAAAGGAAATGTGAACACAGGGCTCTTTAACGGGGAAATTTAAAGATGAAATGGCAACTCAGGGGGAAAAAAAACATACCCCAAGCACAGGGTCCAGGGCAGCCTAGTTGTCCTCCCCAAGGGACGGGCCTGCCTGGGAGTAAGTCCTATTGTATTAATTTGAACTTATTTCTGAGTAGTTGAGTATAAGCTTGCGCTGTTAATCTCACTATGCTGTTTGTTTTAGCTGACAATACTATGGTAGAAAGTCCTATATTATAAACCAGAAACACATATAGCATATAAAGGGGAAAAAACTGATTAGACAGAACATGTGCAAAACCAATAATAGGAAAATATGCAGTGTAGATACTAATACTTTAAAACTGTATCCTAGAATGCTTTGATTTTGGCCTTGACAGTTTCTCAAACATGATTTGTGTAAAGGAGTAAATGAACATTATCTAGCACTGAAGTTCTCAAAGTGTTTCATAGTAGGCCTCCTTAAGCAACACACACACACATACACACACCCCTATAGAGAGTATAGCTATGCTCAAGCAGAGTCAGCAAAAATGCAGTGGGCAACGGACATTATCTTTCTATGTCTGCCAGTGGATAGATTAGAGAAAAACAACAAGTCAAAGAGGGACAAGGGTAAACTAAAAATGCCGTACAGAAGCCATCCACTGAAAGATGAATGCACAAACTACCAAATACACCTAGAAACAAACCATCAACTTTCACTTGGCGTGTGTCATATTCATATATAAAATTTCCTGCAATAAAATGGTATTTAAAAAACACCATCTTTGAAAACTCAAAGGACAAAATGAAAAAGAGGAAGATAAAAGAAGATCACAGACCCATTCTAAAAGATAATTTTATGATGACAGAATAACATAAGAGAACACTTTATAAAAGATCAAAGCAACACTTTGAAGAGACAAATCATTCCAATTACATAAGATAAGACATTCCAATACAATAATTTCATATACAGTGACATCTATTCCGGACCTTAATCATGGAATGAAGAAACAATTCAGGACAGTATCTTTTGCGTCAAGAAGTCCAATTCAAACTGGATTTTTTCTCATTGAGATTGTACTCATATACAGGAGACTTGAAAGCAGAATCCTCTGCATATTTTCCCAGAAGTCAAATGGAGTTACTGCACTGTCATAGGACTGCACTGACAGTATCCAAACATGTGGCCTTTTAAAAATTTGTTAGAAAAATCTTACCATATCCAAGAAAGCCTCTTCATAATGGTTATGAAACCTTTAAAATCTCAGTTCATACCTTTACCTAGAAAGCCATGTTGTATGCTAGTTCTAAAAAATATTCTACAACAAAGTTTAAAATATATGAAAGACATAAGGGAAAGAAACCTTTCAAAATAGAGTGTTTTCCCAAACTGAGTGATTACCAAACTGCAAGGAATTTCACAGCCCAGTTGATAATATCCACTTTCTAGAAAAACCAGCAAACAAAATAATGAATAAGTGGCTCTCAAAGTTATCACATGTGAATTGTGGGCCCCCCCAGAAGTGGATTCCAACTTACGTTGCCACTCACAAGTCCCTTGGTGTGCATATAGAAGACTTGGAAGAATCAGGGAAGAGCTGATGCATCCTCTGCTAGCCGCCAGCAACCATCTTGCTGGAAGGGCAGAATAGATGTTAGCTGACACAGTACCAGGAAAGAAATTACACCATATTTGTATAATCATGTAATGTTGCATTATTTCTTGCCCATCACTCATCTCTGGAATTCTTCACCATAGGATATGGTGGTAGAACCTGGCCTAGATTGCTTTGAAAGGGGGATTCAACAGATTTATGGAGGAAAGTCCATCACACACAGTGAACATTTCAAGGACTTGGTCTAATTCATTAACTGATTAACTGGATCAATCAACTGCTTCTGTGTACCTTTTATGCAGTATATGTGTGAATTATAGAATTGTGGTATATATGTGAGTTATAGCATAACAAATTTGACACTATAAAGTGCATTTTCTTGAGACCCTGCTTGATCAAGTTAATTAATTAACTGATTAGTTACTGAATTAGACCAAGTGCCCAAAATGTTCATGGATGCAATCCTTCTCCCCCCCCCCCCCCCACAAAAATACCCTTAGCAGCATCTGGAGAATCTAAAGCACAGCTGAGCCTAGTTTGCATTCCCAAGGGAGTGGGGTTTCAATGTCCTGCACATGTTTTTATCCCTTTTGCATGGGTACTGGTCACCTCCCCCCAGCTTCTGTGTCTTCCTGTCATTCTACTCATCTATATCTTGCCCTTCTGCCACTTGAGACTGTGAAAATAAATTGTAAATTACCTTAAAATTTTGGAAGTAGACTAAATTAGACACATAAGCAGAGAGATGCAGATGTGTTCAATTTGCGTAAGAAGAATGGAGTTGAGTTTGTGCGGAGGCATTCCATGTAGTTTCCCACAGTCCTGAGTATTGCCTTTTGCAAACACAGGCATCTGCATGACTCCCTTGCCTTGAAAGTTGCTAATGCATGTTAAAATTAGGTTAAAATCATCAGAAGTGCATGGGGATCAAGTAATTGTAGCAAAAAGCAACATGAGGCTTCAGTAGTAAATGTCACCTCTTATTAATGGGAATGAATTAACTTTGTTTACTGTCAGTTGTTTGGCATATACACTGCGCAAATTTCCAACAGACTTAACTCTAAAATACACCAGACAGATAGGATGTAAGCATCAGTTACTTGATAACCCATCAGGATCTTTGGAATGCAAAATATGATCATTTCCATATAAGCCTCTTATAAGCAAGAGATACCAGTAATTTTATGAGAAAGAGGACTATAGAGTACACAAAGTGGTGACTTCATTTCCACAAACTTTTAGCTCCACTAAATAGTGGTGTCTGAACAAAGATCACTCCAGATGATCAGCCCTTGGATTATGTCCAGCAGAAGCTTCAACACTTAAAAAGCCCAATGTCTTGATGATAGAGTATGATTTATGGATAGCCTGCCTCATGTATCTTTTAAAACAATGGCTCAAAAATGGGCAGCATGATTTCCATGCTTATTCTCACAACAGTCTTGTGAGGTCAGACCAGAATCTCTGTTTGACAGACAAGCAGTTGATTCGAAGAGGAAGTGACTTTGCTGAAGCCACCTATCTGGAGCTAGAACCCAACTCTTAAAATTCCAGCACACTGGCTGCCATAGGTCCTTGTTTCTCAAACAGTCAGAATCTGGAAGGGAGGAAAGGAGGTGTTGCAAGATATCTGTAAGACTGTTTGTTTCCTTACCTTATAGCCTGATGAAGATGTGAAAACTTGCTGTTTGATATCTTGGCCTGGTTGGGAGAATATTTTTACAGTACAACCAGCCAGCACGCAATAACAAACACATGTGTTCACAATTCAGGCACATTACAGATCATGCCATCTCATCTGGGGATGTCTGGGGCATTTTCTTAAATTGCATGGGGAGGGAGAAGGTTTGGGCAAATCACCCCACCGTGTGACTAAAGAAAAAGCCCCAAATTCCTCCCAGATGGGAAGGGAGGGGCCAGAGTATGTGTGCTTGGTGAGCTCTTGCAACTTTTACCATGTGGGCCAGTCTGACACTCCAAGTATTGTCCAGATTGGCCCTTTGTTACATTTTAGTTGGTCCTAATGTAACAGTAGGATTGTGTGTTCTTCTTCTAATGGACTGACACAGCTACTTGCAATTTTGCAGGAGACATTTCAAAGAATCAAGGCAGCTGTGCAAGCTAATCTAAGCTTTGCAAAAGGTGGAAAATGGCAGCAGGGCCTAATTAGTAGATCTTAAACGCTGAAAAGAGTCATCAATCTAAAGAAGCCCCCGAATTAGCCATAGAGCAGCATCACTGTTTTGTGAGTACGTAGAGCAGGTGTTTAAATGATGACTGAGTATATTTTGATGACATCGTTAATCTCGTAATAAGCTCTCTAAAGCTGAGCTTGGCTCTTCTGTGCCAAATCTAAGCAGGATCATAACATACATGGCAGAGGCTTTTGTACTTTTGCAAACCAATAAGATCATGTTTTTGTACCTGCATGCCACTAATATCTTTCTGACCATAGTGGTCATTGTATGCTACTCCCACAAGTAATGTTGCAGAAACAGTAGTACCATTTGCTTCTCCATATGCCCTTTTGGGGGCAAGGCGCTAATATCTGCCGTTTGCTGCTGCAAATGCTAGTTATTTCCAAATAACAAACAAGTTGGGCAGAGGAGAGCAAACAAATGGTAAGTACTGAGTAAAGTAACCTTGAAAATGTTCAGACTTTCAAAATGTACTGGGAGTTATGCAGTACAGGAAAATACAACCTTCAAACCCCACCCACCCACACTCGCACTTAAAGATTAAAAAGTGATAGCACTATAAGTTTAAACAGTTTCTGGAATTTGACAGTGGGGGAGCTAGGCGTTGGGTTGTTAGTTATTTGATCAGAAACTGTACTGGAAAATGCCCATAACCCTGCACAGCCATATCGCCAAACTGCCGTTGCAGTGGCGCAAACCCCTGCTTTCTGCGAGAAGCATTGCATTTTCTCAGCTTGACCACACAGCACTTAGCTTGCTTGGAAAGTGTGTCATCCCAGAAACAGCCGAGTGTATTATATTGATTTAAACACACACACACACACACACACACACACACCCAAATGCACATTAAATGTGCAAAAATGTTTATAAGGGCCCTTAAGTGATCGGCCACAAACTTCTCACAACTGTGAAACCTGATTTCTTTGTGTGGAATGTCCCAAACAAGCCAGGGTCCTGTGTTATGTCTTATTGCTGTTTGCTGTGCCTGCCAGCTTGCTAGGGACTGTCCAGGTGGCCATCATGTCATCCTACCCACAGTACAGCATTTACTGACTTAAGATTCAGATGCAGCTAAACCCTTAGACAAATGATTCATTCCCAAGGGGATTTAAGAATTTGTTTAAGTGAAATGTTGAATCAAACTCTCAGGCCTGATGTGCTCTATGGAAATGACTATATTTATACACAGTTGGTTATGTAATGTGCCTTAAGGCTGTTACACCAGTGTGTAACAGCAGCAGAGCATACCATCTAATACTAGAGTTTCAGTGTTATAGCAAAGGGACAGCGTGTCCTTTTGCTCAGACTTAGGAGCCTGTTTTGCCCTTTGATAGATACAATGGCAGTTATCAGCTTTTCAGTGGCAGCACTCAGTTAAAACTCCTGTGCAGTGTGATTGAACCACATAAGATGGTTCCTGGGAAGGGGGGTTATAGCTTGCAAGACCTCTGACAAGGCGTCTTATGCAGCCTGCCTCGGTAGCTTCAGCACATTGAAAGTTAAGTGTGGCAGAACTGGACCCATGTAGTACTGTACATGAACATACATAGATTTGTAAGAGATAACATATTTATTTGTTGTAGGCCAGGACCACCACCATTCCTCCAAGCCTCAGTTTCAGAGTTGTCTTCCTCACTTCAGGCGTGAGTTTGTTTGATTTTTTTGATGTGTATGTGCACATCATACCTCTTTCCAGAGTGTACAGTACATTTCCTGGTCAGATGTTATCCATATAGCTCTCATCCTGTTTTTCCCACCTTGAAAATGTAGGGGCTGCAGACTGCCCCAACATTTTTCTTCTAGCAATGTTTGCTGGTGGCCTTTTATTTCCATGCTACTTTTTTACTACTGTATATACAGCAAGTAATTTCTGCATTCCCAATTTCTTGAAGTTGTGAGTGCTCAGCCTTTTCGGCCACGAATCTTCTAACTATGCAACATTCTTTAGTATCAGCATACACAAAATATAAATTTATAAACTCATTCTTCTGTTCCTGTTCCATAATAAATGTAGAAGCCATTCATTCCAGTGCAAAGGCACAGATTGATACAGATCCATGCTACCTCGAAGACTTCTATGCTTACATTAACACATCATTACTATTATTATTTTGTAATTTTAGTAATGAATAAATTTCTTCTGCTCCTGAAATCAACTCCTGATTTCCCTTCCCAAAAGTGCCTGTAAGCTTTCAATTTATTTAACAACATAGCCTGCCATGCTTTCTGCGACTACTGATGCCTGATTTAACTTTCAATTTTTAGCAATCAGAATATCTGCTGCTGTGGCATCAAGTTGAAGGCAGAGGAAAGAATCCATAACAAACCTGTATGTAATGTACAAACTGAAGCTTCTGTGGCCAGAATTGTCATCTAGAAAGACATGTATTTTTGGGTACCCTGACCACAATCTTGGGATTTTGACCTGGGAACCCCAAAATGCATTTCTTTCTAAACCTGTACGTTTAGCTCGTCCTTGCATTTTCACCCAGTGAGATTTGCAAACTGGCATGCACACACACCCCATACCTGATCACATACTGTGTTTGCAACTCCCATCAGTATCAAATACAATTTGCTTCACAGCATCAGGGGCTTCTGTTCAAGAATTGCAACTCCAAAATGCCCTTGAACACATGGAACTAGCTGAGTGGTTCTTTGGATCCCAACCAGACCATGCAAGGCCTCTTTCTTCCTGCTAATATCTCTTTTTTTGATGCAGGGGTGAAGGGTCTTCATCAAAATGGCACCACAGAGTGCCTTTTCATTACTAAATCCTATGAAAGGACTGTATTTGGGAGACATGTTATGTCTCGAGAGCTAAATTGCTGTGAGTAACCTCCAGATCCCTTTGTCAGCAAGCAGAGACAAATCGTTCTATGACAAGACAAATGCCACAAAAGGGTCACAGTATCTAACCTCCAGCTTAACAGTAGGAAAGCTACTGGGGCTTTATGCTATGATAATGTGCTCAATGGGATGTGTACTTTACACATAAACTTCCCCTTACTTGTGTGCAAGGAATCTTTGACCATTAGTCCATGGCACACCCACACTGTGTACTGTGGCTTAAGGGGTTGAAAGAAGAGGCAGGCATCAAGAGTATCTGAAGTGAGCCCATGCTGCTTTTAAGCAATTAATTACCATTTTAGAGGTGGGTAGAATAGCAGTTAATGTGAGGCAGTAAGCACTAGAATCAAATGAAGGCAATGCAGCTCAGTATGTTTTCTGTTGAACCAGCAGAGGCCATGGTGGGGGACAGGGCGGGCTTGGGGACAAGAGCCAATATGTACAGTGAAGTGTGCAGCCCTATTATAAGAATCCCCTATCACAACTTGTCACATGTTAGCTCAAAGTAGAAGTTGCTTAGGTGTAAGTTGCTTAGAAATTGCTTCATTCCATATTTTATCTCTCATGCAGGAAAAAAGGCCAATTTGTGAAAAAATACCTTTATCTTTGGTTCGCTAGTTGACTTTCCTGCCCCATGCTCAGATAGTTTTGACTATATGTCTTGAATATATTGTGGCTGTCTTCTTTGGTTGTTTTGTTTTTATTTAATGTAGTGTAAGACTGCTGTTTGAATCACCCAGGAATTTCCATTATCCTTGTTCTGAAAGACTGTACGGTATATCCAGGCCCAGCTGAAGTCGGACTGGTGCCTGAAAGGCTACCCAAATGCTGTGCCCCCCCTTTTGAGTGTACATCTACCCCTCAGTGCAACTTCAACCTTGCGTTCATCTTCTACCACCCAGCACACCTTCAAGGGCAGGGAAGGTCTTGGGAGGGGAAGAGGTTCCACTTCTGTACATGGCCTTTTTTTGAAGGAGAGTCAGGCAGTAGCAGAGGGAGGGTGGTGGAAGTGGCAATGACCCTTCCTTCAAACAGTAAAGGCATTTTTAAATATCAATCACATGATAGCCACCCCTGATGCTTTAAGGCTTTATTTTTTTTATTGCTTCATCTTCCAGCAGGCTAAAGCATGCTGTTATCTGAATTTCATTCAAAAGGGAGTTGTCTTCAGATTGTTTTCTGTTTTTCCCCTGTACTGGGACCAACACAAATGGTTCTGCTTACTTGGTTTGATTGACTTGTCCATACTGGGCTTTGTATCTGAATGTACGTGCTCTTTCGGTACAATAATGGAACAACCTGTGTGAAGCCATGTTGCAATAAAAAAAAGAGTAAGTGAGAATTTGATAGCCTATAGTTTAACCTTTGATTGACTTGATTGACTTGAACCATACAAAGCCCAGCCCCAAGTCACCATTTATGGGTGCTCTGCTCCATGGCAAGCTTTTCTCCTTTTTTAAGCATTATGTTAATTCCATGCCTGCTGTGCCCAAAAACTGTGATGTCCGTTGCTGTGAGGCAGTTTGTAGGTCCACCTCTTAGCAGTGACTGGAAGATTCCATTTGTGTGTTGAATAGGGTGGTGTGGTTACTGCTCTACCCTTGAGTAGTGTCATCACGCCTTTCCTGATGACTTCTCCCAAAGTACCTGCAATAGTTCACATGGCTGTGTTGTGCTGTGTCATCATGATGTGTAAACAAGCAATTCCTTGGGTAAGCAGAAGGGTGATGTAGTCATTCCCAAAAAGCCATTTGAGCCACCAAAGAAGTTGCAGGCGATCATTCTGAGAAAGCTCTTTGTTTCAGGACCAAACTATGCTGTGTTTTCATGTTGTTTTCACCACTCCTCAGGTTCTCATGGATTTTGTTTGTTTGCTTTCCGTTTTTGGTGTGTTTTCTTTCTTGTAAATGTAGTTGCAGAGGCTTCAGTTGTACCTCAGCAGATTTGCAGCAGGTGGGGGTGGAATGGACTTTATTTTTCCTTTAGCATAAAAAAATACTAAGAATTCAGATGCACAGCTACATTTTCTCAATATACAAGCACGTGTATACTGTATTTTGTCCTGCAGGGTTAAAACAGCTTGGCGAGGAAGATTTTTAGTGGAAAAACATCTGGAGAGGAAAGGATTAAGAAGGCTCCCCTTTATCTCTACCCCACCCCCAAACAGGTCTCCTAAGGCAGATTGCACCTTCCATATCTGGATTTGCAAATAAATAAATACTAAGGAAAAACTGCATGTGACTATCATACGTAGTTTGGTTTGTATGTTTCAAACCCATGAGTTAAGTTAAAGAGTTTCAGGCATTAATATTTTGTCTTCCATCCTTCATTGCAAAGAATGCTACACTGAGACTCCAGGTTGTAATTCATATTCCAAATCCACTCTAATTTTAGGAAGGGAAACAAACTCCCAAACTAAATGCAAGGTTTGCACTCATGGGAAAAAGATAGTCTTAAAGGTTAAACTATAGGCTATCAAATTCTCACTTACTCTTTTTTTTATTGCAACATGGCTTCACACAGGTTGTTCCATTATTGTACCGAAAGAGCACATACATTCAGATAAGTCCAGGGATTCTGAGTTTTATTACTGCAAAGCAAGAAACACCACTCGGCATCCCTTTAGCTTAAATATCTATCATCTTCTAGTGCTCAACTGTAGAGAGCAGCAGTATCCAGATGTTTGAGCTACAGCCTCTTTGCAATCCTGTATTATGTGCCAATATCTCACTTGCAGTTACAGAGGTACAAAAGGGACCCATTCATAGAACCTCCTGCAGGAAGTAGCATTGGGGTTTGTTTAAGAAGTAACATCCTATCTCTAGCTGTGGGAGTTCCTGACATGGCAGCAGAACAGGCAAGAATAAGTCCCCTTTCTCACCCCAGTGGCATAAGAAAGGAGGCTCAAAAAGAAAATTTAGAAAGTGATGTTCACAGACCTTTGGTACCCTTACTTTCCATGCTGCGAAAGGGATTGACAGTAGGTTTTGTCTGGCTTTTGGGTGGCCCTGTGTATAACCAATTGTGACTACTCTTAAAAGGTGACATGGCTGACAAACTTTCCCCAATTTATTATCTCAGATTATACTTCCTTGGTCTTATTGCAAATGGTATGCAGCTGGGTGATGGACAGAACGACTCCCAGGGATGTCTTGTAGAACTGGAGACAAGGAAAGAGGCTTTGATTAAAAGGCCTCTTTGGTCCCAAAACCTGCTCAGATCTCAGCAGGGATGTGGCACCTGTTCTTCTGAGCCTGGGAAGCCTCTTCAGGTTTGAGAAAGGAATTAAACAGCTTTCTTTCTTTCATAAACGAAGCAGCTGCAGGACTTGCTTCAAAAAAAATAACAAAAACTTTGAGAAATATATTTTAGCCCCTGACATTTCCCCTAATTTTTCTACCATACTTTGATGATGACTAATTAATACCATGCCTGATTTTTATGCCAGGTATGTTGTGTTGAACTCTCTGTGGCAGCTATTTTCAACCTTTTTCATCTCACGGCACACTGACAAGGAACTAAAATGGTCAAGGCACACCATCAGGTTTTTGACAATCAACAAGGCACACCATGCTGCTAGTGGGGGGCTCACATTTGCCCTACTAATAAATTACCTTCCCCCAAATTCCACACCTGTGGACCTCTCACGGCACACCAGTGTGCCACGGCACAGTGGTTGAAAATGGCTGCTGTATGGGCTCCTTGAGGTAGCAAATATATATAAGCCACTGCTTAGCTGAAGTTAAATGTAGCAAATGGTTTCCTACTACTCACTGACTGCAATTGCCTCCAATGTACCTCCAGTTATATTTAGGAAAGAAAAAAATCCCAAATACTGTGTAAGATATATTCATATGATTCTGCTTTGAATTAATTACACAAGTTTGTATATAAATAATTTTATAATTAATTTATTATTATTATTTATAATTACATTTCATTCTGGTTGTCAAGAAATCAGTGCCAAGCTTGCCAAAGGGATCTAATGAGTTAGTGCTTAGCATATGGGGGGAGCTGTCATCTTGACTCTGTAACTGGTACACATAAGGTTTGTTTGTTTTTTCCTGTCTAGCCATGTTCTGCAAGTAATACCCACAAAAAACTGAGCCTAGAGGTCCAACCAGAATTTGCAGTGATGGGCACCTATTCACTACTGTTCTATGTTGACGAAAGCATTTCTACCAACACTTTAAATGACCTGGTTTTAATAATGTTTTCAAAACATACCATCTCATCCTCTGTCAAAACAGCACGGCTGGGACTGGGCAGAACCCGGAGCAGTTTTAGGATTACATTTAAGGGCTTTGGATAAAAAACACATTTTTCAGGCATGTATGAAAAGAGTGTGTTCCAGTTAGATGCAACTCATTTAAAAAACAGTTCAAGGCTCATTCCTTCTCATCCATGCACTGCTATTCAAGAATGTCAAGAATGAAGTTCACTACACCAGCTTGCAGTTTGAATGGGGGTAGAAGAAACCATTACAATTAACAGGAATTAATAATCTCACCAATAGCTAGTTTCTCTTTCCACCTATTTTTATTTTGTACAACCCCAACCCCTTAAGGTTTCTCTATATACCAGGGATTCTCTAGGTAAGGGGTCTCCAAACCCCAGCCGGGGGCCAGATACGGCCCACAGCAAGCCTCTTTCTGGCCCACGGCCAACCTTTTGTCCCCTGAAAGCCTCTGGCCTACTCAATTGAACATGACCAGAACTGTGCTCTGATTATGTCTGGACGGTGTTCTGAGGACCAGAGAGGTTGAATGAATGAGCCCATTCATTCATTTATTCACTCATCTAAGTCCCATCTCTAATTTATTTATTTAAATGTTATATTTAAATTGTTTTTCCGGCCCTCCACACCACACCAGATATTTGATGCGGCCCTCTGGCCAAAAAGTTTGGAGATCCCTGCTCTAGGTATTCAGAACTGGATTCAGGTGTGTGTGATCAGCCCCAGATGAACACTGCATATGGATCCACAAGAACCATGGCTTGGGCCACAAATGCTGCATGACTCAGCTGTCACTGTCAACTGCTGTAGAGACCACACACTGCTGTAGAAGATGAGAGAATCCTGTGAGTCAGTTTAATCTCCTCAACCTCATTATAATACAGAGATTTAAACAATGGTGTTAGTTAAATCCATGTTTAATAACAGAGGGGATACCTGTGATCTCTTGTTCACCTTAAAAATATCCTGGCTTGTGTTTTCAGGCTGCTAAGGTGCCCGGTTTTACAAACACCACATCACCTTGCCCCATGAAAAACAAAACAGCTGGAGGTGGGCCTGCTATTTTTCTTAGAATATTGAAACTTCCTTGTTCATTTTGCATGGCAATCACAGAAGAGGAATGCCAGATTGTTAAAGACCCCCCAGGAGGGGTAATTGACTTTGAAGTGTTGTAGGCCTACTGTGAGAGAAATCCCTAGTTAATTCCTACCTTTTGTATGCTGAATATTAATGCAATCTTCATTTCACTCAGATTCAGAAAAATGAATTTCACTTACATTTCTCTTTTAATAACTTTTCCATACACTTTACAAAGGACCTTCTGAGATGCCGCTCAAACTGATACAAAATCAACTGAATAATAAAAAATAACAGATGTGCAATGTGGGATGGGGAGGACACATGACACGGCCTTTTCTGTTGTGGCCCCTAGTCTTTGGAACTCCATTCCCCTTGAGGGTAAATTGGTCCCTTCAATGGTATCCTTCTCCACTTGTTGAGGACGTTTTTATTTACACACACATTTCACTCTTTTTTGTTGATATACAGTAGTTTCCCTTATTATTATGTGCTTAAATTCTATTTGTGTTTTTCAGAGAATGTATACCACCTATGTATTGTGGCTTCCACCTCTTAGGAGAAGGAAGGATGGCATATGCCTGGATAAATAAATATATTAAAAATAAATTATTTTTCATATACTGCCTCGAATGTTGTCACTTCACACATCTGTACTTGTGTGATAATATTTAAATGTTCTACACCTTCAAGCATTCCCCCTCCCATATGTTTACAGCAGTGTTTCTCAAACTGTGGGTCGGGAGCTAATTTCAGGTGGGGTCTCTATTCAGTGCTATATTTTATTTTTAATATATTAGACTTGATGCTGCCATGGTATGTGACTGCATTTGGGGAAGTGTTATAGACCTGTACTTTTAACAAGCTACTATGTATATTCTTTTAACAATAATAGTAAATAGCACTTACTCCTGGGTAAGTGTGGGTAGGATGGCAGCCTAGGATTGTTAAAAATTTTCCTGCTTGATGATGTCACTTCTGGTGGGTCCTGACAGAAAGTCTTAGTTTATAGAATTAGTCAGATGATAAGAGTATCATCCAGACCAGCCCTTTCTAAATATGAGAATGTTCTTGTGTTACTTGTTGCTTCAGGTCTTGCTTGCAGAGTAGTACTGTTTCATTTAATTATGTAAAAATAAGGAAATGACTGTTCAAACAATATCTCCTCCATCCCAGCTCTGCCATACATTTACAGATACATGCACACCTGGCCCCTCCCCTTCCTGGTCAGTATTCTCTATCTATCACATGTGGAAGTGGTTCATCTAAACCTGTGTTTTTCAACCAGTGGTACTCATACCACTGGTGGTACTTGAGGTGGTGTCTGGTGGTACACATGGGACTCACAAACTCCTACTGCCTGGCTGCGAGACCAGCAGTGCAACGCAACACGCAGCAGTAGAAGGCTCGGCTCAGCAGGCAGACCTCCAGCATATGCTTTTCACAAGCTCAAAAAAGCCCTTCTGTCCACTCTAAGCCTCATACCGGTGTTGCTGCATTGCATCTGGCCTTCCAACCTAGGCGTAACTGACAATGGCATCATCAACAGTTACTTCCTGTGGTACTTCCAATAGGTGGACCACACAAAGTGGTGCAACAAGGGACAGGTGTTGAGAAGTACTGATCTAAACTGTCCCTCTACATGCACTCAAAATCTAGCATGTAGAGTCAGTCCAGTGAAACACACACATCCCACAATTTTAAAAAAATAACCAGGAAGTGAGGTGAAAGAAGAGTAGGGGCTGTGATGTGCATATGTCATGCCTGTCTTGAAATGCATGGGGTGGTCAGATGGAGAAGGTACCATCTGAACTGGCCCCAAACAGCCAAGATATTTAAGTCAGAGTGACTTGTGTAGATTAATTTAGGACCATGAGAAGCCTCCCATAAAGTTACTTTGGAAACGGGGAGAGGGGAATCCTTCCTTGGCTATGTTTCCACTGAACTGCATGAAGAAAGTGGTTATAGCATTTTTAGGGTAAACTCAAAGAAAATGATGAAAATGTGCCACAGCATGGCAATCCTAACTTTTTGATCTGAGTACTGAAATATAGATATGTATTCCAAGTTGGCATCTCTGCCTCAAAGCTGTTAATGACCTCAGGAACTAAAGAATAAGTGTTTGCCTATCAAAGGGTACGTTTTCATCTGAGAGTACAATTTGAAGGGGCACTTAATAAGGGATTTGTAAAATTATGGTCTTTCACTCCTGATTTGGAAATTATGTCTTGTGCTGCAGTACTCAACACTCTGAGCCCCAAACAATGGTCCCTGAAGTCCTTTAGAAACCTGTTTTTGTAGATCAGATGAACCTCATCGAATTGCATTCTAGTTCTGTGGTGCATGGATTCCCATGTGTTGGAAGTTCACAACTATTTCAGGTTGACTTTCAGAAGTCTGAAAAGGAAATTGTTCAACCATGCAGAGCTTCCTATATTATGGGACACTAGGGTTATATTTCAATAGCATAATTGATGTGAACGTGTCTTTATGTTTGCTTTGCTTTAGGTTAACACCATGCCAGCAGGTGACATGGCAAAACCACTTCTTGGCCATCAAAATACGGATAGTGTTCCCAGCCTTGCGCCAGTTGCTAGTAACAGGACAGTTGGAATTTTGGGGAGTGGTGATTTTGCACGTTCCCTATCTATGCGCCTGGTGTGTTCCGGTTTCAAGGTGGTGGTTGGAAGCCGCAACCCAAAGCGCAACGAGTGCCTCTTCCCTACAGCAGCTGAAGTCACCTTCCAGGCAGATGCTATAAAGAAGACCGATATTATCTTTGTGGCTGTTTTCAGAGAACACTACACCACACTCTGCGACCTTAGTGATGAGCTCTCTGGCAAAATACTGGTGGATGTTAGCAACAGTACTGAAATCAACCATCACAAAGAATCTAATGCAGAGTACTTGGCATCACTTTTCCCTGCATGCAGTGTGGTCAAGGGATTTAATGTCATATCGGCATGGACATTACAGTCAGGTGCTAGAGATGGGAATAAACAGGTACTGTTCTTCTATCAGTTGTATGTATACCATCATGTCTGTCAGGTTCTTGAGAGACAGGAAAGGTGGTGGGGAGCAAAAGAAAAACTACAGTGCAATTACTGTACAACAAATTTTACTCATACTCAGGGCTCTTAAATTTGTGATTCTGCCACACAAGCAGTATGCAATCTTCTGTCCAACACAGGATTTGGCTGTCTGTTTTCTAAAACTAAAATAGCTACTGATACCAAATTTCTAGGCTCTGTGGATGTAAAAACCATGGTTCTGGGGCTGTCCTCAAGTGGGATAAAGCAGGGATAAGGAAACTTGAATATTAATGGAAAGGAATCCCATAATCCCCTGCAATGTTGCAGTGGATCTTAGAGGCCACTTCACAGAAAGATTTCAACTTACCACCATCTCCATACCAGAAGCGGCACATGAACTTGGACTTACAGGCTACTTCCAGCATGTACTGTTTGTTCACAAGGTGGGTTCTGCAGTTTCTCAGCTGTGAGAAACTGTTGGAGAGGTCATCTTTCAAAAGCTCTCTCCCACGAGGTCCTATATGATCGTTTTCTTGTCATAAATGTTAGCTACACACTTCTTACAGCTGTCTTATGAATGGTTTGCTGGTAATAACTGGTTATGGGAGAGTTTCTTTTATATGTAGATGTTTTATTAGATGAATTGTTAAGCCACTTTGCAATTATTTTATGATAGGAAAAAAGAAGGGTATGAATTATATAAATAGTTCCAGGTTTTGACATTATAATTAAGGAGGTACTACGTTTGCCAGTTGTGATAGGTGTGTTCCCCCCCCAAATCCAATTTAGAACAGATCCCTTTAAATTGAATTAATTTTGGAGGAAATTCATTGAAGGATCTAAATTATCCAATTTGAAACTGACCCCATTCTTAATCTGACCCTTGATGTTCCCCCTTAACCTTGAGGAGGCCTGTGTGACTGCCCCCTCATCACAGGATGCAGTGCATGCTTTGCTGACATGGCTCCTCTGGTGTTAGAAAGTTGGATAGGATTGGGCCCTAAGGCTGCAATTCTATACACACTTGCCTAGGAACAAGCCCCATTAGACTCAGTGGGCCTTACTTCCAAGTAGACATGCCTAGGGTTGTGCTATAAAATATCTTTAGCTGAGTGACAGCCCTCACAAACCATCTGCTATGCTCATGATGTTCTGGAAGAAAGAGGCCCCAGTTTTCATGGGCAGAAGAACCAAATATGACTAGAGACAGACAATGAGGGACCCATTAGAGAATAGGTACAAGAGTGCCATACTGTTGTTGGATAGGCAGTCTTCACGGGGCAAATTCCTTCACTTACATGCCACATTCCAGTGCTTCTGGTCTTAGCTTGCCAGTTGTTCACAAATCCTCTGTTTACTTCAGGTCCCAATTTGCTGTGACAACCAAGAAGCCAAGCGTGCAGTTTCCGAACTTGCTCACATGCTGGGGTTCACACCCCTGGACATGGGCTCCTTGTCCTCTGCTCGTGAGGTTGAGAATATTCCCCTGCGCCTCCTCCCTGCCTGGAAGATCCCCGTCTTCTTGGCCCTGGGTCTCTTCCTCTGCTTCTACACCTACAACTTCATCAGGCAAGTTTTGCACCCATATATTCGGGAGCAAAAGAACAAGTTCTACAAGATGCCTGTGGAGGTTGTCAACACCACACTGCCTTGTGTTGCCTATGTCATGCTGTCCCTGGTCTACCTTCCTGGAGTGCTTGCGGCCATCTTCCAGCTGTATTACTGCACAAAGTACAGGCGCTTCCCTGATTGGCTTGACCAATGGCTTCAGCACAGGAAGCAGATAGGCCTGCTCAGTTTCTTCTGTGCAGCCTTGCATGCTGTCTACAGCTTTTGTCTACCCATGCGCCGGTCCCATCGGTACCTGTTACTCAATGAAGCCTTCAAGCAGGTACTGTCGCATTACGATTCTATAGAATACTGACACATGTACTAGTTGTTTGATACTGTAGAGTGTCTGATGTTAAAGCCCCATAATGTCTCACGCTCCAAGTTACCCAGTTTTGCTCTGTGGCTGTGAGCTGGCATACCAAATTAAGATCTTTTCTGGCAAGGAAGTACTGGCTTATGGTTGATATTAAGGTCAAACATATCAAACACATTCAGAATACCCAGAACATCATAGAATCCCGGATAATCCTCTGTTTGTGGGCTCTCATAGGCATTTCACTGCTCAGTCCTGCAGCCAGAATGCTGAGCCCTGGGCTTCATGCTCTGCAGTTCTAGGACTTTTAACACTGACATCATGCCATGTTTGCCTGCATTCAGGAGAGCTAGAAACGTGACTTTTTTTTAATATGAAAGCTGAGATGGCAGGAAAACAGATCTAACCAAAATGTGGAGTTAAATGTATCATATTTGAACTTGGATGTCTGTCAAAACCCCTAGACAGGAAAGGTTTATGTCAAGAAGTAGATTAGTATACAGGTCCAACCTTGTTATACACGGATTTTTTATACACGGATTTGACTCAACACGAACGGCCCCTGCAAATGAGAAGGAATGTGCTGATTCCTGGAGAAGGAGAAAAAATGCATCCCTTTACAATCATAGTTATTAACAGTATTTATATATTCAGTATTTATATACCGCTTTTCAACTAAAAGTTCACAAAGCGGTTTACAGAGAAAAATCAAAGAACTAAATGGCTCCCTGTCCCAAAAGGGCTCACAATCTAAAAAGATGCAAAAAGAACACCAGCAGACAGCCACTAGAAAAGACACTGCTGGGGTGAAGTGGGCCAGTTACTCTACCCCTGCTATAAAGAGTTTAAAAACAGAGAGGGCAGCTGGCTGACATTCCATCAATTAGTCTCTCTCTAGGCTTCCAGAGACTCCTTCCTTCCCTCTGAGCCAGTGACCCCTCCCTCTCCCCCCCTCGCCGCCTCCCCGAAGCTCGTGAAAGAAAGATCATCACTTTGCATTGGTGAAGGGAGGGATCAAAAGTGAAGTCTTTCTAAGCGTCTGGAGAGAGACTGATGGATTTGTTAAGGTTATAAGAGATGGAACCTTGGCTTTCCCCAGGTGTGAGCAGGTTGCACAAAACAACATACACAGCAGAGTCCTTTAAATGCAGCAGTTGTATTATAGAGCAAGGGTTTTCACAAGTAGTCAGTAAACAGTCCAAGTCATATATGATGAGCAGTCAGTCCAGTATTAACAAATCCAAATCAGCTTTCTACAGTACACAGTCAAAGTTCAGTCCACAGTCAGTAACAACATATACATACATGAATCTAGCCTCCAAAGTCTCAGGCAGCAGTTCAACAGTTATCTCCTACTACACTCCTACTACTGCACTGGACGTTCAGCAGACTGACCCTTAGGTAGTCTGAATAGCCAATCCGTGTAGGCTCAGTTACACCCAGGGTGTGGTAGTCACAGGTGCTGGTTGATTCAGCTGACTCAGCAGCCTGCACCTGTCCCTGAACCAATTTGTTAGCTGTGTCTCTGGCTTTCACAGAGCACTGAGCTAACAGGATTGTCTTCTTAATGACTTTCTCTTACATTACAAAGGTCAGCAACTGTTTTTAAATTGCCCAGCAAAGGGACATTGTTTTTACATGGATTTGCTTTAATGCGGTTTTTTGCCATCCACGTGAGTTCTGGGAACAGAACCCTGGGGAATAAGGAGACTCAACCTGTATATGTAGCATAATCCTGTTTACACTTACACAGAGATAATTTCTCTATGTTCATAACCTCTTAATTCTGCACAGACCTTCACAAACAGTAGTATCCCATTTCTAAACTGTTCTATGGAAGTTCTAAGCTTGTTCCATTACCTTCTACCACTGAATGCAATGGAAGTTAATTCCACTTTGGAAATTTTCACATCGCTTTCTAAAATGTGTAGATTAATATGAGATGCAGCAATAAAGAGCACTTTCAGTTTTTTTCTGCCTGCTGACATTGTCTCCTACTTGGGGACTGAGATGTAGTCGCCTTACAGTATTCAGTGCACACAACCACCCCTGATTCCAGCTGTGTTTCTTGTTTATGATGCTTGCAAATAAATCCCAGGCAAGTCTCCTCTGCACGTTTCGCTCTATTCTAGCCTTTTTCAAGCAACATCTTGCTTTGTGAATCACATCGATTTAATGGAACAAATGGATGGGTCTGAGTGTCGGTCTCCGTAATATAGTACAAATCCCATCTCTTTTTTTTCCATTAGCCTGAACGCTTCTCTCCTAAATGCACTTAAACCAAATTCCATTAAGCCCCTGAGCAGTCAGGTATTCCGAGAGCTATGTTTGTGGTCTCCATTTGAAACTGGAGCTGACTTGCCTCGTTAATTGCAGACCTAAATGGCAAAGCATGGTCTGATCTTGCAGGCACCAAGTTATTGGCAAATCCCTCCAGAGATCAGTGAGAACCATGGGTATCTTGTACCTCTCATGGTTGTACTTTAAGCTACATTTAGAAAATCATATTTCGTGCACATTTTACTATGGGGGTGTGTGCCAGGAGAATATGATCTTTGTTCCAAATCTAGTTGTCATGCTTTCTAATCCAGCCATAAGAGAACCAAACACAGACATTACATGCTACATTGTTCTTAACCATTGCACCAGACAGAGCGGGTTGCTGGGACCCCCAATCCGACAACAGACATGTTCATGACTGATGCTCCCACTTAAAACACATGTACCTAGCAGAGAAAAAGAATGTGCCAAAGGTCTGCTGAGGAGTCCAGCCTCAAAGCAGCCTCAAATGTACCATTTTAAGGCTCAGTAAAGACAGCACTGAACTCCTGAAATGACTCCCCTTGGACAAAGGCACATTTAAGCAACCACCATTTAAAGGTATACAGACCCAAGATAGAGAGAATCTGAAAACACATGCTTGTCAAGGAATTATTGTTGTTGTTTCTAAACAAGTGAGTTGCACATGGCCAACATGAAGCAAAAATAAAGTCAATAATGGAGTGTGAAGGAAGATTTATTGCAGAAGATAATACTGTGTGGCCAAACAAGAGTGCATTGCATTGAAAGCAACAGTGCAGACTCATCTGGTTCAGTATAGGAGATAGATGGCGCTCACAGTAGTCATTGGTCAGTGGAACAGTTAAGTCCCTGGATTTTAGTGGGATTCAACTGTTTGGATTGTAACTGCTTAGTTCTCACCATCTTCAGCACACAGTTACCAGGCTACAGTCACGCAGGATCAAAAACCGGTACAAGCAGAGTGTACTGTCGATATCTTTAGGCTCCCAATTTGTCCAAATAGGTGTGCTCTTTTTCTTCAGGTCTCTCAGAAGAATGAGAACGCCTGGATTGAGGAAGAGGTCTGGAGGATGGAGATTTACATTTCTTTTGGCATCATGGCTCTCGGTTTGCTTTCATTGCTTGCGATAACATCACTTCCTTCCATTTCTAATGCTCTCAACTGGAGAGAGTTCAGCTTCATTCAGGTAAATGCTATGTGTGTCCAGCATTTTAAGGGGGAGACCCTGTTCTGAGGGCAATTTCAGGGCAAAACCAGACAAAATAGGACTACCACTCACATGCTTGTCTCATTCATATGTTAAGCAGGGGAGACCCTCTAACAGTGAAAAGAATTCAAAGAAGAGAAGCACTTGCATCATATAAAGCCGAAGTCTGCCTCTGGAAACCAGTTTTGGTCTCTTTTGTACAAGTATTAAATGGTGATGTTAGCTTTTACAGAGATAGTATTCCTAGTCTAGAGCAGGAGTTCCCAAACTTCTCTAGGGAAGTTGGGAACCTTGTAAGACTTTGCAAGGTTGGGGGACAGTGCTGCCACCATGAAGAAGGAACTTTTTAACATACCTGGGGGTAGTATCTGCCATCTGGAGAGTGCGGGGGGGGGGCTCGCAGCCCCTCTATAGGCCACCCTGCTGCTCAGAAAGGCTCTTATCTCTGATTGTGAACCTGGAAGTGGGTCATGATCAGAGATAAGAGTCTTTCTGAGCAGCAGGGAAGGCCCACATAGGGGGCTTCAAGCCCCCTCCAGATGGCTGGAACTACTCCCCAGGTAAGTTAAAAAGTCCCTTCTCAGAGGCAGTGCAATCACTGCAGCGCTGTTGCCACAGTCATTATGTGGTCACTCCCCTTAAGGGGGAATGGCCCTCTTCCAGTTCCCCTGGTGGTTGACCCACCAGTTTGGCAAGCACTGGTCTAAAGCTTATAAAACAAAATCAGACCTATTGAATAGTGGATATTCCAACACTGATTTAGAAGGGTTTATGCCCTTTCTACCAGAAATTAGTCTTCCAGAAACGTTATGTGGGTGAGAGTTATATAACTACATGGATGCCCCCCATTCCACTTCCACATGAGACCACCTCCATGTAAGGCACATAGTAAATGAAATTCATATAGATTGTTTTGAACCGGTATAATCTGTGTTTCAGAATTGCACTGTTTTTTTTCATAGCTGCTTGTATTGAGACTCACCCGATTCCTGGATGTCCAGAACTGTCTAGCAAGCCAAAGCTGAATGGCACCTGGACTCTCTTTTTAGCCAGCTCTACATGAATTGCATCTGCCAGATCAGCCATGATTTAATAGCCCTATGTATACAGCATGCTAAATTCCTGGCCACCCTGAAACCTCACCAGGTCCCCTAGGGTAACTGCAGCCCACCTCTAACATAAGAGACAGATGGCAACTATCCCAGGGTACATGATTCTGAAATGAAATGTGAGCTGGGATATGTTCGTAGTTTACAAGGTATGGAAAGGTTGGTGCCTTTCCTGGACAAGTCTTCATATGTTGGTTTTCAAAAGAATGTCCCTCATTCCCAAGCCCTTTTACAGTATTATGTGACAATATGACCAAACCATAAAAGAGTAAAAGAGAAAATGGCCCAGATCCAAAGATTTGGTGTGCCAGTGGCTTGGGTTTGCTCAGTGATTTTTAAAAAGATTTTTCCCCTTCTTTGAAGGTTTCACAATATTCCCTTGGGTATATGGCACTAATTGCATGCTTCTTTTGATTCCAGTAGTATGGCAAGAAAGTTTTGAAAGACACATTTTAAAACTGAGATTCAGATGGACTCATTCTTAAATATCAAAGGTTCATCATAAAATCTTCAGTACTAACACTTATTTTATATTAGTATCAAAGCACCATTTTTGTTATTTTTCCTTTACATTTCTTCAGATTTTTCCAGTTATTCTATCAAAAAAGTTCCCTGCCTTCAACATAGGCCTTTGCTTCTTTCTACGCTGCCCCCCAGTGGTGAAAGATTGAGTGCATACATACAAAATATATTTTAAGTTGCAGAATTAAGCAAAGGTCCAGAATATTCTCCTGTGTATGCCTTTCTTTTACATTTCTAGTGCTATTGATTTACAAAGCCCTGTGCAGCAATGTGATGTTCTTGATTCAAAAACTGAATTTTTAGGTTGGACTGAGATCGAAAGTTTACAGTTGACTTTTTCACTAGCTCAGCCTGTACTGTGGCCTTTCTCACTTTACAATTGGGTATTAGCATTGCCATCTTCAAAACTGGGTTTCAACTGGCTTTCCAGCTGAAGTCCACTGCAGCCAGTCAAGACCCAGTTGATTCCGCTTTCCAGCTCTGCTACACATTTCTACAGAATTTGTCTTTCTAGGATTCTTATGGTGTGGAGTCACATGAATGGTTCAACAAATGCTCCCGTTATGGGCCAGAGCCTCAAAGCACATGGATCTAGATATAGCTTGAACCAAACCTACTGTTATCTTCCCTACATTTTTAAAGATGTAATTTTAGAACTATTAAAAACAGGCAAGTTTTTCCCACTACCAGTAGTTTCCCATAAATGTGGACCTGAATGGGAACAAATACTCTGAACAGGTTTCCAAAGTCCTTCCAGTTTCATTTTTTGTTCACAAAGAACTTGGCTGCATAATCATTTAGACAGACATAATCAGCTTGCAGTCATTTTCACACAATCATTTATAGTCTGATTCAATAAGTTATAACAGTGTTTCCTAAACTGAGGGTCTGTCCCATCCAAATATCTCAACTCCCTTCTAATGCCCGCTTTTTGGCTAATTAACACCCTCTTTAAATCTAGAACTGCTGTGGTGTGCAAAGGAATGAACACAGAACTCCTTATCTATAGCAACTACCCACATTTATTGCTATGAACACTGACACTCCCTGCAAGTCCTCTTGTCCAGAGGCTTTCCCTCCCCAAAACTCCACTTAACTCAGTGGGTGAAGGTCTGAAGCCTCCAATTCAAGTCCAATCCAGTCTCCAAAGCACAGTCCAGTCTTCCCAGTCTTCTGTGTCCTCCAGCAGAGTCCTGGCAGTTCCCTTCTCCTGTAGGTCTGGGTCAGGTAGCCCTCTGGGTCTGGTGCCCTCTGGGTCAGGGTCCAGGTTTCCTTCTGGCTCAGGGTCCCGCTCTCCCTCTGGGTCAGGTAGCCTGCTCCTTTGGTCTTTCTGAAGCTGCCTTTTATCCTTTGTGTCCCATTAAGTGCAAATGCAGCTCAACTGTGAGCTACCTCCTTAGCTCATTCAAAGCCCCATCAAGGTCAAATGAAGCTCAGGTGTCCAACCAGGTCTCCATTGGCCTTGATTGATTACAGCTGTGGAGCCAGCCCTGCCCTTCCCAGAGCTATCAAACAGCTGTCGAAACATGGGATCACTGTCAACACCACATCATCCACCTGATGATCTTCTGATCTTCCATTACAGGGTCACAGTTGTTGGTGAGTTGTGAAACTGACAAGCTGATAGCTAAGGAAGAAAATGTATTGATCCCTATGGAAAGCAAAACTGAGCCACATGTCCACATCTACTCATGAGTAGGGGACTGTGCCTCAGTCTGTCTTGAAGGGCAGGCTGAGAGGAACGCAATGCCCAGTATGATGAATGGAGGCCCCAAAAAGCGCACAAGTCATTGTCGGCCCCCAAGCTGACAAGAAAAATGTCTTGAGCCCTATGGAAAGTGAACCATGCCACACTGTGTTTACTCATGAGTAAGCAAACGTGTCTCAACTCCTATCAAAGGCCAGGTGAAAGGAAGGGCTGCAGGACTACCAGAATGGTCCATATCCAATGAGCATGGAGTTCAACAAATGCTCCAGCAGGTGGTTCTCTCCCTTCAATAGTAAAAAACAGACTGGAGTGGCTGATAAAGTGCAACTTTTTTTTTTTTAGTTTTGTAAAGCTAGGTGGGTCCTGATAGTGTTTTAAAAAGTGGGTCCCAGTGCTAAAAAGTTTGGGAACCACTGAGTTATAGCATCCACCTGCTATAACTTCAGTTAGCCATATCTATGTCCCATTGAAATTAGTGCAACTGTGTTGTTTCAGTGGGATTTAATAAAATTTACCTTAGTTAAGCTGGAACCTTTTGTGTTTGGGGCTGGGCCCATTTCAAAGCTGCTTGTTCATGGAACAGCCCAAGACCATCCACATTTCTTCAGAAATAGATCCCATTGAACTCCGTGCAATTTACTGCTAAATCATTGTGCATAAGATTCTAACTTATGCAGGAGGTCTGGTCTAGAGGGTAGAGCCTCCATTTGCCTGAAGATTAACATCCACAAGGTCGCCAGTTCGAGGCCACCGGCACCGTGCGACCTTGAAGCAGCTGGCAAGCTGCAGCTGAGCTGTTCCATCTGCTCGGAGCGTGGGAGGATGGAGGCCAGAATGTTAAACCAGATCGGAGTGTAACGGCTTGAATGTGGTGGTTCTTGAAAGAGAGAACCTTCTTTCAATTTGTAAAAATCCCTGCGTGGATTTAATAAGCCTGCCTGTGTAAACCGCCTTGAATAAAGTCTTGAATAAAGACCAAGAAAAGCGGTATATAAATACTGTATATTATATTATTATTATTAACTTTAATCAAGGTAGGGTGATCCCCAGTTGTTGCCAAGTTAATGTATGGAGGGCTCTGTAAGCAGCTTGGAGAGATACAGAAACATTATAATTGTTTTAACCTATTGTGGTTTTTTTCTTCCTTTTCAGTCCACCCTTGGATTTGTTGCTCTGGTCATCAGCACTCTGCACACCCTGACATACGGCTGGAGCAGGGCCTTTGATGAAAACCAGTACAGGTTCTACCTGCCCCCTACCTTTACTCTCACGCTGCTGGTACCATGTGCAGTAATCCTAGCAAAACTCTTCTTCCATCTCCCTTGTATGAACCAAAGACTACAGCGCATCAGGAATGGGTGGGAAAAGGGCAGGTATGTCAAGTTTGTCCTGCCTAGAGCAGCAGGGGAATTTTCAAGTGGAGAAAGCACCAGCACTGTGTGATGTAATGCCCCTTTTCTATTACAGATTTTAAAGAGCACTATGGAAGTTTTTTCTTAATATATAGTTTGTTTTTTAAAGCTTATAAGTTTGGTATCACTAAGTGGTGAGTGGTAAATAGAATCTTCGGGATGTTTTAAGGGGGGAAAAAGCATTACTAATAGCCAGTTTACACACACTATTTTAAAAAAAAAATTGGTAAATTTCTAGAAAACAAATGGTTGCCTTAAAATACCAATGTGACATCCCCTATCTACTAAAATTGAGTGTTGGGAGAGTTAGAACAGGCAAGAGAAAATATTTCTTTACTCAGCGTGTGGTTGGTCTGTGGAACTCCTTGCCACAGGATGTGGTGATGGCATCTAGCCTGGATGTCTTTAAAAGGGGATTGGACAAGTTTCTGGAGGAAAAATCCATTACGGGGTACAAGCCATGATGTGTATGTGCAACCTCCTGATTTTAGAAATGGGCTATGTCAGAATGCCAGATGCAAGGGAGGGCACCAAAATGAGGTCTCTTGTTATCTGGTGTGCTCCCTGGGGCATTTGGTGGGCCGCTGTGAGATACAGGAAGCTGGACTAGATGGGCCCATGGCCTGATCCAGTGGGGCTGTTCTTATGTTCTTATGACATTTCAACGATATGATTGAAAGATATATAGAAAAATAGAATCATTTTGTAGATACAGAGCCAGATTCAAGTAAAATGTTGGATACAGCTTGAGAGCAGTTCTCGAGAGCTGTCCTAACACATAATAGTTTGTTTCTGTCCTGCAGTGGTTCTTCTGCATAACATCTTGCTCACGAGTACCAGTATTTTGGTTGACTGCTAGACTATGACCCTGAGCAGGGTTTTTTTAGTGAAAAAATTATTGAAATTATGTCAGTTTCAGTGGCACTTAAACTTTCAGGTACTTGTTCATCATCACCAGTCCACTGGTCAACCAAAATGGAAATTCTAGTACACTCACAAAAACTTAGTGAAAAAATTCTCTAATTTAAACTGGAACAACGGTACATTACACACACTGCTGGCACTAAAACAGCAGCTACATACTCATGGGGTTAATCTACCTGTTACTTCTGTAATGACTGCTCTCATCCCTTTGATAGCTCTCAGTAAGTGAAACTGTAGGTTAGCTACAATTTCCTTTTAATAGGTCAACATTTAGCTAACATGAACTTTCAGTACTGCCTCTGTTAAGCTTGTAACATGTTGGCTACCACATGAATTCACTATTTCTTGCAAGCAAAGGCGTAGAAATTGGACAACCTCCATTCTAAAGGGTGGGTAATTCCAAACTGGGGTTTATCCTTGATTGCTATTCTATGTATGTGAATCCCTAACACTGTCAAATTCTTGTGTTGTTTGTTCCTGTGTTCCAGCCTTGAACCCTGTTTCCTTATCATTCTCCCCTTGTCCACTACCCTCAGGTGCCATGGAGAAAAATTATTTAACATTTCCTTAACAACAGAAAGCTCTCTGATATCTTTTATTTTACTAAGTAAAGACATGAAAAATGGTTCTCTGTCCTCAAAGGGCTCACAATCACAGATAAGACAGCTGCAAGCAGCCACTGGAAAGATCCTGCAATGGGATAAATGGGGACAGTTGCTCTCCCAGATAAATAAAATCCAAATCTAACAGGTGTCCCTTTACCCAGGGGTAAGCTAGGGAAGGGCTTGGAAAGATCTGAGGGACTTAAAGAAGCACATAAGTAAAAAAAGAAATGGACCCCCACTAACCATTTCCTAGTACAGGGATGGTTGAATCTTGACCAGAGCCAGGGTTCAGAGAAAATCCTTCCTTCCTATGACTGGCACTCAGTTCCAGCACGCCACAGGACTTCATGTTCCCAGATCAGGACAATGCAACACCCCAGCCAGTCATATCTTCATGGAAATCTGGACACAATGTCCGCCGGGGCATTGTACCATAAACACGACTGGCCAGAGTATCATGATGTCCCGATCTGGGGACGTGAAGTCCCACGGTGCACCGGAACTGTAAGCACCAGTTGCTCCGGGGACCGCATTCCCAGTGTGCAGCAGTTGCAACTTCGAGCACCACACGTGTATTTTTGTGTGGATAGGTGTGCCTCTTTCACATCCACCAGCCAGCATTGCTCAAGGTAGCACTAGACAAAGCAGAGGAGAAGCAAAGGAGCAGCTGCAATTGGAATGCTGCCACTAGGAGACACAGATGGGCCTACAGTGTGGTTGTCCCTCTGGTAGATAAGGTGCTGAATAGGAGCTGACACCACAGAAGGCAGTATGATTGAAGAAGTCATTTTCACTATGCTCTATAGCCAAAATGATATAATCCCCACCACATCTGATTGCTTTGGACTTCCACAAACCATTTGATCATCTCTCTCCATGTGATCGTAGGGCAGCCACTGAGTGTGTCATTTTAAGTTATCAGCTTCAGCAGTGTCAGTAGAGTATTCTGAGTAGTAAGGCACCACAACCCCATGCTTACCATGTTTCCCTGAAAATAAGACACTGTCTTGTGTGGTTGTTTTTTTTTTTTTGGCTCAAAAAAACACACTAGGTCTTATCTTCGGGTAGGTCTTATCTTATTTCCTGGGACTTACTCCCAGGAAAGTGTGGCTAAGATTACAGCCTGTGAATCCGAGCCTATGTGTGTCTACTCAGCAGTAAGCCCCGTTATAGTCAGTGGGGCTTACTCCCTGAAAAGCACGGCCAGGGTTGCGGCCTGAAGCTGCTGCTCAGCGTGCTGAGGAGAGCGACCCTGCTGGCACCTCCACGGGGAAGGACACAAAGGGGGAGGGCGGAGAAGGGCCCAGCGCCTGTGGGGCCACTCTGCACCTGGACGAGTGAGCGTGTCAGTCAGTGAGGACGCCGCAGGCTAGGAGAGCGAGTTGGGCTCCTCTGGCCAGGCCGTGGGCAGAGGCGGGTGCAGCTTCCTTGTATGTGGGCTGGCGGTAGCAGGAGCCTCCCTGTTGCCCCCAGCCTGGGCGGAGGAATGCAGGCTGCAGCATTTGCATCCCCCCCCACAACTAAGAGCAGTTGAGTACCCTCCCGTGCTGTGTGCAGTCACTGCGCGCCCCGTCTACTCAGAAGTAAGCTGAGAAGTGGAGGCAGCTGTCAAGCAAAGATCACAACTAGGTCTTATTTTCGGGATAGGTCTTATATTTCAGCAATTCTCAAAAAACACACTAGGTCTTATTTTGGGGGAAACACAGTATTAAATCTTCATTCAGTGAGGTGCTGGGTTGAAGCATTCTTCCTCAACTATTTGTGGTGTTATGATGCCAAAGCTCCATCTTTTGCTTAAAGAAGTAGTGTGTAGCCCTGAAGCACAAAAAAAGCTTTTCTGCCTGCCAGATATAGCTCTCAGTTCCTGGACACGTAAATGTGCCATGGTTTAATAACAAACAAATCCAGCCATCCCCAAACCACCTAGAATATGAGTAGGAGAAACTTGATGGAAGCTAGGTCAGCTGTAAAAAAAACAAATGGTGGTATGATCTGAATAGAACACCTGAACGAGAGGTCAACTGACAAGCAAGAGAAATTGGAATGGAGATGCTTGAAGCTCACATCAGTATTAAGTCCAAACATTTCTTAAAATAATCCATCATGTGGACATTTGGCTGCTGTTGATATACATGGAGGACATTTGAGAGCCAGTATCATAATAGTAGTTCAGGTTTATGGTCACAATACTGCAAAGGAAATCCTTTGCACACACAAATGGATTTGTATTGTGATGTGTCCTTCACTGTGCAGCATGAATTGCCCAGTGAACTGGTTGGCTGTCTTTTGATGCAGTGGGGAAGGATGTACTCAAGATCATTAGCTGTTGCACATGAGTAGCTGCACCCAAGTAAAGCTGGACCAGAGACTATGGGTCATATCCTTCATCCATTGACAGAAGCAGGTGTTTACAGGGGAGGGATGAGAAGGAGAGTTTTCACTAATATCTCCCCTTCCCTCTCTTACACATCCTGAAAATCTATTCCCAAGGACTGAGGAACAGTTAAGAGTAGATATTTGGGGACTACAAAGAGACGGGGAGATTGACAAAAGTTGTCATTGCTCCTGAAAACACAGCTCCTTCTGCAAATGGAAGAAGCACTTAAGACACAATCCACTGTTTCTGTAGCTATTCTCATATCTGATGGACAAAAGAGGCTGTAGTCTCTAGCCTTCTAGATCAGATCTCCACCACCAAATACTATGATAGTGCTACTATAGTAAATACTTGAGGCTGCAGAAAATCTAGTATAAGCTCCAGCTACAACCAGCTCTTATAAAAGTAATATGATCTGATTATCTTTACTACATATCACCTTAAATCTGAAACCATGTCAGATATATAGTGCAAGACTATCTGTACCTCAAGAAGCATGCATAACCACCCCTTTAAAAACTAGTCAGTTGCTGTGACTTTGGCCAGACATAGATCATTGCATGATATACAAAGCTATATGCTGCAAAGTTAAGGATTAGGGTGCATTCTGTGCATGTTTTACCATCTTTTCTCCAGCTGTTGCTGTTCTAGAACCTCCAATTTTTCCCCCCCAACTTTCCTGAGTTCAGAGAAGCAGTTTGGGGAATCTGGCCCAGTAGCAGATATGTAAACCACATTTATACAGAAGGGTGGTGTGCCTCATGCACTAGTGTCAGTGCCTCCTCCAGTGGCCTCATGGTCACTTTCCTTTACACAACTCTTATGCAAACTCTGCAAACCCAGGGAAGCGAAAGGCAATTACTCTGGCAGAAGCCCTGCATGTACGCCTTTGGATACCTATCCATTGATCTGCAACTTATCTAATTCATGGTCAAAGGCGCATCGAAAACATTCCTAGGAATTAGGGGGGAAAACTGGAGCAATTAGATAAACAAGAATTCTGTTTACATGTTGACACGGCTAGACTAAAATGACAAATTCCGGTAGCAAAAATGTGTGCGTAACTAAAGATTATTTCATTCAAAGTTATCATTCTTCTCATGGGCTTGGGAAGCCAAAAACAAAAGGAGCCCTTTCACAAGTTCTACACAGGGATGCAACTATGGCCAAGAGCAAAGCAATTGTGTGACTGTCTTGAGCTTTAACAAGAATGGTTCAGCTTTACCTGGAAGTTTTGTCCTTCCTTGGCAACGGTGCAGTGACTCCGGAAAGTCCAGTTCTCAGCTTGTTGAAAGTGGTACTCCAGCAGCTACAAGTACTCTCATACAGGGCAGCTTACCTAGTCTCGTGGGAATCCATGTGCGCCCTCAGAGTATGAATGTTCTGAGGTATGATAACAGGATATCAACCATGTGAATATCACTTTCATAGATTTATACTCTGCTGTACACCTTCAGTCTTCTTTACTCAAGGCTGCAGCTGTGAAGTCCAAGAAGCATCTTTATTAACCCTTTGTGTGTGTTTTCTATTTTCTGGTAGACAACAGAGCAACTACTACCTTGTGGTACAGAAGTCACAGATTTTAAGCAAAGTTTGCCTTATGCAAGTGGGCCCCTTGTTCTACAGTGCTCCTTTTACTATGTCTAAAGAAGGTTGTCAGTCAGGAGAGCAAGATGATGGCTGTGAACACCCCCCCCCTTAGTGCCCCTTCTAGCAATTTTGAAAATTTAGTTTTCAGAGGTTTGAATTTGGCAGGAAGGGTTAAACATAGATTTCAGTGGGAGAGAAAATGCCGTCATTGGAGAACGTATGAGAACAGTGCAACTGCATTTCCTTTTGAGGTCCACGTCTTCTGTCAGATACAATCTATTTTTTCAATTTAAATAACTCACTAAAAGAACCTACTTCAACCCAGATAATATTCCCATCCTTGTGGAGTGCACTTGAGGAAGACCTAAACTTAATTTGATGGACCTTCTGGCCATGTTAGCAAAAGATGATCACAGACATTCATATGCCACTCGTAAGACTAATGCCAACTGCTTCACGTGGAGAATGTCAATGAGGTCAAATTCAGAGTTGCTCTTTAGGCATCTTTCCTGAACATTCCTGCTTCCATGAGACATTTTAAGTTATGCTGGTTTTTGTTAAAGCTGAAAATCTTTGAAGTTGCAATAGAAAAGAAAAACATACACTTTTATGAATAGGTTCTGTATTTTTAACCCACCAGTATCAGAATATAAGACTTACATAATGCTTGCTCAAAGATAGACCCATGTTATTTTCTACCCACATTCTGTATGGATATATTGCTGCAAAATGAGAGAAGAAAATGTATATAACCTGTATCAATGTTTTCTGCACTGCCTAATTGTGCCTTGAGAGTTTTAACCAGTTACCATCCTGCCTTGTAGTAGAACTTCTGTTCTTCCTGCTGTCATCATGTACAAAATGTAATCAGGATTTTATCTATGAGATGGAAACATTGAGGCTAGCAAAACCCTGCTGTTTTCCTTTTTTCCTTATTTGCAGTATAAAGTTATTGTAAAGTTACTTTGCATTATCTTCCAGGTTTGCAAACTATAGTGCACATCTCCATCCCTTCCTGGGTAAGGGGGAGACACTTAAAACAACTGCAGTGTTCTAGGGAAGGTAGACTTCCCAAGGCACAAGGGCATTCCCTCATGCTACCCAAGGCTTATTATTTGAACCACAACTACCACTTCCAAGAAAGAAGCAACACATAAGACAGGAAAGAAAAAAGGAGAACGGAATAGGTTCCATCACCCTCAGTTCAAACACCAAATAGCTATCATCTAAAGGGCAACTTTGGAGCCCCAATGGCATACTTCTGCTTAGGCCAGAGGTTCCCAAACTTACCGTGATCACGATGCCCATTCTCCATAATGCCCTGTAATGGCAGCTGCACATGCAAGAATCACATGAAATCTTGGCATGGCCAAGATGGCAGCACCCAGGAGAGCTGGTAAGAATAGGCCACCAGGGACAACTCATGGCATCCTTGTGAGTTCGCCACAGCACCCTAAGGTGCTGCGGTGCACAGTTACGGAACCACTGGCTTAGGTAATCAGATGCCCTGTTAAGGAGAGAGCTATATTATCTAGATCAGGGCTCTCCTAACCCCAGCCCACGGGCTGGATCCAGAGTTTGGAAAATGCCCTTACTTGTGCCCGGATCAGCTTGAAAGAAACACAGTGCCACAGCAGAACAGTAAGTGCCGCTCTGGACAGGGAGGGCTTTTTCAGGACACAGCAGTTTCCAGTTTGGAGACCTCTGATCTAGATGACACCAAACAATGGTTGAGTCAAAGCAGAAGCACACCTAGTTCTACTTATTGCTGTCTTCTGAGGAATACATCTGTGGCTCATAATTGGAAGGAATAATCAAGGAACAAGGTATTACTGTTCCAAAGAGTAGAGAGCAAATCCATGCTCAAGTGTATTGAGACCAATACACTTGGACACCACCACAGTGTGGTGTCCAATAGAATAGTCCACTGCAGTGTCTTAACAGGGTGTAAGGAAACATGTTAGTAGGTGAAATGCAACAGACTTTGCCCAGTCATTCCACACTGACCTGGGAAGATTGAACAGCAAAAGTCATTTCACGGTGTATCTAAAGAAACTATACTCATGGGTATATATACACCCTTTGTCAACTTTTCTTTTAAGCTACTACCTTCAAAAGAATGCAACATGTCAGATCCCCCAGCTGCTGGTTAAGAGATACCGAATTTATTGAGCTTTTTTGACAATCAATCTTAAATGTTAATTTAGACCCAAATCCTAACCAACTTTCCAGCACTGGCATAGTTGTTGCAGTGGAGTGTGTGCTGCATCCTGCAGGTGGGTGACATTCACAGAGGCCTCCTCAAAGTAGGGGAATGTTTGTTCTCTCACCTCAGAGCTGCATAGCCCTTATGTTAGTGCTAGAAAGTGGGTTAGGATTAGGCCCTAATATTCCTGAATTGAAGGTTAACCTCTGCAGGTAGCGTTTTAAACTATATGGATTTGCAAGGGAATTTTAGCAGGACTGCTAGTTTCCATTTTGCAAAGATTTTCCTTTTAAAGTGCTAGGATCTGGCAACTGCTTAATTCAAACTAGGATGTAGGAGACTATCAGTCATATTTTTCCAAAGGGTACAGCCATCATCGGCTATACACTTCAAACAATATACAACTGGATAGACACAAAAGCATTCTAGATACGTGCATACATTGCAGGTGTGGGTGAGTATAATATTTTGTACCTTCCTAAATATACAAGTTATGTTCAGTGCCGACAATATTTACCCACAAGTAAACCCCCATAAGTTTCAGCCAGATTTGCTTCCACATAAGTACACCAAACCTGAATGAACAACATGAAGATCGCATATACCTTGGGCTGAGAATGGATTTATGCTAGCATATATAAAGAGGATTATTACATTGCAAGAGGCATTGGAGTTTACACTGAGTTGTTGTTTTTTTTTTAATCACTACACATTTGTGTATGCAGCCTTTGACAGACATCACTTTTTTTTTGGTTCCTTGTTCAAGACAAAAGGACAGGCTGTACCAACACCTGTTGGCTTTTGCTGCAGACAAATCTCCTAGTGTGTACCTGTTTCAGCAAACTGCTTTGCCTTTACAATGGAACTAGTTTCTCTGTCATAGCAGCGTCCATCAAAATTTCAGAGACTGTTCTCGGCAAACCACATATTAATCAGAACAGCTCCAAGGTGATGTGAACGCTCATAAGTATCAGCAAATTAAACATATTTCACCCCACTGATACCAGCTTGAGGTAGCCAAACACCAAATTATCTGTTCATATAGTAGCGTTCACTTAAAGCTTAAGGAGGGAGTAGGTGGTCAGAGAGTGTCTCTTCCCTGCCCTTGCAGGAAACTGTTGGCACATTCAGCTCAGCAAATCCCAATCAACAGTTGCCTTGGGGGCAAAAGCAGCTGACCTCCTTGCTCTCAGAAGTATGGGGGGGGGAGAAGAGAGTTAGACTGCACATCTTTAGACTGCTTTCTCAGAGTTCAAATCCCTTCCCTCCCCCCACCTTACCATTTTTGGGTCAAAAGATTGGCTTGAAGCAGTTGGTGACAGGAGATATTAGAAGGAGGGGTTGCCTAAGAATTGGGACAAATGGATAAAAAGGGAACAAAGGAATAATGAGTGCCCGAAGACACAAAGGAATTGAAGGAAGTCTTTTACCCTCTTTCCATAGCTTATGTCATAAAAAGAGCTTGCAAGGTGTTAAAAGATGAGAAAAGCTTTGGACATGCTCTACGTACACCTCTCTAATTCAGGTGTTTTCCCAACCATCCTGTATGTACACTGTTCCCTACATACATACAAGTTAGGTTCTAGGAGTCTGTACGCAAGTCAAAAATATAGGTCAAAACAACCAGTTCTTGACAGTCCAGTGCTATCGTGCCTGCACAAAAGCACCATTGAAGGACCTACCACACCTACAGAAAGCGCCAACACAGCCATCCATAACTCAAGTGTATTAAAATTAACTTTTCTAAAGAAGGTCCCACTTCTGTGCTCTTTTCAAATGTGTGTCAAAAGTAAAAATGTAGCTTCTCCAAGTTCAGTAGGAGAATGCTCTTCCGGCATTTATGCGTGCTTTTTCCAACAGTTTTTGTGGTACATTTGTCCTATTTTCCAATCTAGGTACAAACTTATTACAATTGCTGTGCTTCCTCCAGCTATCCTGATTTATTCTGTTGGAATATTCCCATTTGGTCAATTTATTTCATTTCTGCATTCACTCTAGAGACTGTAGAGCAGTTTTTGACCTTGAAGTCAAAGAGCACTTCAAAATTCTGTGCTGCCTACGATAAAAAGTACTTCCATATGACCACAACAAAGCGACCCATGCTCTATAATCCAGTTTATTTTAGGGCTGCAATCCTTATTGCAACTACTTAAAACCAGAATCAATTCAGACATTACATTGTTAATAGAGACTGTAGATGAAAGAGTTGCTTGTGCATCCAACCCATCACCAGGAAAAAAAAAATTAAAAGGATCATCTCTGAGTTCACATATTGCCAAGACTCAGATTTGACCTGAAGTAGACTCCAAAGCACAAAGAGATGCATCTCTCCCATAAACGTGTGATTTTTTTCAAATGTGGAATCCCTAATAATCTTAATGAGATATCCTTCCAGTTGGACTAAATTTAACAAGTAAATATATTTAGAACCATAAATAAGTAAATATATTTAGAACCAAAGAGTCTGAACAGTTTTACAGCCACCATTTTTCAGTACTTCAGATCTAGTAATTTTTAGGTTTTTAGCTTGTTCTTTGTTTTTGTTTTTTGAAAAAGTGTCTAACCCCCATGGCTGAAGCAGAAAAACCTTGAAGAAGCACAAACTAAGTATCCCAAAAACTAAGAAATAAAGGAGGATTTATATGAGAGCTTCTCTGACCTGACCCTTTACACCAACTCCCATCGTCATACTTCACAGCCATGCTTGCTCTTCCCACTCCACCCTCCACCCCCCAGTCAGTCTTACAAACTTGAATTCCACAAAATTTCACACTTATGATGCCCACTGTTGGCAATATGTATTAAATCTGAACACAGGTCTGGTGTATTTGATGGTGGATGTAAGGTTTGAAGAAGATTTGTATAGAAATCTAAAGAATTTCAGAATTTGTGCCTTTGTGGTCATTGTAAAAACCAGTAGCCACTTAAAAAGAAAACTTTTTTTTTTTTAAAGTAACCAGTACCTCAGACAGCCATCATACAGAATCATCATTGCCAGGAACACACATGACTCATTGCTAAACTCAGTCAGTGATGTGCCCCCCCTTTCACACTGGCAGTCCTGCTGACAGCTGGCACTGGGTCCGGGGCAAGGTGTGGTTGCCCCCCCTCGTTCCTGAAATAAATTTGTTTCATACTGTATTGTTTGTTTTGTCATGACCCAAGCCCCCTGGTCACCCAGGCGCCGGGGATTTTGCCGTTCCTGCCCCCCCATGCCTGCACTGAATTCACAAAATATGAGTAGTTTGTGAATAGTTAACAGCATAAAAATGCTTATCTCAGGATTGTTTTATTTTCACAAGTTTTACATTGGCAAGTAAAACTGGACAGTGTGAAAACACCAGGCAATTGCTAATACTGTACTAATAAAAGTGAACCAATTTTAATAATCTTCAAAAAGAATGCAAGAGAGACAGTGTATCTCTAAGAAGGGGTGCCATATCATGAAAATCTGAGCTTCAAGTGTACTTGCCTCACTTTCAAACAAAAAACCAAAAGAGCACAACAATTGCAGGCTTCAAACTCTGAAAGCAACTGAGCTGAACAAGTATACCTCAACAAGTAATAACTGAGTGTTACAGAAACATTCTGACAGTTATCTTCTATCATACAAAAATCATAATTAGCAACCTGCCATGACATCATGCTACCATACTGGAAGCCAATGTCCGACCCCTATGATCACATATCTGTGCCCAATCAGAAAACCAGGAGAGCAGTACAATTTTCCACACCTAAGATGCTGCTAGAGATTGTTGGTGCCCTCTATAGTTGTATGGTTAACTACCAAAACAGTACCTTCCCCTAAAGAACATAAAATTTTCTACTGCCGCTGAAACCACCCATCTCTGCTCCTGTGGTTTGTTGGAACATGGTTTCTCTTAATAAAACCCTGTGCTGTAAATCCTGTTCTCTTGTACGTAATAAAAATAATAGTTTTGATTACAATTTACTTTTAAACCTCTGATCACAAGTCATACATAGAATATTTTACAGTGAAAACACATTGACACACCATACTTGGTCTCAAAGGAATTTTGGATAATAGTGTATGAAAGGCAATTCAAAACAGACAATTCAAGTTTCCCCTCTTGGGTCTTGGATTCCAATAAACAAAGAGGCACAATACATGTAACACAATCCTTTAAAGCTGAAGAATTAAAAAAAAATCTCAAAAGATACAAAAACAAAAAGATACCCTTCTTCCAAAGTCTTTGCCCTTCTTCCAAAGTCTTCACCAGGCTGTAACAGGATTCGCTTTATATTTTCTGTAATCATCCATGCAGAAAAATGCCAACTCCGTTTCATTTGCTGAAAGGAAAATTTTTTAAACATATTTGGTGAAAACATGAATTTTCAAGCCAAGGAACACAATATCAACATTAATTAGGATCACAGATGTTGATGAATATGACTAAAGGCTATTGCTCGTCACCTGCTTGTTTGTTTTTACAGCAGATTCAAATAAACAAGAATGAGCCCTGCACACTCAAATGTAAATGCATATTGCAGCTAGAAGGGGAGAAGGAGGGCACCCTGGTTCAAAAGAACATGTTAAAAAAACAAAACAGCAAACCAGCCAGGGGCTACAGAACCATTCCAATAGCATTCAATTAGCTTTTTAAAATAAGCCACCAATACTTGCTTCAGAAATCCAAGGCAACAAAGCCTGCATTTTTAAGTTCTGCTCAGGGAGGTGGGGGAGGGGGAAGAGAAAGACTATCCCCCTGAAATTAACCTGTAGCCATAATAATTTAATACTTAGAGGATCAGTAGAATATTTTACCGATCACTTTACATTCTCCCTCATGACCCATCAAAACGTGCGTCTGAAGAAGCTAATTTTTTGCCCTGCCAATGATTAATTCATGAGGCTTCAACACTATGCAAAGTGAAAGACACAAATTGGCTTCTCCAGCAATACGTTCAAATGCCGCTAATTATTCACAGGGGAAATGGCAGAGCTAAAGGACCCACAAAAGTTCGAAGCAGTCACAATTCTTTCCCCCAGCAGGTCAAGGACTCCCTCTTCTAAAACAATAAGTCAGCAACATTACTGATTCCAAGAGGAGATGGAGATGGAGCTGACGGAGAGCCATCACAATTCTACAACACGGAGTTCTTTTGAAGTGGCGAGCTGCTAAGTTCCATGCTTGCTTTTAAAAATTACTAAGCGAGAAGTTAATGAGGTCTGCCTGCATTATGCTGAAAGGAGCAGGGGGGAGACAACTCTGAATCTTGACTGGGAAACCTGCAGAAACTGCTGGCAATGAAAACTGAATACCAATTTTCAACTTGCTGCACACTTGGGAGAGAGATGCATTTAAACTTTGTCAATCAGATAATGCCTGCAAAAAATTATCACAAACATTTCCAGCTATGGGCCTGTTCAGATAACATTTCACATCCAGGTTCATACCCCAGTGTGCCTCAGGTTCACACACTCCCTTCACTACCCCCGTCAGGCGAAACAGGAGATCTCATGTTTATTTGAATATGGAATCTTCCCAGTTCTGTCATTCTGTTTCCTTGTGCTAACAAGTGCTTGAGCCCAATGTAAGCTACCATATGGTTAGGCCCATAGAGGAACAATGAAGAAAGCATGTCTCTTCCCAGCTGTGGAAGGTGGAGGTTTTGTTAAACTGAGATGTCCTCCTTTATATCTTTATGGGAATTGGTCATGAGACAACTAAACTTACTTGAGAAATTTTTTTAAGCAGCATTTCTCAATGTTTGTTCTTCACTGTACTATTTCGCATGGCCCACCTATTGGAAGTACCACCAAAAGTCACTGGTGATGATGTCTTAGTTACATCTGGATTGGGACGACAGATGCAACACTGGTAAGACTCAGGGCAGATGGGAGGACTTTTTGAGTACTCTACCTGCTGAGCTGAGCCTCCTATTGCTTATCACATTGCATTGCTGGTCTTACTGCCAGGCAACAGGGGTCTGGGAGTCCCATGAGTACCACCAGAACACCACATCAAATAAAGTACCGCTGGTTGAGAAACACTGCTATTTCTGCCCAACATTGCATATACACAACAGGGATCAAACGTACACACCTGTGAGCTTGGCAGAAATGGGTTAAAGTAATTTTAAAGAGAAGTAAAAGGGTGATACAGGTAGGGATGGTAGCCATTCTTCTTTGACACAAAGTCTTTTTTCTTAGCATTTACATTTAAATTGTTCAGATAATTTTAATATGAGTTTCTCTAAATAAGAACCCCTTTGACTTAGTGATGAAGATTCTGACCAAGGGAACATAGCATGCCACTTCAAGAACCCAAGGTTTCTATGGGTTTGAGATGGACAGTCCATCTTTCGGTCAAACATTCAACCAAAGTTGTACTACCCACCCTCCTGTCTCCATCAGCACAATTCACATTCCTAAGTCAATCACAAAAGTGGAGTAGAAAGGCTTCTCTCCAAAGTTCCTCATAGAACTCCTCCATTGATTTGTTCTACAGGAACACTATCACTAGACTATGCCTTTCTTACAACTGCCAAGGCATCTGCTTCAGCACTACAATTAGATAAAATGCAAAAGCCATTTATATTCTAAGATCTCACCAGCAGTTGTAGAGTACCAGCAGCACAAGGCAATCCTTTAAAGAGTTAAGACTCCTGGCCTCTACCACCCCAGCAGGAGCAAGTGGTTTTTTGCTCAAATTGCTGTGTATGAAGTCCTCTTGCATCTACAAAGACTATAGGATATCTCCCAATTCCAAAATTAACCATATGGAGAGATGCTCTAACATTCACACTACAGTATTTAGTATTTAAAAGACCAAAAAGTTAGGATGCCTGCCAATATCACTCAAATGGCTGGATTGTTCTTTTGTTCATTTACTTGGAGCTTTGACTCTTTCATTTGACTACTTCAGAGTTTAGGTGCAGAAGAGGAACTCAAAAACACTTTTTTCTGCAACAAGAACAAGTGGATCTAATAAGACGCTATCATGATCAGCTCTACAACTCTCTTAGTAGTCACTGCTATTGAGCTATGCATGCCCACAATTTGCAGGACGCCGTAAAGCATTTGGGCAGTGCTGCTATGTCCTTGTACAAAACATATGGCAAAAGGCTGCATTGCCTCACAGAATTTACACTGTGGGCCAATGGATAGGAAAAAAAGCAAGAAGCCATGGAGGACAGACAGTAGATCATTTATATCTATTTGATACAGTCACAAAATCCATTAGTCACAAAATCACAGAAGTAAACATAAGCATGTTGGTTACAATAGACAAGTGTGTTTTTGTGTTGGATTGTAACCACAGAGAGTTGAACTAATCCAGAAAGTCGCTGGAAAAGAAACGGGTATTAAGAACCTCTGCCCAGATCTGGAAGCATTTTGATCTGGGTCTTCCTTCCACTTGCTACTCCCAAGCTGCTTCACTCACATGTGCTACATTTTATGTGCAGGATGCTCTACATCCAGAGTGTCAGTACAAATCTGGCACAGCAGCAAGATCTCTGGGAGCCTCAGCTATTGCCAGACACTGAAGTTGCCACAATACGCTGTTCTTGTATACTTCTTACTACAAGGCACGTTCTGCGGCACTTGTCTTCCAGAAAATAAGCAAGTATGCTGTTATAATCCACATGCGCTTATACTTCTGTTCTCTCAAGTAATGTGGCTAACTCACTGACACTGCACCAAACATTATTAAACAGACTCATCTCATTACCCCACACTAGTTCCGCCGCTTAAATTTCCAACCAAAACATCAGTTTAAATGTTACCGAAAAGACTAAGCAGACATGGTCCTAATAACCAAGCTGTCAATCACTTAAAATTACCCTCAGCAAAATTCTAAGGATGTCTTTTTCTAAAAAAAGACACTCTATTAGCACTCTGAAGAGAGAAACACAGAGCCCTCAAGTCCAATCATTTGAATGTACATTCAGCCCCCTCCTCCCCTCTTGAATAATTATCAGGTTGCATACAGAGCATCAGGAACAGCATTTGCTTTTCAGCCAGCTATCCAAACATAATCAGCCATTCTCAGGATAATGACAGGCACAATGAACAGAGTCTTCAGTCAGCCCAAATACACTACCTACCTACTCCAGCTGCTTTCAGGATGCTGTCCTCTAGCAAAATGAGTTCCTCATCGTCTTCTAAACTCACAACAAGTTCATTGGTCTAGACATGACGGAGGGGGGAGGAATGAAGACAAATATGGGGTTGTCAAATAAGGGCTGCCATTATATCATAGTAAAGGACACACATCTTCCAACAATGGATTAAATTTAGAATGATCAATAGGGAAGTAAGCAATCATAAGATGTACCTTGGAGCCATGTGCCTGATGAATAATCTTCATTGTGTCTGAAAAAAGAGTTAGCTTGCTATGAGATACAGTTTGATACTAGACATTCAAAACAGCTCCGTATTACTCCCAAATAATATGTGCATTTCAATCTTCCTGCAGATTTAGTGCCATGTGGTATTTTTCACCATAGATTCTTTTTCTCCTTCCAAAGCAGGAAACATTGTTTAAGTGGTCTGAGGAAATCTGTTAGAACTGGAACTGTTGCTAGATCAGGAAGTTCTTCTTTCCTGGTGTTTCCAAAGCAATCTCTTTAAACTCTAACAGTACCATCCCAAGAGCATTTACTCAAAGTAAGTCCCATTGAAATTAAGCAGTTCCCAAGTAACTGGGCACAGGGTACACAAGTGCAAGTACTTATGCCCACTGAACTCAATGGGAGTTTCTAATTTACTTGGAAGTAAAACTGTTCTGTTATTTTTGTGGTACGAAGTTCAAAAGAGTCACCTAAACACTTACCACAAAAGGACTTGTTGGCTGATGAGCAGAAGTAAAGTACATTTTAGAAATGCCTCCTCAGAAAAATACAGAAATTATTGAACTTTCGGCACGGAGTAAGAAATTCAATCTTTTAAAATCTCTCCCAATGCAATAATACGAATGTGTGTGCTGGTCTTATTCACAGCTTTGTGTTCACTTCCCTGTAAGTAGCCCCACCATTTCTAGATATTCCGGTATATTTAGAAAAAAACAAAATCAAGAAGTCACATGGAAAAATACTGCATTATGCAAAACAAACTCTTACAAAGACAGGGTCAAGAACCTATTAATTGCCACCCTGGAATAACCTCCTAGAACCAGCTGTGTTCTTCAAGCTAAAAATGAAAGAAACATCCTTGTGTAAGAGCACGCATGCATCCACCCACCCACCCACCCACCCAAAGCTATCTTATTCCCACAACACCCTGAATGCAAACATGGAACAACTTTGAAATTATTCAGACACAAATCCAAAAAGTGGCATTACCACCTCTTTAGGTTTCCCATTTCAAACCACAACAATTTCCAACCTACACTTGCAGTCCTCCTACTTTCATTTTTTTAATGTTATAATACATAAATGTTTCTCTTATAATTAATATGGTTAAAAGTAGAGCTGAGCACTCAAAGAACAAAACAAGGAAAGAGCCCTTTAACTGTTAAATTCACATGATCATTTACAATTCCTGTAAACCAAGTTCATGTGGTTTGAATTGGGATATTTCTGCCTGCATTATTACAAAACTTCAGCCTAGTTTCAAGAAAAAAAGCTATTTTCCAGTTCAGAGATACTGAAGACAAATTCTGCATACATTTTTTACTTGTTCTTGCTCACACAGCATAATAACTTAATTGTGAATACAGGATAAAAGCTAGTAGTTTAAATTCACAAATTGTGTGGCAAACACACCTAAGAAAACACTCCCCACATTCAGGAACAACAACATCAATTATCCAGGTTCTTTAATTTAGCCATGGTTATGGAATGCCCTACCTAAGGAAATTCATTTGGCATCACCTTTTTATGCTTTTAGGAGAGTAATGAAAAAGACTATCTGGGCTTAGCTGGTGGGGGGGCACTTTATTTTTAGCTGGAAAGTTGTATTGCATAAGGCAGCTTTTTGGCAGTTATTGAATGCTAGGTTGTTTATTATAACATTATGATATTTTAAGATTTAAAATACTTAAGACACACCGGAAACTACTAGAATACCGGGTACCACAGTTCAAGATAAAAAAAACAAAAGTGTCAATTCATGGCTTAGCTTTTCTCTTGCCATATGGCTACTGACCCAGGCAACTAAATTGAGGGTGAAAGAATTGAACTGTGAAGCACTAGAACTTCACCATCTGACTTCTGGAAACCAAGACCAACCTTCCCTATGGTTACCAAGTCATTCCCAGACCACATATTTTAAGATCTTCTTAGATCTTCAACGAGGTAGAAATCAGAAATGTTCTGCTTGCCAGATAGCAGATAGCCTATAAATACATGGCAAAATTTAAAATAAAAAAGCCAAATACACAGCCTGAACCTTACTTGTTTGCAATTCTATTAAAATACAGTTCTGCTTCATATTTTAAATGGTGTATTATTTAGCAAACTCATACTTAAGATGTTCTGTTTACCTCCAGCCTCATTTTCACCCTCTTCTTGTTTACTATGCAAATTATTTCAACACATAAGCCCCTCATTCCATGCTTTCAGCACTTGCTCAGCTCCCCTTCCTGACCTCACAATTAGTCACTGTATATTGAAATGCAGGAGCACGGAGAAGAACTACCATTTCAAAGGACTGTGGGTCATGAGCAGCACAAACATGCAAGCCAAGTTTAAAAGGCACTTTAGGAGGAGGATAAAAAATTAATACTCAGAAGACAACGCCGCCAATTAACACCCAAATGAATAATGTGCAAGCTAATATGTAAGTGAAGTTCAAAACGTAGGACTGCTATTCATTCGGTAACTTTGTATCTTCAAGTTCCACCTGTAATGAACCGGAACTTCTTACTTTCTTCCTTCCCAACTCTACATCCTTTCTCTCCAGATTACTGTGTGTTGGTTTCAAATGTTTCTTGCACTGTCTGAATTTAAGCCATTTTAAATTGGATTCCTTTATTGCCTCTGTTGTTTTTACAGATAGCCCATCATCACATAGAAATGAACTTTTCATTTCTATATTTAAAACATTTTATCCCACCCATCCATCTACTGAAGGGACCACCAGGACTGTTAAGTATATTAACACAATGAAAACCATATCAAATGAGAATAGAATCCATAAAAAACAAGAGGTATGCACTGGCTTTCATACCGACACAATATGTTTGCTGTGATGCTTTTGCCCAGGCTCAATAACACTGAGCTGATAGGAGACTTATATACAGTCTGGAGTCTGGACAGACCTCCAGAACAGAGCCAGTATGTATGTTGAAGATTTACAGTGCAAGACTGAGGTCAGAATTGGTTCAGCCGGAGGCAAGGAGAAACTCTTCTGCTTACCTCAGCAGAAAACCTCAGGATGCAAGTCTGAGGAAATGGAGCGGCTTGGAGTCGCTCCACACTGCTCGGCGAACGGGCTTGGGATCCGGCATAACTGCCAGGTCCCAACCCCGCCTCACGCTCCCTGCCCACCCCCTGGAATGCCCTCCACTTTCCCTCCCCCTGCCCCAGAATGACTCTCCTGCCTCCTTCCCGCCCTCCCCAGACCCCTGTGTTGGCCAAGCTTGGCCAACACAACCTTCTCTCCCCACATCAGTGCAGAGGCTGGATACAGCTTTGGTGGTCTGGTGCACGTCCCTGAGCTGGCCCAGCCAACACACGAGGAGGCACACCGGCCTAACTGATAGTTAGGATTGCGCCCTTAGTGTAGAGGATCAAAACATAAACCAAGGGACAGAGTAAAACAGGCATTAACTCAATCAAATGCTAGGCAAACAGAAAGTTTTTCACTGCACGCTTCAATGCAGGCAGAGACTGGGTCAGATAGGTTTCTCAAGGCAGAAAGTTCCACAACCTAGATCAGCAGTCTCCAAACCATGGGACTGCTGCGTTAGGGAAAGCCCTCCCCGTCGTGAGCTGAGCTACAGTTCTGTGTGGTGCTACGTTACCTTTCAATCCAATCTTCTCGCAAAGGCGCTCCAGTCAACCACTTTCATCTGGAAATCCAGGCACAGAACCTACTGGGGCGACAGGCAGCAGAAGCAGCTGCCCGGTGCAACTTTGCAAGAAGGTTAGATAGAAAGGTAAGATCGCGCCATGTGGAACACTAAGCTTTGCTTACAGTGAAGAAGGCATTTTGCTGGCACTGGATCCAGCCTGCAGGTTGGGGTTTGGCACTTGCAGATCTAGATGCTGCTACCAAGAAGGCCCTTTTCAGACAGCACAAATAAGAAAGAATATGGCCCAAATCCTAACCAAATTTCCAGCACTGACACAGCTGTGCAATGGGGCATGTGCTGCATTCTGCAGTTGGGTAGCAGTCATGGAGGCCATCTCAAGATAAGGGAATGTTTGTTCCCTTACCCCAGAGCTCCGTTGCTTTTACCTCAATGCTGGAAAGTTGATTAGGAGTGCACCCTATGTGGCTCAACAAAGTACATTCATGTTGCAAGAAATCATGGTTTCCCTTTATACCTGAATTTGGTCATTAACTTCTCAAGTCACTGGTTTTTGTTTTTTGTTTTAATCATGTTGCTCCGTAAAGCACCATATACACCTGTAGCAGCATGTCAATAACTTTAATGTATTTCTGGTCAATTTATAGAAATTTGGTTATACTCCAATAGAAAAAATATCTCTCCCTGAACTGTACTATACTACCACACAATAGCTTTGCAATGTGAACAGTATTCCATCTGAGCCTCTTGCCTCCTCTTCCAATGCTAAAAAGCCAAGCTCTTTATAATTTAAATTGCTTTGAGAACATGTAAAATAAGGAATGGAAAATATGGAGGAAACTGAGAAAGCATCTCATGCATGAGTACACAGAAAACTGTTTCTCCATTTCTACAATCATTTTGCGTTCACTTAAACCAGTTTAAAACTTAAAATATACATAATGTGTTCTTAATTGAAGGGAAAGAAAAGACACATACCATATCTATATTTCTTAAAAGGAGGTGGAAGTCCCGTCCTTAATGCTACATCTAAGACAAAAATAGTTGAAGGCAACATCAGTTTCCATCTACATTTAACAGGACAGCTATATCATTTGACTTTTTTTTTTTTAACTAAAAGTGTAATCATGTACATGCTTACTCAAAAGTTCAGTGATACTTACCAGAGAGCAAGTAGGTTTAGGTTAGAACTGCAACCTAACTGCACAATCCCATGCAGGTCTACTCAGAAGTAAATTCAATTCAATGGCACTCACTCCCAAAGAAGGGTATAGTCAGTTCTATTTATATGCAAGCTCAGTATCTGGAATCTGCAAGGGGCAGAACTGTTATCTAACCCTAGTTATCTGAGCTTCTGTTCTCTTATCCGATTTGCAGAGACCTGCAGGGACCTTCAGAATGGCACCCACGACCAGTGCGGACCCCTTTAAAATGGCCTGCGGAAGCGTCCACCCCCCATTTTTGAGGGGTCCACTGTAGTGGTGGATGCCATTCTGAAGGTCCCTGCAGTCTCCAAAAGGTCTCTGCAGCATTCAAAGACTTTCTGGCACTTCATGCTGCACTCTGCTGGCTTCCTGAGGTCTCTGCTGGATTCTTCTGATAGCAGGTAAGGAATCTCTTCCCCCCTAGCTTATCCCTTGCACCTAAGTTCATAAATCCCATAGGATCAATGGTTCATTATCTGCAAATTTGCCATCCATAATGTTTCTCAATGTTTCTCAAACTGTGGGTCAGGACCCACTAAGTGGCCATGAGACAATTCTAACTGCGTCTCCATTCATTTCAATGAGTTTATTTTTATATTATATTAGATTTGATGCTACCATGGTATGTGACTTCATTTGGGGAAATGTTACAGATCTGTACTTTTAACAGGCTACTTTTACTTTTAATATGCTTTTAACAATGATCATTAATGGAGCAATTTTTTATAAACAGACCAACAACTGCTTGAGAGGGTTAGGAAGGTTCTTCTTTATTTTAAATAAGTGTTTAACATACTTATTGTAAACCTTTAATTTACTTACTTGATTGATTGATTTGATTTTGTCAGATGGGGATGTTAAAAACTTTCCTGCTTGATGATGTCACTTCTGATCATTCAGGTTCATGACATCACTTCCAGTGAGTCCTGACAAATTGTCATTCTAAAAAGTGGGTCCCAGTCCTAAAAAGTTTGAGAACCACTGCACTAGGGTTTCCAGGAGCCTAACCATAGCAGATAACACGGACTGACTGTATTGGTTTGCAGCCTGTCTTGTAAATCAAAGTGACCTACCCCCAAGCAAACATGGGTAGAACCAGGATGAAAGATAAAAATGGTTCCAAATGCCCTAAGGATGTTAGAGATTAAGCTTGTGCATAAGGCCCCCAACATCTACCTACAGTTATCTCAATACAGCTAAGTCCATCCATATGGTTACATCTATAACTGACGGAAACATTATTTGCAGTCCCTAAGAAACTGCAGGGCATCCAGGGGATGAGCAACAGAACTGAACTACGGACTTTTTCAGTTTCACATCTTTGAGCCATAGCACAACAGGAATGTTATACTATCAAGCATGGAGCAGTGCTGCTAATTCTCCCTCCCCACCAAGCACTATTTGGCACACAGCAGATCTAATCAATCACAACAGCAGTTTCTTACCATTCTTCACAAAAGTAACAAACTCCTTTACAGTCTGATCCAGGTTAACACCATGGTACACAACAGGCTTGAAATTACGGTGCTCAAATGAGCGAACAAGGCGAACGGTTATGGTCACGCCTTCCGATGACATGGGCAATAACCACAAATTACCTAGAAGGCAAAAATGCATTAACAGTTTTGTAATAGTATTCCAAAAATAAGGAATTCAAAGTAAAAGGCAAGGAGGTTATAAGCTTATATAACACCAAAGAAAACCCAGATTCTGCACCAAAAAAAACAACAACCATCCATGTTACTTTGAATATGCATAAGATGCTGCAGCACTTCTGGAACGTGAGGTTATTTGGAAAAGAGTAAAGATGAAGCAAGTTGCAAAAAATAAAGTAGAAAACAAAACAGATGTAAAGCAGGCAGAAAGAAATAAAAGGAATTATAGAATGTGAGAAGTGAACTCTGGAGGATCATAGAAGCCACAAGTTCTAAGGATTTCACTTTCTGACCCTCCTTTCATTATCATCACCAGTTCCCTCAAATCCTTTCAAGTTTTCTTCTTCATGGCAATCTTCCTAAGAAATATTCTACAACGAGCACCAGGCATCCAAATTCCAAAAATTATGTGTATAAAAGCAGTAGAGACACACAGTCTTAGGGCTGGTATTCAACATTTCCATCCAGTGAAAAACAATAAAATTTGTTTCTAAAGTATGTACTCTTTAGTCTATTTCTCACTTTCCAATGGGAGACACTCAAAGTGTTTGACACACTATTAAAATTAATAATGATAAAATAGTAATACTATAATGTAATCAATTACACAAAAAACAAATACATAAAATCAAGCAATGAGGAAAGATAAAAGCAACCCCATAATGGCTGGACAAAAACTAAACCTCCAAAGCCAGAAAGAACAAATGGTATGGCTACTGCCGTCAACATGCTGGGAAAGAGGAGCCAACGTTATCTCTGAAGGTAGGGAGTTCCACATACAAGATGCCACCATAGAGGAGGCTCTTGCTTGCTTGTTTCATCCCGTCAAACCTCCACTGGGTTGAATATGTAGGAAGCCCCCTCCTCACGTAGATAACCTCAGGTGATAAGCCATTTCACACAATGCTAAACAGTCTGTGACAGAGTAAAGGCTACATGTGGAGGACCAGGAGTAGAATATCTAAACTGACTGCATTAATTGCTGGTTTAAATATTTTCATGCTTTGTGTTCTTTTCTAGCCCATCTCAGGGTCTAAAGTTGCAAATTTTCACCTTTTTTCATCTCATGGCACACTGACAAGGCTAAAATGGTTAAGGCACACCACCACTTTTTGACAATTGGTAAGGCACACCATGCTGCCAGCAGAGGGCTCGTATCCCTCAATGGCCCTACTAATAAATAACCCTCCCCCAAAACCCTGTGGCACACCTGCAGACCATTCACTCACACCAATGCACCACAGCACAGTGGTTGAAATCACTGGTCTAAAGAATAGGACAGCTCACAATTTGAAACCAAACCAAGGAACCCCCTACACATAGCCCAATCCCCAAACCAAAGAAAAATCTGTGTTCCAAGTTACTTTCCACAGTTTGCACTTGAGGCTGAAGTAACTACTGGATCAACATTATAATAAACCTGAACAAAACTCTTGTATCTCTTATTCAGCTAAATCTGACATTAACACTCTCTCTCCCCGCCTTTAAATTCCAGTCCTAAATCTGATGCAGCTGCTGTCATACCTGCATTTCACTACAGACAATGATTTTAAGAAGGTGCTGTCAGAGGGCAATGTCAAACATAAGGTCCCTTCTACACACAAATAAAAGTTAAAAAGTAGCATGAAACTTAAAACAAAACTGATGAACAAACACTATAAGATTATTACTGTACTTTAATACATTTCTGGGGGTTTTTAGTGCGCAAAGTGCTTTACACTAAATCACCCCCATTTATGTTGAGAACACATTTGCTCATTCAATAATAGGTCTATTGTACAAATGAGGCGGGGAGGTTATTGACATATCCAAAGCCACTATTAAAAAAAAAGAGTTCTTTTTCAAGAACTGAAGGATTTGAACAAGCAATGTTATTCTAATAACACAAAAATCCTAAATTTTTGTGCATAATCATGTGTGTGTGTGCACACACGTGTTAAGAACATTATTTTATATGAGAAAAGGACACTTATGGGCTGTGTGGTGGCACAAAAACACCCAATAAATACAGCTAATCATTTAAGAGACTTCAGAAACATTTTCTACTTTATTAAAAAGTAGTCAGATACATTTTTGCACATGTGCATCTCCACTGCATTCAGTGCATTTAAATTTAACTGGCTTTTGACATTGATACCAGATTTTTGCACAAAAAATGCGCGTTAAATTCAGTGCACTTGAATTTAACTGGCTTTTGATATTGATTCACCACTATTAGCCCATTAAATGGAAGGTTTACTGTGCATAAGCTTCAAACACAGAGGAGGAAGAGCTGGTTTGGTTTAGAAAATATACCAGATTTTAAAACTATGATCCCTGCACTTTCATACCTTGTAGAAATACAAGCTAAAGAACTTACAAACAAGCATCAATGGGGAGGGGATTATATTCTCCCCCCCCAAAAAAAAAAATTGTGTGCACCCACATACTATTTTGCTCCATCACCTATGATGATGATGGAGGAAGATGGGGCAAAATATATGTGGGGACACCCATTCAGCCACTTCCCAACAGAGAACACAAAGCAGGGCACACACCAAAACGGGCAACTCCCTGTTCCATAAGGACTCACAATTTGCACTGGAGAAGGCACTATTGAGAGGGGGGCAACCAGGGACTTTTGCTGCCCCCTTGCTTAACACAACCAGCAAGGAGCAGCCCTTTAAGAAGCGCCTGTCTCTCCCCAGTGCCAGGGCTAGGCTATAGCGTGCCTTACACAACACACTCAGCCCTTGCATTTCCATTCCTCCCCTCCTGCTTTCCCGCCTTGCCCACTGCTGCCCCGCAGGAGGACTTCACTCTGCCTCTTCCTACCTCCGCCTTCCAGCTCTCTTCCTACACAGGCTGCTCCAAGCCACTGTACAGCCTGTTTCTCTGCAAAGAGTCACACCTCCAGGCTTCTTCTCCTCTCCGCCTCTCATCGTTCATTGGCTCTGACGTCTATAGCAGGAAAGACTAGAGTAACACTCGTCCCCCTAGTTTCCTGGCCGTTTGGGATCTTCTTCTGAACGCGGGTCAAATGAACAGGAAGCGCCTGCATGGGTGTTCAGGGTGACAGAGGCTGCAATCCTAGCCACACTTTCCTGAGAGTAAGCCCCACTGAGCACAATGGGACTTCCTTCTGCGTAGATATGCATAGGCTTCTTGTAAGTTCTTGCACATGCTTGTCGCATGCATAGGTAACTTCTGAGAGTTACTTTTGCAGCAGCCTGGAGGCTGCTGTAGCATCTCTTTTGGCTGCTTTCAGCATGGCTGTGGGAGTTCTTTTTCTAAGCTAGGGAAATTTGTAGAAGTGTTGTTTCCAGCCTGCTGCTAGCACACATCCAGCGTGGTTATTTTTAAAATGACAAAATGGTGCCCCATTATTAAAATCAATTGCATGGAAGACACCATGTTTCCATACCATAGACTCCATACACCAGGGGTGTCAAACATAAGGCCCATGGACCTGATGCGGCTCCTGGAATTATCTATGTGACAACAAAGTGCTTATTTCTGGCCATCATCTGCCTAATAATGTGACTTCCGGCCCTCAGCAGGCATCATGAATGCTAACTTTGGCCCTCTATGAAACAAGTTTGACACCCCGCCATACACTATGGAGGCAGTTATGTTTCTGACAGGTTCTGGCATTAGTTTTGATTGAAAACAGGTAGAAGTGATGTCAGCATCATGGTGGCTGTCTTTTCTAGCTCCATGCACGCTTGGAGAAATCCTAGCATGGCTAACACCCTGGATCCTAAAAAAAGAAAACACACTGGAGGCTTTAAAAAAAAAAGCTTTCAAGCGCTTCTAGCAGTAGAAGCCAAAAATAGAACACAGCCTGGGAGTGTACACATGTATGTACTCATATGAACACACACAAGAACTGTGGTGATAGGAACAATGGAGAAAGGGCACTATGCACACAAAGAGAGCACTTTGCATAAAAATACCCACTTCACTCATAACATGCATGACAAGACTTGCACTGCCTAATCCTATGCCTTGCCATGCTAAAGCATGCAGCCATGTCATGGAGGTACATGCTGCATACTATGGCGGACAATCAGGATGCCTGCAAGAGGTCAGGGACAATATTTTTTCCTTACCCAGTGGTGTAACAAGTGGGGTACAAGACCAACAGGGATACTGTGTGAGGCCCAGCTAAGACAGAGGCAGCAGCAGCACCAGCCATGGTTACCACTATGCTCAACATCTTATGTTCAGCGGCTTCATGATCTGGCCAGCGCGATTTGCTTGCTCTCAACGAACGCCTCTGGGGGGAAAGGGCATGGTGGCCAGACTGAGAGGCAGACACCGCAACCTCCTTTCCCTTTGGGCTCAGCGTTGCTGCTTCTCAGACTCATCTTCAGCAAGCACAAAGGTGGACAACACTGCTGCTCTTTCCTCTGCATAGGCCCCTTGGTGGCCTATAGGTCTCTTCAGACCATAAGTCTAAAAAGAGCCAGGGGACAGGGGAAGCCAAAAAATGTGGAATAAGATCCAGAGTGCATGACTGCTGCCATATCATCCCTCACGCCACTGCTGAAAATGCAGCCCATGTGATAATTGGTTTCTCCCAGCACTGCTTCTGCTGAGGTGCTGGGAGGGAGAGATGGAGAGATGGAGGGAGAGATGGAAGGAGGGCTCCAAAGGCATCACTTCCTGATTAATGACATCAACCCTGGCCCTCAGCAGGCACCATGAATGCTATTTGGCCTACTGAAAGAAATGTGTTTGACACCCTGGCTTAGGATATGACAGATATCCTAAGTATCCCTATGTACAGCACTGACATCAACACAACTTCATCAATTATAGTGCTGGATAATTTGCTGCTGAGCCTGGAGACCACGTGACTTCCTCTGAAGCTGCGTGTTCCATTGACTTTGCAACATTCTACCCACCCCTCACCACCATTGGCTGGCTTGAAAAACTCCACGCATGTCTCTTTCAGTGGGTGTAACTAACCCAGCACGCTATCATCAAGGCGTGCCAGTCTTCGTAGGTTTTCAGCTACACTTGTGGTTCTCAATTAGTAGATGCCTCCATGGCCAAAGTGTGAGAAATGCATAAGAATTCGCGTTGAAGCTAGGATGAAACAGGACTAGAGGTTCACTTTAGTTGCAGTGCTTTGAAAGAAAGAAAAAAAAGCATGCATCTATCAAGAGAAATAGAAAAGAAACAGCAGTTGTGTTTCTTTTCCCTGGTGGCATTTGCACTTATTTTTTGCACTGGTCAGGAACCTGAGCTCTTCAGTGCTTCCTAACAAGGAGTAATTCAGAGTCCCATTTTTAGAGCTCCATTATGGCAGAAACACCATGCAATGTTCAAAAAAGTTGATGTGGTCCTGTTGACGGAATCCCTGTGGCCCTACCTATGATGGCTTTTAACTCTACAAAGCAGAGCAGCACATGTTCAAGAAAAGGAGCCCTGGCATGCATGCATGCTTCCTTAGGGCGTGGCTTGCAGGATCAGATCAAGCTCCACGCCATGCATGCAACGCTATTTGCAAGAAGCCCAACCAGCATCCTGCTCTAGACACCAGTATACTGTTACCCTGCTAGCTTCTGCCCACTGTAGCAGGAATACCATGCACAAAACAGGTACAGGACATCCAGTTTTTAAAGCACTACAAAGAATACCTAGTGGTTACTGTCGTTTTCAGACAAATGTCTGTGACTAGAGTGACCAGATACAAAGGGACACAGAATCCCTATAAACCATTGCATAGAAGAGGGATTTTGGGCAGGTGCAGTTTTTTAACCCATTTTTTGCCCAGCCGACAGGTGTACACATTTGGTTCCTGTGTGCAACGTTGGGCAGAGATTTAAACCTTCCATGCACTTGCCTAAATTCCTTCTTCTATGCAATGGTTAAAGGTATAGGTACTCTGTTCCCCTACCTATGCATTTCCATTATGCCCCTTGCCTCTCCCACGCAAAAGCCGCCCCTGTGGGAAACCGGAAGTGATGCTTGTAAGGTAGGTTTTCCTTACCTCTATGGCATCATGCCCTGCTCGCCTTGTTTGTCAATCCATTCGAATCTTGGATTGTCCAATCTCCGCCTCTCGCTGCTGATTGGTCTGCATGAGCTGGGCTGATACAAGAAAGAGTGGCAGTGGTCCGGTGATTGCAGTCCATTCTTCCAGCAGTGTTTGCGGTGAGCTGTCATCATGACCCAGGTAAGCACTAAGAGAGGTGTGTGTTCTATGAGGCTAGTGGGGTCTTCCCTCTAGGCATCAGGGAAGAGCTCACCTTTTTTGCATGGGGAGTTAATTGGGGAAGGGATTGCGCACGTGTTTCATAGCAAGTTTTCATGTCCTTTCCTCTCCTGGGAGAGCCTCTGGGCTTGGCTCTTCTGCTTTCTGTAGTATGCAAGCCTCATCCTGGAGCTAGGGGATAGGGTGCAAGATGTTTTCAGTTGCATTTATTTCTCCTGCCATGTGCAAAAGGTCTGTACTTCCTCATTGTAGTAGTGCTTCACTGTAGCAGAGTAGCTCCCTTGCATCAGGGTGCATACCACTGCTGAGTTTACGGAAGGCTTTCTCATGGCCAGAGTAGAAGCCAAATTTTGTTTGACAGAAGTGGGTCACATTCTGGATCGCTTAGCAACTTGGCAGAAGTGTTAAATATGGAGTCTCTTGCTTCCACTGCTGGTTTCTACTGCAATTCTAGATTCTGCTAAATACCATGAGTCCTTTTGTATTCCTGGTAATGAGAAATAAAAGCTAGGCTTTTGGGACACAGAAAGTCTCTGTATAACAGGCTTGGGCTGTAGTCCCTGTGCATCAAAATATCTTGGCAGTGATTGTGTAGAACAGGGGTGGCCAATTCACAGTGTGCCATGTGCCACTTTTTTATGTAGAGACTCTTGAATGTGCCACTTGAGCTTGCTTTTAGCTATTAGGATAGCAAAATAGTCTCCAAGTTCAAGGGTGGTGAGTCTCCAAGTGCCCAGAGGTACAGAGCAAGAAATATGGGAGTGCTGCTGCCTATTTAGGGCTTTCCAAAGATACATGGCTGACTGCTGATGAGGCTAGAAAGGTGGCCTGCATGGATCTTTCTAGTTCAGCCCTACAGGGCTTGTTCCAAAGTCCATATAAGGTGTGTTCATTGCCCTTCTGCATGGACACCTTGTCTCAAAGACTCTTAACTGAGATCTCATTGTGTGTGATTCCTCAAAGATGGTATCTCTGCAAGGCTGGGCCACATGGGCTTTGTTGATCTAATCGGCCATCTCTGCGCTGCCCCACTCAGCCCCTGCCCCCTTCCACAGCTTGACCTTTGCAGGTAAGCTAGTGACCTCCCAGTTAGTGGAATGCAGCTCTCTAGCATCTGCCCTATTGACTTTCTCTCCAGTCCATTAGTCTTGTCCCGACTTTCTCCCCATTTTTCAAGCAGAGTAGATGTGGCTGCTCTGAATGCCCACTGCAGCATTAGAAACTTGGGGACATGCTGTGTAAGGAGTAGCAAAGAAATCAAGCAAACCATAAACTGCTGTGGTACACCCTTGTTTAAATGTTTTTTCAAATATGTGGCAGCTTTGTGTGTGCCATTCAAAGTGTCTGTGTAACACTAGTGGCACCTGTGCTGCAGATTGGCTACCCCTGGTTTAGAACTATGTAGGTCTTGTAGCCTAAAACTGCTACCTTGGTATATATATGTTCAGACGTTACTGAGTTTCCCTGCCTTACTTTCTGTATTGTAAAGCCATATTCGTCTGGGTGTCTGGTCCTTTATGCTACACACTTACTGTGATTAACATTAATGTTGGAGAAACCGTAGAGCATGGATGTGGGAAGCTCTTTTTTGCCCCAACATGCACAAGCAATTTGCATGCCTGTTTAGTTATACAGAATCACACAGCTTCCCAATGGAAGTGACTCCTACTTCTTATAGGAATTGTGCAACATGTGAGGCAACCCTGATAGCAGAGCTGAAAGTTCTGTCTGCTGCCAAGTATTAGTAAGGGAACTGATTTCACAACACTTTTACTCATAGACTGACAATGGAGCTTCTGATCCATCTTTGGTGTCTCTCCAATGATAACCCTAATTACCTGTGAAGTAATGCTGGTTTGGCTAATTACAGCTGCAATTCCCTGCATGCTTGCTTGGGGATAAGTCAACTCCATAAGAGTTAATGCATGGGAGTGTGCTATACATTAGGACGAATGAGAGTTAAGAGTGTACCATGTGTGAGAGATCTGAAGGGTTTAAATCTGTTACTGGAAATGGTAGGAAGTACACTGGGAAGTATTAAATCCTGTGATGCCCTTATTGATGTAGGCTGAATTTGAGAAAGCTGCTGAAGAGGTGAAGAAGCTGAAGTCTCAACCAACAGATCAAGAAATGCTGGACCTCTACAGCCATTACAAACAGGCCACAGTTGGAGATACAAATACAGGTATGATCTGAACCTCCGTTAAGTGGTGTTGCTGGGCCTGAATGTAGGACACCACCTACACAATCTTTCTCTCTTGGCAAAGAATGTTAAGGGGTGTGCAATGTGTTGTCTCTGCCAAACCCGCCTCCAAGGATATTACTCCCTGCATGAACTAGTTCATGTCTGTGCATGCTAAAGTGTGAAACAGTTAACTGCATGCTAACTGGATTGTGTGTATTAGTTTTGCCACAATTGGACATGTGGGTAACACTTCTGTAGCAGCAGCTCTTTAAGATGTACAGAATGCATTAAGAGCCACCAGCCAGCATAAAGAAAACACCTAATGTGCTAACTAGATTTGGTTACAAATGTTACCAAACAGGCATCTTAAAAATGCCTCTAGTAACATCTTGTACTAGTGGAGGCCTAGTTAGGAGAATGTAGTATGATCCTTTGCTTTCATGATCTGAGAAGCAGTGTTCCCAAGCTGGTAGTTCTGCTGTCAATACTTCAGAATCTTGGTGACTTGGACAACTTGTAGAAGAAAGCAAGGGCCAGTGACATGATTGCCTTGGGTGGCATGGGTCACTCACAAGAACACAAATCTGCCTGTTTACCTGACCATGTTGCTAACTCCTCTCGCCTCCTGATTTTAGAAATGGGCTATGTCAGAATGCCAGATGCAAGGGAGGGCACTGGGATGCAATCTCTTATCTGGTGTGCTCCCTGAGGCATTTGGTGAGCTGCTGTGAGATACAGGAAGCTGGGCTAGATGGGCCTATCACCTGATCTAGCAGGGCTGTTCTGTTCTCCCTACTCTAGGTGGACATCTACTTGCATTGGGTGTATTCCCCCCCCCCCAGAGCAGCAGTTAATCCACTTTTCAGAAGTGGAGTGTTGGGGAGTTGCTCTAACTACAGGTGTCGCCTTGCTATTCCTCTTCATTAGGAAGTGAGCTTCTACTGGGACAGCAACTCAAGGAGAGAGGGGAAGGAAGAAGGAAATGGGGCTCAGATAGCATTTGACTTACCGTAGGTGTTCCAAGATGTTGGGTTGCTCTAAAAAAATCTATCTGAGACTTGCAAGCTGAAAAAAACTAGGCCCTTCTCTAAATCATGGTGATTCATGCTTCTGTTACAGACTTGCTGCTGGTGCCTGCAAGCATAGCAACTAAAACTCTTGAAAACAGTTCCATTTTTTTAATGAAGCTTCTTCTACTTGTTTGAGTTCCTGCCCTGGCAAGAATGGGTCTTTAACAGAGCTTGCTTTTCAGATTATTATACAACAACTAAATAAGACTGACAGCCCAATCCTTTCCAGTTTATGACAGCAGGTCAGCATCCCAGTCATGACGTGAGTGTGCCATTGCTGGGCAAAGTGATGGTGTCCAGTAGCATCAGATCTGCACAGCTGCCAAACTGAGCCATTAGGGCACCTATCCAGAGGTAAGGGAACTTTACAGATGTTCCCTTACCTTGAGGAGGCCTCCTGATGCCCCCTTGCTATTGGATGCAGCAGCAGCATGTGTTTCCATGGTGCAGCTGGGGATAGGACTGGGGCATGAGTCTGCCACTTTTAAAATGTCACTGTATTACATCAAGTATCTAACCCTTGCAGTGTTTTGAAAGTGTATTCTAAAAGTATCGGAGCTGCTTTCAGTTGCTAGAGCTGAGATAGCATCCTGCAAAATGTAGACTTGTGCTCCATTTCATTCAGCCTAGACTTGATCATTATGCTTAGGAAGAATGTTCATCTTTCTTAAGGAGAAAATGATCTATTTGATACAGTAGAGGATGGAAAATTCTTATCAGCTAAACATTAAGGTTGCCTCTCTTATAAATTAAACTTTTAATTTAAGTTGTTAACTTGCATAGTACTACTTGAGGGAGATTGTGTTGAAAGTATCAGTCTATTGTGTGTTCAAGAATGCCTTGCTATTGTAATGATATAATCCTATTCATTACTGCAAGTTGTAAAGGCACATTTTTGAATAGTTTTGCATCAGTTGCAATAAAAAAATGTTTCTTAGCATGTCTGTTTTGTCAGCTATGGAACTCTTGGAAAGCTATGGAAGCTATGGAGAGCTACTCCCCAACTTGCAATTCCCTGCTTACAACTGGGTTGGGTAGCAGAATTTGACAAAGAGGCAACATCTGCAACTTGCTTCAACCTGCATTGAAGGAAGCACGAAGTATTGCCATGTTGAATTGATTTAAATGATTTGCACTATTCCTTAAACATAATTTGCAGGAAGTCAAGGAATGGCTTAAATAAAGCCAGTGTTATGAGCACCTGTATGGTGCCATGGCAACCACAAAATAATTCAACAAGAGTTTTCTGAAGGACAACATACATGCTGCATCCTGTTGCCTGGAATGTTTAGCAAGAATAAAGATAGCAGTAAGCTTTTCTTATCTGCATACAGAAGAGAGAATAATGTGAATGTAAATCTTGTCATAATCATTAAAATGCATAGATTCCTTAACAGTCTGAAATGGGTGCCAGCTAGTACCCTGATCAACTAACCTTAGTGGTTTGGCCTGTCAGATGGCCTTGACTTGACAGTAGTTCTTGGAAGCAACGATCCTTCTACCTAAAGTTTGGATATGCAAGTCTCATAGCACAGTTTAGCACTTGTAAAATAGCAGCAGAGCTGAAGAGCAAGTATAATGCTCTGGCACCAAGTAACATGACCAGAAGATTATTATCAGTGGCCCCCTTTGAGTAATTAGAAACAATGCTGCAACTGTTGGGCAGACAGGGGGAGGAGGAGGAGGTGCCAGTTTAAGGGCTTCTGGACTTCAGCTAGTATACTGTTGGTGTTTTTAGTGGAGGGCAAGGAACAGGAGCTTGGCTTTCCCTGCACAAATGGAGCTGCCAAGTAGAACTAAAGGTCATCGGTTGCTCTTTAGAGCCTGGCATGCAGCTTATTCTTCAATGGCCCCTTTGCATGCGTGGGAAGAAAATGTGGTGTTGTGTGTAACTTATATTGAAATGTGTTTTGCAAAACTTGAGCAAGATGTTGCTCTTGCAGCTTTCTCTATGCCATTCCTTTGCAATGCAGATCAAAGGGAATGTTTCAACATCCTGGGACCTTCCCATATATCTCCTTTTTAAAAAAAAAAAAAAAAAGCAGAAAAGTAAATACTGCCACATGTACCCCGCTATAGTTGGACCAAGAACACTGCAAAAAAAGACAAGAGTTGAGCAAGTTGCCAAGGGGCTGGACTGATTTCTAGAATAGCCACTATGCTGTGCAAAGGTAAAATGGTTATGTGAGAACCAGGCAGGAAGTTTCTAGCTCATGTCTTACCTTGGGCCAATATCCCTACTCTGAAGAAGCTTGAGCATTTTAACTGCCATGACTTCTAATACAGACTTTCTCAAACTGTGGGTCAAGACCTGATTTTTGGTGGGGTGCAGAACTGACAAGGAAAATGTATTGAGCTTTATGGGAAGTGAAACTGAGCAGGATGTGTGTAGTTACTCATGAAAAGGCAAATGTGCCTTGTTCCACTTCAAAGGGCTTACTGAGGGGGATGCAACACCACCAGAATGGTTCAATTCTGATGAACACAGGCTCCAACAACTCTTGAAATTTCCTGTACCCTGAGCTGACAAGGAATGTATTGGGCCATGTGGAAAGTGAAACAGAGCTGCACATGTTTACTTATGAGTAGGTGGGCATGTCTTGGTTCTTTGAAGGCTGGGCAAAGCAGTGTACAAGGCCACCAGAAGGTGGGTCCCAATAGTGTCATTTTAAACACTGGGTCCTAGTGCTAAAATGTTTGGCAAACACTGCTGTAATGAATTTGTGTGTGTGGCTCTTAAAACTGTTTAAAGCACTATGTAAATACAGAATATTACCATGGCACATGTGAGAAGTCTGATTCATTCTTCAAAGTGGAACATAAAGGCAGTGGCATCTTCACAAGAAAACCAGAATAGCATCTGCTCATATATGTCCACTATAGAGTGACTATTTGCTAGTCACTGAATGCACAGACTAGAATGGCAAACTAGAATTGTGCAATGTGCCTGCCCTTGATGCTGGTTTAGGAAACTTCAGAATGTCATGAAATCGATACTGTTGAGTGTGTGCAACAAATAGCAATTGCTTGCCACTGAGCATATAACGCCAGGGCTTGCTTCTGAAGTTGTGGGCACATATTAAAAGTAAATGTCTTCGCTTCTGCACAGAGGCAGAAACCCATGGTATTCAAGATTGCTTTTTTGTAACAGTATTGCAGCACAAGATAGTCTTGTTTTTGCATGAGCAAAAGTGTAGTTTTGCATGAGCAAAAGTGTAGAAACTTCGTAGTGTCAAGGTTAAAATGGAGATGATTGCAATCAATGGTTGTACCTGCCTAGAAAAAAGGATAGGGGAACACAGCATTGAAAGCAATGGTTCTAGGCTGCCTGAGCCAAATCACAAGGAAGAAACCCTATGGAAGTTCAAAGTATTTGCACAAATAGTTTAGTAGTCATTTACAAGATTGCCCTGTAGAGCAGGGGTGTCAAACTTGTTTCATACCAAGGACCGAACAGCATTCATGGTGCATGCTGAGGGCCGGAAGTGATGTCATTAGGCAGGAAATGATGTCATTAAACAGGTCATAACCAAAAATAAGCACTTATTCTCATGTCCTCAGGAACTCATTAACTGCAAATGACAGAAGAGAGACTACACAAATCTTGATTATATTTTAAGATATGGGAGAGCCCAGTTTTCATGTGGACTGTCCTTATAGCAGTAACACCCCAGCACTGCTCAGCAGCTGAGAGCCTGAGGGCCAGATAAAAAGCTTCTGCAGGCTGCATCTGACCCCCCCCCCATGGGCCTTAGGTTTGAAACCCCTGGGGGTGTAGAGGGACACTCCATGTTTCTGGACCTAACGTAACCTGAAAGCCAACTTGTGATCTCTAAATGAGGTCAAGTGTTGAGAAATTACAATGAGAGCTTGCCAGACATCATGATGTAATATGAGTAACAGAGCATGCTAATTGGCCAACATGGAATGTGCAATCATTGCAAGAAGCATCTAATCAGTAGCAATTTGAGTTTGGTGGCTTTTCCAGGAAACATCTATTATCAATCAGCATTTATCTCTTCTTGCAAATACTAATGTGTGTTACAGAGATGGGTTTTTTGCCCTTCCCAGGGATGCTCTATAGGAGAGGTGTTGGGGAAATTGGGGAATGGAATGGGTTTGAAATAAGTTGATTCTTCCTATGTGTGCGTGTTTGAAATGATTGATATCGGTTTCTTGTAAGAGCTAATAGCATGTGGATATGAACATCTGGGGATATCTAAGTGTGTGGGTATTTGCAGGACTGTAGCCATGCTAGTCTGGGGAGTATAAAACTGTCTCAAGAAGATGCCGTGACAGAGTTACTGCTGAGAACAGCTAGGGAGTTGAGCATACCAGCCTCATGATCAAGGTATCTGATGGAATAAGGAGCTTCAAGGACAGAAGTCAGGTGCTGACACTAAGATATTGTGGGCACCTGGGGGAAGTGACAGGATGATGGGTGGAGGGTGGCATGATTCAGCAGAATTTGAGGTACTGGATTGGTCTGAACCAAAACAGAATTTTAGCATAAAAGTAAGGTGAACCCAGAGCTGTCTTGACCCAAAAAATGGTTATGCCTGCCCTTGATGCTGGTTTAGGAAACTTCAGAATGCAGTGTTGTAAGTAGCTTAGCTATGTTTTGCTGCTGCCTTTAAGCGTACTTTCAAATATGTTTGTTCTAACTTGCTCACTTCTGATTTCTTTCTTATTGGCAAGCCCTGGGTTCATTTTTGGGGTGGAATGTGGATCCCTGACTACTGATTTTAAAAACTCTTTCGTTATAATTGTGTTTTGTGGTTGGCTAGGTGGGAATTGGGGACCTGCAAGGGACCTGGTGAAACAGGTGAATGAACAGGCTGTGTACATTCCCCTTTCTGTCTCTTCCCCCTTCTCCTGTCTGCAGCAAATGTTAAGCTGCTGGGGAGCAGGCAGGAGGAAGCATCCAGTGTTTTGGCTGGGCAGACACAGCTAGCAAGAGATTGGGTCTAGTGTTCAAGCTGTGGGGTAAAGGGAAGCAACTCTCCCGTAGTCCAGAGACCTCTGTCTTGGAATGCTAATAGTCTGGTTTAGATCAGTCCCTTGAAGCCTCCATGACTGCCCCACTACTGCAGGATGCAGCATGTGCCCTGTTGGCACAGCTGAATCAGCTCTGGAAAGTTGGTTCGGACTGGCTCCTAAGTTGACAATCATAAGATCTTGTCACAGTTGTCAACTTAGGGCCCAGTTCTATCCAACTTTCCCATGCTGATGCAGCTGTGCCAACAGTGTGTTGCATCCTGCAGTGGGTGGGGGGGAGCAGTCATGGAGGCTTCTTCAAGGTAAGGGAACATTGCAGCTGCATTGATGGTAGAATGTTGGATAGGATTGGGTCCTTAAACATTGATAGTATACAGTAGACCAGTGGTTCTCACAAGTTTAGCACTGGAACCCACTTTTAGAATGAGAATCTGTTGGGACCCACCAGAAGTGATGTCATGACCAGATGTGACGTCATCAAGCAGGAACATTAACAATCCTAAACTGCAAACCTACCCACACTTACCCAGGAGTAAGTCCCATTTAATATCATTGTTCAAAGAATATACATAGTAGCTTGTTAAGAATACAGGTCTGTAACATTTCCCCAAATGCAATCACATTCCATGGTAGCATCAAGTCTGGTATATTAAAAATAAAATATTGAAATGAATGGGGGCCTACCTGAAATTGGCTTGCAACCCACCTAGTGGGTTCTGACCCACAGTTTAAGAAACACTGCAGTAGACCATGTAAGTTGCAGAAATATTTAGCGTGCTGCAGGCATTTAGCAAGCAAGTTTAGAAATGTCTGACTTTAGCTTGGATTGAACCTAGGAGATCAGGCACTTCAATAGTCACCAATTGGAATGCAACTTGGTTATAGAACATTAGCATGAACTTGAACTGAAAAAATCAGTTGGTTTTATGATGTGGATTGACTTGAGTGGTTTACCCCTCCCTGTAAGTTAGTATAATTTTGTGTCAATTCTACCCAGGACATTAACTTGTTCATTCAGTGTTGCAGTTGTATGTCTAAGAGGGATATTTACTGTGTTAAATATTTTTCAGAACGACCTGGAATGCTTGACTTCAAAGGCAAAGCCAAGTGGGATGCCTGGAATGCTCTGAAAGGTAAGCCTTGGACAGAGACTGGAGAAATGTGATCACATTGGCCTAACAGTTCTGTTATCTCAACCAAAATTGTCATTAGGCTGCCAACAGGAGAGACTTCCTCAATGTGACCCTGGCAGGCTATAGAAGAAGGTGGGAGCAATTAACCTTAAAAGTAATGTGCTAATTGTGAACTAGATGTAAGGACCCTAGATGACTGAGTAGTGCACCTGAGGCTACTTAAACTTCTGGCATACTTCATGCATGCCTAGACAAATGTAACCAGTTCTGCTGCTCTGAGGTTCTCCACTGAAGATAGAAAACAAATCTAGAACCTTATTTAGTAGTTATGTATGCTGCCAGTGAAATTTTGTCCTTCCCTTACCTACATGAGTCTCAAAATGAATTGTGACCCTCACTACAAAATGCAGTCACAAAAGGCCTTCTCAACCCAAGAGGCAGAAAGTGAGCAATGAGAATAACAAGTCAATAAAACACATTTGATTTGGTTGGCTGTTGTTTCTTGAAAACTTGTCCAACAGTACAATCAATTTGAACCTGGTTTCTACTACAGCTTTCCATGGGGGCTTTCGGTATTAATTGCATAGACTCTTAATTGCATAGTGAGTGAACTCTATCAGCCAGACAGTAGTTGTCACAGGAAAAAATGCAGAACCTATGTAAGTCATATGGGTTGCTAAAGTTCTGCATGAACTTGCTCTTGATGAACTTCCTTAGAACTAACCAAGCAATGGCTACCCATCAAGCCCCTACATTTTTTCACGTTGCTAAATTCTCATAGATTCTAGTAATCCGGAGAATTGAGCTACAAACATGTGTATTGGTCACTATAGTCTATCATTGAACTATCTGTAAAATTTGTTACCTTCTGGCTTGCACTTTCTGCCTGGTAGCTCTCATTTAGTGCCATGATTTCAGAGCTGACTCCATTGGCCATCCATATATTGGAGTATGTCCATCTGTGGACACAGGTGTAGTCAAATGGTACAGCTTTACTCTTAATGCATCTCCATGCTGAAGTTATTCCTAGCATGTTTTTTAGCAAGATACATCTAGAAGTTTCTTACTCCTCATGTGACTGAAAATGCAAGACTCCCATGTTTATAAGTATGGTGGCTGCAGTCTACAGATTGCTTTACTCTCTGCCTTTTGCAGATGCAAAGCATATCTTCAGTGAAGAGTACTTCCAGAAGAGATGGCTGTTGCTCATCCATCAGAATTCTGAACAGATTCTAGCTTCTACTACTTATTTAGCATTGGTGTATAAATGGGGACCATAAAATAGACTTGGGGCTGAATGTAGTGTTATCAGGAGAGGTTGAACTGGCTTGTATTTGTGATATTTTGACACACGGAGGACCTGCTACTTAAGCACATTCTTCAAGAAGTCTTGTTCTCCCGAGACTTGAGTGTAATTTAAATTTGCTATATGGGAAGGGGGTGGGACTAATCTTGGCATGAACCAAACACTTCCATATTCCTTTGTTCGTCTGGTTAACTTTTCAGGGATGTCCAAAGAAGATGCCATGAAACATTATGTAGCAAAAGTAGAAGAACTGAAGGGAAAATATGGAATGCAATGAACTCGACACCTGCGTGCCTTAATGGAAACTTGCCTTGCTAATACTGTGGATAACTAAATTGTTCTACACAGCACTGCAGTGCCAATAACTGATGCCATGTCAGTTAATAGTCTACACAGTTTAGTTTATGTAATACTATTGCATTTGGAAACTGGATTTCTGCATTAATATAATCCTGTTTAACAATATCAGTATGGCTTTGTCTGCTTGTCCCTTTCCAATAAAGAACCTAAAAATGGATGTCCTATCAATGTGGTCTCTGGCTCATATGCCTATATTTCCTATTTGAGATAACAGAATGGCTTCTTGCCCTATGGCAGTGGTTCTCAAACTCGCAGGGGGAGGCAGCGATGCAATCCTCAGGATCGCCTTGCTAAGGGGGCTGCAGGGACTAGAATGTACTCAACAGTCCCTGCAGGAGCTCCTCATGTCTTCAAAAGTGAAAGCACAGGGATCACGCTCCACCTCCACAAAACTGGAAGTGAAGCACAATTGCTGCGCAATTGCTGCTGCACAATTGCAACTTTGAAAGACATGGGGAGCCCTGCAGATGTTTGTGCAGGGCTTCCCACACCCCAGGGAGGCTGCTGGAGGGACTGGTGAGTACATTCCAGTTGTTGCAACCCCCTTAGCAACTTGATCCTGGGGATCAAGTTGCTGCCTCCCACCTGCCCCTTATGGGGGCAAAGGCCAGGGCCCTCAGGCGGGGGGGTCATGACACCCCAGTTTGAAAAGCCCTGCCTTATGGCAAGGATTATAGGAGGGAAGTGAAGCTGAGCAAGGATTTGCTTTGCAATGCAATCCTATCAGAAGCTGATGGCAGTTACCCACTCTTCCAAGTGGGTTTAGGGCTGGGGGCCTACAGTACATGCAAACCAGGTAATAAACTGCACATTACCATAACACAACTTGCAAAGGCAATCATATTCTGATTTGATAGAACAAAGTGAGAAGCTCCTGTAATGTAGGAATTTTTGTATGTTTATTCTGCATCAGATTATGATTCTTTAATAAGCTATAAAATATAGTGGTGGTTCTCACACGTTTAGCACTGGGACCCACTTTTCAGAATGAGAATCTGTCAGGACCCACCAAAAGTGATTTCATGACTGCAAGTGACATCAGGCAGGAAAATTTTTAACAATCCTAGGATGCAATCCTACCCACACTTACCCAGCAGTAAGTCTCATTGACTATAATTGTTAAGAATATACATAGTAGCTTGTTAAAAGTACATGTCTGTAACACTTCCCCAGATGCAGTCACATACCATGGTAGCATCAAGTCTAATATATTAAGAATAAATATTGAAGTGAACGGGGACCTGCCTGAAATTGACTTGCGACCCACCTAGTGGGTCCTAACCCACAGTTTGAGAAACATTGCAGTGTAGTAACATCACGGGGGGGGGGGAAGCCTGTCTAATAGAGCTGTGCATCTAAATATGCACTTTCTATATTTCCTGAAACTTCAGCATATTTGCTTGAAGACTACACAGTGCTTGACTCATATCTTCCTCAGCAATGTATGGTGAAACTGTTCTTAGTCATAAATGGATCAGGGCACACTGAACCCAAAGCTGATCGTTATGCTGTCTTGGTCAGCAGGGGGTGCCAGTTAGCTTTAATGAAGAAGTTGAATTCTCATAAAGAATTGATTGTGCTTATTATTGTGTACTGAAGTGCCTAAACAACCATTAACTGTAAAAGAACTCTTCAAATTTGTTGCAGAGTTGCTATTTGCTCTTTGGCAAAGGATAAGTAGAATCTTGCATACTTTTCTAATCCTGGTGTATTCTGATACCAGCTGGTGGTGACCAGAAAGACATGGACTTTAGCATAGCCAGTTAGTTTAAAACATTTTCATCCTGTCCCCTTCCAAAAGATTTTAAAACAAAGGTCAAATGATTCAAAACAGTAACAAAACTCATGGAAGCAAAAAAAAAAAATTCTGAACATTTCTCAACAGGAAGAACACAGGTTTAAGGGCTTGGTGGAAAAAGGTATTAGAGCAGTGATTTTATCCTTTTTCATTTCACAGCACACTGAAAGGTACTAAAGTGCTCAAGGCATACCATCAGTTTTTTGACAATTGACTGCTGTTGGTGGGGGGGTTTGCATCCCCCAGTGGCCCTACTACTAACTTTCCCCCAAACTCCCATGCACACTTGCAGACTATTTGCAGCACACCAGTGTGCCGCAGCACAGTGGTTGAAAATGGCTTTATTAGAAGGTGGCAAAAAGAAAATGGGGTGGATATTAATGTGATTTCTTGGGGCAGGAAGTTCCACCGAGTGGCTGTCACAATCACAAAAGCCCTTCCTCTCATACCTACCAAACAAATCTCAATCTCAGAGGGCCAGAGGCTCATTGGAGGCTGGGGGCTCCCTGCAGGCCATATTGGGAGTCCCCAAGGGCCACAAGTGGCCCCGGGCCGGGGTTTGGGCACCCCTGCCTTACACCAAAGGCCAAAATGCTGAATAGGAGTCTCCATAGCACCACCCTCTGAAATTTACTCCAGAGGAAGGACTATAATGTTTGCACCGCACTGCCCTCAACCCCATCTCCACTAGGCATTCTAGATGGATACAATGGCAGCACATCCAGGAGGCCCTCTCAGATGACCAAAGAAGATAAGCTGGATTATATGGTAGTAGGCAGTCTCTTGAATGCACCTATGCTCCTAAGCCATAAAGGGCTTTAAACATCAAGACATAGGGCATAGCTAAACTTGTTAATTTTCCCTTTAAGTTACCCAGGAAGTTACAATGCAAGTTCATACCCAGTGGCCAGATATGCATAGCACATCAACTTCTTACAGTCTCAAAGAATGCAGCAAAGAAGGGGACAGGAATGTCTGACATATCACTTTGGGCCCACACCTCAGCACACACCTTTCCTATGAGTGTGTGTATGCATATGCAAAAGGGTGTAGCTGCAGGCATGTTAAACCTTTCCCACTGTCAGTTTTTCCTGCTGAAAACTGCTCCCCCCTCCCCCCTTGCAGCTATGGTAATTTCCATGTGGAGCTAAATATACCAGTACCATATTTTTGGGAGGAAAAAGCAGGGGTAGGTGTACTTTCAATGAAGAAACAGCTAGAACAGGGATGTCAAACTCTTTTCATACAGAGGACAGAAGTTAGCATTTATGGTTCCTGCTGTGGGCCAGAAGTGACATCATTAAGCAGAAAGTGACATCATTAAGCAGGTGATGGCCGGGTTCTCACATAGAAATACATTAGCTGCCAACGACAGAAGAGAAAATGTGCAAACCTTGTTCATATTTCCAAGATGAAAGAGAGATGAATTATCAAGCTGGAAGAGCCCGATTATAACAGGGGCCAAATGTTTCTGGGGACTGCATTCTGCCTGATGTTTGACACCCCTGAGCTAGAAGAACAGGGGTTCACAGTCCCTCCTTCCTCCCAGTTTACCTTCCCACTTCCAAAGCAAATTGCAGCCTCTGTGGTTGCAATTTATTAAAAACCCTTGGAGAAAAAAAACTGCACGTGACTCAGTACCATGTAGTTTGACCCTAAAGTGAAGATTACATCAAAGCATGTGCAGAGTGTCTCTCCCCAACGCCTTTCTTACAAGGCAGGGTAGTCATACAAGTGTTTGATCCTGCACTCATGTCTTCTATTCCCGCACAGACCTGAGCCTTTTAACCAGTGCAAGTATTTTGAAAAGACAGTCAAAAGAAAGTTGGGGGAGGGCCTTATTGCTTACTGGAATACTTCTGTCCTGCTAAATGTTATGTTGGGTCTCCCTCCATCACTACCCTCTACTCACTTTCATTCAGGAATAAATGGCTAACAGCCCAATCCTGAGCTGCCCACAGCGCCCAGGCTCGGCGGCCCTGTGGAGGGCTCCCGCTGGATCTTGCTTCTCCCGCGCTACCGCGGGATGCTCCTCGGGAGAAGGGGACGTTCGTCCCCTTCCCCCAAGTAAGGAAAGCAGCCCCGCAATGGGGCTACTCTCTTTAGCGCCGACCAAAAGGTTGAAGCTAAAGTAAAGGTGCTCATGTAGGGCGCGCAACCCTACCCGAGTGCCCTGGATCTTGTGGAGCTCAGCTCTGTGGATCTGCCTCTCTCCCTCCCACTGACACACCTCCCACCCGCCCCCTGGTACACCTCCCCCCTCCCCAGAACGCCTCCCCCACGCCCCCGGCCACACCCCTGCCTCCCGTTCCACAGCCTGGCGATCCAGGAGACCGCCAAGCCACAGAACCCGGGCGACCGCCGTGTGCCAGACCAGCTCTGGCCAGCGCTGGGCTAGCTCCGGCGGGAGCCTGGCCGTAAGCCCCGCAAATGTGCCTTACAGCACATTTGCAACTGTGATAAGTGGCACGGAGCCATGCCGCCGACAACAGGATCAGGCTCTCAGTAGGCAAAGAACTCCTGAAGTCAATCCTTGTATCATAATGGCTATCATAGCTAAAAGGGGGGGAGGGTGCCTGTGGCATTGTTCGATTTGCATGCACTCTGGCAATTTCTGTTGTCTCACTGCAAGATGTAACCAGATATATGCCTGCTGATGGGTGCAGCATGGTTGTATTTTGAAGATGATCACAACTTTAGATATTAACATCTCTCAAAGGAACTTTTTGAAATGTGGAACCTGGTCTACATATGCAACAAAATCAGGTGATAGTCTGTACCACTTCAGACTGCAGAGGGGGAAAACACATTTCTGAATTTTTCCCTTTGTTTAACAAAAAACAAACAGCTATGCAAGCAGGAAACTAGCACAGTAGACAAAGGGCTGGGACAGAGCCTTCCCGCTTGCCGTGCTAGTGTTCTATCTGCAGGGGAATTGTTTTTCAACATGCTGGGAGTATTTAGAAGTGGTATACTTCAGCTGCAGTCCAAAGTGCTACAGTCTGTTCTGCCTCCACATTCTGCTGCTTATATAGACCCAGTTTGTTTTCTGAACTGGGACTTGTCTGTGCAAGCCAGAGGAATAGACTAACGTAATGTAGGTTCCCTTTTAAGAGTGTTGTGGGGATGGTTTAGCTACTACTGCAGGGAGTCACAAGGTTTAGCGGCCAAAAGGGAACCCTAACACCAGTGCCTCCCTCCTTCCCCCATATTGCCCTTATCAGGGTCAGAATGATAGTTTCAGGAGGAGGGCAGGAGGTCTGGTCTAGAGGGTAGAGCCTCCAGTAGCCTGAAGATAACATCAGAAGGTCGCCAGTTCGAGGACACTGGCAGCTCCCTGAAAGGCTGAGAATGGCGAGACCTTGAAGCAGCTGACAAGCCGGGCTGAGTGATTCCACCTGCTCTTGGTGTGAGCAAGAAGCGTCTTGGCTGCCCTCCATGTGAGAGATGGAGCTGCTTGTCAGCCTGCATGGGAGAATTGGAGGCCAGAAGTGGGACCAAACCAGGAAGATCCATTCTGAAATGTTGTTGGCTCTTGAAAGAAAGAAACTTTATGATTGTAAAAATCCCCTTGAGGGATTTAGAAACACCTGCCTATGTAAACCGCCTTGAATAACGTCAGAGGAGTAATCCGATGAGCAGAAAGGAGGTATATAAATACCTAGTTATTTATTATTTATAGTTTATCTCTCCCACAATGAAGACTAAAGCCTGCAGAGAAAACCCATTTGAAAGCCTCCCTTCCAGCTGCACAGAGTAGTCCCTAAAGCCTATACAATTTCTTATAGCCCACTGTCCGGGAAAACCTAGGGAAAACTCCAGCAGAGTTCAACTGCACTAGGCAGATGAACAGTTAAAAACATAAAAAATGTTATTGGGGGGGGGGGGAAAATGATAGAGGGGGGAAGAAAAGGTAAAGCAAAAGTATCACAGTGCCTTGGGCAATAGAAGAGCCTAGGGTAGATCTTAGCAAAAGGCAATTCTAAACAAATCTTACAGCAAAGAAACCAAAAACAATCCTTTGCACATCTGTCTCATTGACCCAAACTGTAGTTACCCCAGCATCAGCTTTGAGACTCTTTTACACCTCCCCCCACACCAAGAAGCAAGGTCACTGTCCTATCTGATTGGATCTTTTAAGACCACCTGGGCAACATGCACCATCCATAACATGATCAGGTGCCCTTAGATGCCCAATCAAGAAGCAAGAGCTTCTGTTTTTCTGGATGAAGGCCAATCCACAAAATGACTTGTCTGCCTGGCCTTGTAGTCCTTTCTATAATGGTGGTGATTTCAAAGAGTTGCAGGGAAATCTCTTTGCTACTGAACATTATAGCAAGGCTTCCCTTAAGGGGAATACACAGAGACAGAGAAGAGAGAAAGAGGAGCTCAATCATCACATTTTCCCCCACTGCTGGGGTAGCTTTATTGATGCATAACAGGAACTTTATGGCGGCCAGCACGTGGTAAGAATTGGGAGTTCCATGTGAGCTGACAGTGCAAAATTCCAGGGCTGGTCCACAGCTGTCATGATTGTACACAGTGCCTTCAGAGCAAGCTTGCAGTGGAATGTAGCTAAAACTAGTAAACACTTCCATATCTCCCCCATTCCTCTCTCTTGTGCTCCAAATTGTCATATTGTTTCACAATATGCTGGCCAGCTTGCTTTGTTTTGCACCAAACAGCTTCCACTGGATATCCTGTTTTTCATTACGATCTCTTCATCAAATGAGGCTGATCCTATCTTGCAATTATTATCTGAGCCAATATTAAGAGGCCTGCTTACTCCCCAGCAATCCAAGAGATTCCTCCTATGGCACTGAGGAAATCGTATCCTCTCTGCTTCTATTCTTCTCAGATAAAATATGAGCGCTCTTAACCCTATTTTATCTTGTTTGCTTGTGTTGCAACAAGCCACACTCAAATCTATACATTTCTGCAGCATCTCAAGACTGAAAGTCTCACCTCACCCTTTGACATATTTAGATAACAAACCACTGTGTGCTTTGCTTTGAACCCTTGAAATGTGAAGTATAAATTTCTGTGAACGCTTGAATGTTTTGAACACTTGATTGCTTTGAACACTTGAAACCAGGTTTTCATAATATGTTTCAAGGGTATTGTCAAATGAAGTTGCCTTGTGGACTCAAAACATTGATCCAGGAGTGTGCCACAAGTGGGGCACATAACCACACTAGGGCCCACAATCATGTCCAGCCAACCCAGAGACAGTGCTGGTCTCCACTAGATAGTGCCGGTCTCCACTATCTCCCAGGGAGCCTGCCAGGGCCCAAAGTCCAATGGGAAAGCTTACCAGCAGGTGGCCGGGAGCAGGCAGCAGAAGCTGCAGCCACCACCTGAACATCATTGCACCACTGCCCAGAACTATAATGACAACAATGAAGGAGACCACTGTAACTTGTCCATTGCCTAGTTAGTTCTTCTGGCTAAGCATCAGCAATGGTGATCATTATCAGGAACTGGGCAGAGGATACACAAGACTCCTCCTTCACCACTGCCTCTATAGCTGGGTGTTGCAGAATGAAAGAAGACTAACATGAGTCTGCTGCCTGGTTTCTGGGTGACAATAAGGGAAAGTTGCTGGCCCAAGCATACACTTTCAAAAACATGGGGAAGCATAGCTGGGTTCTCAGGGCTTTTGCCCCAGGACCTCCCAATAGCTGGAGCCATTGCTGCATTGGTTCCAAGGGGCCTTTCCCGACACAGTTAACTGAAAGGTGCCAAGGACTGGACCTGGGACCTTGGGTATGCTGAACAAGTGGTCTACCATTTTGCTCTGACCCCTCTGCTAGATATGACATCATATGACAACAGCCCCTATCTATATGAACAAGGAGTCCAGAATATTTTTCTAGGGAGTTGTGAGCTGTCCTAATCATACCACTAAGCCTTAAACTGCTGTGTTTGCAGGACAAAGTTTGGACTTTGGCTACAACAATGCAGCAGAGTGTGATAAGGTAGGGTGTTCCTTATGATTCATAGGCTATAGCTCCTTAAAGCAGTTGATACTTGATCAAATACAATGAGAGCGTGCAGAGGTTGAGCATTTTATTGTCTTGATGATAAGTTACCTTGTAACATGTGGGGGAAATATCAGCCATATCAGATTCAAAGCACATAAAATCTGGTACAAGGACATGGTCTGAGGGCACAGGATATAGTCACTCTGCTAACATTAAGCAGGTCTAGGTCTGGTGGCTGCCTGGGAACTTATGTATGCCACTTTGACTCTTATGATGGAAGAAAGGTGGGGTATAAATGTACTAAAACAATTCTAAAACATACTGATACCTTTAACATATCCTGAACCATGCAAGTCTGTATCCTCTGTAGCATCTTCATTCAGAGGGTCATCTCTTAATTGTGCTTTACAGCAATTACTGTTTCAGTTGATCCTGATAATGCGGTTTCTTTCGGAGAAAGAACTTGACAATTTCTGGCTTGTTAATACAAAGTATTTAGGGAGCCTAAATATGTGCCAACATAAGGAATTCTGCCAACGTGAATGGAATTTCAGTTTTGCTGTATCAGAATAATGTTGGACAGCAAACACAATTGGCATAACTTATGCTGCATAAGTACAAAACAATTTGAATCTTGAAATGCAGAAATATTGTGATCCAGAAGGTAATCTGAGTAAACCTGAGTAAATCTGAGTAAAATTACTGATTCCATTATGCAGATACATGATCAAATAAAAAGACTGGGCCAACAATTAGGGAGCAAGATCTCTGACATACTACAGATTTCAGTTGCTACAGATTTCAGACCAAGGAAAGTGGAAAATATGCAGTTCTGACAGGAAAACATAGTTCCTAGAAATCTCCAGAAGATGATAATGCAAAGAGATAATTAAAGATTTCAAGAATCAAGCAAGATGCATTACAAAAACACATTCTAAAACAATACCAACATGACAAATTCTCATTTGTCATTGTCTAGCATTAAAAATGCTAGAAAAACTTTTTTTATAACTGTGCACAAGGCAACTTTCTGAAAAAGAAAACATGAAGTTAAAAAACAAAGTGTATCTGTATATTTTTAAAACACTGAGCAAAGCAATGTAAGTGATCCTCCATTTTGTTCTAAACCTAACATGTGAAAATAAGAAACCATGTAGTAGCCCATAAAATGCTAATAATCACTAAGAAAGTCATGAAAAAAGACTTTAGAAAAGTGGAAGGAGAGGGGACCTGGGAAATTATAGGCCAATCAGCCTGTTCGGGGTAAGATGGTGGACTGCATATTCATATTTCATTTATCAATAAGATAAAATCTTAAACACATAGAAGAACAAGCCTTGCTGAGGGAAAATCAGCATGGCTTCTGTAAGGGTAAGTCTTGCCTCACGAACCTTTTAGAATTCTATGAAAAGGTCAACAGGCTTGTGGATGCAGGAGAACCCTTGGACATTATATATCTGGACTTTCAGAAGGCATTTGACGTGGTCCCTCACCAAAGGCTGCTGAGCAAACTCCACAGTCAGGGAATTAGAGGGCAGGTCCTCTCCTGGATTAGGAACTGATTGAGGTCCAGGAAGCAGAGAGTGAGTGTCAATGGGCAATTTTCACAATGGAGAGAAGTGGAAAGTGGAGTGCCCCAAGGATCTGTCCTGGGACCAGTGTTTTTCAACCTGTTAATAAATGACCTGGAGGCAGGGCCATGCAGCGAGGTGGCCAAGTTTGCGGATGACACCAAGCTTTTCCAAGTGTTGAAGACCAGAAGAGATTGTGAAGAGCTCCAGAAGGATCTCTCCAAACTGAGAGACTGGGCAGCAAAATGGCAGATGCATTTCAATGTAAGTAAGTATGAAGTCATGCACAATGGGGCAAAGAATCAAAACTTCACATATAGGCTAATGGGTTCTGAGCTGTCTGTGACAGATCAGGAGAGAGATCTTGGGGTGCTTGTGGACAGCTCAATGAAAGTGTCAACCCAATGCACGGCAGCAGTGAAGAGGGCTAATTCTATGCTTGGGATAATTAGGAGAGGCATTGAGCTAATATTGACAGCTAATATTGTAAAGCCATTGTACATATGGATGGTAAGGCCACACGTGGAGTATTTTGTCCAGTTCAGGTCGCTGCATCTCAAAAAGGATATAGTGGAGATGGAAAAGGTGCAAAAGAGAGCAACCAAAATGATTACGGGGCTGGGGTACCTTCCCTTTGAGGAAAGGCTACAGCGTTTGGGCCTCTTCAGTCTAGAAAAGAGGCGCCTGATGGGGGACATGATTGAGACATACAAAATCATGCTGGGGATGGACAGAGTGGATAGAGAGACACCCTTTTCCTTCTCACATAACACCAGAACCAGGGGACATCCACAAAAGCTGAGTGTTGGGAGAATTAGAACAGACAGAAGAAAATATTTCTTTGTCCAGCGTGTAATTAGTTTGTGGAACTCTTTGCCACAAGAAGTAGTGATGGCATCTTGCCTGAATGCCTTTAAGAGAGGATTGGTCAAATTCCTGGAGGAGAAGTTCATTACGGGTTACAAGTCATAGTAGGTATGTGCAAGCTCTTGGTTTTAGAGGCAGGCTGCCTCTGATTGCCAGATGCAGGGGAGGGCACCAGGATGCAGGTTGTGTCTGTTGTCTTGTGTGCTCCCTGGGGCATTTGTTGGGCCACTGTGAGATACAGGAAGCTGGACTAGATGGGTCTTTGGCCTGATCCAGTGGGGCTCTTCTTATGTTCTTAACCACTAGCTCCAATTGTAACCCTACAGGTATTAAAAAACACAAACCTAAAAATGACAGATCTTGCACAATAAGGAAATCTCCAAAGATCAAAAAAAAAAAAAAAGATTTATACCGGGACTCACTTATGGCCAGATTCTATCCCTACCCAGTGCTGGTCTTCAGCACAGTGTTCAGGAGATGGTCTTCACAAACAAACCGTAAGGCATATTGCAGCATCCAGAACTACAGTGACCCTGCACTCTAGCTGCCTTCCTGATCCCATGGGATTAGCAGCACAGGCAACCCCATTAGGATAGGATAACTCCATTACTTGACATGGCATGGACTCAACTATTAGTAAAAGCAAACAGACTCCATGATTTGAAGGCAGCAGAATAGGTAACTGAGGGCCCAATCCTATCCAATTTTCCAGCACCGGTGCAGCTGCAATACAGCCACAAAGTAAGGGAACAAAAGTCATCATACCTTAAGGAGGCCTCTGTGACTGCTGCCCCACCACTCAATGCAGTGCATGCCCCATTGGCACAGCAGCACTGGCACTGGAAAATTGGATAGGATTGGGCCCTGAGATATTTTAAAACTTAGAAAAAGACTAAAATCTGATATGATGCCATTGACAATCAAAACTAGACAGTAATGCTAAGATGATACCCTGAGAACCATTAAAAGCCCCAATGAGCTGACTGGACCCCCTGGGCCTCCAGAAACCTGGTGCTTTTAAACAATATTTTTCTGTTAGTTTACAAATGCATTTACTTCTGCATAACAAGAGCACCCCCCCCCCCCCAGTAGGTGCTGGGGTAGCTTATTTGAGTGGCTCTGTTTCACTTCCAAACCCAAGTTTGCTATTAAAGATAATGATTGCAAGCACGTAATTGTAGCTGATAAGCTGAGAGGATTAACATGTTGTAACAGAAAGAATCCACAACACTGATTGAGCTCAACTGTTTCTGGCCACCAGTGATGTACTGATAAATTCGGAAGAGCAAGAGCTCATTATAAAAACTCGCTTGCACACCCCAATAATTCTATACAACCAAAAAAAAAAAATCAACTTTAAGATTCTTCATTTGTGTTTTCTTCTTCCACCACTTAATCCTACTTTGAAACTTATTATACTTTCCTTAAAGATCAGAAGTGCCAAACATAAGGCCCATAGGTAGAATACAGTTCACAGAAGCTCTTTATCTGGCCTAAATAATAATTGGGCTCTCCAAGTGCTGCCCTTTCAGTAGCTCCACTTCTGCCTAGTAGCTGGCAGGGAGAGACAGAAGGAGGCCACAAACACAAGGAATACTGCAGGGGAATGGGCAGACCAAGAGAGGTGAGAAAAGGAGATGATGTCAAGGCACTGGAAGAGCCCAATTATCACACAATAGTCCACTTTCAGCAGCAGCACCTGTCAAGGCATCACTTTGCAGAGCACCTGAGCTGTGAAGTGATGCCTTGGCAGTAGAAGCACAGCTGAAAGGGTGGCCTGCACATTAATTGGTCTCTCCCAGTGCGATATTTGAATTCTTCCATACCTGAAAATATGATTTGCATATTTCCTCTTCTGTCATTTTGCAACTTGAGTTCCTGTGTGAGAACAAAGGACTTATTTCCCTTAATGACATCACTTCTTGCTTAATGCTGTCAATTCTGATCCTTAGCAGGCCCCATAAATGCTATTCGGGAAGCTGAATGAAATGCATTTGACACCCCTGCTCTAGCTCATTTGATCCAAAACTCCTGCAGTGTGTTGCAATAGTTTAAAGTAGTGGTAAAAAAATGGAGAAACTATAATTAGAAAATATTCCAAGTACATATAAAAAGGCATATTAGAGTCCAGGACAACCCCTGTCTGGTGAGTTAAACACTCAGACAGTGAGCTGCAGGGTTTCTCTTTCCCTCGCAACTGCCCACTGCCTCCCAGGGGTCTTATTCTATCTGCTTCTTGTGCACTTGGACACAAGAGGAGGATAAGGAACGCTCAGCCCAAAGTTCCTTCCGCCAGTGATTAGAGAAAGCAGTAGAAACAGCAGCACTTAGAGGTCAGAGATATATTAAGCAGGCCAGGGGAAGGCCAGCTTAACTCCCTCCTCTGAGTCCAGAGCTCCCATCTCCAACACTGCAGTTTCTTCTAGTGGCCAACAGGAAATGCAAGGAGCTTGCTCCCAGTGTTCCCTCCACCAGCCACTAGGTGAAGTGGTGGCAGACAGAGGCAGCACTACACTCCGAACTGAGGGTTAAGACCTCCTCATGTTTCTTGTGTGCTCAGAGAGCGTGCAAGGATCAAGTCATTAGGCAGGTGGGTGAGTGCACCCTTCCAGTGCACACCATTGAGGATGCATGCTGGGGGGGGGGTGCCTGGCAGGGGTAGGGGATTGGGCAACAGAATTTGGGATAGGATTCAGGGAGCAATTTGGTACTAGCTTTTGCGCATCACTGAGAAGTATGTCCCCACTGTGTTCAATAGGCCTTACTCCCAGGTAAAATTTCCCAAGATTGTAGCCTTAGGGCACAATCTTAACCAGGTCTACTCAGAAGTAAGTCCTATGATGTTCAATGGGACTTATTCCCAGGAAAGTGAGGTTAGGATTGCAGCCTTAATGTAACATGAGCTGCACACTATCTCTCAGACATAAGCTGGGAAATAGGATAGCCTAGACATGACATATGTCCCCAGGCAAATTTCTCAATTTGTCTCCTACTCAGCCTTTTCCACAAAGGTCCTTTGAAAATAAAGTTTCAAAAAGAGCACCTAAGCACTCTTACTGATGACATCACAGTTCCAGCTGTAGAATAAGTCCTGGAGGTCCACTCCTCCTCAACTGAGAAGTGAGGTCACAGAAATTGATGCGCTTTTCATCATTCTTTATAGACTGCATGGAGACAAGCAAGAGGCTTAAACTGAGAGGGGAAGATAGGGTAGGTTGCCTACTATTGAAAGAAAATCTCTTCACTTGAATAAAAATAGCAGGGGTTAGAACATAGGCTTCCTCAAATCAGTTTCATCCGAGAGTTGTGCATGGGTGCGTCCTTCACAGTGTGGTGGGATATTGCCAAGAGTAGCAGAATATAACATACAAGCACTAGTCTTAGGTTTATAGTGGTTAAAGGTTTACAGATCAGGAAGTAAGACGAGCGCGCTGAAAAATAAATATCATCAAAAAATCTATCCAGATTTTATTCTCAGTTGAAAGGACTTGCCCACATTTTAATAGCTGTTATTGTGCAGTCATTGGCACATATGCAGGGTCAAACATATTACAATTTCTTGACTTGCACGTAGGTAGGTTATAATGTTTGATGAGGAGCTTGTGAGAGCTCACCTTTAGATTTAACACTGCTGCTGACTTCCAGCAGCAGGGCCTGGTGTTACAAATTATCCCTCCTTTATTAAAGGAACTCAGCGCGGGTTACATGGTTCTTCCCATTTTATCTGCACAACAACCTATGTGGGTTGCCAACTCTGACTAAGAGCCCAATCCTATGCATGTCTACTCAGATGTATGGCTCTTTAGAGTCAGTGGGGCTTACTCCCAGGAAAGTGTGGATAGGATTGGGCTGTGAATCTATTCCTGGAGATCCCCCCCTTACTGCAACATGGCATGAATGTCATTCAATCTAGAAGTCCCTGTGAAAATTTCCAAGATTGCTTTCAGCAGTATCCCAGAAATTGATGCTGACTCCAGGAGGTTCCAGGCCCATCCTGAAGGGTCGCAGATGCCACTTGAGGTAGTTAATGCCACTTGCAGAGAGATAGTGCAGAGGTAGCTGATGCCACTTGCAGAAAGATATTGAGTCACCTCAGGGCACTACAGAGTTTCATGGCTGAGCAAGGAGTTGAGCCTTATAGATAGAGAGGGTGTGGGTTTAAAACAGGGGTGTCCAAAGTTTTTGGCAGGAGGGCCACATCATCTCTCTGAGACTGTTGTGGCCCTCCTGCCAAAAACTTTGGACACCCCTGTTTTAAACCCACACTGCGCAGGAGGGCCACATCATCTCTCTGACACACAGTCGGGGGCCAGGGAAAAAAGAATTAATTTACATTTAAAATTTGAATATTTTTACATAAATGAATATATTGGAGATGGAACTTATATGAATGAATGAAGGTCTTGCAATAGCTCAAGGCCTATAAAAGGCCTTTCACAAAGCATCACAGAGGTGAAACAGCAAGCAGTGGAGGAAGCCCTCATCCCACAGCTCACACAAGAGGTCAAACAGTCGCCCTCATGCTGAGAGCAGTTGTGTCAGACCAGTGCGGGCTCCAACAAATCTCTGGAGGGCCAGAGGCTCATTGGAGACTGGGGGCTCCCTGAGGGCCGCATTTGGTCCCAGGGCCGGGGTTTGGGCACCCCTCTAAAATATCCAAATAAAAGCACAAAGCACCACATTTTCCAGAAACTTTTTCCAGTTAGAAATAATACTGTGGCTGCACCTGTTTATATCATATCACTTTCAAGGTTGTTTGAAATTAATGAAAAAGAGAACTCGGAATGACAACTTGGAATAAAAACACATTACACTGCTGGTATTCCTTGGCATCTTTTTAGATTGTGAGCCCTTTTGGGACAGGGAGCCATTTAGTTATTTGATTTTTCTCTGTAAACCCTTTGTGAACTTTTAGTTGAAAAGCGGTATATAAATACTGTTAATAATATTTCTGCCTTTCAAATCACAAAATCTGAGAAAAAAATAAAACCATTTCCAAACACCTTTACTTATATACCAAAGTTGAGACTATGCCACAAAGGGCAGTGTGACCCTCCCGCCTCTTCCTCCAGGCTACTGCAGGCCCCTCCAAGAATGCCCAGCACAGCTTTCTTTTGAAACAAAGTAACTTTGTGGACGAATGTAGGACGAGTCCCCAGTTGGTCCCAAGAAGACCCTGCCTGGCTGACACATCACTTGGGTTCCCCCTATTTAGACTGGGTTCCCCCTCTATTTCTGTGCCGGTTGTCCTGCAATGAGTGCCTTCTGGGTGAGGCTGCAATCCTACCCACACTTTCCTGGGAGTTAGCCCCACTGATTATAATAGGACTTACTTCTGAGTAGACATGCATAGGCTTGGGCTCTGAAAGCTCTGAAGTAAGTTTCATTATAGTCAGTGGGGCTTACTCCTAGGAAAGCGGGGATAGGATTGCAGCCTTACAGCCGAATCCTATGCATGTCTACTCAGAAGTAAGTTCAATTATAGCCAATGGGGCTTACTCCTAGGAAAGCGGGGATATGATTGCAGCCTTACAGCCGAATCCTATGCATGTCTACTCAAGAGTAAGTCCCATTAGAGTCAGTGGGGCTTACTCCCAGGGAAGTGTGGACAGGATTGGGGTGTGAGTCTCCTGCCCCCCCCCCGCCGCTCTTGCTTTTGTTGGCGGCCAAGAGCCGCGCTGCCCGGAGCACTCCGCCTCTCCGCTCCCCTCCTCCCCACCGCCGGCTCCAGCCGCTTTTGCGGGCTGCCTCCTCCCCCGAGCTGCTGACTCAGCCAGAGGGAAAACTCAAAGGGCAACAAGCAGCCCTGCCTGGCGGCAGCTCGCAGCCCTCTCTGTCCGAGGATGTTGTCCAGAGTGGCGGCCCCTGCTGCCGGCCACGGATCTCCTGGCTGAGCCCCGCTGGCTCTGGGGTGGGAGCCGGGAGAGACCCAGCACAAACCAGCCGAAGTTCCTCCCTGGTGCGCCTCTCCCTCCGAAAGGAGCAGAAGTCACTCAGCATGACAGCCATAGCAGTGCAGGTAACGGGGAGAGGGCGCGGGTCTGGGGGACCCCTCTGTGGTTCGGGCTGGAGAGATGGAGATGGCTGCATCCCAGCGCCTGGTCCTTTGTTCTCCCTTTGTACTTGTTTACCATTCACCCTACAGGCACAGGCGCTCATCACAGCCACTGACTCCGACTTCCCACCACCTGTTGTTCTGTGCATTTTTGCAGCCTTTTTTTTTTTTTTTTTTAAAGTTCTTCCAAATAGTCCTGGGTGTAGTTTAAAAAAAAATAAAATTCTTTGAGTGCTCTAAATGTATCCTGCTTGTTATCAGATCATAGAAAGTGTGGCCCTCTTGTGCAAACTTCAATGCAGCTGCTTTGTTTTTCCAGGAGAAATCAGAGTGTGATTGTCTGATCGGCCTTCCTAGAATGACTTAAATCTGCACACTGATATAAGCAAAACACCCAGCTTTCATTCAGTTACCGGGAGCCTGGGAGGGCCGACTGGTACTTGTAAGAACGTATATGATTGACAAGTGTTTTAAGGTTGTGAAAATGCATTTCACCATAACAGAGAAAGAAGATTCTGCTCCAGATTTGCAGTGCACTTAAAGCATTTTGTCCATCAAGAAGTCGCATGATTTTTCTTAAATTGCTCAATTTCCTCCTGGAATGCAAGGAGTTGTTTACAACATCAGAGACTTGGTCCCCCTCGCTATCATGCTATTACTGATGTTTCAGCAAATCGGTGTCTCCCTCTGTGGCGCTTGTGAGAAAAGCTGTTTAAAAATAAAATGTTCCACAGGCAGTGCAGTTAAGAAAAGCAGAAATATAGGCATGCTTACGGTAAACTTCTTTTAGGTTGTGAACTAATCCCCCGAGGAGTAGGAGTGGCATGGCATCATTTGAAGGACTTCCAGCGAAACCAAATATGTAATATTTAATAATATGAGATTTTTGAATGTGGATGTAGATGACACACAAAATAGTTTCCCAAGAACTACACCTCTCCTTACAGCAGTCTCTGTAAGGTAGCCCAGAGCATATTATTCCTGTGTCTTGCCATTAGGGGGCTGAGGATGAGAAAGAGTGGTGTTTCACAGCCCCCCCCCCCATATTGTACCAACTCTAAAGAGCTTGATATATGGTGGAGGTGGTCAAATATTTATTTATTTAGGTTCATTTTTTATCCCCCTTGCTGCAATGCAATCAAAGTGGCATGCAGAGTTTATAAAAGAAAAGCCAGAAAACAATTCATGATTTAAAAAAAAAAAAACCCAGTTATACAAATCTGTCAGGAAAGGTAGCAAGAGAAGGCAGGCTGATCAAGGGGAATAGTGCCTAGTGGTTAGCGTTCACCCACCTCTTACTGCTCCCTATGTTCCCTTTTTACTAAATCAGCAGCTAATGGGGGGGGGGGGAAGGCTGATTCTTGTATCTACTGCCACCACCATCTCAGGCTAAAGAGAGCAGGCTGTTTGGGAGATACCAGGCTCTCAGGACAGCAGAGAATCCTAGGGATTCTTATTACACACCAGACTGTAGTAGCACCCACAAACTGTTAGATGCGACAACCCACATAATTATATTATTATACCACTTTTTAACAAAAAGTAGTTCATAAAGCAGTTTACATAACAAATCAATAAATGGTTCCCTGTTCCCAAAGGGTTCACAATCTTTAAAAAAAAAAAAAGATATGGAAGAGATATCAGCAACAGTCACTGGAAGAGACGCCATGCTGGAATGAAAAGGGCAGGTGCTCTCCCCGTTATACGTATTTAAGAGAACGCCACTTTAAAAGATGCCTCTTTGCCCAGTTAGCAAGAGTTTTACCCATGAATTACCACCGGACTAAGCAGGCAAGGAATAAAAATATAACCTGTTTATTAAAACTCACAAAGAAAAGCATTAAATAAAATGAGTGAAAGGGAGTAGAAAAAAGTACAACAAGCAGTTTGATAGAAAATGCCTGATGGGTGGACACTAAGAAAAAGTTTGACCAAATAGTAACTAGTAATACCCAGCAGAGGGAGTTGGGATGCTACTCAAGAGCAAAGCACACAAAACCCCCAAGGCATGAGTGAATCTCTGTTCATCAAATTGAAATAAATTTAACTTCCACATCTGCCTTAAAATACTATCCCTTTTTTAAGCTACTTATATTGTTCCAGGAATCTTGGTCCCTGCACTTACTGGAGAGTAAATAGATATATCTTTTGCAAACCAGCTCTAGATTTCTCAGCAAACCTGGGAGAAACATGCATGGGCATCCCTGTGCTTGAACTTAAGTAACCTAGGTTTGATGATGCCACAAAGTTAGCTGATTGGAGGAGCGGAACCCAGTGGCTGCTCCATCTCACCACTTTACTGAGACAGGTTGGCTGTCCAATTCACTACCCAATCAGTAGGTGTATGCTAGTCTCAGTAGGAGGTTTTTTTTAATCAGACCTATATTCACTGGAAGGGGTCCACATTGGTGCATGGACTCCTCTTCATGCACAGCAAGCATCGCAACTGCATCTCAGTGCCATCTCTGGACACTTGGCGATGACATCCTATAACATCACCAAACTTTCAGGTTCTTGATCTCCATGCTGCATGAAGCATGGCTTCAAGCAGCGTAGCTGTGCATCTTAGCAGGAATCTTGCCCCAGACATGAAGAAGGGCTCAAATCCACAACATGGATTTCTGGGAATGGCATTTCAAATAAAGGACAAAGGCTACTGCAGCAACATGTCCCAGCAATGTCAAGGCTGCTGAACCTGCAGAGAACCTTCTGGAGGGGATTAGAAGTTTTCACAAATAAGGGAAAATAAACAAAAGGTAGGAGGACAAAACAGGGTATTCATCACAACTAGTTGCACAAAAACAGCAGAAAAATTATGCACCAGTTGACTTGCCAGAATAAAGAGCTTTTCAAAGCCTATCTAAAAGAGGGAAGAGAGGGAGTCTGTCGGAGCTCCCTCATCAAGAAAGCCCCAGAATATCATAACAATTGCTTAGCTAGATGATGAGACATTTATCCCCAGGCACATTTGTAAAGCTGTGCATTTTAGTACAAATGTAACTGACTTACTGTGTCTTACTACTACTTCACTATTGTCCACATAAACTTCAAGACGTTGCCAGCAGTCATGCATGGGGTTCTTGCTCACTGCCCCAAGTGGTCACAGGTAGTATTTCCACATACCTTGTTTCAGCCCTTCAGGGGTCAAGTCACCTGGCCAAATTAGTGTGTATGTGGTGTGGCCCTCATGGACAAGCTGATCAGCAGTTGTTTTGCTGTGAGACTGTCATGGATGGTGTAGTCATGGTTCAAAGTATTAATTGGGAAGTCCCTGTTCAAATGGAGCCCTACTGATACACGTGTGGCCTTGGACAAGCCACCACCCATATCTTTTGGTCTCAGTCTCTCAGTCTGGTCTATGGGCATAATCATATCAATGTATTTTCTAGCAATTGTTGAAAGGATCACTAACTTAATATAAGTGGAATACTCTAAGCATTTAGGAAAGAAACCTATCAACAAAATATGAAATATTTTTTATTAACTTGCAGGTTGATTGCAACTTGCAGGTGTGATGGATTTGCAGGTGTGATGCAGATGCACAACTTGCAGGTGTGATGATGTGGTAAACATGGTTTGAGTCACAAGCTGTGATGAAACACTCACATACAGTCCAATCCTAACCAACACCAATGCAGCAGGGTCACACGGACCAAACTGTATCTAGCCTTGGCAAGAGCAGACTGGAGGTCTCCTTGAGGCAAGGAGACATTCATCCTGTTGCCCAGGGAAAGCCCCAGCCTGCACAATGGGTCTGCTCAGACCTGTGCCTGCTAATTTGCTGGCAGAGGTCTAAGCCTCATGTCAACAGAAAAGGCTGAGGAGGGGAACTATGGTGCACACCATTGCTACTCATCCCACCCCCTCCAGAGCATGATCCACCCCCTATTTGTCCTCCCCCACCCGTCCTCTGCCCAGTAGAAGCTTACCTGCTCCATTAGGTGTTCCACAAGAATCTGACACTGGCGGGACAGTGCAGGCCTTCCCACTGGCACTCCTAAATGCTACAATGTCACAGAGCGCTTTACGGCACTTTTGCAACAGTGGAGCCATCACTGCACTGGCACTTGAGGGCAATAAAATTGTGCTGATAATCATTTAACCAGAATCATACAAACACTTAGCATGGGAATTGGCCCTTACTAGGGGATGGTTCTTCCGGCATATGGACTCCAGGCATGGTAGAATACATGATCCAGTCTGCAGCTTATGGTCTCTTTCTGATAGATGCATTTGCATGCACATGACCACATGTACAGGCACGCGCACACACTGCATTAAGGTGGTCTTAAAACTATTGTACATAAAGTGCAGGGTATATTTAATTAACAGTTCATCAGTTATTACCTTTATTCAACTTTCTTTCTAATCAGCCACACCACTCCATCAAAAAAGATCAGTTTGATGTCTATAATTTAACTGTATCTTGCTCTGAAATGCAGAAACTATGTTTAATAACTCTCCCCTCCCCCCAATTGGGGGACTTCTCTTTAAGGCCCAGTGGCTACTTTCTCGCAGAAGACCAAAGAAGTCATTTTTTGAGACATTTATCAGGAGCCTGATTATCCTTTGTGTCGCAATTGCAATTGTCCTGTCCTCCATTGCGGTGTGTGATGGCCACTGGCTTTTTGCCAAAGGAAAACTCTTTGGATTGTGGCACTTCTGTACCATTGGGAACAACAATACCCTGAAATGTGTCACCAACCTCAGTTTGGCCAACATCAGAGGAATAAACGTAGGCATGACCCTTGCAAGAAGTATGGTGTCCTTTGCTGTTGTTGTAGCAATCTTTGGTCTGGAACTTCTCATGGTTTCCCAAGTCTGTGAAGACATCAACTCCAGAAGGAAGTGGTCAATGGGATCAGCCCTCATACTTCTCTCATTTATGCTTTCATCTGCTGGCGTTTTGAGCTTCTTAATCCTTCTAAGGAACCATCTCACCCTCACAGGCTTTACGTTAACCTACTGGTGCGAGTTCATTGCTGCCTTCCTTTTCTTCCTTAATGGAATCAGTGGACTTCATCTTAACAGCATCACATTTCCATGGAACACAGTCGGAAAAATTTAAAAGCAAGGAGCATCAGCTCTGCCAAATAAACTGGGAGCATATTTGGGTCCAACAGTGTTTGAAAAAGACATCAAGTTTTTATAGCAAACACCAAAAGAAATGTATATAACCACTTTCAGAGGATGTCTGCAGGATCAACTGATATAATGAATTGTGGGTATTGAACACTGAATATTAAGTGGGATTTTATAGAAAGGAACAAGAGTAATAGAATAGCACATGAGTTGTTTAATTCATGTAAAGTTCAATGCATAACCTTAGTGTCTTGATCCAGTCCACAATGAATTGTCCCATTAAAAGCAAAGAGTCCAGTCTGTCATAGTGACTAGCAAATTTCATTGCTTTCAATGAATGGTACAGTGAACATTAGCTGAAATGGGACAAAGATTGATTTGGGAATACAAATTCAGTTTCCAAACTATTTTCCTACATCTCGGTTGTTTTATTTTTGCACATTGGGTTGTTGGGATCAGAAGAAACGTGTACATTGTGGGACATTGGGCAACACTGACTAGAGCTTTGCCTCCAAATAAACCCAGATAATAATTTGCCTATCAGCATGACCTCTTTTAAACCATGATTTGGGTCATGCTCTGAATCTCTTTCACAAGATCATTTCTTTATAAAACAATACCAACATTTTATCAGCGATTATGAAGTATACAGTGTACTGCTGTTTTGTTTTCCACCATGCCTATTATTAAGCCTTTTAAGATAGTAATATAATTCTGCTTACTGTGGAGACTGTCACATACCTCACTACCTCCTGTGGCCCAGGCTGTATGGTCATCTGCTGCCTTAACCTCTGTGTTTACTCCCATGCCTTCCCAAACACCATTCCCTCTAAGCTGCACTGCCACCGAGCCAAAAATCAGAGGCCCACACAGCTTCTGCCAGAGCTCAGTAATGGCAGTGACATCATCACTAAGTGTCCCCACACAGTGACTGGACAACTCTGCATGATCCCTGTAAAACTCACAGGGAACACTGTTCCCAAACATTTCTAGTGACTTTTCTAGCCTAGCCTCTTCTCCCACTCTGCCTGCATTCTCTTCCTTCAACCAATTCTGTTTTTTCCAGTGGAAGTAGTTTGCAAAGAGAATGGCATAAAAAATGGATTTGCATGATGACATAAAACTGGATATGCACATGGACAAGTTGTCTTTCATTATGGCATAACCGCTTCACTGATTCTAATCTCAGTAGGGCAGATGGTGATGATAGCTTCATGCTCTAACAGCATGGGTATATAAACACTTCCACTACAAAGTAACACCTGCAGAGTCCACTTACATAAGTGTTCTTTGAGTAAATTAGATATCGAAAGACATTCCTTAGAACACCCACATTTCATAATATTCAAATGGTTGATGGTGACACCCCATTGAATCAAAATGCTTTATTCGATGGAATCCCTGGTCCCAGCCCAAGTTTGCACCATAGTACTTCTTATGGTCAGATTGGGATATAGGTGATTATTGTTTGTTTTACTTACCAAAAGCAAGAATGGTCCTCAATAACTATCCTAGAGCAAAAAGAATGGTATCTTTTTTTCTCCCTTTTTTTCTGATTCCACACTCATACATGTGCCAAGATGATGAGAATTGATTAGGTTACACAGCAACACTTAGTAGGACAGGATGTAGATAGGGAATACTGTGCTCAGGGTTCTGTGAGTTTCACTTCTATGTTATCAAAAGCACAGGAAGCTAAGTTCCTGTTCTCTCACCCTCGAAGGTATTATAAGTTTATAACCATCAAAGCTGGGAATATTGGTTCAAATTCTCTTCAATATTGTTAAAAATCACTGCTTTAAAGCATGCTCGGAAAAAATTAAGTTTCAGAACTGATTTTTTTAAAAATCTACTAGCAGATTTTCCCCCTAAGATTCTGCTAGAGGAATATGTAATGAATAGCTCTGTATGAATTCACTTTGGTTTTCTTGGGAACAAAAGCTACCCTCTTCTTACTACCATCAACTTCCAAGCTTTCCAGTCCAGCCAATTTGTGACTTTTTAAGAGAAAAATGATACTCTTGTGTGATCAATAGATAAGGCTGGCCTAACAGAGATTTAGCCTAAAAGTCCTGATTTTGTGCTATATGAATTTATTGAACATACAATAATGAAAAAGTATAAAGGTAGGGATTGTGTGCAGTTATTCGATCATGATTACTTTGTAGATATCTTGAGCAATTGCCCATGACTAGGGCAGATATTCTGCATTAACTGTCAGATGGGAGTGAAGGATAATATATGTGAACCCTGTGATCAGAAACATAGAACATACAAGTCAGCAACAAAGGGCGCAATCCTAACTGACACTTATGCCGGTATAGGAGCCCCAAAGGCGTCGCAAACGTGCTGTAAAGCACATTTGCGCTGCCTTAGGCAGGAGCCACGTCGGCATATTCAAAGGCTCTGACGCACGGACAGAGGCAGAATCCTCCGCCATGGCTCCCGCACCGACACAAGTGGCAAAGGTAGGTGTGGGGGGTGTGGGGAGGGGGTGGGAGGGGGCGTTTCTGGGCGGGGGGAGGGTGGGCCCGTGGGCGCACGCGCTGAGAGCCGGGGGCATGGCTGGGACCCAGCAGTTATGTCGGATCCCAACCTCCGAACTTGCGCTACCTGTAGAGGTGGCACAGGTCCGAGGAGACCCATTGGGGCACGCAGCCCTTACCCACAGGTAAGGGGAAGAGCTTTCCCTTGCCCGTGGCTGAGCCGCTGCAGCCAACAAACCTGTGTTGGATGCAGCGCAAGCCTCCTGGCTTGCCTGCTCCAGCACAGGTTAGGACTTGCTTTTATCCATTGAGACTGAAAGCAATATTCAAAGGAGAAAAACCTATCATTGCTGATGTTTGTTTGCATGTATGTGGGGCTGAAGGAGGAAACCCCCTCTTTTGAAGAGGCAATTATTACTTTTCCAGAATGCACTCTGAAAACTTCCTGGTTTGTTTCTTTTTTCTGGTGTAGTACTGTACATTTAAATAAGATGATAAATTCAAGTACATGTATGTCTTGGAGACTGTTAATTTTCCATTGTTTCCTAGCAATACTTTGCCCTTTATAATGTGGCTTCACAAAGTATTTTATTATAACAATGCACTGAATTCAATTATCTGGAAATGGCTTTTGCTTTTTTCTTCTTTTGCAAAGTTTAGGACTATCCCTGTGATAGTATATTCTTATGCACCCAACTCTCCCTTTTGTTTTTTTTTTGTAGGAAATTTAGGGTGCAAAAGAACACACAGATAGAACTTCCCATCTGCCCATGGAGATATTGCACTAAGACCTAATTTCTTACACAAGGTACTGTTTAAAATCCTTACATGTCCCTTGTTCCTTAAAATACAGTCTTTATAGATGTGAATTAGTTCACAATTGTCCAGCCAGACAATTACAGTAGCTATTGTCTGACTGGCTATAGTGTCTCATCACTGGCTGATTACAAGAATTTTCAGGATCAGCAGCTAACCGCTTCTGCTCCTGTGCAAAACTTCTTAGAAAGCTTTAATAACAATTCATAGGAATGGAGCCATAGTGCCAAAAAAGAATATGTACTGAGCTGGAGAATTTGCTAGGCAAAGAAGAAAGAGACCTATAGCAAGTTTACAGTTTTCTGCAAATCATGGCACTGAAAGTACGTTCACACACCATGCTAAAGGTTCCATGGGCCTTGGTATTCAATGCTGTGTCTGAGGCTGCAATCGTAAGTCTACTTACCAAACCCCGTTGAAAACAACAGAACTTACTTTCAAGTAAGCATGCATAGGACAGCAGAATTATGCTCTGTTTTTGTCTCCCTTCCCCTTCACTTCTCCAATGATTCTTCACAGTGAGGGCCAACTTGGACGCTACACCTAGAACATGAGTGGGGCCTACATGCTTGATTTTTCAAGGACGCACAGGAGGAGGGTAACCTGGATCAGGACTGTGACAGGTAGTGGTGGGCTTTAACCCCTTGTCCCCACTGCAGTCCTGACCCCAATCACCCCCTTTTGATGGCCACTATTGCCTCAGTAGGCAGCTCCCATTGGTACCAATATTAGGCACAGCTTGCTATTTCCAAACTCAAATCTGTTCTAGGGGACCAAGCCAGACATTTTAAATTACTGGTGCCCATTCTGTGTAGCTGTATGGTGTTCTGAAATAAGCATGTGTATTGTATTGTAGTGATGCTCTGCAGTAAAGAACAATTCTTTAAAATAATGGGCTTCTGACAACTTGAAACACGCAACATCATACTACTAGGTTTATTCAAGGGCAATCCCAAACATCTGTTTAGGAAATGTGAAATTATTTTAGAAGAATGATGTAGTGGATATATTGTCTGAAGCTTTGTTTTCCAGAGGTCTTTCTAGATGACTTACAGCACAATCAATGTGTGGTTGTTTCTCTCACTTGTGTGAGATCCTGATGCTGTCTCTTAAAGTAGCAATTCATATTGGAGGGTTTGTGCAATTTTTTCAGCACTGCTTTTCCACACTTTACCTTGGAGTTTCAGCAGGAGTTGAAGGTTCCCACTGTTGTGTACCAGAACACCTCCCACAGCAGAGGGACAATGTGGCAAGACTATCCTGCATGCACTAGCTGCTAAACTCTGTATCACACAATTTCCTTTAAACGGAAGCTTCAAGACTATTCAATGAAGGTTAAAAATACATTAGAGACCCATTTTGGGCTGACAATCTGGATTAGCCCTCAGTGACATTCGATAGTTAATTCTTGTAAAAGCTCATGATTCAATTCTTATTAAAGGCTATTTTGTCAGTAAATGCTGGAGAGCATGATAGCGCTGGTGCTGATTTGTACAAGCCTTTTGTCTCAGTCAATGTTTTTTATTATGTAAATTGTAGCTTTTCTAAACTGCAACCATTTTATAAAAACTGTAAAAGGAAACCAGGAAGAAATCCAGGGCTTGAATGTCAAATGTTCAATAAACTACTTTTGAATTGATCATTCTAGTCATCTGTGAAGTTTGTTCTCACAACTTGGGGGCAGATAGTTACTCACAAAATACGGGCAAAAATATACACATACTGACTGTATATTGGCACAAAACAAAGTAGAAAAAGAGCTGGAAAATGAATCTTAGGGAAACTAGATTTCATGTGAAAACTGCTACAGAATAATTTGTGCAAAGTACGGGTCCAATCCTATCCAATTTTCCAGTGCCAGTGCTGCTATGCCTATGGGGTATGCACTACTTCCTGTGTTGGGGAGGCGGTCACAGACCTCCTCAAGGTATAGGAACATTTGTTCCCTTACCCCAGGGCTGCATTGTAGCTGCACCAGTGCAGGAAAGTTGGATAGGATTGGGCCCTAAGGGAGGAGTCATTCTTATAATGTTTATCATTTCAAACTTTTCGGAACATAGCTTTGGTGGAGTAGGGATATGTTAGCATGCTGCATACTGAGGTCATGGTATCTGTATAGGGAAAGAAGCAATGAGTGCACAGTGCAGACTTAATAGTGTATGATAACTCAAAGCACCTTACCAAAAATTTCTCTTTGTTCCTGAAAGTTAATAAATACCGCTAAAGTGCTACCTAGCTATTCTCTAAAACCAAGATGGCTACTTCTATTAAAAAACAAACTTGAGACTTTTAGACCACTGAACAAATACTATGAGATTCTGCTACATCCTACACTGCACATTTCTAGAGTAAATGTGATCAAGTGCAGAAGAGACTATTTTCAAATCCCTACTCACTAGAATGACTGGGCTTGATCCAGAAATACCCACGTATACACAACTAGCATTGTTATATGGTGGAGATGCACATTCCTGTCCTAATTCAGGGATGAGTGACTGGGCATTTCTATCTCAATAATGTGAGGAGATATGAGAGTCATGTGGTTGGGTTACAAGGGAGTTTAATTGGTTCAATTTCTGTTTGGCCAACAGCATCCTACATTATTTTAGGCCAAACTACACATTACAATAAATCAGTGTATTTTTTTACACTTTTTAGCACTGGGACCCACTTTTTAGAATGACAATCTGTTCAGGCCCACCAGAAGTTATGTCATCAACTTGGAAGTGATGTCATAGCCAGAAGTGATATCATCAATTTAGGCTTGTGCTATATGTAGCACACTTAGCACTCATCTACATACAGCACATGCTTGTGCTGTATGTGGCACTCATAAATTGATATCATCAATTTATGGCCTGCATTGTATGTAGCACTAGTTGGGAACTGGCTGGCTGGTCTCCTCAGGCTAAGGGGCTGTTTTTCCCCTTACCCTGGTTAATGGCCCAGCCAGCCCTATTGTGCTATTTGGATCTCCAGCAGCTATTTAGCTGGTGGAAGTCTGAGTAGCCCAGTGTAAGGCTGCCTGGCCCAGGTAGGAGGTTTGGTACAGCTGAGGAGGCCTCTGCCGATTCCACGCCCTCCTGGAACCAATCTACCCTGTTCCACTCTCCCCTGCCCTGAAATACCCCCTCCCTACCTCCGAAACACCCTCTAGAAGCAGACTTACTTCCACCACCAGCCAATTCTCTGAGTACACTGCATGCCTCCCCACCAGTGCTGCTTACTCATATGGTGTTGCAAATGTGCTTTATGGCATGTTTGCAACACCTTCGGCTGGCACAGTGGCTGCTGCACCAACTGAAGGTGCAAATAGGATTGCTCTCTGAGTTCTGTACTGAAGTATAATTACGCTTTCACCCATTTAATTATCTTAGGCTTATATATCAAGACAATAATATTAGAGAGTGCTCCAGAATGATCACAGCAGACAAGATACAAACTTAAAAATGTCACAACATACTCCCCACCCCTTCACCCAGAATGGACTATTTATTCAGCAACTGCCAGCCTCCTAGAGACCTCTGGTGTGTTTTTGGGCCACATTTAAAATGTGCATATTTATTTACACACCACTAGCAAAATACAATAAGGAGTGAAAGAGAGAGAGAGAGAGAGACGGGAAGATGCTTGGCCACAGCTGACAATATTACGCTTCATCTGTGATGCCATTTGTGCAGGATCTGATGAGAGACAAGGGACTGTAGCTCTTAAATAGTTAAGCATAATGATGTTGGGTTAATGGAAATCTCTCTTAATTTACTCTAGTTCAGCAACTTCACACATTTTTGATCCTGTTTCTTATGTGGTGCTTCATTTTCAGGAACAAAATTCTGGGCATGTTAGAGATGTATATGACAACTGGACCTATTTTATTGTATCTGGGCCTGTTTTGTGTCTCTTATTCATAGATACCCATTCCATTCTTAGGGATTGGATTTGTGTCCAGATAGCCAAGCATTCAAACACTGACACAGTCAGTAATTCTTGTCAGCAGAGCTACAGTTGATACTGTGTTACAGAGTGGTAGCCATGCTAGACTATTGTACAAAATCACCAGTCTTGTGGCATTTTACAGAAATGTATTGTGACATAAGCTTCCATGGGGCATGAAGTAGTCACCAGAATGGGTAGATATATACATTCCAAGTACATTTATAAGGGAAAACATTGGTTTAGCATGCAAGAGATGGCAGTAGATATATCACTGTGCTTATGCAGAGCACAAATGAATATAGAATCCAATCCAATGAATAAAATTCAAATAGTGACTGAGAACAACTTGATTAACAACCACTGGTGAAAAATAGGGAGAGCATGATCAATAATGTAAACAAACAGCTAAACAGGGATCAGTTCTCTATGCGGCGAGCATCCTTCAAGACTGAATTTGTGTCAAATGTGTTAATAATTTCCAGTGGTGCTGAGGAAAGACTGTGTACCCTTCAGAAAACTCAACTTCCTTCTTGTGCCAGCAGAAGTGGCTGAAGAGACATCAAGGGCAGTCCTGCATAGAGTACACTGAAGTAGTCTAGCCTCCAGGTTACAAAATCATGACCAACAGTCACAAGGTCTGACAGGGTCTCAGTCGTCTCAGGAGGTGAAATGATAAACGGTTCCCCTTCAGATGATAAACTGGATAAGCTGATGTGGTTTTGACACTTTAGGGGTATTTTGTTATTGTTTTAAAGAAAGCATTTTTTTCCTACCAATTGTCTCTAGACAACAGAAATTTTCCCCAAGGGCCATGTGCTGCTTATGAGTCATGTCTTGCCCAAACTGTTAAATGCAATGCAGTACTATATTCCACAGAACGAAACAATTAGAGAAGTCTTTTAAGTTCACTTCAGCTAAAGACAAAGATAAAGAAACAAAAGGAAACTGACAGCACAGTCCTTTGTATGTCTACTCAGAAGTAAGTTTCATTGTGTTCATTTGGGATGATCAGGAAAGAGTGGATAGGACTGCAGCTGGGGGTCAGAAGGAAAAAATAAATGAATCTTCACCCATTTTCTTTGTACAATACTTTAGGTGATAATCGTATTCTGGTCATATGCAAAGGTTGGCTCCAGGCAGAGCTAATTAAGGGGTGCATTTAGCTTTCAGAACTGTAATTACAATGCCTGATGTGGTAGGTGAAAGCTTTCCAGTTACCTCCGAGTGAGCAATTAGTTCTTTTCTGTGCTAGACTCATTATACTTTACTCAGTTCTGGGATGGTAAGTCTCCTTTCCTGCAGAGGGCTGGGCTTCATCAGCTGCAGCACCTGGGTAACTCCACTTACTTCATTATGGAACGAGGAGCTGTGATGTTTATGTGAGTGAATATGTTTCTGCAAGTGCCACTGCCTCCGTTTTCTCTGGAACTCCTGCTGGACCTAAGCAAAGCGCATTGGGAAAGTTTAAGCCCGTGGCTTTCCTAAGAGAGCCCCAAAAAGTTGCAGAAGTGGCACCTTGGTTTTTGAGGCTGTCCAAGGGACAGCCTAGATGTGACACGGGGGGGAGGGGTTCTGTGATCAGAACCAAATTCTTCTTCAAAAAGCAAGTGCAGGGAAGTCCAATTTGAATCACAGACATAATGCAGGGAGGGGGGATCCAGCCCTTTCTCCTCATGCTACAGCTAACATTCTAATCCAGTGCTTTCTAAACTCCTGCAAGGGAGTTGGGAGCACTGTAAGCGTATGTAGGGGATGGGGGTACGGCAGCAATGCAATCCCCAAGATTGCACTGCTGCTAAAGAGGAGGGGGAAGTGGTTTTCGACTGTGTTTTTTTTGTGTGTGTGTTTTTTTTTACTGTTAACAGAGGCTTTGGGAGCCCTGCAGAGTCTTCTGCAGGGCTCCCAGCACCTCCCAGAGGCTGGCACCCCCTCAGATAAGTTTGAAAACCCCTTTCCCACCCTGGCAGCAACGTGATCCTGGGGACTGCATTGCTGCCTTCCCCCCCTCCCTGGCTCTTAAGGGGAAAATGCTTCCTAGGCTGGTGGGTTGTTACTCACCAGCCTGGGAACTGTTCTAAGCATATACGTAGACATTCCAAAGCTGCTATTAGCCACAGAAGAGAGGAGATATGGTGCCCTTCCATTGCAAAAATGTGTTTTTTGAGGGTTCTAAGGCTAGGGAATACACAAAGTAAAAATGGTTTAAATGGTACCCGTCCCTTGTACCATGGCCTGAATCTAGGAGCAACAACATGCTTCATATATCCTTTACAATCAGCATAACACAGACAGAGGTGAGTGATATTATATCCTGGGATATGACACACTGATTGGTAGTCATGTAGACCAATGGCAGCAACCCTTATTGACCATGGGCTCTTTGCTTTACGCTTCTGTTTCTCTAAAGCACCTAGCTGCCACCTCTAACTGGCCTTCTTTAGTGATTGTTAGGTTTAATTGTTAGGGTTCCTTCTCCTTTCTAGTGCTGGTGGGAGAGAAGGAGATTGACTAGCATGTGTTCTCTCATTATGAGGGCAATAAATGATGATCTCTATAATTCTCCATCTTATGGGGAAAACATGTGACATGGCTGAGATGGGAAAAAAACTATGCCTTGTTTCATTCCATTTGTGCATATGGGAAACTCACCTCGCCATTAAGAAAGCAGTAAAGCACAGCCACTGCAAAGCCCTGAAACAAAGCAAACACATATTAATTTCACAGGCCGGCAAAAGTGAGTGTCAGAAAAGTGAGTGTCAGAAAAAACTTCTTTTTCAAAATTTATGGTAGTTTTATATGTATTTGGGTTACTGAATCAAAAAATGACATCAGTTTTGCCCTATCACCTCTAGTTTCAGAGACACAGCATAGCCTTGTTAGTGAATGGTACAAGCAGCTACGGCATAGGCTTCCTCACATGGAAGGTGCTCGAACCTTTCAATAACAAGGCTATGCCATATCTCTACAAGTAGAGGTGATGGGCAAACTGCCATTTTTTTTATTTGGCACCCCAAATATACCAAGGAATAGGCCTAACTTTAAAGGCATCAAAATGTGTGTGGTGGGCCTGTGTTACTAGTTCTACAATGACAAGTGACAAATTGGTCCTTCGGAATAAATATGCAACTCTGAAAGAAGATCACATGGACTTTACACAACTGCAACATGCTGTTGGTTGTGAAAAATCAGATTGTTCATAGTCAGGTCAGCTCCTAAGACCAAGTGACTTATACTAGGTGAAATGATGCTGAACCAACCGGTTGTTTCAAAAGTTGCAATGTTTCCAACTCACAGATTCTTCTTGCAACATAAGCATTCTCAGAGCAAAAGTAAAATGAAGCAAGACTGAACAAGTTCCAGTTCTGGTGCTGGTGGAGCAAAGTGTTTGTGAACAAAGGGTTCCCCGGGCTGTCGATCTTATCAGAATTCTCACACAGAAGAGAACGGTTACATAACTAATCTGAATTGTCTATGTCTTGAGTCATTCCATTTTTTTTTAAAACAGGTATACTTTTTACTGTATACTACAGTACCTTTGTCTTTGCAGTAGGACCTCTAACCCAGAAAGTGCTTCACTCCCTGTGTGACCCTGACCTAGTTATGTGGGAACATGAAACTCTGTATTACCTAAACTCACGCCTAAAGAAGATTCAGAAGTAAGCCATTTCCTTCATTGACTCAATGGCGAAAGAAGGGCAGGGGCTTTTCAACTCAAGACAATTTAAACCTTTCAAATAAATAATTTACCTGGAAAGATCCAAGAGCTCGTTCAAACAAAGCCTGAATCTCCAGGGTGCCGTTCTTGGTATCAAAAGGGAAAAAGGCAAAGATGATGTAATGAACTCCAAAGAGAGGGATGAGTACGAGTGTTGATTTAGCAAGTCTCCTAGGAGTAAGAACAAATACCGGGCAAAACAGGAAAGCAACATCTAAAGAGGACAAGAATTTATATTATCTTCAATCTAGAGTCAGCGTTTATGCCTTCCTGTAACTGCTACAGAGCAAGCAGCAGGCTGCACTTCAGCGGCACTCTGTGAGAGGCAATCAGGCAGGGCAGACTTGCCTCTCAAAATGCCTTCAGCCATACATGACGTGGATGTTTAATGAGTCGTCTAGGTCACTACTGTCTAAAAGAAGTGGTCAGAGCTCTCCGGTACTGTATTTCAGACAGGACCCTTTCTGAGCACTACCTGGAGATGCCTAGGCTCAGACCTGAGACCTTCTACATGTGAGGCATGTGCCCCGCCACTGAGCCACAGTCCCTCCTCTTTGTGTTCTTTCAGTTACACATTTTCAGTGCTGCAACTAGAAACCATGGCCATATCTGCCCCACTACCCCACCCTCTGTTCTGCTGTCCTGTTGCAAACCAGGCCTCACTCCCAGCACTCAAGCCAGAGGAGGAGGTGTCTTCCTTGTACCAATTCTACAAGGTGCCCATGTTTCAACTGCACCTCTGCTGATGGCTACTTAGAGAAGTATTAGGGCCAAACTCAGCAAGCATGCAACCAGGTGCTCCCAGGACAAGCTTCTAACTAGACGAGTCTCTTTGTTCTTTGAAGCAGAAGCATGGGTTGGGAGAGAATGATGCCACTTACAACCAGGGAGGGAGAGGGTTTAATACTTTCCTTAAGTGCTGCTTTAATTCTGAAAATCTTTCCTGTGAAGATGACACTTCCTCATATAACCATGTTGGGAGAAGATGACATTCATGATGATGAATATTTATATTCTGCTTTTCAACAAAGTAGTTTACAAAGTCTACAAAGCAAAATAATGGTTCCCTGTTCCAGAAGGGCTCACATATTAAAAAGATGCAGAAGAAACATAAGCAAAAAGCCACTGGAAGAGAGGCTATGCTGGGGTGAAGAGAGATGGTTAAATAGTATATAAGAGGACAATAGTTTGTCCCCTGGAAGAGGCAATTTCCTCTTGATAGGAAATTGCCACTTCCAGGGGACTTCAGGCAGGTGATTTTCCAGATAAAAACAGCACACAGGGAAAGAATGTCTCTCCCTCCCCACATGTCCTAGTTCCAACTAGGTTCACCCCTGCCCCCCAACGAGTGACCAAAAACGAAGTGCTTCTGATCAGAAGTATGCCTTGGGAACATGTGATTGCAGACAGGTTTAGTTTTGTGCTAAGACTAGGATCTTAAAATAGATGTAGACAGACTTGAGACTGGGGTGGGTATCTTTGAGGGCAAACCACTTACCACACAAATTGCTTTATCACACACATATGCAGATCAGCAAACAAGTAAAACCTTCTTATTGTGCAATAGTATCCTTTTTATTCTCTTGTGAGACTGAGGAAAGAAGTTAACGTACTTGTATTGGTTGGATTCCTTGCTTCTTCCATCGGGCCACCTAAGCTTGCTCTTTAAAATCCTTATAATATTAACAAAGAGAATGAAATTTATCTGCAAAAGCAACAAAAAACTGGAATCATGATCATGTACATTCTGGCTCACTACTCAGTTCAACCTACATCTCGGGGACAAAGTGCATATTCAACCCATTTCTGCCCAGCCCCCAAGCATACAAATTTGGTCCCTGTTGTGTATATGCAAGGTTGGGCAGAAATGGCTTGGTCGAACCAGAAATGGTTTGGCCCTGTGAGTGTGTGTGTTTTAAACCTCATGAGCAGCAGTGTCCCATCAAGTTTGGAACAATGGTGTGGGGATATTTAACCCTTTGCCCTCATGCCAAACTCCTGACTTACCACAATAGCCACCAGCACAGGGCCTTGTATGAACCATCGGACATGGGTGAGCTGAATATCCCAACATCTATAAAGACAGAAAAGCAAGTTGTAATTTTCAGTTCCATGAAAATTAACAGCATTTCCAACATCTGATAATGCACCTCTTGTAGCAGTCTTTTTTTTTTTTTTTTAACTGTCCTCCCAGAACAAAATATCAGAGCAACATGCCCATATGTATGGATTCACCAAATATCTGTGATGGTCCTAAGAAATGTTTATAGGACCTTTACAGCCACATTAGAAAACTCCAAATCTAAGGTTGCTTTAAAAAAAAAAATTCCTCATTAATTTAGTTAAAATATGTATTTACTGTCTTTCAGTTTAAACAAAATTCTCAGGGTAGCTCACTGCAATCATAAACCAAAATCAAACAAATACCCAGTTGCAACAGTCATGATATTAAATAAATTTGAAACTGGGTAGGAGAAATATAAGAACTTTTTAGATATGACTATTTTGAAATTACTCTTGGAATTCTTTTTGTTTCAGAATTTTCCAAACACAGCAAGGACCGCAACTATACGAGACCAATTCTAACATCTTTCGTGGGGCACATAGTTGAGTCAACACTAATGTAGAAATAATGAGTTTGGAAAGATTTAATGGAAATATAGCTTACCCAACATTTTCATGTAATAGTCTAGCTATGGCCCATGCAATCCCAAAGAAGGTGGGAGTAACTGCAAGGGAGAAAGCAGATTTTTCATTAATCTTTACTTATATATCACACAAATCATGTATCATGATTACATCATAGTTAGTTCACAAGCCAGATGAATAGTTTGACTGAAAACAAAACCAATAGCTTACCCCATCCCAGAGCCACGAGCCACCAGAAGAACTTTCTTTCTGAGAAGAAAGAATTAACGAGCAGTGTGTGAAGATACAGTCCTTCCACAAGAAGCCAGCTGTAATTAGCCATGACACAAAAGTTAAGGAAGACTAAGACCATCTTACATCTGTCCTAAGGAAATAGAAAGAAAATATAAACATATGCTTTATTAATAGGCACCTTACAAGATTTTTAATCAATCTGCAACAAATTGCTGTTTTTCAAACAAGGAGCAATAATCACACTCTCAAATCTACTGCAGATTCACCAAGTTTACCCCCTTGGTAGAGGTGGGTGAAAACGGTGATAACGAAATAAAAACACATAACACCACTTTCTGCACATTTCATTTTTTTTAAAACACACACACACATGCACACAGCCCAAAATCTGTGGAAAAAGTAAAACTGTTTTATTTGGTTTTTATTTATTATTAAATGGAGGTGCATAGGTAATGACTGTGGCTGCATCTGCTGACACTACACTGCCTAAATGACCAATCCAGTACATTTTAAAGCAATTATAATGTAAACTTTGAATTAAAACACATAACACCGCTTTCTGAACTTCTAACTTTGAAAAATACTGAAAGCCATGACAAAATAAAAACATTTTCTCCTACTTCTACCCCTTGGGAAGTCTCACTAACTTTTGAATAATGTTAATGTGGTAGTTATATGGATGGGTGCAGGACCTAGCAACTGGCCCCCCCTGTCCAGTCCATCTCATTCTGAAACTGGGTTTAAACTGGACAGAACCTCTTGCTGTCCTCATCCAGGTCAAGAAAAAACAGACAGAAGGAGACTGCCTCCCAGAGGAATCAAGAATCCCCAGGTTCCCAGGAGCTCGATTAAAAGCCAGACAGTAGCGAAGGCTAGAGGTGAGAGCAGATGAAGCAACTCAGGGCCCAATCCTATCCCATTTTCCAGTGCCGGTGCAACTGTACCAATGGAATGTGCACTGCAACCTGTAGTGGGGAAACAGTCTCAGAGACCTCCTCAAGGTATAGGAACATTTGTTCCTTTACCTTGGGGCTGCATTGTGGTTACACCGGTGTTGGAAAGTTGGATAGGATTGGGCCCTCATTTCCCTCCTGAGTGAACTGAGACCAGACAAGTAAAACAGGAAACTAAAGGAAGTTTATTAAAATAATACAGCCATCAAAAGAACAAGGGTAAAGTAAAAATAGAATAAGACACTTGAGGAATCACAGAAAGGCAAGGGAAGATTTAGGTGGATGGGTTGGCAAAGGATAACACAGGGATTATCCTATCCAACTTTCCAGTCCTTTGAAGTCAAGCTCTACCTTCTAACCTTGCCATTTCAAGGGTTTGCCATTCTACTTAAGACGATTAAGTTCCATGGAATAACTTGTTCTGTCCAGGAAGACTGCAAAGAGTAAATTAGTATTGTGGTGGGCATGTGGAGACATGAGAGAATGAAGGGACTGTTCTTTATGTGGTATATAAAGGCGGTATATAAATACCTAGTTAGTGATTATTATGCCTCTTGCAAAAACAGGGTGAGAAACTTCCCTAAGGGTGCTTGTGCACAGCACTCCGTATGCCCACATGAGAGAATGGATGCGAATTGTCTTGGTAAGTTTGAACAAGAACGTTTTTCAAAGTGCATTTCTCTTTCGCTTAGCCAAGATGTGGGAAGTACAAAACCAGCAAGGCAATTCAAACCACAAAGTGGTCATGAACATTTCTCTTTACTCTTGTATGCTAACTCTGGGGAAAAGAAACATCATTCTCAAGTAGCATTTTCATCCTGCGATGATCTGTTTATGGACTCTTTCCCCCCCCCCTTCTTACCGTGCGTAATTCACAATAGACAGTGTCGTCAGTGTCCTTAGACAGTACAGGGTCTTTAATGAAGTTTGCCATGGCCCGCAAAATGAACGATGCAAAGAGATGGATATGGATGTAATTCCTTGTACAACGAAGTCTCCTGCACCCCAAAGAGAAAAGCATTAAGCAGGGTTCTCTACAGGGAATGTTTTGCTGATCTTACCAGCCATAGGAACATATTTATTTAATAACCTGGGTATTTATAAGCTGCCTCCCTGCCTCCAAAGAGACCTCTGAGGTGGCTTATAACATGGCTCCAGAGGTAAAAGCCTACCTACTTGGTCATGGAATTGAGCTTGTGATCAATTCCGATCACATGTGGGCACCAATGCAATTGGATTGCTAGTAAGAAACTCTGGGGTTCTCTTGAGCGGGGGGTTTCCCAAATCACCTCCAACTTGTGTCTTTAGCTGGGGATGGAGCTTTAGCTCCACCGCTCGGCAGTCGCATGGACCACTGAGCAGCAGAGAGGTAGGTGGAGGCATGGGGGGAGGCGTTCTGGGAAGGGGAGAGGCGGGGAGAGGGTGGGGACAAGGCGTTTGGGGAAGGGAGCAGGGCAGGAGAGAGGCGGGAGAGCCTTTTTGTCAGGCTACCTGCCCAACACAGAGGCTCTTGATTCTATGCCGGCCTTTGGGTTGCCACAGAATTGAGTAGCCCCATTGCAAGGCTACTCGCTTTACCTGGGAGAGGGGAACAAAAGTTTCCTTCTCCCGAGAAGCCACCAGCGACTACCTGGAGTGTGCAGGATGCGGCAGCAGCCATTTTTGGTGCTGCCCATGCACCGGGCAGCTCAGGATTGGGCTGTCCACTTACTCTCAGGTAAATGTGTACAAGATGGCAGCCTTATATTTCGGTGTATTTGAATATGCAATAATGTTAACTTTGGATGGAGTAAACCGTTTCTCCTGCTACTGTACAATAAGGCCTCCTGTGCATTAATGTCATCACCCCTCCCATATGACTGTAAGGAATGGCTTTCAAAACTTCATTTTGCCTAACAAAGGAAAAGATATTCATTTGGATTATGTAAGGATTCACTGGGAAATGAGAACAAAGAGAAAGAAAGGAACGAACAATCCACCCTCACCTAAAAGAAGCCAGAAGGCCTAAGGCAATAGTCAGTGCTGCCAGAGAGATACTGGTTCCAACGGTGTACACGGTCTCTAACTTCATCAGATAAGCCACCTGTAAAGAGATATAGAGGAAAACAGCATGAATTTTGTTCATGCTGAAAGCATATCCAATTTGATCTCTTAAAACAGGAGCACAATGGACATGCTATTCCCATTACTTATTCTAAAGCTGCCACTATCACAAATACTTTTGTTTTTGCCCAGCGCAACCAAGAATAATTCTAACAGGCGTAGGCCTGATTTTAAGGAAACACAGGGTGTGACAAAAAACGTACCCATGTGGGGTTACGAGTGGGTGGTGCCATATTGAAATGAGGTTTCCAGTACTGATACATGCAATGTTTCTGTGGTAGGAATCAATATTCATGGCATGCGCTCCATTATACAGTGATAATGCTTCATGTGTAGGAATCAGACCCACTTTATATGCAATGCCCACTATTATTAAGAATTATAAAGAAATTGCTGGAGTGCGTGCTTACTGGTTGATCAGAGGGACTTGGCTGCCCAAGAAACCATTGGGAGGTTTGGGTAAAATATTGAAGACCCAATGATTCCCCTCTTTTTGCCTGCAACTGGAGCCTTGGAGATGGAGAAAGGCAAGAAGGAAGGAGGTGGGAGGGCACCTGTAGTGTTTTGCAAAGCGGAAGACATTGCAAGGAGATGGAGTTTGGCTACTAAGTTGGGGACTGTGTAAATTACAGTCCCTATTACCTGGGGATTCTGGATGCCCCTTGGCCCCAAGGGGAAACTACGTTACAATCACCAACAGACTTCTCTAGTCCATAAAATCAGTGTCTGATGAGCGACCCAGCACATGCTACCTCAAAGCATGTGAACTAATTTATTACTAATTTGTCATGAGTACTAATTTGTAAGATTCTTGGCTTGGGTCTTGATCCAGTTCAGTCCTGCCCAGCCTTGGTTTTCATTTCAGTTGTCAACCAGTCTCTTTTCTTCTCCAGTCTACCAAATGTAAGCCTGAATCAAATGCTAGATTTGTGTTCTACCTTTAGTTCCTGGCTCAAATCCTCATGCTGACAGGATTTGTGACTTTAGCTGGTCACTCTCTACTTGGCACATCCATTATTTCATATCTGCATAAGCAATATTCACCATGTGTATAAGCAATATTCACCATGCAATCCTAGCGTAGAGTCTCACATCTGATATTTCATAAACCAACCTCATATATTGTTTCTTGCTCTCCTAGAGAAATGGACTCATCATACCTAGTTACTTGAGGCTTGATTAAATTGTTCAATATTTATTTTATTTAGTACCTTTTATAGTGTATATTAACCATTACCTATCTCTTCCCAAGCTCCTTCTAATCAGTCACTCTTCTTAGAAAGACACATTTGGCTAAAGGTATGTGAATCTGCTTATGCCATGGTGCTTAATTTATCTGGTAACCATCATTTCTTAGGATTGTGCTATATATACATGTATTTGTGTCCCAAAATGGGATGCAAGCTTTTTTTTGCTAATTTATGCATTCATTTTACCTTTGTATCTTTTTGAAAATGTGAATACAATTCTTTTACAAAATTACCTGTTTAAGTGAACATTAACAAGACTCAGGATGGCTTTATACATTCATGTTACTTGTAGTGATAGTTGCTTTTCTTGTTTACATTTCATCCATGTCTGTGATTCTTTGTGTGGGAAAAATTTGTCCCCTCTCTCTCTCTCTCTCTCTCTCTCTCTCTCTGTGAGATAAAATCTCTGTTGTGTGAATCCGTTTTGTTTGAATTCTTCACTCCTATGGATACTGACACGATTTTCATAAATGCTATGATTCCACAAAATGGAAGAGGTTTAACCTACTACTACCACACTATTTTTTTAAGATCTCTTCTGAAGGGCCTCTGCTCTTCGATATTCCATACAGAAATACCTCTATCAATCACGGGATATCTATAGCCAAGCACTGCGTGAAATAGTACTAAAGAAGCCATCATTGAAGGTAATGGGATCCGATTGGCCCCACCATGCCCAGAATGCACTGCTCCCATTGACTACAAAGGCTATTAATCAACCCAGGATGCTATTTGCAAACTGCTTTCATGGAGAAGGCAGAGGCTCTAGTCTGTAATACTATGCTTAAACACCAGGTCTGTTCCATAGGATACAACATATAGCACAAAGATAAACATTCTGAACATGATGGAAGTGACTTGCATGCACATTCTCTGTCCTGAAAAATGCCTCAAAACACAAAGAGAATGTGCATTCAAACAGCTTCCACACAGCACCTAGAACATTATTATGTCTGCCCTTGCTTTATCTGATAATGTGAACGCACTTTCCATCTTGTTGCATTTAAAGTGGCATTCGCTTCTGTCGCATCAAAGCCACAAGCAGTGCGTAGTCGTGGAAATCGGTTCGACCAGCCTTCCCGGGTGCAATTACGATGTATAAACCCTGTATGGCAATGACAACATGAATCACAGAATTATTCACTATACTATGCACTAGTGAAAAAAGACAATTACCTGTACACATTCCCAAGTCATTTCAATTTGTGTTTCAGCTATTGCAAGTTACTGAAAGGGCAATATAGAGCTGGAAAAGGCACAGAAGAGGGCAACCAAAGTAATCTTGGGGTTAGAGCACCTTTCCTATGAAGAAATATTAATGTTTTGGGAGCTTTTAAGTTCTTTTAGAAAAGGGTAAAGGGAAGGGATCAGATAGAAGTTTATTTAATTAAGAATGGCATGAAGAAAGTCGATCAAGATAATTTTTTCTCCCTCTCTCATTAACTTTAGAACTACAGGTCACCCAATTAAATTGATTGGCATTCAATTGAAGACAATCAAAAGCAAATATGTCTTCACACAATGCAAAATTAATATTTGGAGTCTGTGATGATGATGACTGGCTAAGATGAGTTTAAATAGGGCTTAGGTAAATTCGTGGAGGTTAGGTATATCAACAGCTATTAGTCATGACTGACAGCTAAACATTACCTCCATTTTTAGGGGCATGCCTCTGAATGCCAATTGCTGAAAGGCAACAACAGAGGAGGTGTCAGGACCTGAACCCAAACCCTGACTCCAAGGAGACCTCCAGCAGGTCCCAGCATGTACTAGGACAACAGGGAATCAATACTCCTTAAGGGACAGCCAAGGACTACCTGCCCAATGAGACTGCAATACTGTACCCTCTTCAATGGAACTCTCACCCTAGCTTCACTCTCCATCATCAGTCTGAGAATTTCAGGAGCAAAGGTGACAACTGGCTCGTGGTAAATGAGTTTGTTCAGAAATTCAAGGTCTCCCTTCCTTCAGTCTTGAGAGGAGGAGGCAAGCACTAGCACTAGCTCTCAGACAGAGACCTGTCAAACTCCAGAAACAAATGGGGATGCCGAATCCGCAGTCAAACTACTCACTGGTGCCAACTGGCGCAGTTTCAAGGGAGGGGGACACACAACACATTTGCATCAAGACTGTGGGAAGGAGGGAAATGGTTACAATTAAAGCTTTCCTTCCTCTTGGTGGTTCTGATCACCCCCCCCCCCCAAAAGCTGCTCTTTAAGAAAAAAAGGCAACAGAGCAAGACAACAAATGCCTTTAGCATCATGTGTGGTTTGTCTCTAAAAAGCACCATTTTATTCCTATTACCTCAGCAAACATGGGGTTGGGAACATGCACTTGCAGAGAGAATGTGTTGTTCTGCCCTGAGCCAATAGTAAAAAAGCAAAATTATTTACTTAAAGCTGCAATCTTATACACACTTACCTGGGAGTATGGGTCTGATCCTATGCTGGGTCAGTGCCGGTGGCCGCCGCACTGCCCCAGCAACCGCCGTTGCAAAAGTGTCGTGAGGCAATCCTGTGCTGGCGGTAAAGTGCTGCTAGCGGTAAAGTGTGCTGGCCCACTGGGCCAGCACCAGTCGGCACTGGGCATCAGCACCAGGGAACAGCTGGCGGTATTAACATCTGTCATTTCCAACTACAGTTATCTGAAGCATTATAAGAGCTTAGAGAGAATGTACACATTGAGAAAGGCTTCAAAAACTACTGTGAACACATGGTTGCTTAAGTACTGTACAGTATTATCAGCTCCCTCTAGTGACCAAATTAAGTCTTTGTGCCTCATTTGGGAGTCCCTGGCTATGTCCTTCCAAGATGATTATAAGAAAACCAATTGTATTCCTGGCACAACAATTACACTAGTCTTGATCCAGCGGCACCTCAGCCATCCTCATGCACTGGTTTTAGGAGGATGGTAATCTTGCTGTAGGGGACAGCCTGCTGTGCATCAACTTCTAAACATATTAATTGTTTATTGGAGTTTTAAGCATTTGATTAACTACAGAAAACACACACTTCTCCCTGCCTTCACCCTCATCCCAAAATTTTACATACCCAAATGTAGAAAACATGGCTCTAGGACAAGCAACCAATAGTCCTTAATAAGATGGAACATTAATGGAAATTTTAATGCAATAATGCATTACCTTGTTATCTGGTGTGCTCCCTGGAGCATTTGGTGGGCCGCTGTGGGATACAGGAGGCTGGACTAGATGGACCTATGGCCTGATCCAGTGGGGCTGTTCTTATGTTCTTAATGCTTCCCAGGGAGCCCAGTAGTTTGAGTCACCCCCTTCCCTTCTCCCCTAACCCATCACAAACACGCAACATTTATCTGTCGTCTCAAACTATTGGAGTATACTGGAGCTCAAGTATAAAGGAGGACAGCTTATTTGTGAAAGCTCCCCCATGCAGGATATTACCTGTTGGAATGCAACATTGTCTGAAGGACACTGGGAGACAGTGTATTGAACAGGAGGCAGATTACTCAAAAGTAACTCTTGTCATCTGTAACCTGTTCAGGTGTGTCCCTACCTTATGTTCACCCCCTTTCTTTCTCTTCTGGTCTCCCAACATGCACGAGCTTCCTCCATAAGCTCTGCCAGCTACATGGGGTCAACCATGCCATGAAGTCTCACATCTCATGAGAGAGGATAGATCTAGGATTCCCTGTTCCAAAGTTTAGGATCTATGCTACCAATAGTTGTACATGCTTTTAAACTGTTAGTAAAGTGGTGGGGAGCAATCCCAAAAAGGATCTTTCACCATATGACCCTACATAAATGACCCATAGCCCTTTTTCCAACAGGACCCTTAACTCAAGGAATCCATTCCAAATGTCATCATATTTATCAGGGTCTCCCCTTCTAGTAAAGGCTTGCACAGGGCTTGCTCCAACATATCCTCAATCCTCTGCTGCAATTAGGTGAATTTGTGCCCTTCCAGCAGTCAAGGGTGATACACATCACTATCAAGAGAGCTCATAAGAACAGCCCTGGAAAAGGAGGACACACTGAATTCAAAGCAGGGAAGTGAAGCTTCATGAGCACTCCTGGGCTACACAGAGGAAACACTCTCTCCACAGAATTCTTTAAATATCAAGAATGGACAATAGAATGGAAGCTTTAAAATTTATATACAACATGGCATGGGGGAAGCAGAGATCTCATTCAGCACCAGTGACATTTATAGTCACAAATCTCCCAGAGCCCAGGAGACATGAACTATTATTCTGCACATTCTTCCAGCATGGGGATCTGTGAGTATTTCTCAGTCTATAACCAACACTGGAAGCAGACAAACTGGGTTGGGCACCCAAAACACTTCCAATACCATACAACCAAAAAGCAATCTTTTACTATGAAAACATAAAACAAAAGAGATAGCTTGCACTAGTACTTTTTCCTTGTTCGTATTTCTTTTCATTCATATCATAGACCATACCAAGTAATATAGGAGAGAATTTGAATAACATGTATTCCATGCCTGGACCTGGTCTGGTCCATGTGAATTAATGGTCCCTTGCGCAAAAGTGCAAGGCGTTGCGGTATCTATGCCAAACTATGAGAACAGTTTGCCCAGAAGATTTGCAGCTGGGCTGTGAATCCAGATCTCTGTCCAACATTCTTTCACAGCATCAACCCACAGCATGGATTTATTTTTCTTATTCATTTGTTCTTGTTTTGTTTTAATTGCAAAAGTACTGTCCCACTCCAAGATCTGTCTGTGGAGCATTCTATCCCAGTCATGATGTCAGAGAATGAAAGAGCCAAAGTATTATTATTTCTAGAATTTATAACTTATATTCCAAGCTCCAAAGGTTCTTGAAATGGCTGAGATGATTTACAGCTTCAATCCTATCCATTCGCCCCGCCCCACTGATGCAGCAGTGCCAAAATGGTGACCCCCCATGGCGTGGGGGGGGGGCATTCCGTCCCATCCCAAGGTTGGGGAGGACCTGTACTCTGGTCTCCTCTGAGTAAAGGAACATTTGTTCCTTTACCTGGAGGTAAGCCTCCGTGGCACGGGGAGGGGGTGTCTATTTGGACCTGCACTAGCTAAATAGCTTTAGCCTAGAAAACAAAGTTCACAGTTCATGGGGTTGTTCTTGAAAATAAAACTTTGCACATATGCACATCACATTCCAATGTATTTCAACATTCCAGTTCAACATTATACATAAGAGTAATTCCTTAGCCCACTCTGTGGCACTCTATAAGAAAATCTGGCAGCACAGTGTCTCGGGGAAGTTAGTTCACATGTTTCAATTTACCTGTTTGCCCAGTTACCATTTGGAAGGCTTTGGGGCAAGGAACACGAATGGTTTGTCCAATGGAAGCAGACAGCCAGCAGGTTAAATTATCCCACATTCCAGTGCACTGCTCTAAAATTCAAAAACAAAAACACAATTGTTTAAATTGCATCTCTTGTGAACGAGTGTATCTGGTGTCCTTACCATGAAGAACATTAGCTCTGCTTATGAACACGTTAGGACACATGTTAGAACACATGAAGCAAGGAGAGAAGTCCATGTCTTCAGGTCATCCTACTAATTTTAAGCAGTCCTGCTAACACTAACACTGAAGAATAATGGCAAAGTGTCAAATGGTGCTTCCAGACATTCACATTTCTTCTGGGGAAAAGCACTCTTTTCTCATCAACCTGTCAGAATGTTCCCAGACATATTTTGAATTGGGGACCACTACCATGAGAATTTGTCATAAAGATTTTCTACCTGGACACAGATTTCCAGAAAATATTCCACAATTCACTCCGAAAGGATTTCTGAAAAGACATGGATATAGAGCCTAGTATTTTTAGCCTGGACAAGAAAAAACTAAGGAGCTATGATAACCATTTTCAAGTACCAGAAGTGATGTCACACAGAAGAAGGAGAGAATTTGCTCTTTGTGGCTCCTGATTGCAGGACTAGAATCAACAAGTTGAAACTACAGGAAACAGATTTACACCCCAATCTTATCCAGTACACTAAATCAGCAATTCTCAAACTTTTTACTGTTCCACCCACTTCGTCGGCCACGTCACATTCGCAAACGCCTTGTGCCTGCTGGGTCATGCCACAGAATGCAAGGTCTCAAGGCTTTCTGGGGCCATGTCATGGCCCAGAATGCCTTGTGGCTTCTGATCAGCGCCGGCCCCATAATCCACCAAAAATTGGGTCATGAACCACAGTTTGAGAGCCGCTGTTCTGGACACAACAATTCAAGTCCATGTATGCCAGCTAATGACAGCCCTGCCAGTACAGACATCTGTACACTGACAGATACACCTCAGATGCTGGCACATCAGAAAAACAAAACATAACCACAACAATGTAACTGAGACACCAGCACAACTTCATAGACATAGGGGCCAAAATGGAGAGGTGACCAGGACTGACACTGGAGGGACGACAGACATGTGCCCAATACCAGAAAAACCTCCATAGTTCCTTCCAACTCTTACATTCTGTGATGAAAAAGAGACTAAGAGCACAAGTCTTACCTGCATATGGGCCTGTGCAAGTCCCTTGCACCTGCTCAGGAGTATCACAAATGTGCCAGAAAGCATATTTGCACCTCCTTGTGAGCCAAGCAGGCTGGTGCAAGAATGTGCGGCGGCCTCCCACCACCGGATCCTGCCCAGACAGGGGTAAGTTTGCCCTGTCATAAGTAAGGGGCAGCCGAGGGCAGTCAGCGTAGGGGTTGGGTGGGAAGAGGGTGGAAGGAAGGCAGGACAAGGGTGTTTGGGGGTGGGGGAGGGCAGGCCAGCGGGTGGACCAGGCCTGGGAGTGGGGTAGACCCAGCCTCAGCAATTTAGTCTGAATCCTAATCCTCTTCCCAGTCAGCCCAGCATTACACTAGACTGCTCGGATCTGCACCAATGATTTCACTTGCGCAGATACAAATAGCCCCATAGAGATGGCTAGTGCACAACATGGGGTAAGGGCAAAAATATTCCCTTGCTCCGAGTTGCACTCCAGCCACCTCCTAAACTGCACTGGATACAGCACAGGCCACATGGCTACTGGCCACAAGTTAAGACTGGGTTCTAAAAGGAACTGTACATTGGGGCAGGTTTAGCTAGTGCTGATTTTCAGTCCCAAAATCACTGAGAAGTGTGGCCAAAATTGGAAAACAGAACAACTATACAAACCAAGAGTGGCAAGACTTTAGAGAAAGCAGAAAAAGCCCATTTGGGGAAGGGGGCAGTGGCACAGAAGCAGTGGTAAAATTTTTGCAATCTTCTAATAGACATATGTATTATCCCACTATTATAGTCATGTCCAAAAGAAGGCATGTACATGGTTATGAGACATGTTTTTATCAGAGTACTGTACGTGTTGGAAGGAAAAGTTTATGTTTCTTGATATGGTATCTGCAGAAGAAGGCAAACGTATATGTATGGTCAGGGTTCCGGAAGGAAACTGCCTTCTAGAAAAGAGATTTCAGTACAATAGCAGATACCTTCATTTTTTGAAGAAAAAAAGCAACTTTCATGCCCAGAACAGTGGTGTGCACTGCCCTTAAGTACAACACAATGCTTCATATACTTATCTTTCCAAAACTACAGGTATTTTTCCACCTGATAGAAAAATACAAAGGGCTCCTTCTATTTACTCTGTTTCTAATCATTCAAATGCTTTTGTTTAGAGATAATTTCGAACTCCATCACGTACAACCCAAGCATCGCAGGAATTGGCAGCACACAAGCATCCATTAACTAATCCTAACGGACATTAATCATGGAGCCCCAGGAGCATTTGTTAAGGAACTATGATAAGTATGCTGGGGATAGGACAGGTGACCTTGTAGAGCCATCTTCTATTACAATCCATGGCTACCCATTCAGTGGGCACTGAGTATCCATAACTGAGTTCCCTTGACAGCAACAGTATGCAGAAGTCATACAGTGGGAAACAGATAGCAAATACACAGTCATTAATATCAGAGGTTCCCACATCTAGTTGCTGCATGTTGGATGGATATATCTGAATTCGGTTTACTGATAAGTAAAGAGCACAAGGCCACAGTTTTGTTTATATAAGGCACTATAACTATACCAATAAAAGGTCATTAGTCAAGACCAGAAAGGAGCAAACATTGCTCTTCAATCAGCTATTGTACTGAAATCTCTTTTCTAGAAGGCAGTTTCCTTCCGGAACCCTGACCATACATATACGTTTGCCTTCTTCTGCAGATACCATATCAAGAAACATAAACTTTTCCTTCCAACACGTACAGTACTCTGATAAAAACATGTCTCATAACCATGTACATGCCTTCTTCGATAACTTCTAAAACAAGAGCTTTTAAACTTGCAGCTATCAGTCATTCAGAGGGTATAAAGAAGCAAGATGCAGCAACACTGGGAGGCAGAGTTCATTCCCAATGTCTTGAAAGAGCATCTCATTCTCACTTTCCACTACGCAAACTTGACATACATGTCCTGATGGGGACAGAAAGCTATTTTCTGATAACCAGAAGAGGTGAGGGTGTCTGAATGTTTAGGGCTGTGGGTGCCAAACCCTGGCCTGCGGACTAGATCCAGCACCTGCTGCAATCTTTCCCTGGCGTGAACGGCACTTACTGTTCCATCAGGGAGCCTCCACAAAGCCCCTCCATTTGCCCCCAGCCTTTGAACTGGCCAGCTGCTTCCAGGTTCTGTCGTCCCAGTTGGCTTTGTGCCTGGATTTCCAGGCAGACGCGGCTGGCCAACTCGAAGACAGAAACAAACGGAGAGGCTCTCCAGCAGAATGGTAAGTGCCGTTCACACAGGGAAAGTCTTTGCCGGTGTGCAATGGTCTCCACTTTGGAGACTGCTGGTTTAGGGTCAAAGCACACATTCACTTATGGCCCAGTCCTATCTTCTACAGTTATTGCTATGCAGCTATGCTGTTGGAGCATGATTGCATAAAAGGTTGGGGGATGGGGGATGAGATGGCCTTGGAGAGGTTAATAAAAATCTTTTTTACTTACCTCCCCATAGGCCAACTGGCTGTCCATGGGTCTTCTCAGACCTACACCAGCACTTTTGCTGCCATAAGTCCAAGGAGTTCCAAGGAGAATCAGGGCAAGTCCAGGAAGCAGGCATAAGATCTTGACGTGTGCTGCTACTGCTGAGATCCTCCCCTTCTTACCCCTGAACCCAATCCCACCTGACCCAATCCCCACCTTGATCATCCCCTATCCATCCCCATCACCACTGTGCCTGGGTCAGTAGGCATAAGAACATAAGAACAGCCCCACTGGATCAGGCCATAGGCCCATCTAGTCCAGCTTCCTGTATCTCACAGCGGCCCACCAGATGCCCCAGGGAGCACACCAGATAACAAGAGACCTCATCCTGGTGCCCTCCCTTGCATCTGGCCTTCTGACATAGCCCATTTCTAAAATCAGGAGGTTGCGCATACACATCATGGCTTGTACCCCGTAATGGATTTTTCCTCCAGAAACTTGTCCAATCCCCTTTTAAAGGCGTCCAGGCCAGATGCCATCACCACATCCTGTGGCAAGGAGTTCCACAGACCAACCACATGCTGAGTAAAGAAATATTTTCTCTTGTCTGTTCTAACTCTCCCAACACTCAATTTTAGTGGATGTCCCCTGGCATCTGTGATCTGCTGTGGAGCCTCTGGCTGTTTGTGCCAACGGCTTCAGAACACATGGCAGCAAAAGGCCTTTTGCACCACCATAACAGGACTTGCAGTAGCAGATCACAACATCCACTGCTGTAGGCCCTGCATAGAATTGGGCATGAACTGCACTTTTAAAAGCATGCTCAAACCCAGATGCACCTTTTCTTTAAGGAAAGAAATTCTGCATTAGTGTGGCACTCTGCAACCTATGTGCTGAGCTATATGCTATGCTACTGGGACCTGGCAGTTTGATTCTGTCAGACTGCTCCTCCACTAGCTGCTGGTTCACCTACAGGCCCAATTCAAGGTGCTGGTTTTGACCTCTAAAGCCCTTTACTGCTTAGGACCAAGGTACCTGAGGGTACCTCCCATATATTTTGGTCTACTCCCAGAGATCAACTGAGGGGGCCCTCATGCATGTGCCACCACCAGCAGAAGTGAGGAGGCACAAGGCTGGCCCAAGTCTCCTTCAGTACTGGGCATGCCAACTCAGGTGCCAAATGCTGCCCCTTTCATCCAGTTATGTTCCAGCCTCTGCCCCTCATATTCTCCAACATTCTCACTCAGCACTCTCCTCCCCTCCCCTCCCCACATTTCCTCTTCCTCTCTGCCCTCCTCTTCCTTTTCCAGTCCAGAGACAAGAAACAGGAGCAGTGAGGGCAAGTAGATGGACAGAGATGGGCACCCCCTCATCTATCTGCTGCCTGGAGCAACTGCTTCAGTTGGCCTCATGGATGGGCCAGATCTGGGAGGCAGCAGCAGGGAGTAGGATCTTCTCAGCTGGGTCAACACAATTATGAAATTCCCTTCCTTGCCGGGTATGAACTACTCCTTCAGTGGCAGCATTCTGGTGGGGGTTAAGAATATTGTTATTTCAGTTTGCATTTGTGTAGTGCTAGTTCGTGGTGGGGATTTTTGTATTATATTGACTTTTTTTCTTGGTTTAATGCTTTATGCCTGCTTTTATTGCCACCTTTGACAGCTGTTGTTTTAGTATCATTTATTGCTTATTTTTTCCTGTGCTGCTACTTTTTTTTAATGCTCCTGTATTATATTTTTATGTATTGCTGATGTTTTTATGACTTTTTGTTCTTCTTCCTCTGGATTTTTTGCATTGTCTTTATGTTGATGGTCTCTTTGTTTTTATGTAAGCCATCTTGGACAGCCCCAGTACTGGGGCAAAGGCAGGGTAAAAATGTATTGAATAAATATGAGGTGCTATGGAGGAGAGCAATCAGGATCAAGACCACAATGCATAGGAAGGGGGGAAGGTAATCCCCTTCAAACCATTTCCTCACTGAAAATCACCCTCTGAAACAGCTGTTTGCTCCTGGTGCAGCTGTTTCTTGCAAATAGGTATTTGGGGAGCAAACAGCAGCAGGGGAGAGAAATTTCCAGCAGAGGGAGAAAGTGCTCTTCCCTCACTGGATAGTCCTGCTCTGAATTGGGGGCCCCTGAAGCAGTTCTACTTTAAGAAGAAGCACTTCTGGTTTAAGTACAAGATCAATTAACAGTACAAGATCAATTAACAATTAACAAGATCAATTAACAAGATGCAATTAACAGCCCAATCATAGCCAAGGCCTGCACTGACAGAATGCACATTCTGCCAACACAGGTTGCTACAAAAGTGGCATAAAGCACTTTGCTATAGTGAGGGGAGCCAGCACATTGGCAGGAAAACCACAGCCTTCCCACATATTGCGGCAGAGGTCCATCAGCGTAGATAAGCCCAGAACAGGGGGCAGAACGGGACGGAGAGAGGGCAGGAAGGAGGCTGAATGGGGCAAGGGGAGAGCAGAACGAGGAGGAGATGGGGCAGGGGTGGGTGAACTGGGCCCAGAAGAGGGGGGTGGAGTATGCCAAATTACAATCCCCTCCCCAGACCTGATCTGCCTGCATGGATCAACACGGACTTGTGCCAGTGATATTGCTAGCACAGGTCTGAGCTGACAGCTCGCTGCTGCTGGGGTTTAACCCAGGGCAAGAAGACACATGTCCCTTTACCCCAAGGAGATGCAGCGTAGCTCATGCCAGCAGGGTTTAGTTAGCATTGGGCTGTAAGTGAATTCTACTTTGACCCGTTGTGTGACCAAGAGAGAGGTGAGGTAATGTATCTGGGGCTGCCAGGGCCACCGAGAGCACAAGGGCCTCCACTCTATCCATCCTCATGTGGTCCATGATGTTGTAGGTTGCTGCTGACAAGAACCCTGGAAGGGGGAAGGCAGCCATCAACTACTACTCTGAAGACTCTGTAAGCTCTAAAGCTGATGCTGTTGGCGGACCCTTTAGCAGCAGGAATGCCTTCACAATGCAGATTGCCAAAATTAACTGGAATAACAGAAGCTTGTGGTGAGCAAACAGTACCAGAGTTTTATGCCTGCGGAGACAAATAATATCCTCTTGTATGGAAGGATAATTTGAGAGCAGAATTATTTTTCCAACAAGGTTAGTGTTTTACCTGCAATCCTTAATAATTTAAGTTCAGTTGTTCTGTTCTCTTCTTCCTGGGAGAGCATCAATGTGCAGAGTTCTTTTTCCCTTCTCATCATTCTCTGGATCTCGCATGATGAAATAATGGTTCTGATCTGTGTGTTTTTTAAAGAAAGCAACAGCTCTGTAATTCCTGAACAGCTAAATACATTATTTGCAAGTTTTCTGTGCAGTGTGTGGTTATAGTAGATGAGTTCTTAAAGTGCAACATTTAAAAATAAAACACAAAGAAATGTAATACACAGAAAGTGAGGTTAGGATTGCAGCCAAAATGTTACATATGTCATAATCTCATGTTTCTCCTCCTTTAAAATAGCAATCAAGCTGCCTAGATCCAGATCTGGACCTCAATGCTGTAGGATGGGGTTTTAACCCTCTGTCCCTCCACTATTTGTATACACTGTGTATGTGCAACCTCCTGATTTTAGAAATGGGCTATGTCAGAATGCCAGATGCAAGGGAGGGCACCAGGATGAGGTCTCTTGTTTTCTGGTGTGCTCCCTGGGGCATTTGGTGGGGCCACTGTGAGATGCAGGAAGCTGGACTAGATGGGCCTATGGCCTGATCCAGTGGGGCTGTTCTTATGTTCTTATTTGCTATTATTGCTAATGTGGGGCAAATAGGCACTTTGGGGGTTATTCTTACAGGGACAAAAGAGCAGAGGCAACCCCCCCCCCTTCACCCACACTGTGAAGACAATAGGAAAGACCTTAAAGGGGTCTGCCCAGGGAGACTTTTGGAAGATTTGGGAAAGCCTGGACTGGGGGCAGCCAAGATATAACTAAGTTCTTCCACCTTTGGCCATGACAGAGCCCAGTCTTGATCTGCCCTATGTCACTGCTACTATTTTGAAGGGAGAATAAACACAGGAGAGGATGATGACGTATTTTAACATCTTGTGCAGTTTGGCCCTTGGACAGGCAATCATAGAGGCAAATTACAGCATCCTTGGTGGCTTCTGTATATGGCTGATGAATTATGCTTGGCTTAATGAGTCATATTTAAACTACAAACATTGGATTTACACAGATCTCCCCCAGTGAGATGTACCAGTTTTAATTAAAGCCACTGAACTGAGGACCCAATACTAACTAACTTTCTAATGCTGATGCAGCCATGCCAACAGGGTGTCGTCAAAGTAATGGAACATTTGTTCCATTACCTCAGGGCTGCACTGCAGTTGCATCGGCATTGGAAAGTTGGATAGGATTAGGCCCTGAGTCAGTTTAATGCTGGTTAAAACTGAAGAAGGTGATCAGGTTTGGGCTGCACAGGACTTGAATCAGCTTCTTCCACTGAAAAAATGTGCAGATGAATTAGGGGAACTTAATGCAGAAGGCTCTGTATCACTGAGGGCAGCATGACTCAGCATGACGTGGACAGTACCCAGTGCAGCTGAAAGAATTCTGAGGCTTTGTCCTGCAGCCCAGGATGTCCCAGTTACAGTTAGCGCAGATTTGATTTGCACTGCTTACAGCACAATTTCCATGCCATCTGCTCTTTTTATCTAGTTTTTAAAATCTAATGTACATTTTTTCCCTTTTTGCATTCACAGGTCAGTTTATGCCAAGGTAACCTGGCTGCCACTTGAACCATACAAGCAGGATTTGCTGGTTTGTTGCCTCTTCAATTGTTTTTCTTTACTTTTATCTGTCCAAACGGATAAGCCTCTTACCATATAAACAACACTGGGTCAAGATCATTATGCAAAAACGGAAGCAAGAGGGAAAATCCCTCACAACTGACAATGGAAGAAACAAGGAAGGCAATAAGACAAGACAATCTCTGCCCACAAGCACACTCTCTCTCTCACTGTGCGTGTGACAAGTTAAACAGGGGAATCTGCTTAGTGCAGAGTGGTTGTGACTCACGAGCCAATTTCAGGTGGGTCCCCATTCATTTCAATATTTTATTTTTAATATAATAGACTTGATGCTACCATGCGATGTGACTGCATTTTGGGAAATGTTACAGACCTGTACTTTTAACAAGCTACTCTGAATATTCTTTTAACAATGATAGTAAATGGGACTTATTCCTGGGTAAGTGTGGGTAGGATTGCAGCCTAGGATTGTGAAAAATTTTCCTGCTTGATGATGTCACTTCCGGTCATGACATCACTTCCAATGGGTCATGCCAGATTCTCATTCTAAAAAGTGGGTCCCATCTGGGCATCAAATTAGCAGTGACTTACATCTAAAACACCGACTCCTATCAGGGTTGAATTTAAGATTTGAGAAATAAACTTTCAAATCTGGCGCCTGCTTTCAGTGCATTTGTTGCATTTAAAAACATTGTACCTTGTATTGGCTAATAATGTGAGCTGTGATATCCCTGGCTCCAGGCTCGCCTCAGCCACAAACTCATAAACTACAATAAATTTCTTCCAGGCTTCTGTCATAATATGGGGAATAATAATAGGCCACCTTACAGGGTTGTTGGGAAGGAATTGTGTGTGAAGGGATTGTGAGCTGAACACTTTCCACACGTGCTGCCTTTGACGCATCCTCGGCATCACCTGGCAAGACAAAGTCCCAAACAACACAATCCTCGAATGAGCTGGAATTCCTAGCATGTACACACTACTGAAACAGAGGTGCCTGCGCTGGTTTGGTCATGTTGTGAGAATGGATGATGGCCGGATCCCAAAGGATCTCCTTTATGGAGAACTACTGCAGGGAATGCGCCCCATAGGTAGACCACAGCTGCGATACAAGGATATCTGCAAGAGGGATCTGAAGGTCTTAAGAATGGACCTCAACAGATGGGAAACCTTGGCCTCTGAGCGTCCCGCTTGGAGGCAGGCTGTGCAGCATGGCCTCTCCCAGTTTGAAGAGACACTTGCCCAACAGACTGAGGTAAAGAGGCAAAGAAGGAAGGCCCACAGCCAGGGAGACAGACCAGGGACAGACAACTTTTGCTCTCAGTGTGGAAGGGATTGTCACTTTCAAGGAATTGGCCTTTCCAGGCACACTAGGCACTGTTCCAGAACCACCATTCAGAAAGCGATACCATAGTTGTCTGAGACTGAAGAATGCCAACGACAACGTGAGTGAAGTGCTTTGCATACTCAATAAAAGAGTTTATATCAGAACTTTTGCATTAGGTAATAACATTTTAGTATGTATACCTGTAGTCTACGATGTGTTCCCCTTAGGGTGCAACCCTAATGAACTTTCCAGCACTGGGATAGCTGTGCCAGTGGGGCATGTGCTGCATCCTGCAGTTGGGGGGCACTCATGGAGGCCTCCTCAAGGTAAGGGAACATTTGTTCCCTTACCTCGGAATTGCATTGCTCTTATGTCAGTGCTGGAAAGTTGGTTAAGAGTGCGGCCTTAGTCGCTCCTATTTAGTCCACTCCTATTTGCATCTAAAGGATAGCGCTCCAAGCTCTAGGGGAAAGGGCTGTCACTCAGTGGTACAGCTCAGGAGTTGCATGAAAATAGTTCCAGATTTGATCTCTGGCATCTCTAAGGTAGGACTAGAAAAGATCACTCGGTCTAAAATCTTGGAGAGAAGCTGCCAATCAGTAGGTAAGCAATACTGAGCTAAATGAATCAATATACCAAGGCAATTTCCTATGTTTCTAGACGGAGACATGGTTTAAAACTTGAGTACCAACTACAGTCTTCAGTAGGGCTTGAAACTGCAGAGTGCTCTGATGTTATTATTGTTAAGTATTCTTCCTATGCTGTCCAAACTTCTCTTGTACGTCACGAGTGGGCACTTGCTGCAGGCAATGTGTATGGTGAACGTATACACTGAAAAAAATGATCATTGGAATATTGTAACTGTAGTGGATAAATTTCGTTTCTGCAATGCAACTTGGGTAAACAATTTACTATCTTTTTAAGGGCGTTTTCACTTGTGCGGCTGTAATCAACTTTGTTTCACCTGTGAGGCTGGAATCAAGAGGCTCAAACTGTGAATATAAGACATACAGTGACTGCAGTACACTTCCACTTTTTTTTCCAAATTCTCTCCTGCATTAATCACATTCATACAAGACACAAAACACACTTTAATGTCAGCTGTGAAACCACCTTAGAACTGTGAAACTTGCTTGATTCTCCCCGCGCGCACCCCACCCCCCAAAACCCAGGCATTCTCCACATTTGCTGTAGGGGGCACCTAAATCAAGGCATAAAAATGAGTTTTCCACATGAAGCAGGGCAAGTGCCCAGTCAGTCAATGGCTGCCTATTGTTTGTCAAACAGAGAGCCTTCTGCCACTGGAGAGGCCAAGTGGACTACTGAGAACTTAGACTTTCCCTTGCTCTTGTGGATGAGTTATGTGAAGCTTTCACCATAAATCCATAATAGACAGGCAGCAGAACAATTCCAAAACTCATTTTTGAGGGTTAGAAGCATAAGAAGAGCCCTGCTGGATCAGGCCAAAGGCCCATCTAGCTCAGCATGCTGCTTCCCACAGTGGCCCACTTGCTGCCTCTGGGAAGTCCACAAGTAGGAGAGAAAGGCATATTTTTTGTCCACCATTGCTCCCCTGCAAATGGTATTCTGAGACACTTCGCCAATTTTACAGTTTATTAATGCAAGGTCTATTAATCCCCAGGAAACCACGTGCACATCTTTAGGGACAGACACCCCACAAGTCAAGAACCACAGACTTGGGCTGCTACTTTACAACATGGGAAAAGAAACCAGACCTGCCCATGACTTACAGCAAGTCTGCATAGTCTGTTTATTTCAGAACCAGATGTGTTCCATAACTGAAAAAAAGAAGCTCTTCAACCTCACCTTGCTGGATATAAACACGTCATAAAATCTAAACATGTCATAACATTTCAAGACATTATTTAAGGGTTGAACTACCATTCTAAATACTCAGACGGATTTAATAAACGTAGGCTACATCAAATGACTGAAAATGCAGGTATGCTCTCTGCAACACATTGCCAGGATAACCACAGGAATGGGTGCAGATATTATCACATGGGGGCATAATATTCCCTTGCTCCAGCACTGGGACAGGAGTTGCCAAAATCACTGTTGCGCTGGCAGCGGGAAAAGTACCTGTGTGTTGTAAGGGCAAAAGTCAGAGGCCATAGCTCAGTGGGAGAGATTCTATAATATATGAGTCCCAATTACAGAATCTCAAATAGCTGGTTGGGAAGGAAACTTTTCTTTCTGAGACTTTGGAATAGACAGTTCTGGTTCAGATGGATCAAAGTCCGATTACGTATCTGGCAGCTCCTTGTGGCCAGAATAATTCCACAAGGGGTTTTTCAAGGGGATGATTTCCGTGGCCCTTGGTTTGAAAGGCTGGGGTTGGGGGGTTGTTTCCATATGGTACAAGGGAATTTGCATCCTGGACAGTTCTGTCCTAGACAAATGCATCCTGACCACTGGCATCCCTGGACATTTGAATCTGCTATTTTATTTTAGTGTCCTGGTCATTTGCATCCCAAAATGTCTGGGACACAGAAAGAACAAACGCAAATGTCCTGTACTGGGACACATTTATCTCACAGTGGTCAGCCAAATGCCTCAGGGAGCACACTGAGGCATTTGGTGGGCCACTGTGAAATACAGGAAGTTGGAACAGATGAACCTATGGCCTGATCCAGTAGGGCTGTTCTTATGATCCTCAGTAAATGAAACACAAAGTATGCCTGCTCCTCCAAAAAGACCACATGGAAGATGGTGAGCCACTTTCGTGCCCTCACTCCTTCCTTGCATAGTCCCTTTAAACAGATCAGGAAGTGCAGAATGCACTGGCAGAGCCCTCACTATGTCCCGCACTTCCTGTTCTATTTAAAAGGACTGAGAAAGGAATGAGGTAAGGGGGCCTGATTGTCACCTTCCACACAATTCTTACAGTGGTGCCCCCCTTCTTAGAAGTAAGGGATAGGAAGAAGATTGTGTGATGCTGTGCCACCGAACTGTCTTCCTCTTAGCTGGGTGGATGGGGAAACAGTGGCACTGGTGAATTTTCTATGCCTCAAGCTTCCCTTGGGCTAGGTCTGCATGGAGTGCTGGTGCAAAATTGCTTATTTTAAAAATCTTTGTAGTTAGAGGAGCTGGGAAGGTTAGGAAAAGCAACAAGACACAGAATGTATACTGTAAGATATATGCCACTAAGTCCTGGTTTAATTTGTCTGAGCTCTGAATTCACTATATGCCCTTAGAGGAGGCCTCAGCCACCCTCCTTCGTCTGCTACATGCGTATGATGACAATATAATATTAACCTACCTTATAAAGCTGTTGCAGGGATTACAGATATAACGTCCATGAAGGATACTGAACATGGCTTTGTTAGGAATATAAGGTCCTAACACAAGATCCTGTAAGGCAGAAGCCGTATTTGGGCTTTCAGAAACCATGAAGAGTCTCCATGGTTTCAGAAGTGCTAAGAGCATGCTGGCAAAGCTCTCCCACACCACTCTCCTTACCCCCACCTTCCACTCTTCCCATGGGCAGTGCACCAATCTCCCATTCAAATATTTCATTTAAAAAAAAATACCAGAACTAGAATAATTTTGCCGATCAGGAGCATTGTGTACTGCTCACAGATGATGAAGGAGCATCCTTATGTCAGAAACGTGCCACATCAGAGCTTCTTAAAGCAGAAACACTATATCACAAAAGTCACAGCCAACCTGTGTTATTCGTTGCCACCACATACTGCCAGGGCCAGAAAAGTTAAACAACGAACCAGGCCAGATAAATGAAATAGTATGGTTTCCTAGCTCAGTTTACCTAATGGACAGATCGATACATGTGAATGTTACACTGTATATTGGTCAGAAAATTCTCTTGTTCCCAAGCTAAAAAGTTGCATGAACTGCTATATGATTGATTTGCCTGCCAAATTGATTTGGTTTGTTTGTCAACAAATTATAACTGCTGCTCAATCTTCACTAATAATTTAACTGAAATTGAGTCATATTGCATCATAACAGCAGGTAAGCAAGAAATAAGCTTCTGAACAGATGTAGGTAGACATAGTTATTAATTTGAAAGCAAAGCGAGCATATCAAAGTTAATGATTATTATATTAACGTACGCAAATATTTATTCTTGACCTGCAGCTGTCTCAACATACTTTATGAAGATGGGCATGTATCATAAATGTTGTGTTTTTATAGACTTCAAAACGGCAAACTGAATTGATCTCTCTGGCACAAATATGCAGTGCGCTTAAGCCTTTGTAACGATCCTTGTGGCACACAGATATCATTTTAGGACTGTGTAGTCCACCCAGTGGGCTCACCGCTTTGAGCAGTCTTTCCATATACTTTTTCTAGAGAAGATTCATGCATTCCCAAAGTGTATGTATACCAAACTGGGAAGCTGCCAGATGGACATACTTCCCAAAAAGGAGGGCTAGGCTTCCATCTCTTTTCTAAAGGACACTAATCACACTGAATGATCTTCCTCATGTATCTCCACAATGATACAGGGCTCTGCTATTACTCCCAGTTTTTAAGAAGTTTGAATCTCAACCTAGCTCACCACAGAGAATGAAACCACCGCTTCTCTCTCCAGCTCCAACCACACTATTACACTTTCTTTCCTCTTTCCATTTCAGAGTGAACACACTCTGAGGGAAGGAACACATGTTCATTTCTCTGCCACCATCCACAAATATAAGCCCCTCTGGTTACTTACAGCTACTGCTGAAGTCAAGGAGAGGATGAGCATTAGGATGGTCCACATGGTCCCCTCTGGTGTCTTCCTTTCATCTCTCAGACACAGGACCAGAGCGCACTCACTTCAGCGGGCTCTTGGGTGTTCTTCAGCAGGTCCCCACAGGCTCTTTCATTCACTCTGTCCTGCAGAGTTCTTCAGCAATTCTCATCTTGTGCCTGTGCTGCTGTTGTATCTGCCAGTGAGCACCAGTGACTCCCCTCAGTGCCTCTCTGCAGCAGGATGCTCGACTCCACCAAAAGCTACAGACACTTCTATGGTCTGCATTCCAGATATCTTCACCCCCCCCTTTCATTATTCATTGCTATCGTTGTCCCGTCGGTGAGGAATGATCAATTCTTCACGTTCCCATGAATAAGGGAACAAGCAAGGCTCTTACATGAGTTTCATGAGGGCAACAAGTAATCTATCAAGGGGAAGACAGTTGTTATTCTGGAGTCTGGGAGGGTGGGAACAGAGAGATTCCTTGCTGAAAAACAAGAGCTTTGCACAAGGTGGTTGTAGGTCTGCTAACCTAAGTCCAGAATGTACATTCCTAACGGGTGCAGGCAGATCTGAAAGGGACAGAGTAATTTCAACAAACGAGTCAGCTCCATTCCTGCAGATCTATAGGCAGGAGCAAGGTTCAGTGGGCGGGTATGGAATATGATCCATTGCACACACCCACTTGGGTAGGGATTCAAATACTTCTTAGAACTGTATCAAAGCTATAGATCCATATACAACAGTATAAATAACAGCTGCTAGATCTGCAGCTCAATTCTATCCACATTTACTGAGATGCAAGTCCTACTGGACTTAAACAGGACTTACTCCTATTTTTACACAAACATAGTTATAGCGCAATCCCATGCATATTTTTCACAGAAGTAAGTCTCAGTGTGTTCAACAGGGCTTACTCTCTGGTAAATGTATTTAGGATTGCAGCCTTGTTTAATTAATTTAATTTTGTGATTTAGAATCTGCTGGTCTCCTACAAACACTTAGGGCCCAAATCTATCCAAATTTTCAACACTGATGTAGCCATGCCAACGCGGCATGTGTCGCATCCTGTGGCGGGGGGGCGGCAGTCACAGAGGCCTCCTCAAGGTAAAGGAACATTTGTCCCCTTATATCAGGGCTGCATTACGACTGCATCTGTGCTAGAAAGTTGGCTAGAACTGGGCTCTTTAAGTAGCTTACAAAATCAAACATGTAAATGCCTCATAGATACATGTTTCAACTTTCCATCTCTTCCATACAAATATTATTCTTAAATAATAATTATTCACTTATTTGTGGATTTTTATACCACCTTCTCCTAGGATAGTAAACAAAACTTAGTGCTTAAGCAGTTATAAAATAGGTCATAACTCTGAGTCCATCCTTGCAATTTCTTACAATTGAGTTACACTAATTATAAATTAGTAGTGCCACATATTTTTTTTCACTGCAAGGACTGCTGCAAAACCAGTTCATTTTCATAGCATTATTGTCCCAGATAGCACATTCAAGAGTTTCTTACCAATCCTCATTTCTGATATTTGATCTGCCACAAATACTAATTTGGGTGGAACAATATCACAAATGAGGAAAAAAAAAACCCTTTGGCTAACACCGAATTAAATAAAAGATATTCCTTATTGCAAAATGCGAGAAGGCAAGAAACTATATGATTGATCATCAATCATAATTTGATCAGATTAAGTTTCCACACAGTAGCTGTCTTCTCTTGAATTGACACCATTAGTCCACTCAGGTATTCCAGAGAATATAGACAGCATCAGACAACATTGTTCACCAGCCTGCTCTCACCTCCCCCCCCCCCCGTGCAATTAACAGGGAGATTATGTACACTGCCTGCACACTCACTCAAGAGGTGGACTGTGTGACTGCTCCTCCTACTCTGAATTCTAGTAGCATCCAAAACACATAATTAGGACAGATTTGGTAAGACCACTATGCGAAAGAGGAGGAGGGATGGATTATAAACCTGCATGTTAAATTATGGGGGGGGGGGGAGTTGATGGTAATTTTCTGAATAGACCAGCCAAACCACATAAATCAGAATTGCCTCTGCCAAACCACTGCACTTCAATACTTTTTCGGCTGGTTTCTCTTCTTTTTAAAGACCTGGTCTGAACAATTCTTTTGACCTTCAGTACAATAGAAGTGCTAGTCTTTCATGGGTGGACTAGTAAAGGATGACTAAGGGCCCAATCCTATCAAGTTTTCCAGTGCCAGTGCTGGTGCCTATGTGGTATGCACTGCTTCCTGTGTTTGGGATGCAATCACAGAGGCCTCCTCAAGGTTAGTTTGTTCCCTTACCTTGGGGCTGCATTGCAGTTGCACCTGCGCTGGAAAGTTGGATAAGATTGGGCCCTTATTCACCTGGGGTAAAAGATTTATCCATGAATAAGGGCCCAATCTTAATACAACATTGAAATGAATGGGGACCCACCTGAACTGCAAAACCAGTTCATTTTTATAGCATTATTGTCCCAGATAGCACATTAAAGAGTTTCTTACCAATCCTCATTTCTGATATTTGATCTGCCACAAATACTAATTTGGGTGGAACAATATCACAAATGAGAAAAAAAAACACCTTTGGCTAACACCGAATTAAATAAAAGATATTCCTTATTGCACAATGTGAGAAGGCAAGAAACTATATGTTGTATATGTAATCAAACATATGTTTGACAAAGCTCCACCTTAAGTTGTGGCTTGCCCTGAATTTCCTGGTAGCACTTTCCACCATTACCTGTCCTGGACCCCTGGAGACCTTTCAAAAAGGTTACAATTCCATAGATCAGTGGTTCTCATGCCTTTAGCACCCAGACACACTTTTGAGAATGAGAATCTGTCAGGACCCACCAGAAGTGATGTCATGACTGGAAGTGACACCATTAAGTGGGAAAATTTTTAACAATCCTAGGTTGCAATTCTACCCACACTTACCCAGAAATAAACCCAATTTACTATCATTAAGAACATAAGAACATAAGAACAGCCCCACTGGATCAGGCCATAGGCCCATCTAGTCCAGCTTCCTGTATCTCACAGCGCCCCACCAAATGCCCCAGGGAGCACACCAGATAACAAGAGACCTCATCCTGGTGCCCTCCCCTACATCTGGCATTCTGACTTAACCCATTCCTAAAATCAGGAGGTTGCGCATACACATCATGGCTTGTACCCCGTAATGGATTTTTCCTCCAGAAACTTGTCCAATCCCCTTTTAAAGGCGTCCAGGCTAGATGCCATCACCACATCCTGTGGCAAGGAGTTCCACAGACCGACCACACGCTGAGTAAAGAAATATTTTCTTTTGTCTGTCCTAACCCGCCCAAAACTCAATTTTAGTGGATGTCCCCTGGTTCTGGTATTATGTGAGAGTGTAAAGAGCATCTCCCTATCCACTCTGTCCATTCCCTGCATAATTTTGTATGTCTCAATCATGTCCCCCCTCAAGCATCTCTTTTCTAGGCTGAAGAGGCCCAAACGCCGTAGCCTTTCCTCATAAGGAAGGTGCCCCAGCCCCGTAATCATCTTAGTCGCTCTCTTTTGCACCTTTTCCATTTCCACTATGTCTTTTTTGAGATGCGGCGACCAGAACTGGACACAATATTCCAGGTGTGGCCTTACCATCGATTTGTACAACGGCATTATAATACTAGCCGTTTTGTTCTCAATACCCTTCCTAATGATCCCAAGCATAGAATTGGCCTTCTTCACTGCCGCCGCACATTGGGTCGACACTTTCATCGACCTGTCCACCACCACCCCAAGATCTCTCTCCTGATCTGTCACAGACAGCTCAGAACCCATCAGCCTATATCTAAAGTTTTGATTTTTTGCCCCAATGTGCATGACTTTACACTTACTGACATTGAAGCGCATCTGCCATTTTGCTGCCCATTCTGCCAGTCTGGAGAGATCCTTCCGGAGCTCCTCACAATCACTTCTGGTCTTTACCACTCGTAAAAGTTTGGTGTCGTCTGCAAACTTAGCCACTTCACTGCTCAACCCTGTCTCCAGGTCATTTATGAAGAGGTTGAAAAGCACCGGTCCCAGGACAGATCCTTGGGGCACACCGCTTTTCACCTCTCTCCATTGTGAAAATTGCCCATTGACACCCACTCTCTGCTTCCTGGCCTCCAACCAGTTCTCAATCCACAAGAGGACCTGTCCTCTAATTCCCTGACTGTGGAGTTTTTTCAGTAGCCTTTGGTGAGGGACCGTGTCAAACGCCTTCTGAAAGTCCAGATATATAATGTCCATGGGTTCTCCCGCATCCACATGCCTGTTGACCTTTTCAAAGAATTCTATAAGGTTTGTGAGGCAAGACTTACCCTTACAGAAGCCATGCTGACTCTCCCTCAGCAAGGCCTGTTTGTCTATGTGTTTTGAGATCCTATCTTTGATGAGGCATTCCACCATCTTACCTGGTATGGATGTTAGGCTGACCGGCCTATAGTTTCCCGGGTCCCCCCTCTTTCCCTTTTTAAAAATAGGCGTGACATTTGCTATCCTCCAATCTTCTGGCACCGTGGCCGTTTTGAGGTTAAAACATTAAAATTTTGAGGTTAAAATTGTTAAAAGCAACTTCATAGGGGCCTGTTAAAAGTACAGATCTGTGACATTTCCCCAAATGCAGTTACATACCATGGTAGCATCAAGTCTAATATATTAAAAATACAACATTGAAATGAATGGGGACCCACCTGAAATTGACTCATGACCCACGTAGTGGGTCCCAACCCACAGTTTGAGAAACACTGCATAGATCTTCTGTTTGGAAGAAGAAATGAGGGATTTGATTCAGCCTCCCTCCTTCCCTTTCCCTTCCCAACAGGTGACCAGTAGGATTTTAACTGGCATTTGCCACTTGTAGCTCTACCATCACATCCCCTGCCCTTCCCTATTACTTTCCATAAGCTAGCATTTGCCAAAGCACTGGCAAAATTTTGCAGAAGGTCACAGGGCATAACCTTCTCCACTTAAGGCAGGGCTGGGAAAGGCTCCTTTCTAAAAGCTTCAGGGATGGTCTGAGACCTCCTGGGACCTGAAGCTGTGTGCTAAATGCTGTCCAGCCCAATTCTATCCACACTTTCCTGGGAGTAAGCCCCATTGATTACACTGGGACTTACTTCTGAGTAGACCTGCCTAGGCTTGGGCTGGTTCTCCCTTATTTGATGCCATACCTCCTCCTACTCCTTCTAGACTCTCCTCTCCTCCATGCACTTCCACTGGGTCTCATCAAAGTGCCCCAACAAGCCCTTTCTCCCTGCTAACTACTGAATGGTACAGTCCGGATGTATTGTTCAACTTCCCTGGGATCAAACTGTTTCCAAAAGCGCCAGTGTTCATATTGTATCCATTTTTTAAAAAGAATAAACTCTTACAATAACAGAAAGAAACGCAAGAAGCGTTACTGTAGCTAAACTCCAAACTTTGCAGCTTCCCAGCCCCCCCCGCAGGAGAATGGCACGGTCCACTGCCTGCTTGGAGCCTTGGAACGGTGCGTCTCTGATGAGCCTAGCAACGGGGGACGAGGAGGAGGGCATCCTTTGCAGGGTGCAGAAGATCAGAGCAGGTGGAGGGGTTGCTGCTAGTCGCCTTCCTAATGGCCTCCTCCCTCTCCCCCAGGTGGAGTGACCTGCACACACGGTAGGTGACCAGTAAAGGGGGAGGGTGTTCCTGTTGATTTCCTGCCTTTCCCAATGGCAGAGGGAACAGGTGCCCTGGTATCATTTCTGTGGGTGCCAGGAGAGTGGAACCAGGGTGACCAGATGTCATAACTTCAGGAAAGGACAAGGCACCCCAAAATATAGGACACGCAAGAAAAATATAGGACATGACAAGATAAAAGCTCAACACACTCGTTCATTGATATCATGTGGTTAATTCAATCACTATATTACTTATTATTAAATTTAAAACTGTATTACATGTGATTTATTAATTGCAAAAAAGTTGTGTGCAGCCTTCAGGGGTCCACTCACAGGGAAAAGGAGGACACTGAAGTTCTTTTCCAGGACACAAGGCTAAAAAAGGGGACATGCCCTGGAAAAAGAGGACATCTAGTCACCCTGGATGGGACTTGCTTTCAAGACCCTCAGACTATGCTTGATGGCACTGGGGAGCAGGTATTTGAGCTGAATGTGTAGAGCTGCCAGGCTGTGGCTCCAGCTAGCCAGAGAGCTACAACCCCTTCTCTATACAGCAGTGTGGCTGTACTGTATATAGGCATGTGCAGAGGGCACTTTGCTGCTCTCCACTGCTAATCCACTTCGGCCTAAATCCTAACCCACTTTCTAGCACTGGCATAGTGGTGCCAATGGGACATGTGGGGCATCCTGCAGTTGGGTGGCACTCAAGGAGGCCTCCTCGAAGTAAGGGAATGCTTGTTTCCTTACCTCAGAGCTGCATTGCCCTTATGTTGGTGCTGTAAAGTAGGTTAGGATTGTGCCCTTACTCGGTACAAGAGAAGGACAATTTTAAAAAATACCACCCTGCATCTTGGCCAATTACTTTTAAAAGACACATGTGCACTCTTTGGATGTTGAACCTAAAAGAGGGGACAATGTTAAGACAGGTAATATGGGGAACCAATCAGTGGCACAGGCAGCAAGTGTTTATGGTCTATCTGGGCAGTGGGGACTGTAGGCCTGGCTATGGCATAGATGGGGTGAGACCTACTGTCCTAACTGCATGTCAGCCCTCCGCTGCTACTGCTCCTTGGCTCTGCATGTACAGGTAAAACCACCTGTGTATGTGCTGTAAGACAAATTAGAGTGGCACTGTATCCTACCTTGGACTGGTTGGCTGCATTTGGCTATCTCTCTTCTAGAACTATCTCTGGAAAGTCATACTATGCTTGCTCTTTCTCTCAAAAGCCCTGCTTGTTTGCCACATTTATATCCTGCCCTTCTTCCAAGGAGCTCATGCTGATGGTTCTTCTCCCACTCTTTCATTTCTGCAACATTCCTGAGTAGCAAGCTAGGCCCTCTGTCACTCACTGTGCTTCATGGCTGAATGGGATTTGAGCCTGGCTCTCTGTGTTTCTAGCTAGTCCACCATTCTGACCATTTGCACCTTGCTGGCTCTCAGACACTCTATTTTCCTGTAGTTAATTAATTTGATATCCTCATTATTCCACTCCACGTGGGTTCCATTCCAAGGATGTGCCAATTTCCAAGGATGGCAAAAAAACTATGATTTGCACTATGGCAAATCAATTTAAAAAACAATTGCTCCAGTTATTTAAAAACAGCCTTGCTGACCCTTGTGATGTAAGATAAGAGTCATTAACAAGACAATCCATCAATCAGTCATCCTCCAAGAGCTTAGAAAGGAGCTACACTCAGCCCCTCCCTTCACCAATGCAAGGTGATCACCTTTCTTTCATGTGCTCAGGGGGAAGGGAGGGGGTTGCCTGGAGAGAGAAGGATTGATGGATTGTCGGCCAACTGCCCTCTCTCTCTCTCTCTTTCTCTTTAAGGAGGCTATTGTTAAAGGACTGTTCAGTTTTTTAAACTGATTTTAAAGAGATGCATTTTTCCCCTTCTCATTTGCAGGGGCCATTCGTGTTGAGTCAAATCTGTGTATAAATAGGCTGGACCTGTACTGCTTTTAAATCAAGTTCTCAAAGCAGTTTACAGCAATACCTTGTACTTTTTTGTCTGGTTAGGGACCAGAGCATGGATGAAAGTCAAAAACTGATAAATGTCAAAGCAGAGTCTTATTTAGCTTTCAAACTTACAGTCAATTCTTGTTGACTGCCAGGGTTAGGTTCCTGGAAAACCTAGTGGATACCAAATGAGCAAATACTGATTCATTGAGCCTATGGGGAAAATGGGGTTAGGTTCCAGGGGACCCTCTTCACCATTTTCTTTATCAACCTGAATCTTAACTTGAAGACTATGGGGCTGGGTGACAGTGACGGCTCATCAGCATCTGATGCTTCCTCTTCCATGCTGGCTATCCCTGGACTCATTGAAGGTTACTGGTGCAACAACAAGGCCTCAGCAGTAGGGAGGGGGTTACTTCACTCTCCTTCCTCCACCAGTCTCTTGGCTCCTTCCCTGGGCTTGCCGAGACCCCAGAGCAGCCCTCAGGTAGCCTTCCAGAGACCTCTCATCTTTCCACAACCTCTCTTGCCCCTGCCTGTCTGCTCTGTGCAGTGTCAAGCCCCCCCCTCCCGGTGCACTATTATAGTATTCACAGGTAATGAGAATAGTTACAGATAATGAAAGGTAGGTGGCAATCCTGCCCCTTGCAGATAAGTGAATTTGCAGATAGCAAATTCACATATAAAGAGAACTGACTGTATCTTGGCTAGTGAAAAGTATAAATATATAACACATGCAAATACATGCAAAACCTAAATAAAAGAGAAATAAACATAAGAACAATGTGGAAAATCATGGAAAGTTGGATGAAATTGAACAAAAGAGGAAAACATGTGAATTGTAATGTACTCTATGTGGGTCTGCCCTTGAAGATTGTCTAGAAATTGAAATTAGTGCAGTATGGAGCTGCCCAGGTGGTTGCTGGGCGTCAGTGTTATTGACTCTGTTGGCTGCTGATTCATTTCCAGGCACAATTCAGGATGTTGGATCTAACCTTTAAAGCCCTTTACAGTTTGGAGATCGGGGTACATTTACTTTCTTACATTCCTCCTGTCCCCAAAGATGATCTGAGAGGGCCCTCTTGTAAATGCCTCCCTTGATGGAGGTTAGGTGGTGGCAACAAGAAAGAAGACTATCTCTGTGGTGGCACTGCAGTTGTGGAACTCCCTTGTTTGGTTCTTAACAGCTGCTGCCTCTTTAGAGGTATTGTGGTGGGACTGAAGACTTTTTTGTTTCGAGTAGACTGTCTTTTTAACATGTTGAGTGGGTTGAGAATTTGGTTGGATATTTTACTTTAATCACACTTGTTTTATTACTGCTTATTAGCTGCTTTTATTATGTATGGTTCTATGCTCCCATGTATTAATTGATTATTTATCCTGCTTCTTTGTCTGGGAGTTTTATGTGCTGTGGATTATTTGGGCTAAGCTACACTCTGATGTCTTGTCAATTTTAGTGTTTTTATGTTGTGTTTTTAGTATTTTTTGTATTTATTTATATTTATTTTTAATATTGTTAGCTGCCTTGAGCACCAAGGAATGGCAGGATACAAATTTATTATCTATTGGAAAGAATTTGGCCATGTGTACTTTGTTCAATATGACATATTGTGGCATATTGTTGAGAAAAAGGAGCTGGAGCCATGCTTTACATGCGGCAATGGACTGCCACAGAAAATAGCATTCCCATGCTGAGTTCACCCACTTTCTCCTGTAATGTGTAGTAATGATTGTCCCTGTTGTCATCAAGTTGTGAATTACCCTGTCCCTGCCAGTGTCAGCCTGTGAAATGGAGCAGGGCTAGAGAAATGCATGATGATGCCATCAAGACATAAGTACTGCCATTTGTTTACTGGGGTCAGAAGGATTTGGTCCTGGGATACTACTTTCAGCATCTGCTTCATCATCATCATCATCATCATCATCATCATCATCATTATTTATTTATATACTGCTTTTCAACTAAAAGTTCACAAAGTGGTTTACAGAGAAAAATCAATAACTAATGGCTCCCTGTATGACTTGTGTAGTTCCACCCAAAACAATTGTGAAGATTAGCTGCTTTTCTCTTCCTTTCTCTACCAAAATAGACCTTGGTTTTGTGCCCTTGGGCATTATACCCAACAGTCTTGGTTTTGTTAACAGAGTAAGGGCCCCATCCTGTACAACGTGCACCGGTTCACAGGCACACGCCATTGCAAATGTGTCATAAGACACGTCTGTGACTCCTACCACTGGCCCAGCACCAGAACTGGCCCAGTGTGAGCCTACTCTGAGACAGTGCCAGTCAGAAGCTGGCGGTCAGGCTGCCTGACTCTTCCAGAGTGCTAGGCGGCGGAGAGGTGAGGGGGACATGGGAGAGGCGTTCCGGGGTGGGAGAGGGCAGAGGAAAGGCATGGCGGGAGGTGGGCAGGACCAGTGGAATTCAACTTCACTGGATCCAGAGCCCAATGTCAGATCTTGTGGCCCGACGCGAGACATCTTGATTTTGCACTGGCTAAATAGTTGAGAAGCCCCATTGCAGGGCCGTTTCCCTTACACGGGGGAAGGGGACGAATGTCCCTTCTCCCAAGGAGCCACCGCTGGCTGCCCGGTATGCTTAAGGGTGCTGCAGCAGTCATTTTGGCTCCACGGAAATCCTGTGCACCGGCAGCTCAGGGCCCACGGCAATCCTGTGCACCAGCTGCCCTGCTCCAATCCTATATCATTTTCCTGGGAATAAGTCCCGCAGTACACAATGGGTCTTACTTCTGAGTAGACATGCCTAGAATTGTGCTGTAAGTTTATTACTTAATATTCTGTGGCAAGCCTCAAGAGGTATTTACATTTGGATAACTGTGTGTCTTTCAGTGCGACCTGTAGCCCCTGCTGTGTGTTGTATTCATGAAATAAACAACCCTTCCTCAGGTTATTTAAAGCAGAGAACTGAAATGCCAGTGCTGTAACTCCACAGTTTAATATTTATCAACTGAAGAGGAGTTGGAAATGTTAAGGTACCTTTAGCGATGACCAGAGAAGAATAGTTTTTTAAACTTTGAGAAATAATCAGATGAACGTTGAGAATGGGCTATATTCCTTTCCTGGAGCTCTCTAACCGGGGACAGAAAACTGTACATGCATTTATTTGGTCAGGACATGTTAGTAGAAATGTTAGTAGAGGTAACATTGAAGCTGGGTCCTTTCCTACAGCAGGAATGTATCTTGTCTGAACCACATTTATAACCACATGAAGCTCCTTTAAAGTCAGTAATCCGTGGCAATTGTTTTCTGACTTTGCTGTTAGGATTTCTAAGATGCCACCTAAATGTGTGCTGACATGTTAGATAATTGGTAGAAAAAATTATCCTTGGCTCATTTCTAGGAGTCAAAAGTAGCTCCCACCCAAAGGAAGATATAGATTTCATGTTGGCCACGCCTAAGACTTGACAACTGTGTTGTCAATCTAGTAGCAGAGCTGTCCTCAAAAGTGAGGCTCCACCTATGCTGAAGGAGCCATAGAGTCTGGCCTTTAAAATGTTTGTTTCTGCTGAGGTCCTTGAATGTGTTTTATCTACTTTTTGGTTTGTTTCCAATTTAGATACTAACTTTAAAAATACAGTAGTTTGGTGGCAAGTTCAGCAACTTTTGATCCACCTTCAACCAGTTCAATTACATTTTATGCAAAATAATTTAAGTTTTACAATTGCAATGCAACTCTTATCAAATCAACATGTAATATTGAGATGGTTATACCACATGTTTATTTGATAAGAGTTATGATAAAAATTTCAATATGCACTCATTAATGTCAGACTCTTCAACACCCTGTAAGTCATATTTGATGACTTCATGAACAAATTTCAGAACCCATTCTCCTGTACGCTGGCTAGCAAAACAGAGTGGAAACAAGAGAAACCAACAAGATTAGTGCTATCTATAGGAGTCAAGTAATGAATGTGCACTGTGGAAAATAGTTATACAAATTTCAGCACCCCTCTAAGTCTTTCAGTCTTTTTCATCATGGCACACTGAGAAGATGCTGAAATTGTTAAGGCATACCAACAGTTATTCAACAATTGACAAGACATACCACATTGCCAGTGGAGGTCTCACATTCCTCTATGGCCCTAGTAATAAATGACCCTCTCTCCAAATTCCCATGGCACACCTGCAGACTGTTCGTGGCACACCAGTGTGCCAAGGCACCGTGGTTGAAAACTGCTGCTCTAAGGTTTACTCCTGCTAACTTGTGCCAAGAGGAACCTTTTATCTCAGTCAGAGGATTGGTGGGGAGGTGCCCATCTCTGACCAGCTACCCTTCCCTGCTGTTTCCTCCAGCTACTTTTCTCCTCCTCTTTCCACTCTCTGAATTAGAAATGGAAGAGGGGGACAGAGAAGAAGAGAAAAAGTAGAGGGGAGGAGAATGCTGATCTAGAACATGGAAGTGTAGGAGGTGCGGAGGTTGGCATATCACTGGGTAAGGGGAGATAACATTTGACATGATAGGTGTCAGCAAGTCTTGGGCCAGCACAGATATTGTATCATATCAAATAGCTTTAAAAGTGATTTTAGACTGCAATCCTATAATACACATCTGGGAATAAGTCCCATTAAACTTACTTCTAACTTGACATTCACAGGCATGCACTGCTAGTGATTTTTATATTCACATTCTTGTTCCCCATTTTATTTTTGTGACAAGGTTATGTTGGGTTAGACCCACGTCATTCCAGCCAGGATACACGTCAAGTCCTGAGCTGTGCAGAAGAAGGAGCTTTCCAGTTACTGGTAGAATATTTTTTTTTCCTTGGAAGCTCTTATCAATTCTTTTATAGTGTCATTAAGCGCAGTAGAGACTGACCTTTTATTAGGTGTTTGCACAGCAGATGTGTTTGTGTATGTAGAATTTCTGTATCTGTGGTTATATATTTTTAACTTGGTTGCAGGAAATGCCCATTCTGATGTACAGAAAGCTGTTTTCCATAACAGGATGGAGGTGGTAAATACAGTCCATTCTTCCGACTTGCAGAGCTCCAAAGGATCTTTTAGGAATGTGCCATCCCTTCTTTCGGGCAGCCTGGTAGAAGAGCCCAAGAAAGGAATTTATGTCCCCAATCACCTCCTTGAATCCAGTAAGTGTGTGGTGGATTGAATATTCTTGAGCAAAGAAATTGTGGAATATAGTCTTTTGTGGGGCTCAGTCCTGCCCCTAATGGAGTTGACTTTGAAGCCTCCATTTATAGAAATGAACCTTGTTGCAGTTTAGGAAATGTAAAAGCATGGTAACTCATCCATATTTACATTCTTTCCAGAAGCACAGTTTAATAAAAAACAGTCCCATGTCTGTTTCCATCTGTGAAGCTTTAGGCATTCATTTGGAAACAGATAAATAATTTCATCAATCTTTAACTCTATATCAAAACAGATAAGGCAGATTTTTAGAGGTGAGAGCTGATGTTGGCTAGCAGCTTAGAAAAGGACAGAGCAACAGCCTCAATGGTCCTAAAATTTTACTTCTTGAAAATGGGCATGAACAATGGGGAATGGGTTTGTGTACTGGTCTGAGCATTGTCTGATAATTTCCTGTGTTGTGAAGGTCCTGTGCTAAGTCATGGTCTCAAACTACTGTTAATGGCTGCTCCATTAAAACCAATGGAATAAAACCATTACTACTAACTTTAGTTCCATTAGCCACTGTTAATTTTAATGGACTGAGCTCTAACTAACCCAACCCAGGGCACCAATTATTGCTTAACAGCCCAATCCTATGCATGTCTACTCAGAAGTAAGTCCCATTAGAGTCAATGTGGCTTACTCTCAGGAAAGTGTGGATAGGATTGGGCTATAAAACGTTTTTCAAATTTTTTTCTTGCAATTTCAGAGATTTATACAAAGCTTTCACGAAATAGTGTCATACAAGCTGAGCCCGCTGTCATGCATTATGGAGGGTATGAAATTGAAAAACATCATCGACAAATTCTGGTGGGTAATAAAGCTCATTTTAGCTAGTCAGTTGAAACAAGATAATGAGTCTACAGTATTCTCCGACTTAACTAGATCACGATATGAATATATTTCTAAACAAAATGTTTTCTGATTTTTTTATTTTAAAAAAACTTATTTTGTTTTACAGAAACTTATAAATATTTCTAGTGATGCCGTAAATGTTCATATTATTCCACCCCAGACAAAATACTTCCAGATCAAATACAGCAAAACAGTAAGTGTCGGCGGTTTATTTATTTAGCGTATGGCATATAATACATGGACTTATATATCAATTAGACTAGATCAAATGTCAATGTCGAGTTCATCCAGCCATTCAAGGACAGAGTTACCTTAATTGAAAAAGTCAGACAGTGGGCCAGTATACACCCTCAGTTTGCAGCCAGACACAATGTGGTATATGGTTTGGTGGGAGAACCCACAATCACATTGTGGAGTAGATACTAGCCCCCATTTAAACATTGAGTCCTGACTAACACCGTGTAGGATACGGATCCTGTTCAAAGTTTTCCAGTACTGGTGAGGTAAGTCGAAACCTGATCGGCAGTAATCTTCAATGACTCACTTTTGCTTCACGTTGGAAAGTCTTGCAGTGTAATGGGTTTTGGACGACTTTGTGGATAATTTTTCTTCTCTCTTTTATAGCACCGGCTTGTCCCTGGCTTGTCCTTTGCAGTTACGGTTGACTTCTGTCCTGATGAATGGCGATATTATTATGACTGCATTCAAATACATTCTCAGGTAAGATCCTACAGAGGATGCACTATGGAGAATGCAAAGATGCCTTCCCTTTATAGAGATAATGAAAAGACTGGCGTAGTTAATGGCATCCACAAATAACTGATATTTCTCACAAAGATTTATATTAGTATTTGTGGGTGTTTTGTTAGCCTGTTCATCCTTTTCCTTCAAAGTGTTTTGTTCTACAGTCAATACAGGGATAAAACATAGAACTATAAAAAGAAAAAGTTCTGAGGCAAATTTAGAAGTATAGATGATAGGAATGTCCAATTCGATTTTAAATTAAAAATATATAAGCAGTGATTTTGGACTTTTTATTCTGGGATCTGGATGTTTTTTTCACTTGTATAAATCACATTTTTCATCAAACTGTAATTTTCAAATTTATTTATTTATACAGGTATTTATATACCGCCTTTCTTTGGTCGTCAGATTTCTCCTCAGACTTTAATCCAAGGCGGTTTACAAAGGCAGGCTGTTCTAAACCCTGTAGGGATTTTTACAATTGAATAGTTCTAGTCTTTCATAGAACTCCTCCTTCCAGCTGGATTCCTTCCCGGTCTGGCCTCTCTCTGGCCCTTTGCCTCCCACGCTCCACTTGACAGCAACTCCTCTCTGCCACCGAGGGTCAGCTCATCAGTATATCAGCGTGTCATCAGTTCTCAGATACTTCCGGTTGTTTCAAACTGGCAGCCTCAGATCTTCAGGCATACAAGGGGGCAGCTCTACCAACTGAGCCAGACCTCCTGCCCAAATGGGTTGCATCCCAACTTATCTCTCAGCCAATGGAAGCCCTGTCCATTCACTGAAGGACAGTCATGTTCACAAGAGTGCAACGGTTCTTCCATTACTAGAATTGAAAGTTAGGATTCAATCCAGTATTTTTTGTCAGCAAAATAGTTGATTTCTGGAATCTGCTTTTGGACACCATGCCTGGAAAAACTGCATGGAAATACCTTCTCACTAATTTTTCCCTGTTTTCATGCTACTCAAGAAATCAAATTGAAATGTGTCATCTGGGTTTTAGGAAACAACTCTGTTTTCAAGATTTTATTCAGCATGAAAATTAGAAACGTGCTTTAAAAAACAAAATGGTGATTCTTGGGGAAGTGCCATAGCTCACTGTGGAGCATCTTGGCTTCAGTCTCTGGCATCTTCAGATCAGGCAGAGAAGAATTTCTTTCTGAAATCCTGGAGAGTCACTGCTAATCCATATCAACAATATTGACCTAGATGAACCATTGGTCAGACTCAGTATAAGGAAACTCTCTATTTTCCTGTGATCAATTACCTGAATTCCTAAAAGTTTTAGGCTAAGAAGATAAAGTGTAACTCTGTCTATGGACACTTCTAAGTTTCTGCTGTTCAGTGTCATAAAGCTGAATAAGGCAACTGTTTTCTGTACACTCAAGATAAGTTCCTATGAACTCCATGAGACTTGCATCTAAGTAAGCATGAAGAGGAACATGAACATGGACTGCAAATCTTTTTTTTTTTTTCATACAGTGCAGATTTTCCTGTAGTGGTAGTGGAGGCAATTCTGTTTTGGTTTACTATTAAATGCCAGGTACTTTTCACAGAAACCCCATGGTCTACATAGGCTTGATTCCTCCTACTTGATCAGATAGGAACTGGTGAGCCTTATTTCCCAATGTATATCAAATAATAATTATTCCTTGTAATAAACGGTGTCATTTTCTTTGTTCACCCCAGGGGGATGACACTTTACTGGTTCCCCTGCATGCCTATCCTGTGATGAATACTATAGAATTTCCTTCCTATATTACTTTTTCAGATGTTCCTCTGGGACAGCGGTAAGCAGTTATTACAGCAATGATTCCTCATTTTACATGGTTCCTCTTGCATTACTAAGATAATTAGCATAATAAGAACTTGGAAAAAAAAATGAACCTTGTTTTCATATAATATTAACTCAATCAGGAAATATAATTGCATCTAGTGTTACCATACAGTGTGTGTACATTTTTCTTTCCATGACCATGTATTGTAAAATATATTTGATTATTTTTTAAGATTGCCTGCTACTGTTCCTTATTATGTCTTTTCTCTCCAAGACTGATGATATTTCTTTCGAGACAGGTTTGATATTCCAGGAATCGTTGGTCACTATGGGACCTTGGTTATCTAAATTATTAATCGAGAATTATATTACAGACATAATTCATGCCTGCTCATGGTTACGTGAGAGGCTGTAGCTTGGTGTTGGACTGCGTGCATTGTATTCAAAAGACCTCAGGTTCAAGTCTCAGTGTCCCTAGTTAAAAGGGTCAACGAGGTTGGGGAAATGCTTTTCTCTATTTAAGGTCCTAGAGATCAACAGATAGTTGGAATATAGACCATACACAACTAGGTAGACCAATGGTCCTATTCAGTAAAACAAATTCTTTATAATCTTTTCCTGTGCGTATCCTCATTTTTATCATTGGCTGTGTTCCTGTCAGCACTTACAGACCCCACTGAAAACATGTACATAATTGCACATTGAATTTCTGCCACTCTTAGCTGTGCTGCTTTCACTCATAAAAAGGCCCACCAGAGCCACTTTGGTTGTACACTATATCATAAACTATTCAAGCTACTGGGAGGGGGAGAAGAGGCAGAAGAGGCATGTATATGAGACTCAAACAAGGAGTGAGACTGCTCTGTGTACTGACACCTGCTGAAGCTCAGTTGACAAGCATACAGGACAGGGCTTGGGAGCATCAATAGAACTCTCTCCTGAGAGTTTTGTGGTGTCCAATCCCTTCTGACCTCCAGAAACTTTTAAAGACTCATCAGTTTTGCTGTGTTTTGGGAATAAATTGAAATGGGGGGGGGGGTCTGTGGTTTTGATGTTGCACTATTACACTTGAGAAAGCACAAAAATAGCCACATACCTGATGTAGTAGCTGACAGCTTCCAATACTTGATATACTGTGACTGTTCATCCATTTGCTAATCCTATCCCCTACCCTCCATAGCATGCAGCAAGAGGTGCTGCTGTTAGTGGCCCATAGGATTGGGCTGTACTTTTCCCTTCCACTAAATCAGGGGTGTCCAAAGTTTTTGGCAGGAGGGCCACTTTATCTCTCTGACACTGTGTCGGGGCTGGGGGGAAAAAGAATTAATTTACATTTAAAATGTGAATAAATTTACATAAGTTTACATAAATGAATATATTAAAGACAGACTTATATGAATGAATGAAGGTCTTTCAATAGCTCCAGGCCTATAAAAGGCCTTGCACAAAGCAAGGCTGGCCTTTCCTTTTCTGCCACTACTGCATCACAGATGTGAAACAACAAGCAGTGGAAGGAGCCCTCATCCACAGCTCATGCAAAGGTTAAACAGTCACCCTCACGCTGACAGCAGTTGCGTTGGGCTAGTGTGGGCTCCAACAAATCTCCGGAGGGCCAGAGGCTCATTGGAGACTGGGGGACTCCCCGAGGGCCGCATTGAGAGGCCTCGAGGGCCGCAAGTGGCCCCAGGGCCGGGGTTTGGCCACCCCTGCACTAAATAGATAAATACAGGGAGCTATGGCATGCAACACTAATTCATTCTATATTGGAACACTGCATACATCTTTTGACATGAAATTTACAGTAGAGCTTGACTGCTTGCACTTCATTTAGTGTCCCCTTGCTTTTCAAACGCCATTGTTAACGGAACTATGACATGAGTTATTTCTAAAACTCATGTGACAAATATCTTCAGTGATGCAACTGGACCCTCTTTGCCTTTACATGTTGACTATGTTCTTATAAATGCAATCACTTTTAGTCGAAGTGTATTCTTTTATTTCGCCTTTCACACTGGCAACCCAGCCACATGAACTGAGCCCGTCAGCCTATCTGCCAGTGCCATCATGATCAAGAGTAGCACAACTGGAAATGTTAAAAAAAAACACATAACTAAACAGTGGCATATTCCAGTGGTGAGCCTGGAGGGGGGGCGGGGGGGGGCAAATGCCCAGAGCACCATGTCCATGCAGCACTGTGGACCATACAGGAAGCCTTGTGAGGCTAGTGGTGCGATCTTAAGCAGTACTTGCGATTTCCTAGAAGTACCGTTTAAGACTGTGGGGAAGCCTCACAAGGCTTTCCGAGTCATTTCCGAGTGTTGCATGAGGCTCCATTGCACTAGGTAAGCAGGGGGGTGGCATGGTACAGGGGGCAGCATCATGGACCTTTGCCCTGGGGTGTGTTGAGGGATAGGTCCATTACTGGCATATTCCAGCTATATCCTTTGTACAACCTTTTCGAAATATACTTGAAGGAATGTTAACGACGTTAATTCCTCACTAATCCGTTGGACAAGACTTTAGTTTATAACATGTAGGAGTTGGAATAGAATGTGTGTGTTTTTTTAGCTTGATGGGAATGAGTAGTGTTTTTCTAAGCTATTTTGTTTTGACTAACGAGAGCCAGACACCAAAAAATGGCTACCCTGATAGATAAGTTCATCTTCTAGAAAATTCATGAGACTTCCAAGGAAGAGGAGGCCGCTAGAATCCAAAACTATTATGTATTAAGGAGCAGAGTTCCTTTGTGGGCTTACGTTACAGACCTAAATGCACAGTGAGACTATCAGTCTAAGCACACTAAAATTGCGGGTAAACTATGTTGGTATCGGTGCATGTTACCTCACAAAGAGTTATGTGTTCAGTAATGTCACATTGCAGGATTACACTTGGCACATTTCTTGGATTATACTTTTGCAGATGGAGAAATTGTGTTTTTGAATGCCAAAAATTCCCTGGATATCATTCTTGTCTGGTGTTTCGGTTTCTATGTGAAATGGGAGGGTTGTTTTTATGTGGAGAAACATTCCAGTGTTTGTTTATATGGTTTATCACCTGCAACCTGAATGGTTCTATCACTTGATGTTGCTGTATATAGCACAGTCCAGCACATGAGGTTGTGTTATTTTTAATTCAGGGTTTTAATTCTTCATTTCTAAGAAGAGTATGAGATCTAAATTGAGCCAACATCATTGCTAGTTTGTACCTGGCAAAACATTTCAGCTGCCTTTCTTCTATCATTTCTCTTTCTATCGCATTGCAAATTGTCCTAGGTGGCTAACGTTCAATTATTTTATCATGTCCATCTTTTGCAGTAAGAAATACGTGATCCCTTTGCAGTGCAGTTGTCCCATAGATTTTGAGTTCCATGTCGAATTTCTTCATTCTCACAAAGCCTTTACTATTCATCCAATGTCTGGTAAGCTCTGAGGTTGGAAAAAGTAGTTAATTTCAAAGATAAATGATCTGGCGAGTGTCAATTGTGTATATATTTAAAAAAATTCTTGCTTACACTAAGGACACTTGCTTACACTATTACACTAGTGTAAGCAAAATTCTTGCTTACACTAAGATCTTGTTGAGTAGATCCAGCCATCTCTGCTTTCTCATTGCCACAGCTAGCACCTGCCCTATTGTCTATCTCTTGCTGCCTGATCCTTAAATATATTTCCTCAAGGAGTAAGCCTCATCAAATAGTACAGAGGGACCTGTTTCAAGACAGCATGTTTAGAATGGGAGCCTCACTAAGCCAGACAGTCTGTAGACCACTCCAGTAATGATAGCTCTCTAATGAAAGCATCTTAGGCTGGGAATATCTTATCTCTAATGGAAACATACAAAGCAGATGCAGCATTTTAAAGATAAAGTGAAAAATAATGGACAGAAGTAGCTGTAGAAATAACAGGACACAACTTCCAAAAGGATAAGCATGTTCTCTCTCTCTCTCTCTCTCTCTCTCTCTCTCTCTCTCTCTCTCTCTCTCTCTCTCTAAGTCAAAAGACTTCTTGGTCAGTTTATATAAAATTAGTGTATAAATTTACCCAGGAATGCTTTGAGCTATTTTGTTATAGAGACCATTAGTAGTTTGTTTCCTGTTCAGCTGTCCTACTTTATTTGAAACTTCTTGAGTTGGGCTCTGAAAAACTCTGGTTATGTGTATGTTGACTATTCCTCAGCTTTTCTCAGCACATTTCTTTCAGTCAGAAGAGTAGTGGGATGACTTCATAAGTGAGTGCACTAACTACATTTCAATGTATTTTATTACAGGAATTATTCCAGCCAATGGGAAAGCAGAAATGGTGGTTACATTTGCGCCATTTGACTATGGAACTGCCCAGATCAAAATCCAGTTGTGGATTTCTCAGTTTAACTCAAAACCTTACATGTGTACCTTCACAGGAACGTCAACACCATTCACTACTGTCACGTATGTGGTGCTGCCTGTACTTGTTTTGAATATTTTTTTATTTCTGTTTTGCTGAAAGATTTTTTGTGTAACAATATTTCTGGTTGGGAATTTCCCTTCAAAACAAATGTACTGTTTTGCACACTAAATGTTGAACAAATGAATCAAAGCCCTATAAATACTGCAATCCTCCAAAGATGTTGCTGTATAAATGCTATGTAATAACGCTTTATGGCCAGAAGTGCAATTACTGATATCCATATGTGTTCTAACAGCAAATGTACATCCACATATAGATGAGAAGCGAGGGAAGCACACAATGTATAAATACATTTTTAAATGTAAACAGGAAATATAGAAGCAGAAATTTAACAAAATGGTGCAGGCAACCTTCATATTGGGCAGGTTCAGGCAATTCAAAAAACCATGGTTTATTGGCGGCCCAATCCTATCCAACTTTCCAGCACCAGTGCAACCACAATGTAGCCCCAGGTAAGGGAACTAATGTTCCCATACCTTGAGGAGACCTCCGAGACTGCCTCCCCACCCCAGGATGATGCAGTGCACGTCCCATTGGCATGGCTGCACCGGCACTGGAAAATTGGATAGGATTGGGCCCTGGGTCATCTAAACTGACCAACAGTGCAATCCTAAATGGCCTAGCGCTCACAGATCGAGCACACACACTGTCACATACGTGCCAGAAAACATGTTGTGACTGTGCAGATGCTCCCAGCACTGGTGCTAAGGCCTGTGCCAGCCTTCCAGTACCAGATCCAAGTGGATCACCCAACAGAGCAGGTGAGCTCCCACTCAAAGGTGGGGGTAGGGGGAGGGCGGAACCAGTGGTTTAGCTGAGAAGGGGACAAGGGGCTATCTGCCCCAGGTTCCACCTTTGGGGAGGGGGGTGATACCACTAGTGATCAAAATCGCGGTTTTTAGGAATAATACCAACATGTTATATACCATTTGATGTGTAATTTACAGTGGGATTTGGGGGAATGTCATTTATTAGTAGGGCCAATGGGGGATGTGAGCCCCCCACTAGCAGCATCGTGTGCCTTGTCAATTGTCAAAAACCTGATGGTGTACCTTTACAATTTTAGTGCCTTGTCAGTACCATGTGATGAAAAAAGTTGAAAATCGCTGACCTGGTGCTTAAAAATGCTGCATGTTGAACTCTACGTTAATAATCAATGAAATCTGGAAATTAGCTTTAGGGTGGTGAGAACAATGAACATATACTACCATAACTCCCCCTGGCAGTTTTTTCGTATCCACCTGTGTTCTGGGCAACTTGTTAATAGTACCTTTTGAAAAGCATGTCTGAAACTAGCTAGTAAAATCTAAGAATGGGACATGGATAAATTGTTGAGATATTGGTCAAGGAAATATACAGTGATCATAAATGCAGCTTATTTCTTTCCTCAGTGTTTTAGCACTAGCTTAGCTCAAGATCTCTGCATGGGTGACTCCCACTTGCCTGGCAATGAGGAGTGAAGAGAGGCCACATTTCTAGATTGTTGCTTCATTTCAGCATTTTGTGATTCTCCTCCCAGATACTGAACTATAGCTATCTTTTTGTCTGTGGGTATTAAAAGGTATGTCTCTTTCAAAATCCCAGGAAAGGAGACTTTGAGAAACGAGAAACATTTCTGCAGAGAAAACCAGTGTCTCCTGAAAAAGTAGTGGCATGTCTACCTCTTAGGACAACACCACCAAAACGTAAACTTCACAGCCCCCTGCAAAAAGGACGGGTATGGATTTGAAGGAAGAGCCAAAAAAAAAAAAAAAAAAAAAAGACATTGTTGTTACAATGAATTTATGCCTTTCAGAGGTTCTGACGTCTTACAATTTATTTCATAGTCCATTGAATATAAAAACTTGAGGTTCCCGGCTGATTTGTCAAATCCCCATGCTGTGGCAACTGTTCTGATTCAGGAACCAGGCAAAGTTAACTTCAAATACTTAAGAGAAGGTAATGACTTTTAGTAATAGATGTTTGAGGGGAATTTCTAGACATGATTGTTATAAACTGAAATAGCAGCAAACAAACTTGATTTTTGCTGTGATTTTAAAACCAAATACTTGGATTTTACCAAAAGGGAAAATCAACTTCATGGTAAAAAGCAAGTTCTAGCCTAGAGTTTTTTTTTGAGGGAGGGGGGGGACAACGACAGTGCAACCCCCATGCTGCAGCCAACAACCTTGGTTGTTTCTATAATGCTCAACTGACACAGCAGTTTTTTTGTCATCAAAGTGTATTTTGGTCTGATAAGGAATCTGGTCATGGTCATGTAGCTCAGTGGTAGAGGGCATGATCTACATACAGAACTTTCCAGGTTCAGACTCTGACATCTCTGAGTAGGGCTGGGGAAAGACCTCTTTCTCAAGCCCTGATGATGTGCTGCCAGTGAGTGTGGATGTTACTGAGCTAGATGGATTGACTTAGTAGTCAGTCTGACTACTTAGATGGTCTGACTTGGTAGAAGGCAGCCTCATATGTATATCCTTGTTGAATGTGGTTTTGTTTCCTTGTTTAAAAAGTGGAATATCTGCATGTATGGTAGAGACATGGGTTACACAACACTTTTCCCCCAAGGTGACATTGAGTAGATTGACTGTTTTCTCACTCTGGGTTCAATGAATGACCCAGTATGAGATAGAGACCAGTTTCCATCTTCTCTGCCTCACAGCATTGCCATTCAGATTGGCCCCAAGAAGCAGGTTGATTGCCTTGTATCTCACTATAATCATAGAGTTGGAAAGGGCCTTCCAGGCTATCTAATACCACATCTAGATCATACAAAGTGATACATTCCAATTGGATATAAAAGATTATGTTGTAGTGCACTTTCCAGTCCCTTTTACTCTTGCATTGCTATAAGAGAAGCCACAATGAGAGAGACCAAAGGTAACAGTGTTAACTTATGCCACTGTATGCAGGAACTTGACAATCTTTCTTTTTTTATTCCTTGCCCCTTCCATCTCTGATGTAATAGTATGATCCTTCGAGCCCATGCAATCATTTATATATGTACAACTGCAGGCATGTGGTAGGCTGGGAGCAACAACAGCAGCCATCTTTGCTGAAACATGGCAGGCAGCCACCACCAGCTAGAATATTATAAAGGCTATAATGTATAAACTGTAGTGAGCCATTGAATGGTCTGTATCCATATCTTTCTCTTTTATAGAGATTTCCAAAAGGTCATAAGACCCTATTTCCTTGTAACAGTGCTTTGTAACAATCTAATCACCCATTTTTCATACTCCAAAATCCTCTTAATGTTAATGTAAATTGAATGACTGATTACTTATAATGGAGGCCCATGGTGGTACAGAATGGGACAATTTAACCCTATCTGTAGTGCATGTATTTAATAGGTGTTGTTATTTGTGTCCTTCAGCCCTGGGAGGACAAGGTGATGGAGGAGCTAGAACAAGACAGGTGAAAGAAGCTGTTTTTGAGTTGAAAGTCAAGCAGGACATCCAGGAAGAGGCAACCAATCAACTTAAATGGTAAATGATGACTGTACATATACAAGAGGAAGTAAATGAATGTAACGTCTTGGAACATAGCAACTCATTTTTATCAACTGAATGCTGCTGTTTAATATTTTGGTGATGGATTGTTTTAAAAAAGTAGTACTTTTATTCTTTTGTTACTCAGTTTAGGTCTGATTATAATTAGAGCAACAGATTATGATTAGTAACAGATGCTTATTTTCTCTTGCTCTGAAGCTGAACAACAAATACCAGCTTTAAAAAAAAATTTAATCCCAATTTGCAACTTGTTCGTGTGCTAATATGAAGCTGTCATTATAATGCAGTGTCACAATAAACTGCAAGCACCTAAACTAGCAGAATAGTTAAGGTGCAAGGCACAGTCCAGCCAAAATTGAAATCCTATTGATTTAAATAGGAAAAAACTTAATTTGTATTTATTTACTCAGTTTTTGTACTTTTATTGGGACTTCTTCCCAAGAGTTCACAAAAAATTGACAAGAATTAAAATATAATATATATTTTTAAACAGTATCTATAAACCAGCCATTTTCAACCACTGTACCATGGCACACTAGTGTGCTGCGAATGGTCCGCAATTGTGCCGCAGGAATTTGGGAGAGGGTCATTTATCAATAGGACCATTAGGGAATGTGAGCCCCCATTGACAGCACAGTGTGCCTTGTCAATTGTCAAAAAGCTGATGGTGTGCCTTGACCATTTTAGTGCCTTGCCAGTGTGCCGTGAGATGGAAAAGGTTGAAAATCACTGCTCTGAACACTAAAATAGTAGCATTAGGACCAATAAATTAAACAGTTGAAAAAAGTCTTGACAAATATTTCAGTTTCTTCCTAAAAACTGCAAACGTGGGATCCATGCAGGTCTCTCTCTGTCCACCACTGAAAAGACCCTGTCTCTTGTGCCCACCGACTGGATTATTCCACAGAGTTTCAGTCAGACTTAAAATTGCAAAACTGTTACTGAAGTTTCCCCGTGTCTCCCTTTTGCAAAATACATACATTCATGCTGACTTGGTGGTGTTTGTGTTGCTCTTTTCTGTTATTAATTTTGACTACCGCTCTCCTTAAATTTGTTACTGCTTTTATTGTTGAATTGTGTTATAGCTTTTGAGTGGCTTGTTACCCACCTGGAACATCTTTTGATGAGGAGAAAGGTGGGATAGAAATAGTTTTAATAAATATAAGTAGGATTTGATACCAGCTCAAATCAGCACAATAACATGTCCATTCTAGTTCTGATTTTTGTGACATATTTATTTGACTATTATATAGTAGTTATGGGTGGGTCTATGGGTGGGTGATTTACAAAAGTCTATAGTGTAGTTGCTTTGTATTGGGTTAACTTCATTCGTGTGGAAGAATTGTTTATGCAAAGATCCTTGTCTGAACTTCTGCATGACAACTGCTCTCATCTCTTACTTGAATGCAGGCAAGTTCATTTAGGCAAAGATCCAATGTCTCAAACTTTTGAAAAGCAAATTCTTGAAGACCGGCAGAGGGAGGAAGAACAGTACAAGGTTAGGATATATTTTTATTTTAAAATTACTGAACAGCTTTGTACATTCATTTCAGTTGCTGGGGCTTTGTTAAGGGACCATACACCCATCTAGTTACAATAGCCAGGATGAGTGAGATGGGGGGGTGGAACCTCCCATCTTGGTGCTTAAAGACTCTTATCTTTTAAAAAAGCATATACCATCCTCATTGCCAATATTTTATTAGCTGTGTAGTTCTCCATCCCGTCTTCAGGGTTTGCATGGTGATGGTAACCCCAGTGGCAGCAAATGAATCAAATGTAGACCATATCATACAGTATTTTACTAATAGATGTGTTTTTCAAGCTTCTTGGCAAAGTATATTTTACTTTCATTCCAGCTCTGTTGAATGTGTAATATGAATTTTTATTTGCTTACGGTGCAACCCAGATTAAAAGAGGTGATCCCATTATGGAGCAGGAATTTCAAAAGAAGACTGTTGCAGTCTCTGTCAAACGGGTCATCCGAAATATTGAGGAGGTATGTCAAAAGGTGGATGGAATTATAGTAGGGAGGGAAAGAAGATCTATTTGTATCGATGTTGGGAAGGTAAAACAAAAAACCACCCAACAATGTAATTTGACTATTCTATTCCATTAATCTCTATTGTCGGGTAATAGAGAAGGAAACGGTCCACGTGCTTGAACATATATTAAGGAGAGGAACTAGCAACCCAATCCTATTGGGCAATGCTGCAGGCAAAATGAGTGTGCCACCAGTGGAGACTGCCTTACGCTGCCAGAGTGCTGACTCGGAGGCTGAAGCAGCTCCGCACAAGGTCTGCCAACTCAGGTATCATCCCAATCGTAAGCTTCTCGGCACCCAGGGAAGCAGCAGTGCCAAAATAGCTATCACTGCATCCTGTGGGTGCCACAGCAGCCTCTGGAGTCTCCTCAGGGGAAGGGGACATTCATTCTCTCCCCCCCCCAGGTAAGGACACAGTTCCTGCAATGGGTCTCCTCCAGTCTGCGCCAACTATTTTGCCAGCACAGACTGGAGAAACTCCATGTCAGGCTTTTTAGCCTGACATGGAGCATAGGATGCAGCGGAGCAGGGCTCTGCCGGTCTCCCTACCCCAGTTCCTCCCCTTACACTGCCCTCCTCCCACCCAGTAATCTTGCACCACTGCCTGGCAGTGCACCATACTGCAGTAGCTTCCCCGGCATTGGCCTTCTGGTGCTGGGCCGAGCGCTGACTGGTGCATACCCAGCAGAGGCGTTCCTTGCTCTCCCAATGCCATAAACATGGCAGGAAGGGGTCGGGTTCAGAAGCAACATCTGCCAAATTCAAACCCCCTTGCCGGACCCGATACCATGGCCCAGGTCCACACAGATCTGAGTAGACCACTCTGCACTGCAGAGGCTTATCCCCAGGTAAGGGAACAAAGAGATCTCTGGGATTGCCCCTCTCTGTAAGGATGCAGCGTGAGCCATTTTAGCACAGCTCATTGGTGGAGGGAAGCATAGGATGGAATCTAATAGTGTAGACACAGTCTATAATCAGCTGGAACACAGCACTGCAGAGTGGGTGTAATAGGGTGTTTGAAGTTTTTTTGATTGAAGAGCCTTCTTACCCAGTGCCTCCCAAAACTGGTTGATATGTAGTTGGTGAGGAAGAAATAAACCTCACTGTCACAAGGAAGGTTAGGGCTGCAGACTGAAATATATACAGTTGTAGAAATAAGTTCCATTGAAATCACTAGATCATGCAATCTGTGTGTCACTGCAGTTAAGATACTATTTATCACTATAATAGTGCTGTTAGTTAAGTAAGAACCCTTTGAAATTGTTGTAAACATATTATTTAGCATTTCAATGTGTAACCAGTTAGAACTGCAAAGTTTTCTTTATGTATGCCATGCAGTGCCCAAATTTCCAACCTACGTTTGATGTCCTGCTTAACAACCCTTGGCACCACAGACATTTCAGTCTTCGAAAGTTCCAGCAAGCAGCACGAAAGGTACTGAAATAAATTGCCTCGGACAACACAGATGGAGACTTAAACACACACATGAATATCAGCTGCAGCTGTTTCTTCTGTTTCCAAAAACTTGCTGAATTTCCTGGTGATTTGATAACTTTTTATAGTTGATCATAGATTTCACAAGGAAAACAACATTTGATTAAATTTCTGTTGTGGTTCAAGGTGCAACACCCACCCCCCACAAAGGTTTCCCATTCATTGCGGGGGGGGGGGAGGAAATAACTTGGTTGTGAAAAGTCTCTAAAGATCCTCTTTATGCAAATAATTCCATATAAATAAACACGAAGAAAACTGTTTTCATGGCCAGATAAAATTGCTAAATTTTGGTCCAGTTCTAAACATTGTTTGGTTCTGAATTAATTTAAAGTGGAATCGCCTAAATGGGAAAGAAATTAAATGTACAACATGTAGAAATTTATACCCCTCCATTCTTGATTTGTCAGATGTCTCTAAGCCCAAGTATTGACCGTAGTTATCTGACCCATTAATGTATATTAGATAAAGGAAGATGCAACCTTGAAGTATCTGAAATCAAACTTACTGCATTCAAATCTTATGTACACAATTCACAGTATGTGTGATCCACATATTTGTGGACAACAATAAAAGCCACTACTTATGCTTTCCTCTTAGCAGCTCACTTTGTCTCTTGGTGATAAACATTCAACTGTTACATTGATTTTGGAGCACATAAAAAAATACTGCCTGCATATAGGTTGAAAAAATTTGTACTTGCTGAAAATTCATTGAACAATACTCTCCAGTGTCTAAACAATTTTTCTAGGTCCTGATTAATTGCCGTTTAAACAACGTGCTGACTTATCTGCATCGACTATATGAAGCTATTAAACAGCAAGATGAGGAGGAAAAATACATTACAGGTGAACTCTCTGACTTACAGTCACTTTTGATCAGGGTTTCTCAACCTTATGGCCCCATGCCATATTTCATAATATGCCTGGCAGTTATGTTTGGGTGTCCCCTGAGAAACTTACTGTGGCCGTTTATCATTACATGTGGCCCCCTAGAAGTATGGCATGGCACTCTGGGAGGCCATATGGTTCACCTTGTGAACCACTGTTTTAGATTATGAAAAATAATCTTGGCATCCCAGAAAAGATATCTGGATCTCTTAATGCCACCACAGTGAAAATCAAACATTACCATTTTTGTATTGGTACAGCCAGAAATATCTTGTCATAAGAAGATGGCTTCCATATTTTGTCCCTGGAAGGTTTCCAGTGTGCTGCATCCTCATCCTCGGGGGGGGGGGGGGGCAGGGCCACCAAGGCCAACCACTGTGGAACCATGAGGAAATAGTGCTATTTGCTCCATCCTGCTAAAATCAGAGCCTATCATCGCAATCTGCAGGATAAAATACAGAAGCTGTTGTCAGGAACTCAGCTGATGCAGATGGAACCTGCCCCCTTCTTTGTAGTTCTTGTGATCAAAATGAGCTGCTTCAGCATGTGAACAGTGAAGAGACCAGGTTCATCACAGTTCCCCTTGGGTAGGAGTGGCATGTCTGTTACTCATGATTTTAGCATTCCTATTGATTGCTTATCTGTCCCCATGTCACAGAATGCAGCAGTTTGAAGACATTCAAAACAGCAACAAGTGAGGAGGAAAAGAGAGTGTCTTTTGTATTGACTGCAGATCGCCTGCTGCCTTTTGAGTTTCCCACTTACAACCCACCTCGGTGGGCTGATGAACTGGTAGGTACAGCCATGATATTATAAATTATGAATACGTTATTTAAAAACGGGGAGCCTGGCTTGTTCGTATTCAACAGAGGGCTACCTGTGGTTACAACATTGACACAAACAAGACTGTGAAATCCAACTTGTGAGCAGCAGGGCTAAAAAAAACACCCAAATCTCTGAACCCAGAAACAAATTACCATTGTAGGCTAGATTAAACATGATCCAGAAAATTCTTATGCAAAAAGAAATAGAGAGTCAAAGGAGAAGGCAGTGACTGGTGGATAGTGGAGGTCAAAGAGAACGGATGGATATCCAAGAGAGGTAGAGATGGGTCTTTGGAGCTTACCTTCTCTTAGGAGATGGAGAAACCACTGACAGATCTCTGACTTGTCCTGTCCAACAAGCTTCTTGCTCTTGTCCTTGCATGGAACCAGTCCTGGGAGCTGCCACCTGAATGACCTGGAAGGAGGCAGCAAGGACCCAAGCAGCAAGGCCTGGGTCCAACTAGGTTGCACAAGTTTCCCCTTCCCTGCAAGAAAGCTGAAAGCTTAGAAAGGCCAGCTCTGCCCTGGGTATTCTAGAGTCATTTTTGATGGAAATTCATCAGATATTCATAGCTGCCACATTAGTCACTGTGAGCCCATATCCCACAAATAGGGGTTGAAATTTGTCCCCCTCCTTTTAGATCCTTGCCAGATCTGCCATCCCTGTGAGCATGCCTGTCTCTCATGTGATGAACATTAAGCAAGTTACTATTTATTTCTTTATTAGGGCATTTTATCCTGCCTTTCTCTTGTATTTATCTGTATGGATTTATTTCCACCAGTGTTTGTGAGCAAATATAGTAAATAAAACAAGTCATAAAAAGGTAATAATTGGGCAAAACACACCACTCCTTTTCAATGAGTGATTTTATATAAGCAAAAATTGGTTTCCACATAAAACACTGTAGGTCATTGTCATTTTCAGGCACCTGAAATTCTTGGTATCATTCCTGTGAAGTCTGCGGACGTTCAGCTCAAACAGCTTCACCACTTCTATGATCTAAAGGTTAGACACCACAGCTCATTAACCTATGTTTAATGCCTTACTTAATGCAGTATAATGTAAATGTGCTAAGTGCCAGGCAGTGGTGTAATCAGGACCCCAAACAGTTGATCAATGGATGGACAAATATTTCTTGTATGCGTCTAGTAAATTTAATATATTTTGGTACTAAGTGCAAGTACCTGAATTTGGGCAAGTTGATAGCATTTGTGATTAATGGGATTATATCTGCATGTACCCTAATGTTTTGTCTTAATTAGAGTTTCCCCTTCTCTGCAAACTTGATTCTAGTGCATGGATTTGGATTGGCAGATTTTAGACTTCTGTTGGCACGTGACTGTTCTAAGATTCTAAGGAACACTTTGCATGCTTTCCTCCAGTAACCTGTAGGCTAAAAGTTCTCATGTTTGGATAAACAGAATGTTTCCTTCTATTTGGTGTAACGTGAAGGCACATGATTTTTGGTGAACAGAACACTCCCTGTCAATTCATTTTGATAATTTCATTTATTAGAAATGTCTACACAATAATAATTTTTGTATTTGTCCCTAGGTCCCTCAGCATTTCAATATTATGGTTTATCGGCCATTCTGCGTACACCATGCAGCAACCAGTTACAAAGTTCCAAAATATTCTCAGATTCTGAGGAGGGGTGCAGAGGTAACAAGTTGGCCCCATATATATTCTTAATCCATTTCAGACTTCTGGGGTGTAACAAATACTTTTTTTTCTAAAAAGCCCTTTCCAAACATTTACTGCTTTTTAATTTATCAGGATGAGCTGGTCCCAGTAACACTTGCTTCATTCGATCAAGTCCCATCTGAACAAGGAATACCCCATCAAGTCCCATCTGAACAAGAGGTTGAACTGGATACTTCCCTCCTAAATCTTAAAGCTCCTGAAAATTTACTTCATCCTTCAAATGATCATCCACTTAAAGTTTTTGTAAGTAAAGAAGACTGGTCTAGCAAGTGAATTTCCCCTTAAGAATGCATGAAGAGCAGAGGGGTATGTAGTCAGTTCGTTGTTGCAGAATGTTAGTACAATTATTTTGGAATATCCAGAGGAGTCCATGAAAATGCATGCTGAAATTTTTTTTCATATTTAAGATGCTGCAAGACCCTTTATTATCTTGGATCTCTTATATAGGTTTCAGCTTCACTGAATCTCAAAAATAGACACAACACAGCTGAACCAATGGAGTTGGACCAATGGTCTTTCTACCCCAGCATTTCTCAACATTTGTCCCCAGCTGTTCCACTTCACATGGTCCACCTACATTGGAAGTACCACTGGAAGTAACTGGCAATGATATCATCACCAGATACTTCTGGATTGGGAGGCCAGACGCAATGTGACAAACACTAGTAGGCTCAGAGCAGATAGAGCTTTTCTGAGTGTGTGAAAAGTGCACATTGGAGCTCTGCCAGTCAAGCTGAGCCACCTACTGCTCTTCTCATGTTGCATTGCTGGTCTAACTGCAAGGCAGCATGGGTGTGGAGGTCCTGCGAGTACTGTCGGACACATACCACTGGTGGTACACATACTACTGGTTGAAAAACACTGTTCTACCCCATTGGTGATTGGTACTAAACTAACTCTCTGAAGTCTCAGGTCCTTCATGCTTTTCTCTGTTGAGGTGCTCATCTCACCCATGATTCCCATAGCGCATTTTTGTTTAGAGGGGCAACACAAGCTGAACTGAAAGTAACTACAAAATCTTGCTGTCATTATTACAAACTGGATTAAAATTCCTTAACAGGGGAAGTCAGTGACATCACAAAGGAGTGTATTAAAATCACCAGCTTGGGGCAACAGTAAAAGGAAAGATTTTCTTTTCTGCTAGTCTCCACACCACATCCTTCATGACTTGATTTATCACTTTCCTACTTTCTTGTTGAGTGAGCGTCCAGTAATCTCAAAAGAAGCAAAAAATGTACGCAAGCAAAACATAACTGACTTAAGATAGCATTAGTAACATTTTTTAAATCTGAAATGTGTGTCAACAGATTTATATAACACTTCAGTGCCACTTCTTGTTTTCTTTTCAGAATCCTAGTCCAGGACTTCATGAATTCAAACAGCCATTCCTATATTCAGAAAGCACAATTGAATATCATATCTGCCCTGTTCCCAAATATACACTCACCAAGAAATACCCACTAAAATCCAGCATTTCAATTACGCAAAAGAAATTCCTCCATCAGAGGGTAAGAAGTTGTCATCTAAAGTCACTGAAGTTACCAGGACCCTAACATTTGGAAGCTTACCTTCTCAGACTGGGAAAGATGGTTAGCAGCTTTTCCACTGTCATTTCAGGAAGTCATTCAAGGTGTCACCAACTGGAGGAAATTCCCAACAGTTATCTATGCAGCCTTACCTAATGAACCCACTCTGAATAGCACACCAGTACCATACTGGTAAGGAGGAAAGATCGTATTTGTCAAAGCTCTTGTCTTGTAGTACAGTCTTCTATGGGATGTCTACTCATCATTTCATCCCATTGTGTCAAATGGAACTTTCTCCCAAGAAAGTGTTTGTAAGATTGAAGTCTTAGAACCTCGATCAGCATGGACACTGTTCAACCCTAACAGTGTATAGAAAGCAAACCCTTTGTGATATGTGGATAATTTTTTTTTCATTAGAAGGATGTCAATTTGGATATCAAAAACCAGGAAAATATGATAGAAACCATGTTTTGACTATGCAGGTTATGCTTATTGTACTTTCTTCTGAACACTTTTGTGGTTATGTTTTCCATTAGCACTGATCCCTATAATGTAGATATGATGCCTAAAGATGTACCTCCAATTCTGGACGACTTGGAAGAGGAAGACAGGGAAAACATAATTGATGAGTAAGTTTGTTCTCTCCTGTTGGCTCAAAGTCATTTTGCAGGTCATCCCTTGTTATCCACTGGGGTTCCATTCCAGAACCCCTAGTGGATAATAAAAATCTGTGGATAAAAAAAATGTGGAAAAATAGATTTAAAGACCCACTTCCAGGTTTCTTGCCCCTCCATTGTTCCTAATGAAATAAGGTCATGACACCTGCAGAGGTTTGATTCTGGGACTCCCTTCTGATACCATAAAATGTGTGAAATAAAAGCAATTTAAAAAAATTTAAAAGTGTGTCCCTTTACAATTGTGGTTTAAAAACAGCTTTTCTTACTGTTGTAGAGAGGCAGTCAGCAATTAGAAATGCAATGGACCCCCTCCCTTTGCCTGGCTCAGCTGAAGAATGGAATGATGGCTTGCATGACTATCTCTCTACAACAGTAAGAAAAGCAGTTGTTTTTAAACTGATTTTAAAGGAATGGATTTTTCCCCTTCTCCAGGGATCAGCACATTCCTTCTCATTTGCAGTGGCCATTCGTGTTGAGTCAAATCTGTGTATAAAAAATCCATATATAACAAGGTTGGACCTGTATTCCATTTTAAGCACTGGGATATGATTATCAACTTTTACAAAGGCATTAGCAAAAGATGAAAGGCTTGCAAGGTCATATATACAGTTCTTGACTTTCTGTTGTTGAAAATAACAGGTCAGTCACTTATTTTAAAAAATAACACTATTGTAAATTAAATTTTAGAGTGACCGAAGGAGAGGCTGCAATACTACTTAAACCAGAGATGGTAAAAGCTGAATTTCCAGCCATAGACCTCTCAGTCGAGGAGAGTAAAAGTAAAACACAGAAAGAGGGCAGGTAAGTCTGTTTCTGTTATGAACCTCTGTATGCCATCTCTCTTTATGGATATAATTGGGGGCAAATGATGGTCTTTAGACATCCTTGGATTAACTAAACAGAGTGCCTTGTAATCCATAATCATTCTGTTTCTGTCCTTAGTTGGAAGGAAGAATCAGATGACATCTAAAATGGTGCAGATGTGAGGGGTCTTGTTGGCTGTCGGGGGATTTGGACAGGCTGTCGGTAGAGAAGGCAGACTTCTGGGTTACGCAAAACTACTTTTCTGGAAGAATTGTTTGAAAGCTTGCTATTCTTACCTGAATTCAATCCAGTGTTTCAGTTACGGGGGGGGGGGGGTTAGAGGGTGCCTAACCGCCTTGCCACATTTCTAACAGCTCCCTTAGCTGTTGTTTTTAGAAGGGCAGGGAGGAGGGCATACCTCAATTAAAATGGAGGAGGACTCATGGATTTCACTAAAAGCATCCCTGCCTTTTTTTCCCCCCTTATAACTTTGGCGGACTACAGTCCACATCATCAAATTCATGAAGTGCTCAGCAGGCAGGTCCGAAGGCACATGGCTATAGTAGAAGGCAAAAATTGAAAACAGTAAACTAAATTAGCAAAAGGGAATTGAACAAGTCTGATCTGTTCCAAGCATAAAATTATGCGAGACAAGCACGCTGACACTTCAGAATTAGTGATAACCTCATAGCAATGCTAAATTAACTCTGTAATGTTATTGAGTCCCTTTGGGGAGAAAGGCGGGATAAAAATAAAGTTATTATTATTATTATTAATGTGATAAGAAGTGAATTTTTATTTGGACCTCCTTCCTGTCGTGACATTGCCTTAGCACATATGGAGATAGCAGTGTGGTTTGTGGGAGGGTCTGGACCCTTACCTGTGTATCTGTTACTGACTAGCAATGACAAACTGTAAGAGAAGGCAAGAAGGCTTGTCACTGGAAATATGTTTGGAGTGGTTTTAGCTGGGAGATGTCAGTGATGACCTGTGGTGTCCTTCATTTTTCCCTTCTGGGTTTGTCTTATAGTAACTTGTCTCTGGATACTGGTCTATCCCAGTCAATCTGCTTTCTTACTTCACTGGGTGAATGTTGTAGTTTTGTGAATATCTGTAAGTCCGTAAGCTGTGTGTCTGATGAACTGCAACAAATGTGGTTTTATCATATGGTTGGTTTTTATACAATGGATTGCATTTTTTAAAGGGTAAAAGCTGGAAAAGAATGAGTATCAGTCAGTAGTGTTCTGGTATAGGGTGGTGCTCTAGAGTCCATTGTGTGGTTGCAAAGTGGTTTACAGAAAGTGAACCTGCTCTATGGTGGAGTAAAAGTTGTTGAAGTTCTGGTGGAATTTCTCAAGGCCCTCCTGTAAAAAGGTCCAGATATGCTGATGACTTATTGCTGGGTGTTTGGACGGGCTGTCGGTAGAGAAGGCAGACTTCTGGGTTGTGCAATGTTGATTGACATGTACTTACTGCTTAGGCTCTTGATTAAGTTTATATATTCTTATGATCAAGCTGTGTGGAATATTTTAATGCAGTTCACAAAGCAGTACCGTAATTGTGAGAATTGGTCATTAGAAAATAGAATCCTCTTAGAGTTCTGTTACCTGAATTACTTTATGCATAAAGATGCAAGTAGTTAAGAATTCCTTTCTCTTTGTAGTGATACAAATGTAGAGGCTAAGGTTCCTTCCTGCACATCTCTGTATATTCCTCTACCTGCTTCCAGGTAAGTGAATAATGTGCTTCACTTTGAAATAATTCAGAAATGTACAGTACTGAATTGTTTTGCAAATATAGTTAGTAGATACGGTAATAATCATATGGGCAGGTGATCAGAGGCTACTAAATTATCATCATTTGGTAGGCCTGAGGCAGGAGAGGAAGGAAGTCTTTCTGCAGCCTACTTCAAAGGAAATTAGATAGAAAATTCAGGACCAGGAGGGGTGTGATAAAATGCAGCAAATATTAACTGTGAATATCCATGAATCATAACCCTCATTTTGAAATGGGGGTAAATGACTACCAGCCCAATCCTATCCACACTTTCCTGGGAGTCAGCCCCATTGACTCTAATGGGATTTACGTCTGAGTAGACATGCATAGGATTGGACAGCAATTCTGTTATACCCTAGGGCAGGGGTCTCCAAACCCCGGATGTGGCTCGCAGCAAGCCTCTTTCCGGCCCGCGGCCAACCTCTTGTCCCCTGAAAGCCTCTGGCCCACTCAACTGAACGTGACCAGAACTGTGCTCTGATTGTGTCTAGAGGGTGTTCTGGGGGCCAGATAGGTGGAATGAATGAGCCCATTCATTCATTTATTCACTCATCTAAGTTCCATCTCTAATTTATTTATTTAAATTTTATATTTAAATTTTTTCCCCGGCCCTTCACACCATGCCAGGTATTTGATGCGGCCCTCTGGCCAAAAGGTTTGGAGACCCCTGCTCTAGGGCATAATAAGAAAAATGCTGTGCTAATTCCTTAGTAGACTCTAACAAAAAGGACAGGGGGAAAGCATTGAATTTTATTGTGCTTCATGATTGACCCCTTACTGGGGTTAGGGATAAATCTTCCATTTGTGGATTGTTTTAATAAAGGAGAACCTGAGGGACCTTAGTGGTGACTGACAGCCCAATCCTATCAACCCCTTTCCCTGCCAGTGCAGTTGCAGCACCGGTGCATGTGCTGCATCCTGTGGGGGAGACAGTCCCAGAGATCCCAGTTAAGGAAACATGTGTTTCTTTGCCTGGGGGTAATTGCTCATTGCCCCACTGGGTCTGGCGCAAGTCTTAGTGGACCCAGGAAGATGGATTGAGGCCAGGAAGGGGGACAGGATATTGGCAATGCTACTGCCCCCTTCCCAGCCTTGATCCACTCTCCTCCCTGCCCCAGCATTCCACCGGCCTGCTCCTGTTCCCCCTACCTCCAACTCCTCAGCACTGGTGGTCATTAGCAGACCTCTAGCATGCAGCTTTAGCTGTTCACCACTTGTGGTGGTGGTCTGACTTAACAAAATGGCATGTGACCTTTTGCGATGGCCATAAAGGACCTTGTTCTGCCAGAACTCTAGTTCCAGCACCACAATATCCCCATAGGATTAGGGACAATCCTACCCACTCAAGTGCATGTACACCACTTGCTTCAGCTGAACAGTCCCTGTTTACCCCTGGTTATTTCTGCATTTCTTGATAGACTTGCCTCTGGCTGACTTAGAAACAATCTAGTTAATTTTATGCCAGTCCTGAACATTCTTTTTTTTTGGCCTTTTTCAGAGATGTGAGAGACATGCTGAACCAGCATTTTCTAAATCAGGCTAACATATTTGGCCAAAGGATTGATGCCAACTTGGAGAAACTGAAAGAAAAAGCAGTTCAGAAACACCTAATCCTGGAATAAAAACTAGCAGATCACGTCATGTTAACAGTTTTGTACATCAGCCAAATATTCTACGCTTATACATAGCATCCCTTCCTGACAACCACAAACTGTTATCACTTCATGTGAAGTTCCTTAACCTTAAACCTTTTATTTAATTTATACTGGAATATAATATGTCTGCATTTCCCTTCAATAACCATGTTTTTGGTGCCTTGGAAAAACTGGTCACAGATCATCAGGCCTCTGGGATCAGTTTTGCCCGTAAGCATAGAAAAAAGCATAGAAAAGGGGGTCCTCTGCCCAGGGGACAACAAGTGACGTTTATTACATGTAATGTTTACAGCCCCAAGAACATTTCTGTGCACCATTTGACTATTATAATTTTATTTTAAAATAATTATATACTACCTAAGTTGATGTGTGTGCGTATATAGATATAGATTTTTTAAATCCATGTACATGTTTTTATTTCCTAGGCCACTCATCCCTCACATCCAAATGCAATGCATTTTATTGGATTATTTCTTACTATATATATACACAGTATTGTGCATTTTGTGTGATTTTTCTGTTGCTTTCAAACAATATATGGAGAAATTGATTTATTCTATGTGTTTCTTGCTTTCAGCTATATTATGACAGCTGTAAATTGAGTCACTGTCCTTGAAAGGCCACTCAAAGTCTTTGGGCTCTCTGAGGTCTAAGAGTCAGAGCATTAATTGTTTCCTTCTGCAGTCCCGTATGGTTACCCCCACCACCACCAAACCAGGAGGCAGATAGGGCCCGAGAGGGGGTGGGACCGGCCATGGCAGTGCAAGCCAGATCCTAACCCCCATCCACAGCCCAACCAGCATTACATAGGCTGCTCAGATTTGCACCTGTGAAATTGCAGGCACAGATCCAATTACCCCCATAGCATGCAACATGGGATAAGAAGAATAAAATCCCCTTACTCCAAGTTGCACCCAAACCTGCTCCTACCTTGTGCTGGATTCAGTGCGGGCCAGTCGATCTTCCTGTTCCAGCATGAATTAAGATTGTGTCCATAATAAGAGAGGGTTCTCAAATAAAGGATGTTATAACTTTCCAATCTCATTTAGCTATTGTTAGAAGAAAGCACAAAGGGAAGCACAAGTGGTGGTGATGACAAGTATTGCAGGGTTAGTTCTGTGGGACTATTTGTGGTGATTTCCAGAATCCAACAATGTATGTGCTTTATGATATGGAATCCTGAAACATCTTACACTACCATCACATTCTTTGAGATTATTACTATGAATATTTATATACCACTTTTCAACAGACGTTGTTCACAGAGTGGTTTACATAGTAAAATAAATCAATAAATGGTTCCCTTTCCCCAAAGAGCTCACAATCTAAAGAAAGAGAGAGAGAAAAGAAGAGACATCAGCAACAGTCACTGGAAAAAACACCATGCTGGGGTGAAGTTGCCCTCCTGCTGCTAAATATGACATAACTTTGAAAGGTGCCTCTTCGCCTTGTTAGAAGGGAAATTAGCTTATTGTTCAGCGATTACTGCCTAAAAATTGAATATGACAGGTTATCACCATTTTATTGTATTGAGGATCTTATCTAAATTCAACAAATTAACAGAAGGCTTGCAGGAGTCAATCTGCCATATAGCTGTCTTTCTTGAGAATCCAGGATGTGGTGAACCAGAATACAGAAGAGGAATTTACAACAGGGCGTGGCAGACACCTGTACTTCTTTCCCAGTTTCCATACTGCTGAAATACTACTGAAACATTTCAAAGAAATCAACAGCATGAGTAATGATGACTTGCTGAATTTATTATACAGTTCTCTGAAATGTATATTGATAGTAATCCAGTCTGAACAAGGCATACTAGTATCTTGGTCTGACCTTTCCTCTCAGTATAGTTTTGAATTACACCTATGCATTTGCGAGTCGGGCATGATCAAAGACTTTCTACACAACCTGCAGAAAGGGGCTGTAGCCCAGTGGATCAGGGTCTACTGTGCATTCAAAAGGTCCTAAATTCAATCCCTACCATCTCTAGCAAGGACAAAGAAAGTTCCCTGTCTGATGTCTCTGAGAGCCATTGCCAGTCAATGTTGACAGTACTAAGCGCGATGGACTGCGCTGAGTCAGTACTAAAGCAGCTTCCTATGCTTGATTATCCAGTTTATGCCATAACAAGGAACAATGCATTGGTAAGACGAGCCTTCTTTTTAGTTCGTTTCACAATGTGCTGCAGCCATTGTGGATGTGCTGTAGCCATTGTGGATGTGCTGTAAGGGATTTATGGTCGAATCCTAGTGGGCCATAGTGCCAGTGCTGAGCTCCAGTGCTGTAGCTAGGTGTCATAAATGTGCCATAAAGCACATTTACCATACTGTGGGAAAAAGGAGTGCTGGCACTGGGTCAACACCAGTCAGCACTAGGCCTGGTGCTGGGTGGAGGATGCCACATGTCTGCTGGGAAAGGTAAGAGCACTGGGCAGCGGTGCGGCCTTTCAGGGTGGGCGGAGGCATCCAGTAGCAAGGAGGAGGGAGGAATGGGGGAGGGGGTCCTCTGCCGAATCCTATCCTCCATGTCAGTCTGAGAAGCCCAACACAGAGATTCTCAAAACCGCGCAGGCAAAATAGCCTCATTGCAAGCCTGTACCCTTACTCAGGGGAAGGGTACAAAATTCCCCTTCCCCCAAGGAGGCCTTTTTGGCGCCACTGTTCCTCCGGGTGCTGGGAAGCTTAGGTTTGGGCTGTCCAGTGGCAAACAAACAGCACACAATGTTGTGTAAATATATCCAGATTTTGCATCTTTTGTCACACAATTCTGCTCCAGTGTTGTGGAGACAGCACTTCCATGAGCGGAACGACTCTCTGCTGGCGGAAGAGCACTTTGATCCCAAGTTTATGTGTTTAATTCCTTTGCTCTTGCAGTGAGATTAACTAGAGCTCAGTTCATAAAGGTTAATTTGTAACTTGTGAATATTGAATTTATTCTCATTATATTGGAATAATAATAATAATAATAACTTTATTTTTACCCCGCCTTTCTCCCCGAAGGGACTCAAGGCGGCTTACAAAATATTAAAAACATAATTTAAAAACAAATAAAAACATATTAACACATCATAAAAAACAGCAGTCAGAGTAAAAAAAATAGGTAAAAAGAGCATAGAGCAGCAGCAAGTCATAAAAGAATCAGGCCTGTAAAAAATATTAAAAGATGTTAAAAAGATGTTAAAAGGCCGAGAACTCAGAAGGCCTGTTTAAACAGAAGGGTCTTCAGGCCTCGCCGAAAGGTCTCAAGAGAGGGAGCCATTCTCAAGTCAAGGGGAAGGGAGTTCCATAGCATTGGTGCCACTACTGAGAAGGCCCTATTTCTTGCAGCCGCCCCACGTACCTCCCTAGGCGGCGGCACTTGTAAAAAGGCCTTCTCTGATGACCTGAGAGGACGAGCCGGATTGTACGGGAGCAGGCGATCTCTAAGATACCCTGGTCCAGAGCAGTATAGGGCTTTAAAGGTCAATACCAGCACCTTGAATTGGGCCTGGAAACAAATGGGCAGCCAGTGCAGCCGCTGGAGAAGCGGACTGACAGAGTCAAACCGCCTACCTCCAGTAACCACACAGGCCGCCGCATTCTGCACTAGTTGCAGTTTCCGAACCGTCTTCAAGGGCAGCCCCACATAGAGCGCGGAATTGTATTCTATTTATATTTTCAGGTAGTGGCACTGTGCCCAAAGTACACTAGCTTTGTCTTATATATTCTGTCCTTTGAGTTGGTCAGATGGTACATCATTCAGTTTATAAGCCTTCAACCTATATCCTGATACTGATTGCCAAAGTCAATTTCCAGTATCTTTCTTTTTCAAATAAATTAACTGCTCTAAGTTACCACACATCTCAAAGCTCCTTTTAGAGCTATCTTTGCTGTGAATAACAGCTGCCACAATAAAACCATGTTTTGTCCAAAATGTTTGTTTTTGTTCATGATTTATATATTGCAGGAATGAGCGGATACAAAGTGCGTTGCCCCCCTGAACATTTTTTCCAAGTATATGAGAGTAGCATGTGAGCAAGGAATGACTTCGAATTTAGCTGTGTTCGCTCAGACATCAGCCATGATATATCAGTTGGACTCTTGAACTAAAACAAGGGACACTTGGCTTCAAATCCCCCCTCAACTATGGAGCTTCCTGGGTAATCCTGCACCAGCTGCTATCTTTCAGCCTAACCAACATTATAGGATTGTTGTGGGGATAAAAGGAAGTCATGGATTGCCCATGGATGCTACTCTGAGCTTTTTAGAGGATGAATGGAATATAAATGTGTAAAGCAGCAATAATGGAAAATGGAATAGAGGTGATACATCAGATGCTGATGGGGCCAAGCAACTGGGAGCAGTCATTAGCTTCATACCCTTGACTATGACTGTCAGAGGAATCTGGTTCACAGCACAAAAGTAGAGGTTGGTTTGATTCATCAAATCAGTCTTGTTCTTACTCCAAGGAGTTTAAACAATTCCTGTTTAAAATGCACATTTATTTACAAGCTTTAGCTATGCATTTTTTTCTGCAACTAAGAGCTAACTTGAAATTGTGAAATGCATAGTCAAAATCACACAAACATTCATTTTGGAACTGCCTGTGTTCTTCAAATAACAGAAAACCAGATAGCAGACTTTTAGAATCTCCGTAATTTAAACTACAAGTGGGGGGACACTTGGGGAATGCAACTTACAATCCAATCCTATGGTTTGCTAGTGTTTGCACAGTGGCTGCTGCACCAACTCTAGCTGTTGTAAAAGCACTGCAGAGCACTTTTTGATGACCCAGTTGTATGGAGCGCCAGCTGGATTTGATCCTGTGGCTGCAGAGGCAGGTATGTTCTGCACTGGGTGGGTGTGGGGAGAGTGGGGAAAGGGAGTGCAGAACAGGGGTTGATCAAACCTGGGAGGGGAGCTCAGTTATCATCAGAGGCCTTTGCCATATTCTCTCCCAGGCCTGAAAGCTCAACGTGGGGCTTCTCAGACTTCCATCAGCGATTTCGCTAGTGCAAATCCAAGTATCCCCACTGAGCAGGCTTGGGCTAGAAACAGAGGAGAATAATATTTGCTTTATGCAGTGCAAGCATTTTGGCATTCATATAAATGCAATATTTGTTTCACACAGCAGATGGCAGTAACAGAACACTAATTCTACAGTATTGCACTAGTGTGCAACAGTACACCAACTCTGTGTGTGTATGTATGTTTGTGTGTGTGTGTGTGTGTGTGTGTGTGTGTGAAAATGATAGGAGTCACATTAAGTACTGTATATACATTTCTATGGTTGAATCTGTTTGTAGCCAAGTACAGTTGATGTGAAAGTCTAACATCCTCATATAACACCTGCTGAATTTTTTTTTGTTATTGCAATGGAAGTATGCGTGGGCACTAGCCCAAATGGTTGGGTAGAACAAAATGATGGAACAAAATGTCAAATGTACAAATTCTAACTATATAAATAATAACACTGGAAAAGTCCTGCTGCTTCAGGCTGAAGATTCATCTAGTCCAGTATCCTGTGTCCCATCCATTGCTTCAGAAAAGCCTATGCATAGATGAGAAAGACATGATTAGCAGCCACTGATAGGCATATTCTCCGTGAGGCTGTCCAATCCTTTTTGAAAGCCACCAAAGGTAGTGACCATCACCACACTGTGGCAATCAATTCCATAAACTAAATATACATCCTATATACCTCCTTCTGTCCATCCGAAATTTGCCAATCAGTTTCACTGAATGACCCCAAGGTCTTGTGGTGTGACAGAGGAGAAAAACTTCTCTCTATCCACATGATGCATAATCTTCTAGGTCTCAGTCATGTCTCCATTAATCACTTTTTTCCAAATTAAAAATTCCCAAACACTGTAGCCTTATTTCATAAGGAAGGTGCTCCAGCCCTTTCTTCATTTTGGTTGCCCTCTTTTGCACCTTTTCCAGCTCTTCAATTTCCTTCCTGGGGTGTGACATGTAGAATAGACAATATTCCAAATGTGATCACAGCATAGATTTACACAGGGGGAATATAATAGTAGCAGTTTTACTCTTCATTGCTTTCCTAACGACTCCTAGAAAAGGAATTGTGAACAGTTTCTTTATCCAGTGTGTAATCAGTTTGTGGAACTCTTTGCCACAGGAAGTAGTGATGGCATCTTGCCTGAATGCCTTTAAGAAGGGATTGGACAAATTTCTGGAGGAAAAGTTCATTAGGGGTTACAAGTCATAGTAGGTATGTGCAAGCTCTTGGTTTCAGAGGCAGGCTGCCTCTGATTGCCAGATGCAGGGGAGGGCACCGGGACACAGATTATGTCTGTTGTCTTGAGTGCTCCCTGGGGCGTTTGGTGGGCCACTGTGAGATACAGGAAGCTGGACTAGATGGGCCTTTGGCCTGATCCAGCAGGGCTCTTCTTATGTTCTTAACAAGACTGCAAATTTTATATTTATATAAAGATATATTTTTGTATCACCTTTCCAACCAATGGGCACTCAATGAAAAAATAGTGCAACTTCATTATCAGTAAAAAGAAAACATCAGGAAATACAGTAAAAACAATCAATTAGAAAAGAACAAACAGCAAAAACAATTCAGCGCAGCAGATAGCATTAGCAGTAGCATATTGCCCCCTATATATGACGTGGCCAGCTTTGGAATAACATGTACAGAGCCCGAATCTGTAGGAAGGATCCAATTCTTTTCGAGTACTCCAAATGTGTCAAGACATTGGACAGTATTTCAGTGATGGAGTAGATGTCATTACAGGTTGGGCCTCATTATTCGCTCAAAAAAGGCAAAAAACGAACTATAGCAAATCAATTTAAAAAGCAAAGTTTCTGTGATTTAAAAACAGCCTTGCTGACCTTTGTGATGTAAGATAAGAATCATTAAGAAGACAATCCATCAATCAATCATCCTCCAAGAGCTTAGAAAGGAGCTACACTCAGCCCCTCCCTTCACCAATGCAAGGTGATCACCTTTCTTTCATGTGCTCAAGGGGAAGGGAGGGGTCCACTGGGGAGAGAAGGATTGATGGATTGTCAGCCAGCTGCCCTCCCTCCCTCACACACACATTAAGGAAGCCATTGTTAAAGGACTGTTCAGTTTTTTAAACTGATTTTAAAGGGATGCATTTTTCCCCTTCCCCAGGGATCAGCACATTCCTTCTCATTTGCAGGGCCATTCGTGTTGAGTTAAATCCTTGTATAAAAAATCTGTGTATAAATAGGCTGGACCTGTATTTATTTGCAAATTTATATCCAGCTTTATTTCCCCGAAAAATTCAAAGCAGCTTACAAATATAAAATCACATAAAAACAATCAAAATATTGAAATATAAAACAATGATGTTTGTCAAACTCTGCACACTAACATTACCACCTGACTAGTTTGTTCACAATGCAGGCATGTCAGTCTATGTTCTGCCATTCCCCAACCACTAAGCTTTCCATGTTACTTTTACCTCTCCATACTATATCCTTAAAAATGCATACGGAGAAGTGAGTAGGAAATGGACTAAGAATCCTGTGTTGGTAACATTCATGTAGACATACTCCCCACATGCAGAGACGAACATTGTCTTAGAGCTGAAAGTAGGTTTCAATACCATCCAGTTCTTCTAGATTGTCTTAAGTCAGATTTGGGGGCTGGAGTCATAGCTTTGCAGCGGTTCCATTCTTGTCTTCAGAGATCTTCAGAAGGGACAGAGTTGAGTGAATTCAGGTCTATCTGTGATTCAGTATGAGAGTACTTTAAGTTCCACTCTGTTTCTGATTCTGCTTATCTTCTGTGTACAGCAGCTGGGTGTGACTGTTTGTCTAACCCAGAAGCTGCAGTAAGTTCTCTGAATGTGTCTGGATGCTCTTCTAAATAGGAGGGCAAATAGACTCCATGCAAAAATTGAGTGATATTGGTGGGCAGTGTGGTTGTTTCTACACAGTTGGTTTCACTTCCACTAGGTGGGGTCCTGTGTCCCCTGCTGGCTGTCCCATTTTTGCTCCTCTTCCTGACTTTGCTTCTTCATTCTCAGGTGAATGTGGTGCTCCTATGTACTTTTTACCAGGGTGCATCAGGCAAGCCAGTTGTAACTTGTCCTGGAAGACAGGGATCTGGCAAAAGTAATCCATCCTCTTGAACTGATTGCTATAACACCGGGGTGCCCAAACTTTTTGGCAGGAGAGACAGATCATCTCTCTGTGACACTGTGTTGGGTGCCGGGGGTGGGGGGAAAGAATTAACTAACATTTAAAATTTGAATAAATTTACATAAATGAATACATTAGATAGAACCTATGTGAATGAATGCATTTTACTGAGGCAATGATGCACATGGGATAATCAGGGATGTACTTTTACCAAACATACAGACCAAGCCAGAAAAGGGGAGGGGGTTTGCGTAACTCCTGATCACACACCTCTAGTGAAGAAATAAAACACAGGGAGACATAAATTGTTCAGAGGCAATGATGCACATGGGACATGAGAGTAGTTGAAATAACACCAATCGGGACAATCAGGGATGTGTTTCGAGACTAGCGACACTCACGGTTCTTCTCCGTAGGTAGGGTTAAGGGTGGTGAGCATGTGGGTGACCCCAGAGAATCCAAAGTGGCAGCTGTGGAGCGCATGAGGCAGCAGCCGTGGTGGAGGGCTCACCCTTGCTGCTCTTGCACTCCTGTTCCCCTACTCATGGCACAAGGCAGCAATGAGCGGGAATCTGCAGCTGAAGGTCTGTGAAGCAGCAGTGGCAGCGAAGAAAAACTAGGCCTCACTTTGCACAAGGCCTTTTATAGGCCTTGAGCTATTGTAAGACCTGAAGGTGTATCACAGATGTGAAGCAGCAAGCAGCAAAGAGAAAACTTGGCCTGCAGCTAGCATCAAGTAGTTGCATCAGGCCAGTGCAGGCTCCAGCAAGTCTCCAACAATCCAGAGGTTCGGTGGGAGCTCCTGTGGGCAGGATTTGGGGTCCCTGAGAGCCGCAAATGGCCTCTGGGCCAGGTTTTGGGCACCCCTGCTATAACACACTCTACAAGGGGCTACACTTGAAGACAGCTTGAAAGTCCAGTTAAGACAAATTCCAGAGGTTACATATAGCACTGCAATCTTATACACACACATGTGGGAGTACTCCATTCAACTCAATTGGGTTTACTTCTGAGTAGATATGCATAGCATGGGCTTGTGCTAGAGGTATTTGAAAACTGTTGTTTATTTTACTCGGAAGTAAGCCCACTGTGTTCAGTAAGACTAAAGCTGTAATCTGATCTTATTCACCAGAAACAAACACCTCCAGCTATGTCTGAATGCAGGAAAATCAACAAAGATTATGTGGCACCTGAGAGCTTACTATGCAACATAAGGTTTTGTGGGCCACATTCCTATTTCATCAGATGTGTCACCTGGTTCCTGACTACTTATGGATGAATTCAGTTAATTGCCAGTGGAAGTCTTGCAATGCTATAGGCTTCTGACTCACAACTAGTTCCTGATGACTTCTTAAGTGGATCATAGGAACCATTTTCTCTTCTCTTAAAAGATTTTTAAGAAGGGAATGAGAGAAAACTATTAAATGCAGACAAGGTAAATTAAAAGGCAAGGTTTTAAAGCAGTGATTTTCAACTAGTGTGCCATGGTAAACAGTCCGTAAGTGTACTGTGGAAGTATGGGGGAGGGTCAGTTATTATTAGGGCCAGTGGGAGATGGGTACTCCCACTAGCAGTGTGGTGTGCCTTGAAGTACTGCAGGGGCTGTAATGCACAGTGTAAGCAGCCCCTCCCACTCACTGTCAGAACCATTCAGGGTAGCAGTAGCAACCTGCAGGAGAGGCTGTTTTGTTCAGTGAACACCTGCATGTTGCCATCATGGCTTAGAATGGCTCTGGTGGTGGGTGGGAGGGGCCACTTACATGGTGCATTGTAGCGCCTGCAGTACTTGTTGTTTTGCCCCCTCCTCTAGCTACGCTACTGAATCACAAACATATTGAACATTAGAAATCTTAGCCCATAATAAAACAGGGAAACAAGATCCTTCAAGAAGCCATATAGTAGGCTAGTAGTCCTCTACCTCATATACAAAACACTCTTGCCTTAGTTTACAATAAAGGCAAGAAAAACATTTATAGATAAATACTTATGACTATTTATACCCAAGAGGTCCTATATACCATCTCAGTTTTGTTGATGCCTTGAAAACATGCAGTCTCATGTCACTCACCTTTTCTTTTGCTAAACTTCCTTGGCTAAAGCAGGCACAAGGTTATAGTTCCCTAAGAGGTTTCATCATGGCTCATTCCATCACTCCCAAGCAAGACCTGTGATTATGGCTGATCCCCTTGTCTAGGAAGATGGTTTTCCAGTGCCTTCTTTCAGAATACCAATTCAAAAATTTGGAATCCTTTTGTAACTCGTATCAGTCCTATATTATGACAATATTATACATAGCATATCATTTTTTTAAAGTTGGTGTTCTGTCACCTTTCCCAGGAAACGGTTTATCAGCCAGACTGCATAGTACAATGTAGAATTTAAGTTTTGTGGTTTCCCAGATCATTTCCAGTTAGTCCAATAGGACTGATAATTTTGGTAGATCTCACAAATAGCTTGGAATTGGCATTTTCACCCCCCCCCCAAATACCTTCTTTTTTGTAGCCTAGAACACATAGCAGAAGATGGAATTAGAGTTTGAGGTTGTTATATTAGACTAGTTAGTTCAATTTTTGTTGCTCTGCCTAGCTCAGAAGTGACTTTTCCATAAAATATTTTACAGCCCAGTATGGATACTACTGGAACCCTGGACCCATGGGGGTGTCTATGACTTCCTTTATCAGTCCAAATTATTCCTACTTTGAAAGCTCATGATCATGTCTCTTTTATTGAAAAAGTGTTACTGACCAGATCAGGTATGGGAATGTGGGGTCTTATTCTGTCCCTTCCACCCAGTGTGTGGTGGTATGTGAGTCTTGCTTTGTGTGGTGCTTGAAGATGAGTCATTCACAGCTCTTGTTTGCTTAAAAAAATACATACACACAGGTGTTGGCTGCGAAGGGATTAATGCTATTTCCATTCTGCATAGACGTCATTTCCAAAAGACTGTTCTCATGTATCTCTAATTCACATATTCTACTATGTCTTGTATTATCCTGAGTTAGGAAAAGTCCACTCTGGCTTGTTCCGTCCTGTTCTGGAAAGGGTTTTGGCCTGGAAGAGGTTCATAAGAACTACTGGAACGGTTTCAGGTTGAAAATAGTGCTCTCAAGTGGAGGGGCAGGCGGTGGGTGGTGAGGCAGAGCCTCCCCACTGGAGTCCTTCAACAAGTGCAGCCACCCTGTGAGGTGCCCAAGGGTTTTGACCTGGAAAGGATTCATAAGAGCTATTGGAACAGTTTCATGTCGAAAATAGTGCTCTCAAGTGGAGAGACGTGCGATGGCTGGGGAGGCAGGAGAGGCAGAGCCTCCCCACCGGAGCCCTTCGAAAAGCGCCGCAGCCGAGTGAGGCGCTGAGCGTGCGGGTTGTGGGTGCTGAGTTGGGCACCGCACACGGCTGCAGCGCTTTTGGAAGGACTCCGGTGGGGAGGCTCTGCCTCACCTGCCTCCCTGCCCGCGGCACGTCCCTGCTCAAGCGCACCTCGAGCACTTTCACACCGTGCCACAAGAAGTCCTGCTGCTCGCATTCAACACGCGAGGCAACCGGGACAGGACTTCTGCCTCCTTGCCAGCCAGCAGGCGTGCGCTCCGGTCTCCGCCCACCAGCCCACACCCTATCCCGTCCCTCGAAGGAAGCCGAGGAGGGCGGAGCCGAGAGCCACAACAACATCTCAGCCTGTGCCCGGCGAGCCCAGTGGTCAGTCGGAGCAGTGGGGCTGCGGGAGGAAGGGTCGCCTTTTGGAACGCACCGCGGGGACCCAGGCAGGCAGAGCTCAGACCTGAGTTCGAGAGAGAAGCTGCCCAGCCACCCGGGCGATGCCTGCCCGTGGGGAGCAGCCCGGCGCCGGTCAAGTAGAGCCCAGCGAGGAGGAGCGCGCCCAGGCGCAGCTGAAGCCCGCGTCGCCTCTGCTCCGAGAGCTGGGCTCCTTCGTGGCGCGGGCGCTGCTGTGCCTGGCGCCGGTGTACCTGGCGGGCTACCTGGGGCTGAGCACCAGCTGGGTGCTGATCGGCTTGCTGCTCTGGATGTGGTGGAGGAGGAACCGGCGAGATAAGCGCTCCCGGCTCTTGGCCGCCTTCGGGCTCGTCGAGGATGAGAAGCAAGCCATCGCGCAGGGCATCGCCTTGCAGCAGCTGCCTGCCTGGGTAAGTGCGGGCGGGGCGGCGGGGACCCACCGCTGGCCCGATCGCGCTGCCACTTTTGTTGGCCCGACGAGGGAGCTTGCTTGGATGCTAGCACGCTTCTACCCCGGGTGAAAGGAAAGACTGCGGGTGGTCCCCTGGGAATCCTATCCAACAAGGATGATTCTCAGCGCCCTCTCCGAGAATGAGGTGCTTGAGCAGCCCTGGGGTCCAACTGAAGCTTGCACGCCTCTGTGGCTAAGAAATGTCACCTCAAACCAAACCACACACACCTCTTTTCACCACTGAGGAACCGATTTTGGAATGAACAAGGTGATGGCTTGTATGACTGTTGGAGTTATGCAACTCCAGCAGCTCTTCGATTTGTGGACTGAGGCATCACATTTAAAACAGTGGTATTAAATCCAGAGGAATAAATTGTAGCTAAACTGAAAGATGCAAATTAAGCTTGTTGTAAAGCAGTGTTTCTCAACCTGTGGTATGGGTACCCCCAGTGGTACTTGAGGTGGTGTCTGGTGGTACTCACAGGACACCTGGCAGCAACACCAGGAACGTGACACAACAAACAGCGGTAGGAGGTCCAAAGCATGCTTTTCCATTCTCAGAAAAGCCCTCCTGTCCACCCTGAGCCTTGTACTGGTATTGGTTGTGTCACACCTGGCCTCCCAACCCTGAATTAACTGGTGAAATGTCATCACCAGTTACAGTGGTAACTGGTAAATAAATAGACCATGTAAAGTGGTACAGTGGAGGACAAACACTGTGGAAAGACACTGTTGTAAGCAAAACAAAACCTCTTAGCATCAAACTAAAAAATGTCATAAGAAATTTTTTTCTCAGCAGCTAAATCAAAGTTCCTTGTTCGCTTTTTATTTTAACATCTCTTGTAAGTTTCCAAGATTTGATTTTAAAGGATCGCTACTTCTGTAGTTGAATGTAGATTTTTGACATCTTGATTCATAGGGCCCTTTTATTTGTGTCACCCAGATTATGGGATGCTCTGTCCTGGCCTCCTCTTTGTTATCTGTTTGCTGCCTGGTGAAAACTTCTTTTCATTCTGATAGGCATTTAATTTAGGGTGCTGGTTTTACCCCTTCACTGGCACTCGTTTTTGAATCTGTAGTTGTTTTGATTTATTGTCTGAGTTTTCAAGTCACCTTGGGGCTTGCTATGGCCAAAGGTTGTAATAAACCTATAATATAAACACCTTTTCCCCCCAATTCATCCACTGAAGCTGTTCTCTGGATTCCAGTTCAATAGGAAGTTGTGTCTGGAGCAATGTGTCGATTGTAGCAACACCAGGAACGTGACACAACAAACAGCGGTAGGAGGTCCAAAGCATGCTTTTCCATTCTCAGAAAAGCCCTCCTGTCCACCCTGAGCCTTGTACTGGTATTGGTTGTGTCACACCTGGCCTCCCAACCCTGAATTAACTGGTGAAATGTCATCACCAGTTACAGTGGTAACTGGTAAATAAATAGACCATGTAAAGTGGTACAGTGGAGGACAAACACTGTGGAAAGACACTGTTGTAAGCAAAACAAAACCTCTTAGCATCAAACTAAAAAATGTCATAAGAAATTTTTTTCTCAGCAGCTAAATCAAAGTTCCTTGTTCGCTTTTTATTTTAACATCTCTTGTAAGTTTCCAAGATTTGATTTTAAAGGATCGCTACTTCTGTAGTTGAATGTAGATTTTTGACATCTTGATTCATAGGGCCCTTTTATTTGTGTCACCCAGATTATGGGATGCTCTGTCCTGGCCTCCTCTTTGTTATCTGTTTGCTGCCTGGTGAAAACTTCTTTTCATTCTGATAGGCATTTAATTTAGGGTGCTGGTTTTACCCCTTCACTGGCACTCGTTTTTGAATCTGTAGTTGTTTTGATTTATTGTCTGAGTTTTCAAGTCACCTTGGGGCTTGCTATGGCCAAAGGTTGTAATAAACCTATAATATAAACACCTTTTCCCCCCAATTCATCCACTGAAGCTGTTCTCTGGATTCCAGTTCAATAGGAAGTTGTGTCTGGAGCAATGTGTCGATTGTAGCAACACCAGGAACGTGACACAACAAACAGCGGTAGGAGGTCCAAAGCATGCTTTTCCATTCTCAGAAAAGCCCTCCTGTCCACCCTGAGCCTTGTACTGGTATTGGTTGTGTCACACCTGGCCTCCCAACCCTGAATTAACTGGTGAAATGTCATCACCAGTTACAGTGGTAACTGGTAAATAAATAGACCATGTAAAGTGGTACAGTGGAGGACAAACACTGTGGAAAGACACTGTTGTAAGCAAAACAAAACCTCTTAGCATCAAACTAAAAAATGTCATAAGAAATTTTTTTCTCAGCAGCTAAATCAAAGTTCCTTGTTCGCTTTTTATTTTAACATCTCTTGTAAGTTTCCAAGATTTGATTTTAAAGGATCGCTACTTCTGTAGTTGAATGTAGATTTTTGACATCTTGATTCATAGGGCCCTTTTATTTGTGTCACCCAGATTATGGGATGCTCTGTCCTGGCCTCCTCTTTGTTATCTGTTTGCTGCCTGGTGAAAACTTCTTTTCATTCTGATAGGCATTTAATTTAGGGTGCTGGTTTTACCCCTTCACTGGCACTCGTTTTTGAATCTGTAGTTGTTTTGATTTATTGTCTGAGTTTTCAAGTCACCTTGGGGCTTGCTATGGCCAAAGGTTGTAATAAACCTATAATATAAACACCTTTTCCCCCCAATTCATCCACTGAAGCTGTTCTCTGGATTCCAGTTCAATAGGAAGTTGTGTCTGGAGCAATGTGTCGATTGTAGTGGAGCTACTGCACTAGAAATCCCTTCCTGATGAGACCCTCCCAAGTTGAATCTGTACCTAGCTTTAGGGTTTGCGTCTTGTATGGCTATCTTATATGGTTAAACTGGTTGAGGTTAAATGTCTTCTGAAACATTTGTCCTATTTAAAACATTTAGAGCCCAATCTTATGTGTGTCTACTCAGAAGTAAGTCCCATTAGAGTCAATGGGGCTTACTCCCAGGAAATTGGTTAGGATTGGGCTGTCATATGTCATCTTTCCAAGATGAGATTGTTAAAACATATTTAACTATGATATACAAATACTGTATTAAAATGCAAAGGAACAAGAGGTTGTGCCTTGTTACCTACTGGGGTTCTGTTCTGGAACCCTCAGTGGATTAAAAAAAAATAAGTGGCTACCAAATCAGTGCAAAAATGGCTTTAAAGACCCACTTCCAGGTTTCTTGCAACTCTATTGTCGCCCCACACTATACTGCCTTTAGGTACTAGTTGGGATGAGTAATAGAATCTAATGGAATGAAATTATAGTTATTTAACAGCAAAAAGGTAGGAAGTAGGATTTTGATGCTTTTTTCCTTGTTACAAGGCATTTAAAGGTGGACCCCAGTATCAGTGGTGAGTCAAATCAGTGGATACTGTAGTAATCTAGCAAGAAAACTAACAACACTTTGCTGCTGCCTATAACAGGCTGTGATCCTGAGAGACAGGATGGTACAGTGGTTCTGGGGTTGGACTTAGACCAAGTTCAAAACTTCACTTGCCCATGAAGCTGGGTGACCTTGGGCCGGTCACTATCTCTCAGCCTTACCTACCTCACAGCGATGTTGTGAGGCCAGATGGAGGGAAGAAACTCTGTATATCACCCTGAGCTCCTTGAAGGATGAGTGCCATAAAAATGTGAAAAATAAATGCCTTCTTGTATACTTTTTTAAAATTTTTCCTTTTTTTATGAACTGCCTTGGGTTCACTTATAACACAAAGATGATACAGAAAACTCAAACTGTCCTGTGGGAAAGGAAATCTATGATGTACAGACTAAATGAGATTTTAAAGTATGGCAACAATAATTACTATGAACTACATGCAATTAAAGGCTTCAGGAACAATGCAAGTAAATTAATATGTTAATAAGAAATGCCAATAAAGTAACTATGCGATGTCAGAAGGTTTTAAAAAGGCCTCTGATGCAGATTCAGTTTAAAGTCTTATTTCACTTTGATGGCTGCTCTGATGGCTGGCTGTGTTGGAAACAGAATACTTGGATAGATGGATGGACTTTGTCTTATCAAGCAAGACAATGTTTATATTCTTATGTCTTCAGTTTATTCACTTGACCTGACCTTACTATATGAGCTGACTGATGCATTTCAATGAACAATTGGATTAGCTGAACTGAGAAGTTAATTTTATCTGTACCTTTACTACAAGATGAGTGAAAGTTCCTTGTTCACTTAAAAAAAAAAATACTGTAAGTGTCCCACTGTATGTGTTCCACACTGTATTGTGTATCAAAGGATTTTCAGTTCTATAACCAGATACAAATTTTCAGCTGGATTATACAGTATCTGTAAGAATAGAATTACTTTTGGGTAAGAGTTTAAGACACTCTGGCCTTTAGAAGGAACTCTGGGCGTTGGAGCTGGTTTAAACCAGTATGAAAACATTTTCTTTGCTTTTATTCATTTATTACAGTCTATCTATATACCATCTTTCTTATAGACTCAGAGTGGTTTACATAGGTGGGTTGAACATAAACTCCATTTTTCAGTGAGATTTTTACAAGTATAGTTCCCTGAGAAATCTCGTTGTTGTTGTTAATTATTAAGTAGTGTCTGACTCCTCGTGACCCATTTGACCACAGCATGCCAGGCCTCCCTGTCTACCACTAACTTCTGAAATTTGTTCAAATTCATGTTCATTACCTCGGTGATACAACAACAACAACAACAACAACAACAACAGTATTTATATACTGCTTTTCAACAAAATGTTCACAAAGCGGTTTACAGAGAAAATCAAATATCTAATGGCTCCCTGTCCCCAAAGGGCTCACAATCTAAAAAGATGCAACACCAGCAGACAGCCACTAGAAAAGACACTGCTGGGGTGAGGTGGGCCCATCCTATCTAACCATCTCATCCTTTGATGTCCCCTTCTTCTTTTGCCTTCAATTTTTCCCAGCATCAGGGTCTTTTCTAAAGAGTCCTCATGAGATGACCAAAGTATTTAATCTTTAGCTTCATCATCTGTCCTTCAATGAACAGTCAGTGTTGATTTCTTGTAGGATTAACTGATTTGATCTCCTTGCAGTCCAGGGGACTCTCAAAAGTCTTCTCCAGCACCATAATTCAAAAGCATCTATTCGGCGCTCAGCCCTCCTTATGGTCCAGCTCTCATAGCCGTACATTACTACTGGGAAAACCATAACTTTGACTCTACAGACCTTTGTCGACAAGGTGATATAGAAATCTCATAGAACCCTCCATTTCTCCTTATCTTTCCCTTCACCCTCCATTTCTCCAGATCTTTCCCTTCACAGTGCAGTCATCATCCTAGTTGCTAAATCTTGTGCCCTTTGAGCTCTCTCAGGCAGCTGCAAACCAAGCCTCAGATAGGTTCTCAAGATGTAATTTGTTTTTTGCCTACTGACCTCTATACTTCCCACAGAGACATTGCTAGGTCTTTGGGACAAAGTCATGCACTGAGCCCCCCATGGCACTCTCAATCAGCTCCTGTAGTGCATTGGATGCTACTGCTGCCATCAGTACTGAACATTCAGGGGTTGTCCTGGCCGGATTGGCCCTCTGATGGGCATGGGCCCTTGAGAAGTACCCAACCTGGTAAGCCCCTGATACTACCTTGATAAAGAGTTCTGAATTCATATTTATCGTATTCAGTGCGTGAGTCTGTTCCATGCTTTTTTTGTAAATTCAGTGAGTTCATTTTTTGTTTCAAAAGTGTCCGAACAGTACTTTTGTTCAAGACTTATCTTCAGAAATGAACTTCTCTTTAGTTTAGTACAGTCCATTATTTTTGGTGACTACAAGTGCCATTTCCACTATGATTTCCCTTTTTGGTTATCCCAAGTGTATTATTTGTAAACTGCTTTGTGAACTTTCCATTGAAAAGCGGTATATAAATACCAGTGGCCACGTGACCAATTTACCACCTGACCAGTGATCAATTTTCAGTGACCACCTGAAAATTGCTAGTAGAATGCATGTTGTCCTGTTTAGCTTGAAGAGATTGGGAGATATAAAGCCGATGTAAGTTTTTTGGGGTGAATGTCTGGTAGTCATTTTAAAAGGGTCTGCTTTGGTAAACCTTTTATTGTATGTTAACAAGCTACAAGTGAATTTTAATTTTACAATTGTATGTGCTGTTCTCTTTCTCTATCTCAAAGTCAGTCTCTCTCTCTCTCTCTCTTTCTCTCTCTTTGGAAGTCATTCACTGTAAAAGGACAGTTACAACCAGGAAGAGCACTTATAACTTGCCACACCTGCCTCTGAGGAATTCTGACATTTGAACTGCATTGCAGAATCTTGAGCTATGAGAAAATTGCTACCTGCAGGGAGTCCTCCTGGCATCTAAGCATTTGTGTTGGCATACCTACCCTCTTGTAACCCTTTAATGATGCCCTAGCAATGTCAACTTGGCAGCATGGTTTGAAGCTGCATAGATGTAACAGCTAGTACATTATCCCCTAAGCTTTCGTTTTTAACGCCATGGTGGAAAAGCAAGAATACTCATTGGCGCAAATATCACATATTTAGGGGCCAGCTTTACCTAGAACAACCCCACCCCCTATGTATTTTGATGTTTCATATTTTTGGGTCCCTGACTCTCCAGTTTTACAAGTGTTCTTTTTTTACAATTGAAAGCAGTGTGCTCTGTTTCTGGTTGGAAGACATGCCAAATCCTCTGAGATGTTACTAATTCAATCACAGCTTTGACTACCTAAATATCAAAATACAAGGGGCTGCTAGTAAATATATATCTGCATGGTGATTCCTACTGATGAATCCTATGTTTATGACCACCGCACTGTGACCTGATTTGTAACAACTGTACCCAGTGTCAGGGCCATTCCTCACACAAAGAAAAACAAACCTATTGAGGAAATTTGAGGCCTATCAAGCCCTGAATGTGAAATGCATTATAAGCTGCCACTGACAGGGCATAAACTGAGTAAGAGTTGAGTACTGAAACTTGTTTTTAGTGCTGAGACTTCTTGGAAAGTATAGCATAAAACAGCCGCTTTGGGCCCATGTGGAGTGTGTTTTCTTAACTTTTGAGTAAGTTAAAACAAAGACACAAAGCATCAAGGAATGGGGCAAGGGGCTCTTAAAGGATTAATTACTTTCAGGGCCTAGTTTTCTCTCAACATGAAGTAGTGAGCACTGGGCAGCTTGCAACTGGCATTTAAAATGCGTTGTTCTAGGTCTCACAAAATTGGAAATGCAGCATTCAAGCCTGAAAAAATATCTCCAGTTTCTTTCCTTCCCAAATGTCCTTCAAACCTTCCTTTGTTTCTGTGAGCACAATGGTGGAAGGTTAAGGAACAGGTTTTTGGTTTTCTTCACTGAAAAATCTCTTGTGTAGTAAAGATTGAAAAATCTTGTCAGAGATAAACAACTGAGAACAAGATCATAGGAATGTTATATTTTGAGGAAAGAGCATTTAAAATGACTTTGTCAACCTTTTGTCATTCAACATGGAACTATCAGGCATAATTGCCTCAAGGTAATCAGGGGGGGAAAAACACCAACCTCTGGTAAACAGCAGGTGTTGCCTCAGTCAGGCCCATCTAGAGTCCAACCTCACTACTAGGATCTGGCTTCCTCATTGTGGAATTTTGTGCTTGTTTTGAATTTTTTGGTGTGTTTAGTGCCTTCCTGCAGTGGGAGGGACCCTTCTTCTGGGAATGAAATGAAAACACTTGTACCAGCTCTTTCAGTCACTGAACCTCTTTATGAGCCCACTGCTTTGTGTACAGTAGACTGGCAGTTGTAAATCCTTGGCCAGCCTCTGTTATGCACTAGCCAAGGTCATGATAGGGAGAGTCGTCTAACTTACCTGTGGAGCCTTGAAAAGTATGCCTAACAGCACAGCCCTATGCATGTTTACTCAAAACAAAATCCTACCGAGTTCAATGGCGCTTCCTCCCAGGTAAGTGGGCTTAAAGGACTGCAGGCTGAATACAGTGGGACTGATTTCTGGATAAATGTGCATAGGATTGGGCTGCAGTTTTCTTACTTCGGAATTCTGGGATATTTTATTTTCCTTCCAATGGTAAAATTTGACTTTACTTTCTGCCACTCGTCCAGCCTGCTTGTTTGCGTGTCGTGGTAGCTGCTGCCAAGTAACAAAGAGGGAGCTGTAAAGCTGAAGAGTGTTTGTTCTTCATCAGAGAGCAGTGCTGCTTTTTCTTTTAGCACCTATACATTTGAGGTGCTACTAATATGTTCATACAGTGCACAAGAAAGACCTCGTTAGCCCTGCAGAGCTTGCTGCACTCTAAACTGGTGCATGGCAGATGGACTGCAAGCAAAGTACCAATCAGGTGCGCACAAGCTAACAAAGACCCAAATTTATTCCAAGAAGGCTGTGACTTTTTAGTGCATGATACAGAAGCTATAGGTACATTAAACTTGTATTGAATTTGGGCCAGTTCCGTTGGCCATGATGTACCTCACAAAATCCTGTGAATGATAGTTTGGTGAGTGTAATACTTGCTGTTGCCAATTCAACATGATGCCACATGAGACTAGAATGTGGAACAAACTTGATATGGTGCAACTCTTACAGCAGTGATTCTATGGCGACTGCCCTCGGTTTCGACTCTCTCCTTGTGCTCCTTGGAACTGCTTCTTTCCATGCACATGCTTTCATAATGCTTTGCTTCATATGACTCTTACCATGAGAATTGCTGAGAATTACCTTAGAGGTATTCAGGCCCCTTTACAGGACTACAGGTATCAAGGTTTTCCATCACTTCTGCAACATGCAGGTCAAGTTTAATTTCTGGGAGGATATATTAATCTGTATACTTCATTTAATTTTTGTAATGGTTGTTGTCCCTCTCTTTAATACCTTGGGATCTGGTGGGACATGGTTGCTAGGGAAAAAGAGTTTTGTGTCAGAGCTAAATGGAAACTTAGAGACATTTGCCTGAAACATCATGAAACCTATATGCTGAAACCTATATGCTCTTACATCATTTATAGTCCAATCCTATCTTGTGCTGGAACAGGCAGGCCAGGAGACCTGTGTTGTATCCAGCGCAAGATAGTTGCCCAAAATGGCTCAGCTGGAGGTAAGGAGAAACTCTTTCCCTTACCCCTGGGTAAGTCACTGCAGTCCCAATGGGTCTCCTCTGACTTGTGCCACCTCCAGAGGTGGCATGAGTCCAAGGAGAGCAGAGCAACTTGCAGCCACTCCACACAGCTCAGGAATGGGGGTTGGGATTTGGCATAACTGCTGAGTCTCAGCCCTGTCTCCTGCTCCCCGCCTGCCCTCCCCCGGGACTGCCCTCCTCCCCACCCTCCCTAGAGCCTTTCATTGGCTGACACAAGGCTTGTCCATGAAGTCAGCGCAGAGGCTGGATTCTGCCTCTGCAGGTCAGTGCACGTCCCTGTTCCGGCCATGCCAACTCCCAAGGAGGCACAAAGATGCCTTACAGCATGTTTGCAATACTGCTGGGCCCAAGGGTGCCTTAGGATTGCACCCTTACTCTCTTTCACAACAGTCTACCCAGAACACTTTAGGAAGTGGGACTTGCTAATCATGTATTATCAAATCATTAGTATATTATACTGATTTCTCTGAAACCCAAGATTCAGTAAAACGTATTTTTCTCTATAAGCATGCCTCAAATTCAAATCTAAAACAAACCCTCCATTAGGCCCAGATGATTTTCATCCATTTACTTGTCTCCTTAGTTGAGATGTTTGATCAGGGACATTAAATAGAAGTCATTCTCCTAAAATTGTTATAGCATGTTCTCAGATGTATATTGAGGATGTAATTCAGGATGCTATATTTTGCTATGATCACTTATCTTAAAAATTCAAGATAAGCAGACTCTTATTGATAAGAATATAACCTTATTCACTCCAAAGACCTTTTCAACTCCTGTTGAGAACCAAGATGAGTGCCACTTAGTAACTATGGTATTTGTCACTGTTACTGCTAAGTGTTAGCTATATCTTTGCCACTTCAGATGCCAGAGGTGGTCTTAGGTCAGATCAGACCCTGTGTGCCTGGGTCCCTGCACCTGCCTGGAAAAATCTATGCCAAGGTGCCGCAAGCAGAGTGTTTCATCTCAAACACTTGCCCCTATATTTGCAAGGCCTGAAATGGGCCTCCTGGAAGCAGATGGTGACCTCATCACCGCCAACTATTTATGGGTGCCATGTTTCATGTGTATTGCAATCAGCCCTGGGATTGCCTCAGCTGCTTGTTGTTTAGGGACACACGGAGGTGGCACCTCCACACACATGGTCTTCATTGGGCCTTGCCACTCCTTGGGTCGGTCCTGTATGATGCTACACAGTTAATATGCACGTTGGGGTGACCAAGTGGCCCTCCTTTCTTACTAAAGAACAGTAGATGATTCAAAAATCATGTATGCTGACTTCTAGACGTATGCAGCAAAGGGCTGGGAAAAAGTGTTCTAGAGAATTTATGTGTTTCAATTCATGGATACTATATATCCAAAGAGCTGTGCTTAGCTGAAATTTTCTTGCTTCAAACTAGTTATGTAGTATGGTGAATAGTAAAGAAGCTTTGCTATACTGCAGGGGTTTCCAAAGTTTTTGGCAGGAGGGCCACATCATCTCTCTGACACTGTGTTGGGGGCCAGGGAGGGGGAAAGAATTAATTTACATTTAAAATTTGAATAAATTTACATCAGTTTGCATAAATGAATATATTAAAGATGAACTTATATGAATGAATGAAGGTCTTGCAATAGCTCAAGGCCTATAAAAGGCCTTGTACAAAGCAAGGCTGGCCTTTCCTTTTGCTGCCTCTGCTGCATCACAGACGTGAAACTGTAAGCAGTTGCAGGAGACCTCATCTCACAGCTCACGCAAGAGGTCAAACAGTTGCCCTCACAATAAGAGCAGCTGCGTTGGGCCAGTGGGGGCTCCAACAAATCTCCGGAGGGCCAGAGGCTCATTGGAGACTGGGGGCTCCCTGAGGGCCGCATTGAGAATCCTCAAGGGCCGCAAGTGGCCCCAGGGCTGGGGTTTGGGCACCCCTGCTATACTGGGTTGGAACATTCATCTGGCGAACCCAGGATTGTCTGTTCTGATGTGCAGTGGTTTTCGCAGCTTGAAATCCTTGTAACTGGAGATGCCTGGGGCAAACTGATGATCTTCAGCATCTGTTGCAGAGTTAAGTCCCTCTCCAAGTAAGGGCATAATAAATAATGAAAGACAATATTCAGTAGCCTTGCTTTTTGACACTTCCACTCTTGCTTCTGTTCTGTAGGATCAGAAAGCTAAATACTTGAATCCATGAGCAATTGTCTCCAACGCAAATGTACATATGAACTTGTTTAGTGGAAATTTGTGTGTAACTAAGGGCTGATTCCTTAGTTGCTGTTGAAGTAATATTAGTAGTAGTGTGCTTGATCTGAACTTCTGATTCCTGAGTGTTATATAGTGGGTCCATGCGAATCAAGGAAGGCATAGTGATAAAAGCTCAATACGTTTATTCCATCTTCAGAACAGAACCTAGCAAAATACAAGGCAAACCCCATAAGTCTGGGCCAATCAGTTATGCAGGATTTCGATCCTGCATAACTTACATACATAATATGAGTCTGATGCAGCCTTCATTTGGGCTATTCATAGATATTGGAGTCAACTGAAATATGTTATAGTCCTTCCTTGACTGTACAATTTCAGAAAAATGTTCCTTCACTTTCTAAACTCCCCCCCCCCCAAACCTTATATTGGGGAGAAGGCTCGGTTAAAACCTATTCTCCTCATGGCATGTTTGCTTTTCATAGGTGGGGAATTTGTGCAACAATAGGGCTTCAAAATGCATTTCTCTGTTCTGCAGTTTGAAGTGGTACGGTACAGGAAGAGCTGTACCATCTGTGGTTTATGCCTGTTTTTAATTGCCCTCTGTGATCTCTTTAGTTGAATGCTGAAAGAGTAACTACTAGTAGAATATGAATTAGATAAGGGATTTTAGTAACCATGGAATGAGCACATGTGGTTTCAAGCCAGAAACAACTTGAACTGCTTCAAGAACTGGAATATCAGTTTCTTCACTGGTTGAACTCCTGCTGAACAAGCAACCTGTGAAACCACAAATTGAAGGTGCGTCTGTTGTGAGGGATGTCCAGTGTGACATGCTTTCCAATTTGCTTTCCCAGTATTAGTGATCAAATTTCCCTTGTTGGCAGCCTTGACCAATCTTCTTGTTCTGGTCTGTGCTGCTATATTATTCAAAAAAAACAAAAACAGGTCTTAGACTTTTATACGCCCTAGTCATTGATGGGAGAACAATTTAGAATCCTAATGGTCAGTTCCAAGCAGCTGAAATGGGAAACGTACCCACTTGTAAGAGATTCAGAATGAGTGTGAATGTGTTACTGAGAACATTAGTCTGGAATTTAGGCTTTGGGGGACTGGTCTATTGTTGCTGAGAGATGGCATGACTGTCTGCTTGTTTCTATAGCCTTATAATATTTGCTCAGAGGGTGTACACTTGTAGATTATTGCAAAGATTCCATCGCCCTCCAATGCTCTGTTCTCCAGAAGATACTGAATGAGTAAACATGCTGTCTTCAGCTTGTACTGTGTGTGGAAAGGGAACACAAACCAATATTGTTTCTTCAGTATATTGTAATTCTACTCACACAAGCTTGCCTAGTTACTAAATATATACAAATGCACCAGTATCCACAGAATGTATCCTCATCTTGAAAAGGCCTATGCAAATAGACTATCAACCACAGCTTCTCTGTTATTTCCTTAATTTTAGCCCTGCCTTCACAATTGTATTTTGTCTATTAATTCATTTAGCAAAATGAGTTCACACTATTTTTGTTTGCCTTTCTTTTCTAGGTTCACTTTCCTGATGTTGAACGGGTAGAATGGCTGAACAAGGTAAGGACCTTGGATACCAAAATGAACTTTTCTAGAAAAATGCCTTTAAATTGTCACTGCACAACTAGTTTTTGAGCAATTAGGTTCTCAAAAATCCAGTGAATAATACATCTTTGCTCTAGTGAGCTGTTAGGTTGAATGCTTTGTTGGGCATGGCTGGTTGAGCTTTAGGCCTTGGTTTGAAGGTTGTTGACCTAACAGCCCAATCCTAACCGACTTTGTAGCACTGATGCAACCCCAAAGTAAGACAACATTCCCTTTCCTTGAAGAGGCCTCCCCATCACAGAATACAGTGCGTGCCCTTTTGGCACAGCTGAATGAGCGCTGGAAAGTTGATTAGAATTGAGCTGCAAGTCTTTTTGGTTTGTTAAAAGGAGATGCTAACGCTTGCTGTCAGTCTTCCTCTGCAATGCCTCATTACTGGGAGTTCTGTTCTTTTTTCATCATCTGTGATACTTCACATTTATAGAGTACTTTCTGGGAGTTCAAAGAGTTTCATATGCATATCTCAGTAATCTTTCCAACCACAGTATAAGGAAGTTCAATATTATTATTATTTCCCCTATTGCAGACTACAGACTGAGAGAGAAGCATTGTTTAGTTGACCAAATCTATAGCTGGTGAACATGGGAATGATAATATGTTCTCTGAGCTCTCCATCTTCAGGAGGTCATCCAGTTTTCTGCACAGAGCCTATGTAGGTGCAAGCATGTGGCTCAGGGGCAGGGCTGGTTCGTGTCAGCCATACATACAGGCATACGTACACTAACCCAAATCCATATTAATTGATCATGGACTTGAATCAAGGCTGAAGTGGGTTATGTAAGCTAGGGAGTTCACAGCAAAGGCAAGAACAAAACAGGATATTTAACTCTGAACAGACAACAATATTTATTTATTTAGAAGATTTCTCTATCACTTTTCCCTGGGCTACGAGCCCATTGCTCAAGGTGGGTTATGTGAACTTCAGGTCACATTTACTGAAAATCTTCTGTCTTCAATGCTGTTTTAGTGTAGCCTTGTTGAAAAATTTCTTACCTATCTCTATTCTACAAACTGAGAATCTTTTTGAGAAACACAAGACCTATTTGCCTTGAGTATAAGATCCTGGGCTGTAGTAACAATTCTGCTTTATGACATTAAGGGCACAATCCCAACCAGGTCTGCTCAGAAGTAAGTCCTGTTTTGTTCAGTGGGGCTTACTCTCAAGAGAGTGTGGTTAGGATTGCAGCCTATGCTTCTAAGTCTATACAAAAGATAGCAAATGTTTTATGTTGTGTTTAGGTTGTGGAACAGGCCTGGCCATATTTTGGGGCAATAATGGAAAAAAAATTTAAGGATGTCATTGAACCAAAAATCAGAGCGAAGAACGTGCATTTGAAAACATGTACATTCACCAAAGTCCATTTTGGAGACAAGGTAAGATAATTACTCTGGTAGCAAAAACAACAGCTATTTGATGTTTGGGCATGTGACTTGTTGTGGTAAAGCCATGTATTGGTTCTCAAACATTTTTGCATCGAGACCCACCTTAAAAAAAAAAAAAGTTTCATTTTACCAGCCACTCAGTACCCTGTGGCTATAATGGTAATTGGGCAGCAGTGCTGCTCTCAAGTAGCAGGTTGATCAAACCCTTGGTGCATGTAGCCTGATCTACACAAACCACCAAAAATAGGGCCGTGACCCACCGGTAGGCCATGAACCCTCTCAAATGTAGTTTGAGAACTACAGTGATCAATGTAGTGTTTGTTGAGTTGGAAGTATATTATAATTAGAGATGTGATTTTTCAGTGATAATGAAACAAACACATAATGCCTTGAAATCTGTGAAAAATAAATCTAGGAAAATCAGTGAAAAAATAATGGGCTGGATGGGGAGTTGCATGGGTAATGACTATAGTGGCATCTGCTGACACTATACCACCTATATCACCTTCAAAGTACACTTTTAAAGCTATTATAAATTATAATTTATAAAAATGCACTCTGAATGAAAGCACATAACACCACTTTCTGCGTTCCTCCAGGGGGGGGCGGGGCGGGACGAAATCTGCAAAAAATTAAAATGTTTAAGAACAGCTCTAGTTATAACTAATTTCTGTGAACTTTTCTTGTGAGACATTTCTCCCCTTCCCCATTCCAAAAATAGCAATTGTTCTTAAGTACTCTGTGTTTACAAGGCAAAAGGGGCCAAAACGTAAGAGGACAACCAGTTTTACATAAATTGATCCATTTGTGCAAAGTGTACAAACTGCTTAATTAAGTTTTTTAGAGTTATAAAAATATAAATGCGTTAACAATATAAAATAAATATAAATGCCCTAGCTACCAAATTTCTTTTTTAGGCCCCACCCCCCCAAAAAACACCCTTAGCTTTACACTGTTGAAGAATATGCTTTGTGTCTTTTAATTTGCTTTACCTTTTACAATGAACTGACAGGGACTGCTACTAAAGTAGTCCTGTCTGGAAATCAGAATTCCATTTTACTCTGATAGATTTACAGTCTAGCAAGGTCTTGATCCATTCTGATTCAGAAGTTAGTATTTATAGCAGGGTAAGATTTAAAGGAGAATCGCACCCATGATCTTTTTGCATATTTTTTTTTAATGAGAAAGAGAAAAACAGTAGTATGAGGTGTCTTAGACTTATATAAGAAGGAATGTAGGAAGGTTATTTGAATATTCTTATGTTCTGTGAGGCATTTGGAACATTCTAGGTATACAGGTTGTCATAATAGCAAATAACACTGTTGTGTTCTTTGTTTTCAGTGCCCTAAAATCAAAGGAGTAAAGACCTATACCAAAGAAGTTGATAGAAGACAAGTGATCCTGGATGTACAAATATGGTACTGCATTGTCTCATATTCTCCATGTAGCTGGTCACTGGAAACTCTTTGGTTCAACTACATTGACCTTTTGTCAGGTCAAGGGGCTAATTCATAAACCTGGCTGAATTGTTTTTCAAGAAATTGTGTTATCAAAACGGAAACATAAGAGTTCCAATATACTACAATGTTTTCTACTGCCTGCAGTACTCTGGCCTATTGGAAGCTAATTATACCCATTTTGATCCTGAGGCCATTAGAAAATTGTTGGGGAAATACTGCATTCATTACCCACTGTCTTTTATTATGATTTTACTTTATGAAGGCAAGATGCCCAATTGTGTTGATGACACCAGTGTCCATGTTTGCATATGGCCTTGTTCTTATTGGGCTAAAATATTTTTTCTAGAAGGAACAGGCAGCTACAAATGTCTGTTTATTTGTATGTGAACTTACTGGAGTTGGCCTGAAGTCAGTCCTAGTTACAGCATCCAACCACATGAGTCACATTTTGCCACTCATCTGTTCTCAACACTTCAGATCAGAAATTTCCATTAAATATATGCTCAATGCAGCTTACAATAGTAAATCCCAGCAATAACATATATTGCTTGGAACTGTTCTCGTTAAGTCAGAACAAATAACAATAATGCAGATCAACTGAACAGACATTTCAAAATGATAATGCAGCTCAGGATTAATTTTAACAATTGACCCTGAAACATCAAAATGAATGCATCTGAGAGAGGGCTCTACAAATAAGCTACATCTTTAGAAACAACAATAAAATGCATATATTTTGCATTGTTGGTATGGAGAAAACCAGCTTCCTGACCCCAGGCAATATGAAGTAGCATGTTATCTGGGGTCAGGAAGCTGGATTGCTTCTTATCCACATTGTAGACCTTTTCATGCCAAAGGAATTCCAGGCTATTAACATACAATGGGATATAAATACTGTTAATAATAATAATATAATATAGTGTGCTACACATGGTGAGATGCTGAGAAGGTACCATCAGTTTCCAAGCAACAATCACAGTAGTCATTTGTAGCCACTTTGTGCAGGCTACATTCAGAAGAACCTGAAGATGTGTGGGTACTGCCTAGTGAAAGCTCATAAGCAGGTTTTGGGTATATTCTGCTCGAGTAGATAACTTGATGTTGGTGGAAGAATTCAGCATCATGACAATCCCCGCTTTTTTGTTTTTATTAATGCATTGAACAGTATGAAATGCAAAAATGTGCTTCCCGGTTCTCTTTCCAGAGCAAAGTTAGCCATTGCTGCACTATTGGTAACACGCTTTTGCTCTGGTTGATTTAGGACAATTTTTCTTCACAGAACACTTGGGCCTCTGTAGTGTTCTCTATGTGGGTGCCAAGCAGCATGTGTGCAAAACACCACAGATTCCAACAGTGCTGAATCTATGTGAATGTCGGCTTGTTCCAATTGACTCTTTATAGGATATGCTGTGGAGATACCTTTGGAGCCCTAGAAGAATGCACTGGAAGCTCTTAGCCCTTGGCCTTTTTTCACATGATAAAGAGAACGGATGAAATGCATCTCTTCTCTTCTGTAGGTTTGAGTTAAGAGGTAGCTTTTCCAGCTACCAGTCTTGCTCAGCTTGTATCTAGTCTACAATCCTCCTTATGACTCACAGAAGATACTGGGGTGACCTCACTTGCTAAAGCTATACGAGGAATCGTCCCAACAGAGAGGGAGGCTTCAAGTGGACTGAAAAACCAGCCCATCCAGTTAAGCTTCTTGAGGAATGCTGCCTTGCAAACTGGGAGTAGCTGCCAAATCCTCTCTACAGTTCAAAGGAAAAGTGGAAGCAGCTGGCATTTTCATTTGCGCCTGTAAAATGTATAAAGCTTCAACGTGGTTAAAGCTGACCAAACAGGTTAAATGTGGGGGAAAGTGCTTTGCTGCCCAAATATGTGTGTGGTTGGGGAAGAGACCAGTAGGTGCTGTGCAGTGTTAAGTTTGTTCAATGCAAAAGTTGTTTTGGGGGGAAAAGAGAGGTCTGCGGGAGATGGGAAGAAATTCCACTCCTACTCTGTGCATTTTTCCTACATGTTTGCAGCCTTTGTTTCCCCGATCTCCTGCTGCTTTGGTTCAATTTTTCTTTTATTTGAAAGGACTTCTTTTACTGCATGAGCTCAGTCAATTAGGGATCTTATGGTGTCTATGATGATGTCATGAGCACCATATAGCCAGTGCAATAATCGCTTCATTATGGACCTCACTAGGATCTAGCCAGGCCATCTCTCTAAATGGCGGAAGGCAAAAGTTAAACACCCTAGTTTCTTTTAGACATATGCTTGTCTTGTTGATTTTCACTGGTAGTTCCGTTGCCCATTAGTGCTGGAAGGCTAGACTTTCACCCTGCTGCAGTCCTAATAGTTAGGATTAGTTGGGGCAAAATGGGAATAGGGATGCCATTTCATGCATGTCAGAAAAGGGATCCATGTGCCACTTCACCCGAGCTGATCAGCTCTGCTTAGCTAGGTTGAGTGAAAGGAATCGTGCAGCGCAATCCTATCTTGTGCCAGGTGGCTTGTGCTATATCCAGGTTGAGATAGGGTGCCAAAGTGGCTCAGCCAAAGGTAAGGGGAAACTCTTCCTTACCCCTGGTTAAGCCACTGCAGCCCCTATGGGTCTCCTTAGACTTGTGCCACCTCTTGAGGCATAACAGCCAGATCCCAGCCCCTCCTCCTCCCCACCCTCCCCCCAACTTGGAACGCCTCTCTCCTGCCTCCTCCTCCCTGCCCTTCCCAGACCCCTGCATTGGCCAATATCAGCTGATGCAACTTACCTGGGGGAAGCTGCCACCGAGGCTGGATGGAGCCTCCATGCGCTGGCGCAGCTTCCTCCTGAGGAAGCGCAAACATACTTTACGGCACATTTGAAACCCTCCTAGGGTAGCACAAGGGACTTGTGCCAGCCTAACGTGAAGTTAGGATTGCACCCTTAGGGCACAATCCAAACCCATGTTTCAGTGCCAAGTCTCTTGCGCCAGCCAAGGAGGGTCGCCAACGCGCTGTAAGGCACATTTGTGCCTCCTCAAGAGGAAGTCAGGCCGACACTCCAAGAAGCTCCGGCCTGCAGAGGCTGACATAAGCCTCTGTGCCAGCTTCTTAGATGCTCCAGTTGACTCATCTGGGCCAACGCAAGCAGAGAAGGTAGACGGGGGGGAGGTGAGGAGGAGGCAGGAGGGAGGCATTCCTGGCTGGGGGGAGGGTGGGCATTGGGTGGCCCTGGGGGCAGGTGGGCAGGGAGTGAGAGGCAGGGCTGGGATCCGGCAGTTATGCCGGATTCCAACCCCTGTTCCTGGGGAGAACAGAGTGGCTTCAGGCCACTTCCCTCAGACTTGTTCCATGTTAAGAGGTGGCGTAAGTCTGAGGAGATCCATAGGGGCCAGCAGCCCTTACCTGGAGGTAAGGAGAAATATTTCCCCTTACCTCTGCCTGAACTGCTTATGGCCACTATCCTGCACTGGATACAGCGCAAGCCTCCTGGCTTGCCGAACAGGATATAATTGCGCAGGTTAGGATTGCGCCCTTAGCCACCTATGTGACTGTATTTCCACTTTCAACCTTTGCAATAGATTGCTCTTTTGCTAATGACTGAAAAATGGCTAAAAAAGGAATGCATTTTTAAGGGGGTGAAAATGTTCCAAAATGTTTGTGCACATGACATGCATGTCATTTTAACTTAGTACCAGTAAGTTTCTCTGGTCCATGATCATACTGCAGTTCTTCTTATGGTCAATTTAGCATAGGTGAGTCTGATAGTGGAATGCAGAGCGAGATAATTGTATTGCTGCTGCTCGTGACCGATTTGTATTTAATTGCTTCATTATTGTACGTATGTTGCCCTGTTAACTAACTCTTGTGAAGACTGCATTCCTATTCGCAACAGTTGGTGTAAGTATCAGTTGCATTACATTTTGTGACCTGGTAACTGGCACGTGGCTACATAATTCGTTTCCTAGATCTCCTAGTTTATTGCTTACATGATCATAGATAAGACACAAGCTGCACGAAAAATTTCCAGATGGTCTGGTAATATATAAGATATAGTTACCTGCTCAGGATAATTTACTTTTAAAGCCGTGAGTGATGAAATACACAGTTGTTAGTATACACACAGTTCAGGGACAATAACTGTAGCAATAATTACTACAATATCTTCCCTCCTGCCAGCAAAACTTTGGTGCAGGGGAAGGCTTTTTTCCCTGCTTAATGGATATACATTGCAGTCTTTTCAAATTAGTTAGGAGCAGAGATGATAGTTAGCTTAGTACACTTGGGTATCAAAGCCACTAAGCATTCCTGAAGTGACTCATACTTGTGTGCAGCCAGACTACAAGGTGTGAGTGAACCATGATGAACTTAATAGTCTGTGTCTTGTGCTGGGACATCGGAAGTCATTTGAGAAACTGGGATCAAATTAAGTCTATTAATAGACTAATTTACCTAGTCATGCTCCTGTGAAAATCACATTGCAGAAATCTTTCTCCTTGAGGGGAGATCGACTAAAGCAATATTCATACCAGGCTCCCCCTTCCTCTCCCTATTTCATTGCGCAAATCTGTTTGATTTAGGTTTTGCTTCTGCTGTTGTCACTTCTATTCATTCATTTTCATCCCATCTTTCACAAAGTAGTTCCAAAGCATTGTACAAAGCCTTACAGCCCAATTCTGTGCATGCCCACTCAGAAGAAAGTCTTGTTATGCTCAATGGGGCTTTCTCTCAGGAAAGTATGTATAGGATTGTAGCCTAAACCCCCCCAAAAATGTTTACAGTCAAATCAGATTTAAAATGGTGGTAAAACAGACAAAAATTAGAATGTGTCAACAGCAGCTTAGTATTTTATTAACATAACTAATATGCTAGCTAATAAAGCCTTAATCTACTTTATTTGTGGGGAGTATGAAGCATTCATAGCTTTCTCAAATGTTGTGGCAAGTGGACCTGGAAAATGTCACTGTGAACTGCTAGCATCATGATGTTCGGTGCGTAAGCGCACTGCAGAGATTGAAGGCTAATTTCCATACCATGTTTATACACATTAGACCAGGATGGTCTTAACATGCAGCCTGCAGGTTCTTTTTGGTGGCCCCTGAATGCCTGGCTGCAAACGTCCCCCCATTTCTCCTTCCACTCCAGAAGCTTTTCAGTCTCCCTGCTGTGATGTTCCAGCTTCTTCTTTGGAGATGGAGAAGCTGGAACGGTATGGCAGGGATCAAAAAGCCCCACTGTACCTATCTCTGCCTCCACTGCCTCCATTCCGGGCCTACCAAATGGCTCAGAACATGGAAGTAATTGGCAATGAAGTCATCATGCCACCACCAATTACTTCCAGGTCATCCCAGCCGGGTGTCATGTAAGGGTCATGCGGCCTCTGGCTGCTGAAAGTTGGGCCGTCCTGAACTAGTCATTATTGGGGGAGCGGAAGATGCAGGGCTGTTTATTGGAAGGCAGCCATACGTTCCCATAACATTGTAGCATGCATCCAAAAGGCAAGAATGTGCAGACTCTCTGACTCGAAACAATAATTTAACTACTGGTGTAGTATAGTAATACCTCCTGTAGTGTTGTTTCCTATGACACTGTTTCATTACACAGCACTCTTTGTCTAAGGTGTAATTTTTACAGCATTATGAAAAAAGGTTTAAATCCATAAAGCCATTCAGAAGTTTGGTGCAGAAAAGTATAGTTGTCTGTGCTGCGCAGATAGGAGATGCATATTCACAGAAGCTGTGTCAGTGGAAGAAGTGATTACGGTTATCACAGGCCCAATCACTTGTCACAAGAAAATGTTTTGGGAGGGTAAATGGGGGGCTAGGCAATTTGCTTTATATACTTTCTTCAGCAAGAAGCCTATAGTTCCTAAGGATGCAATTACAGGTGGGACCTGGGTGTCCATGGAGGTTCTGTTCCAGAAACTCCCCTGCAGATAACGGGGTCCCAGTTTAAATGCCTTGAAAAAACAAAAAAGGTGCAAAAATGGTGGTTTCTACCTTGTCCCTGCAAACCGTGCCATTTCCAAGGATGAGGAGCTTTTTTTAGCACTGAAGGACCCACTTCCAGGTCATGTGGAGGTTTCTTGCTCCTCCCAGCCTTGCCCCAAAATACATCACAATTGTGAGTGTGAGGTAGCCTAACTAAGGGCTTGATCCTATTGGGTGCAGTGCCAGTGGTATGCTAGCACTACTGGCGCTGAGTGTTGTAAACTACTGTAAGGACCTTTTTGCCAGTGCTTGACACTCTGTGCTGGTGGAGAGGCCAGCACCAGTCAGCGCTGGGCCTCTGTGCCAGGATGACACGTCGCTGGAGCGGCTGGCAGCAAGTTTCCCTGCCAGTCAGCAGAGAGGCTTTTCGGGGCAGGGGGAGGGTGGACTGAGGGGAGGATCAGGCCTGGGAGGGAATTGGGGATGGGGATAGACTCTGCCACTGAATCCTATGGCCCCCCCCCCCATGCCCAGAAACCTGACACGGACTTCCTCAGTTCTGGCTCCTTGGACACAAATCTGAGGAGACCCATTGTTGACCACAGGGCTCGACACAGGACAAGCAAGCATTTGTTCCCTTCCTCCAAGGGGACTCCGGTGGCTGGCCTAACCCCACAGAATACAGCAATGGCCATTTCTGCTCTGCTGTTTCACGCAGCGCTGGGGCAGTTTAGAATTGGGCTGCAATATTGGTAGTTGACGGTGTGTGTGTGTGTGAGAGAGAGAGAGAGATCAAATGCCTCAAAGCATGAAGGAGCTATGAAATCTCTGGCCAGTGGAAAGGCAGGCCATGCAAATCTTCCATTGGCCCATTTTGGTCAGTATTGTCAACACAGACTGACAGTGGCTCCGTAGGGTTTCAGGTAGGAATGTTTTTTCTGACCAGCCTGGAGATGCCAGTAATTGAACCAGAAGATCTCCTGCATGCATAGCATGTGCTCTTCCACTGTGCCACAACCCTTCTCTAACTGAATGTTAGTGAATGACAGAGTTGCAGGATTTTAACATGAATAAGCATGTTAAAAAACCAGTTTGGCATGGAGCAGGATGTGACGTCTCGCTGAAGCTTTTGAAACCAGGGGAAGAGATGCACATGGATGCAGCACAGACAGGAAACGCAGGTTCAGTTTAAACCCTCTGGAGATTCACGTGATCTTCATCTAAACTGAGTTCACCTTAATTGATTTGCTGGTGGCATGCTAATGTAGGTGAACCTCATGAGTAGCTGGCTTTGTGCTTACTAATTCACAAGAGTGACAGGTAAAGTTGAGAGCCTTTCCATGGCCATGGAGCAAAGGCTGAAAATGCTAAATTGGTGTGACTTGAAGGATACCAAAATTAACACCAAATGTCATTATATACGTTATTCTGGGTTCTGTTACCCAATCTGAAGTCTGACTCATATCTTTAACAATCTAGGGTAGCCTCACACACATGTGTAGGGAAAATACTGTAGCAAAAGCAGCTGCCTTATGTAACCATTGTGCAGGTGTCCCTTGCCTTTTGTTTGGAATGATGATAGGTATTTTGTTTGTCATGTGGTAGGAGATCTGGCACACTTCTCAGAAGGCATAGTGCTATTTCCTACAGTGGCTCTCTCCGTGTGTGAGAGGTATAAATATACAAGCAAGCATGTGTAATCTTGGCTTTGATCTAAAGTTAAGAGACTTGTGCTAGGTGACTGCCTTCAAAACCAGCTTCTGAAGGCTCTGTGTCTGAAGTATGGCTTTGGCATAAATAGAATTTTTTTTAAATGATAGCATACATCATTGGCTGCAATAGTCTATCACCACAGTTGTACTATAATGCAGAAGTTAAATGCTAGGGCCCCTTTAAATGCTGAACATAAAATCTGAACAGTTCTTTGTTTTGTCTTTTGTAGTTGTGGTTTTTCATACCTGCACTGGAAAATGCAGAAGAGAGATTTGTAGCTCAGTCCTGTACATCAGTGGTTCCCAACCTTTAGAAGCCCACAGACCACTGAGGCAAAAATTGGAATTCTCATGGACCACTTGTGCCTGTGGAGAGTCTGGTCTCCACCCTCTCTGGTGGTCTGAATCCCATGGACTATCAGAGAGAATGGTCTGCCCACAGCCACAGTTGACACTTCAATGGTTGTGGCTGTGGGCAGTCACAGAGCTATGACTGGACTCCACTCTCTTTGGTAGTCCATGAGAGATTGCTTGCATGGCAAGACACTGGAAGTGATCAAAGGTGATTTTTTTTTCCTGAGACCTTTCCGACCACTTCTCAGAGTCTTGAGCAGGGGTGCCCAAATCCCGGCCCAGGGGCCACTTGCGGCCCACTGCGGGTCCCCATCCGGCCCCCAGGGGGTCCCCCCACTTCCAATGGGCACCTGGCCCTCCCCCGGCCCGCGCTGGCCCGCTGCACGAGCTCCGCACCTTGCTCTCCCTCGCTGCCACTGAGCTCAGTGGTAGCAAAGGAAAGACGAGTCCAGCCGGCATGCAGGGTCTTTTATAGTGGGAAGGTAACGTGAGACTTGCAGGTCTCACGTTACTTCCCACTATAAAAGACCCTGCGCACTTGCCTGCTAGTCTCTTCTTCCTTACCCATGGGCTGGGCTGGGAACAGCTCCGTTTGGCTCTGCTCGGCTCCCCTCTCCTTCTGCAGCCTGAGCCAGGGGGGAGAGAGAGAGAGATCATGAGGGAGGGGAGCCCAGCCCAGCTCGCAGCACGTTTCCCTGTGGAGGGAGGGAGGGAGGGCTGGTTGGTTGGCCACCCAGCTAGCTGGCCGGCCGGCCAGGCAGGCAGGCAGGCAACAGCACCAGCACATGGGCAGGCAGGTAGGCAGGCAGCTGGGCAAGCAGGCAGGCAGCCCAAGTGAGGGAATGAGGGAGGGCAAGGGGGCAGGTGAGCAGGCGGGTATGTGAAAGTGTGAAAGATCCCCCCCTCCATTTGTGTGTGTGGGTGAACGGGATCGTAAACTGGCTTGAAGATCCCCCCCCTTCTTAGGGTGAATGTGAGCATAAACTGGCATGAAGATCCCCCCCTTCTTAGGGTGAATGTGAGCATAAACTGGCATGAAGATCCCCCCCCCTTCTTAGGGTGAATGTGAGCATAAACTGGCATGAAGATCCCCCCCTTCTTAGGGTGAATGTGAGCATAAACTGGCTTGAAGATCCCCCCCCTTTCTTAGGGTGAATGTGAGCATAAACTGGCATGAAGATCCCCCCCTTCTTAGGGTGAATGTGATCATAAACTGGATTGAGTTCATTAATTCATTTTCCATCTCTAATATATTCATTTATGTAAATTTATTCAAATCTGAAATGTAAATTAATTCTCTTTTTTTTCTGGCCCCCGACACAGTGTCAGAGAGATGTTGTGGCCCTCCTGCCAAAAACTTTGAGCACCCCTGGTCTTGAGTACTGCCTGTGGTCCCTGAACCACAGGCTGGGAACCAGTGCTGTACATGATTACTCTTGTAATACCCATCAAGTTCAATGGGATTTGGCCACCTTTAAATTAAGAGATGTCTAATATCCCACATATATATCATTTATCAGATCTAAACCCACATTTCCTGGTTAATAGCAAAAGTAAAACAGAGGCTAGATATACCTGTATTTATTTATACAATAGATACCTTTTTTTTATTTAAACTATTTATAACTAATTATTTGCAGATGTGTTTGCTAAGCTTTTAAGGCCGAACCATGAATAAGATTTCATGGCTTTATGAAGTGAACTAAAGTGTACTTCAATGTACCAGGCAGTAGAAACTATTTCTAATTGGTAGCAAGGTCAATCCATCTGATTATCAAGTTGCCCATTTCCCAAAACCAAAAGGGTGAGCAAATAGTTCTTAGTGTTCTGTTTAGAAACCTTACAAATTTGCTGCATGCCAAGTATCCTATCTGAACCCTCCTGCCAAAAAGGATGGGTCACAGTTTCTTCTTGATTTTATGACTTTGTGCTGATTGACTTGTCTTTTGGGTAAGCCCTTAGGAGATGAAGAAGAACATTAGCCATTTTGTGTGTCCGTGCTCACTTTCTCTCTCTCTCAGTTATATAGGCGACTGTGAAATTCAAATGGAATTGTCAAAGTTGAATGTAGGAGTAAAAGGAGTTCAGGTGGGTACATTGCAGTTTTTCAAACATCTTCTACCACTCCCTATATTTTACTCTTTGTTTCCCCTCTGTCATGACTATTGAGTTAAATACTTTTTTCTCATATCTTGTTTGCAGTTTTATGGAACACTACGGGTGATATTGGAGCCACTTATGACTGATGCACCTTTCTTTGGAGCTGTAACCTTGTTTTTCATCCAAAAACCTGTGAGTGTTGTGAATTTTAGTCTGAAACCAGGGTCCTGCTTATCACCTATGCAGGGGTTGACCAAGTCAAGGACTGCCCAAAGGTCCATGAGCACTGGAGGACCCTTCAGCCTGGGCCAGCCACTGAACCATCAGTGAGCACCAGTGGCAATGAGCAACAGCGCTATTGGGGGTCTAGTGCAAGGCTTTGCCCTGGTGCTTCAAGCAGCCTGGCATCTGCACTGGTTCTGTGGTCCAGTTTTATTTATTAGCAGTGTCCTCGAAAGAATATTGTCCTTCTAAAATGTGTATAGGAGCTGCCTCAGTGACACAGAACTCAAAATGCAGGGCCTCACCCATCCCACTCTTTAGCTTTTTAAAAAAAGAGCCTCCAAACTTCATAGCACAATAATGATGCATCTTCAGAAGATGCTGAAATTATGTTAGTCTTGTCTTCTGTTAAACCTATATTGTTTCCGCTGGGGTAATAAAGGTAAAATGCCTCTGACTATTTCATGTGGATTCCAAAGAAATTACAATAATCCTGAAACCAGCAGTGTGAGGTCTGGAACTGGTAATTGCTTAAGTACTTAAGCATATCTAGAAAGTTATGTGTGTGGAGAAAATTCAGGTGGTAAGTCAGTCCCCACAGCAAAGGAAATGCATAGAAAGACTTGGCTTACTCATCTCCTTGTGATCATGCAAGCCATCCCTCACACTGTTGCCTGAGGCTGCCATGTTGTATCTGGTTAATCCATGATGGCAAGTCTGCCATTAAGTCTCCATAATGGGATACAAGTTGCCGATGGCTGCCTGACTCTTCAAAGTTGGTGACTAACCTGAGTTCATTTGGTATGACAGTTGTGTGGTCATTCCAAACTAAAATGCCATATACATTACTGGCAAGTGGAAAGAATGTTGATCGGCATATTTCAGATGTTTGACAAATCTGAGACCATGGGGAATTCAGAAGCTACTAGATTTGTTTCTACATTTTTTTTGTTTATAATTTTGTTTCAGTGGTTAAACTTCTCTCTCTCTCTCTCTCTCTCTCTCTCTCTCTCTCTCTCTCTCTCTCTGTATATCTTTAAAAAAACACACACACAATATAGCACTTAGAAATCATTTGGGCCGGACTGACCAACCTATTAGATGCTCCAGGCATTAGGTAAGTGTTAATTTAAGTGTTAACTTTTTGAAACACGCCTTCCTTTTTTCTTCCATTAATCACAAAAACAAGTGATTAATATCCTAGAGGGGATCACACCCATTATCTGGAGTTTTCTCTGTGTTCTTAGCAGCTTGTGGTGATGTGAAAACTCTCCCCAAAATGTGCATGGATAGGGTGAAGTGTGACTCATCATGTCCAGGCCATAATTACTAGTGTCACAATTGTGACAATTCATTAGTTTATTCTCTAATTGTGGCTTGACTTCATCCTGTGGTCATCCAACTGCTTGACTTGGTAAGAAAGGTTTTACTTGCTGTTACCATTGCAGCTGAGTGTCCTCGGGTTGAGCCAAAGTAATGTCACATTAAGCACAGGAAAATCTAAATTGCATGGGAAATGTAATCTATTAAACCTCCCTTAGGAGAATGTTTTTGTTTGGTCCTGTGGCTTTATACAATTGTTTTGGCTTTTATTTTAACCATTTATTTTGGCTAGCTGTAAATGATACCTTTGGGCATTTGGTGTGTTCTCCTCTGTTGTAAAATAAATATATATATTTAATATTTCTGGTGATCTGACCATGAAAATCTTACACAGTAATTTTCAAAGTATGAAAGGAACTAAAAAACTGAACTAAAATTACAGACAGTCCCTGATATCTGTGGTCCACTTATCTGTGGTTCCCTGCCCCCACATGCTCGTTACCTTTGTTTAGGTTAGTAATAGTTGTGTGAAACAGCTCTTGCTTTAACCAAGCGAACAGGCACACAACCTCTTGCAATTACTAAATGCCTCTTGCTTTATTAGACAAGCAAGTTGGCAGCCTAGAAGGGACAGGGAACATTAACAGGAAGCAGGAAGTTAACATTCACTGTCCTTTCTAGCCTGTCTGCTTGCTTGTCTGTTAAAGCAAGAAGCATACAGTAATTGCAAGAGGCTATATGTCTGCTTGCCTGCTTGATTAATGCAAGAGCCATTTCACGCAACTGTTACAAACATAAACAAAGGTTATTGGCCATGGGGGTTCCCCCCTACCCACAGTTTTCAATATGCTCCTCACCGCAGGCCCCAGTATTTGCGAGGGGTGCACAAGAAAGAGCGAGTTCACAAAAGCAGCTTAATCTGGAAGCGTTGTGAAACAAGGAAATTTGGGGGCAGAAATGTACATTCTGAAGACACCCAGCATGTGAAAGATGATGGTCTTGGTAACTGCAATTGACATCATGAAATGCAAGGTGAAGCACATCCCCTTACCTTGAACGAACACTCTCGCTTTTGTCTGTCACTTGTAATCGATAAGCAAAATTAGCTTAGGAATATCTATGCATCAGTAAGTACTTCAAGCTGAAGTACCTGCTGAGTTATTCTTTTGCCACAGAGATGCCCCAGCATCCGTCTGTGTGATCTCTCCCACTGAACTGAAAGCTCCCAAACCTGTTGGATTTGATCAGTATACACATATATCTATATGCACTTTTTCTTCTCTCCTAAGGTGTTTGTAGCAGCAACCCTACCTGGTGCTTGACTTTAAAACTTTTGTTCCTCGTCATGTCCTGGGCTTCATGGGCTGCTGTATGTGAGGAGTGTGCCACAAATAATCCCAGCAATGCAAACGTAATGAATTGACCTTAAATGCATCCACAGTGTGATGTATTTTTAAATTATGAAATGTGTGTGTTCCTCCTTCCAGTTCTTTGTCAGAGTCATTACTGCAGGACCTCATAGCTTCCCGCTTGGTGTTGCCAAACAGAATCACTATCCCCCTGAAAAAGAACATTGACATTTCTCGCTTGCGTTTTCCTATTCCATACGTGAGTATTGTTCTGCAGTATTCCCAGATTTACCAGGCTGAAAGTATGCAATGGTACAGCCAGGAGCTGAGAGAACCAGCTTGCAATGTGCTCTGAACTGAAACAGTGCAGTGGAGAATGATAATATTCACTCAGTTGTATTGGCTAATAGTGGGAGTTTGTTTCTCTCTACCAAATAGCCAAGATTTTATACTAATCAAGCCCTTAGTAATAACCTATTTATTGTACCAATTCTCAGTTTGAGTGGCCAGTACTTTTGTTTTCTTTTACTTGGTTTCATTTTAAATATCCCTAGTTTTGAGTAGCAGATTAATCTGCTGAAGATGAACTTGTGTTTGGGCTGAGCAGAGTATGTAAAAGCAATGGCATAACACACTGATGCGACCTTGAGTTTGCTGCCTCTGCGCAACTACAAAAAACAAAACAAAAACCTGCTGACCCCTCTTCTTGTGCAGTTTCTTCATTTGCAGAAGAAAAGGACTTCTGGTTTAATGTTACCACACAAATGAAGGAGCTCCTTCCTCATGCACTCCCTGTAGATCAAACCAGAAGTCCTGCTCTTCCGTTTGACTGAAGGAACTGTGCCTGGAGCAAGGTAAGGAAGCAGATGATCCACTCCCTACTTGCTCTTGGCTGGCACAAAGTTGATACTGCAGGCTGCATCTGTGGAAGGCTGGAGGGATGTGGCAGTGGCAGCAGATTCAGGGCAAATGGCACCCCCAATCTACTGTCCCCCACAGTCTGCCACTGATGCAGTGTGCATCACCTCGCCTAATTGCTGGCTGCCCCAAGTATGTAAAAGTCTTAATCTAGACTGTGGTTCACCTAGGTTTTAGTTTCCTAGGATTGCAACAGCACACTTGTAAGCATGAGCATCCTGTTGCCTCCCCAACTATGCACTAGTAAGTGTTATTCATGGCATAAGACATCTCCCTGTAACACTTTCTTCTCCAACAATATAGTAGTTTGCTTTTACCCCCCCCCCCCACTAGGTTCTGTCCAGTTGGGTGTTTGAGATACAAAGAAGACAGTGCCAGTTTGTGAATGAATCCACAATAAATGCCTTTGATAGTTGATCTTAGTGTACCATGGTCAAATATTATAAAGCTGCTCCTGTATATGTACTTAGTGGAAATACATATTTTTGTATTTGCTTTTGTATTTATAATGCTTTCCAGAGAGAATAGATGCTTTCTAAAGATTACTAGAAAGGTTTTTGATATTTGTGTGTTGTTTTTTTTAAGGGAGTAGTAAGAGTTTACCTACTAGAAGCAGAAAATCTTGTCCAAAAAGACAACTTTCTTGGGGCAATCAGGGGGAAGTCGGACCCATACGCTGTTCTTCGGGTTGGCCTGACACAGTTTCGAAGCAAGACAATTCAAAGAGATCTGAATCCCATCTGGAATGAAATGTTTGAGGTAGTACTAATTGCTTTGCATTCGTTTTAGCAAAAACAAGGTGCTGATAGAGGAGGTAGTCTCTCTTTTTGGTCTTGGAATCTTACTTTGTTAAGTTTATTTTTTTAATGCCTTAAAAAATGTCTTATCACTTCTTATAACTGAAGTGCAGTGAACTGAAGATGATAACAGTTTAGTGTCGTAGAGAGAATTTTTAGTCCCTTGTTAAACTATGTGATGGAACTCAGCAGCTGTCTTGCACCTTCATGTTAAGCTGATCATTACAAGTGGAGAAAGTGCATGAAAGGCATTATTACTTTGTACACTTCTGTAGGGTTATATATAGCAGATGGGAAAGAGTTATTTCTGCTGAGCTGGTAGCTTCAGAAGGGTTGCCATCACACAAAGTTCTGTATTTTTAACGTATATGTTACAATTTAACGTATGCAGTTGGCAGTTTAAGAAGTGTAGGTTTGGAGTTTTATTTATTTAAATTCTTCTTTCTCTCCCTGAAGTTTGTTGTTTATGAAATACCTGGTCAAGATCTAGAGGTGGACCTGTATGATGAAGACCCAGATAAAGATGACTTTTTGGGCAGGTGATGGATGCAGATTTCCTCATTTTCTGTGCTTTTCTCTCTGTACTGTACCCTTTTCTGTTCTTGCTGCAGTGTGCAGGCAGTGCAATTACTAGGCATCACCCTGTGAATTCAGAAGAAGCAGAAGGTGAGGTCCTACTGGGACTGTATCAGCGCAGAGCACAGGTAGTGATATGCATGTGTGGATACTTTCCTGCATCAATTCCCTGTCTAACAAAAGCCAGCACATGAAGTGGCGGGGGGGGGGAGGGGAGTTATAGCTGGTGTGCTAGTTTATGTGCAAGGAACTTTTGACATGGGAGAGCATTCAAACATGCAGTTTTCTCAGCTGTATTCTGCATGATGTAGTCCCATGGGGCCATGTATCATGTTTAAAAATTTAAATCCGTTAAATTAACAGATTAAATATTAGACTCAAGAGTCCAGTGGTGAATGTATATGTGGACTAGTACAGTGCAGAAATGTGCCATTTGAAATCCAGTGGCTGAACTGGTTCCAGAATTCTGTGGTGCAAGCACAACCAATGTCTATTGCTTACCACCCCCACCCCCATCTTGCCTAATATTTACAAATGTGGAGCATGTTGGTCTGTTGCAGTGACGTATCCCAACAGCCTCCACAGATTGGCTCATTCTGTGACTGAGCTTCATGTTTTGTAACCCTATGACCGTCCCAGTATAAAGCAGAACTCTCTGAAAACAGCCAGTCAGTGCTTTGCAGTTCACACATTTACAATGAAAGTGAAAGGACTTTTCCCCAGTTCTTGTCCCTCCAGTTCCTAAATTTAATAATAATAATAATAATAAAACTTTATTTTTATCCCGCCCTTCTCCCTAACGGGACCCAGGGTGGCTAACAACATATTAAAAAAACAATAGATTTTAAAAACATTAATACAAGCAGATAAAAACATTTAAAAACACACTACAGGGCCATAAAAACAGTAGTCAGATTAAAAGAGTAAAAGAGCAGATCACCGAGGAATCAAGCCTGTAAAACTAAAAGATGTATAAAAAAGTTAAGAAGGCCAGAAATCAGAAGGCTTGTTTAAACAACAGTGTTTTCAGGCCTCGCCGAAAGCTCTCAAGAGAGGGAGCCATTCTCAAGTCAAGGGGAAGGGAGTTCCATAATGTTGGTGCCACTACTGAGAAGGCCCTATTTCTTGCAGCCGCCCCCCGGACCTCCTTGGGTGGCGGCACTTGCAAAAAGGCCTTCTCTGATGACCTGAGATGGCGAGCCAGATTGTACGGGAGTAGGCGGTCTCTAAGATATCCTGGCCCAGAGCATTATAGGGCTTTAAAGGTCAAAACCAGCACCTTGAATTCGGCCCGGAAACAAATGGGCAGCCAATGTAGCCCCCGGAGAAGCGGGCTGACAGAGTCAAACCGCCTGGCTCCGGTGACCACATGGGCCGCCGCATTCTGTACTAATTGTAGTTTCCGAACCGTCTTCAGGGGCAGCCCCACAGAGAGCGCGTTACAGTAATCTAACATCGATGTCACCGTGGCATGGATCACCGTGGCCAGGTCTGCACAATCCATTTAACCTCAAATTAATTTAAATTTAACCTCAAAAAGGAAAGCTCTGTCTTCTATGTAAAGCATCATGTTAAAAAAAAAAAAAAAACTAGACCCAAGGACAACAAATTACATTTTCTGAGCCAGTCTAAAAGTTGCTTGGTCTGGGGAATATGGCAGAGGGCTCAGCATTATATGCAGTGGGTAGCTATCTCAGTTTGCTCTTCATTGATTAGTGGGTTTCTTCAATCTTTGCCATTGAGTTAGGCTTAGAGACTGCAAAGCTTCCACATGGACAATAGAGTCTTGGAATCTGAAAGCAAGACCCCTAAGATTTTCTAAAGAAATTTGCCACAGAGTTGCAGGGGAGGGGGAATGGCAGAACATTCCATAGAACTACAGGGATAAGTTTCAGACATGTTTTTCTGCATGCCACTGTATTTTATTAAACTGGGGTAGGGGTGGGGGTTTCTTTTGTTGATCCTTCCAAGCAACCAGAAAGCCCATTTAATTCAACATCGTTCCTTTTTTTTCAGCTTGCTTATAAACCTTGCCGATGTGATGAAAGACAGAATTGTTGATGAGGTAAAACCTGTTTCTAGCTTGTTACAGACCAACCCTGTCTTGCGCTGGAGTAGGCAGGCCAGCGTGCCTGCACTGTATCCTGCGCAAGTATCGGCATCCAGAGACCCAGCCCAGGGCAAGGGGAAACATTTCCCCTGACCCAGGGGAGAGCTACTGCAGTCCCAATGGGGCTACTTGGATCTGCGCCACCTCCAGAGGTCGTGCAAATCCGAGCAGCCTGGGACTGCCCTGGGCCACCCAGGAATGGGATCAGGATCCGGCATAACTGCTCCCTGTCCCTGCCCTCCCTGTCCCTGCCCTGAAACACCTCCATCCCGCCTCCTCTGCCCTTCCCATGTCCCTCCCAGACTTCTGCATAGGCCAAGCTTGGCTGACACAAACCAACCGTCCCCCGAGGCTCGCATTGGCGGGGGAGGCCAGTGTGCATCCTTGCACCAGCCTGTCCCGGTGGTGCAAAAGTGCTTTGCAGTGTTTTTGCAACACTGGTGGGCCAGCACAAGGGACTTGCTTCAGTCCATCTCCTTTTTAGGATTGCCTCCTTAGTGGCTTTTCCTGCATGTTTTATAGCAATACTTAAAAACATCTGGATTTGTGAGTGGTTTTAAGGATGTTCTAAAACTTTAATTGTCACTTTGAGTTCTCACTACCACTGCTGAAAATTAAAGCTGTTGATTAATATTACAAGAGTTTTGTGGCACTTTGGGACCAACTGATTTATTGTAGCATAACCTTTTGTAGGCAAGACTACTTCACCAGATACATGGATGTGTATGTATGGATACACTGAAGAAGTGTGTGCCTCTGCGTCCGGTTTGGGGACAGGAAAAATTGTCCTGTAGTTAAATAAGCAAATGTATACTGAAGTATTGCAAAAGTTATCCACTAGGAGCAATACCCTATCTGGAGATGTATAATCTTGAGGGTATTTAGATTGGAAGCACTTTGTTTATGTTTAAAGGCTGTCCTGCTGCAGGAAGGAAGGCCAAAGCAAAAAAAATAAAATCCATAGGTGCTGGTAAGAATTTATTGAGAAATGAACTCCCTCTGCATTTCTACCTGGGATTTTTGTATTGGGCAGGTGCAAGCATTCCCTCTTCTAGGGAAAGAAGTGCAGTTTAAACTTGTCCTCTGAAAAGTATAATAGACTTGGCCCCAGTTATGCTGCTTAAACTGTTCCTTCAATTTCCTCTGTGTACCCAATTCACAACACCCTTGCTGCTGAATGTGCGTTTATGTCACTGATGTGCTTTTCTTTCTTGATAAAGTGGTTCCCCTTAAGCAAGATAGCAAGTGGACACCTGCATTTGAAGCTTGAGTGGTTTTCTTTGGTGACCAATCAAGAGAAATTATGTGAGGTGAGTGCTGCAGTTGCAGGCTGACACTGTACAATAAGTCTGAAATGGAGCAAAAGGCAGTCACTGTTCTGTTTACTTTGATTACAACTTTGTACTTTAACTATCGTAATTTACTATAACTATGTAATAGCACTGTTTATCACAGTGGCTGTATTTAAAGTGTTTCCATAGCTTAATGGTGTGCATACACAGATTGTGCCAGTTGTTCAAGAGTCCTCTTTCCTTGGGATTTGGAAGGGACTCAGGCATTCATATATTGCAGTGCAGGGCTGTCACCTGCAGTCAATTTCTGTTGGGCTATGTTCAGATTGCATACCCTACCCAGACTCATGGTAGACATGCAAAAAATGCGTCTAGCATGTGGGTACAGTCTGCAAAATCAACTTTGGGGAATGGATGTGAGGATGATAGAATGATTCGCATTAACCGTTTTAATTTTCGTTTAACATTTTTCAGGACAAGAATGGCCTTGCCACAGCTATTGTCATAGTGTATTTGGACAGTGCTTTCAATCTTCCTGTGAGTAAACTGAAGGAGCAACATTGTCATGTGCTCTAGTTGCATCTGGCTGACGTTTCACAGTGTCTGTATGCTCATTAATATGAACAGGTTCAGGAATGCTTTCCTGACAAACATTCTTGTTTGGCTGGTACAAGACAATTGTATCTGGAGACAAGATCCTGCAACCTTGCTAGTGCCTGCCACATTCTGAAGACCGAGTGTTTGGGGAATGAGCTGTATAACAGATTAAGAACATCTAAAATGGAAAGCATGCTTATAAAAAAAATGAATTTATAGTTCAAATACTTTGGAATAATTTTGAGGAGGGCATGCCATGCAAATCCACACAAAAGGATTTTACTCCTCTGGGAAAAGAGAAGCAGCAAGGGAATCTAGAAACACTAATAAACTGCTGCCACATTTCCTCTCCTTGATGTTCATTAATTTGTTCAAAAGATTTGTAGACAGCTTTTCCAGAAGCTCACATGGAACTGTAGTACAAGATTTTAAACTAGGAAATCTATACTGAAGCATTACAGAAATTATGTTTTACCATCTGTGAGTTAATCTCATGAACAATGTTGCAACTCTTGCTGCTGTCCCCTCCTGCTACTTTCAAGAAAATTGGTTTCTGCTACTTGTTAGTCCTCAAATTCCAGAAGAGCTTGCTTGTTGAGTCGAAAGATATGAGAATATTCTTTCTTGCAAGGTGTTTGTCAGTTTATCCCTTTGTTGGCAGCTAGTCGCTCCTGTGTGGCCTGTCCCTTTTTCCTGCAGACTGTAGGCTTGGTCTCTCAGTGTAATGACGTTTTATACCTGGATCACTCTTTGATTTTAAATATCATTTTCTCTAATGCAGAAAAATCAGTATGAATATTCTAATGGGGAATATGATGCAAGGAAGTATAGAAAAGACAGATACCTCAAGGTAAATATATCTTATTTTTCCAGAGTGTCAAAAGGATCACACGTACTAAACAAAATACCAGGTGGACATTGTGATGGATAAAGATTGAGAAAATATTTTGAATCAGTGGGGTTGATCAGTTTCTCTGCTATATCTCTAATAGAAGGGAGGAACAGAAGGATTCATTGGTAGAAATAATAATATAGGTGAAGGAAGTGGTAAGCAGCACATGGGGACAATGCATAAACTGTATGCTTCCCAGTCATGAGTTATTTCATGCTTCTACGATCCGTGGTTTTTAGTGAAAATGTTTACAATTTCTGCTTTATTTTCAAATTCATGTGTGCGGCTCTCATCATGGTAGAACCAAGCATGAATAAGTTTGGTTCAAATAATTATTTTCATAGCTCATGAGTTCTGTGCCAGCTGCTGATCTTTGAATGTTTTGAAGAAATAGCAGTTCTAGATTGCCACGATTTTAAAATACATAAAATTAAGTTTGCTTTTTTTGACCAAAAAAGACCCCAAAATGACATACAAATGTTAAAAAAAAAATAGCAGCAACAAAAACACACTACAGAGCCAGAAGGAATATAAATCAGGAAACAAAGGAGCTAAGAGTGAAGGTCTATCATTACAAGAAGGTCTTCACTAACATTCTACAAGCTAACAGGATAGAGGACCAGATGGACCTTCCAAGGGAGGGAGTTGTGGAGGGTCTGTGCACTGCAGCCAAAAAAGTCTGTTAGTCATGGTGGTGCAGTGCAGAACAGAACCTCACCTAAAGATTTTAAGTTAAGTCAGTGTGACTTTTTGGGATGTCTTTTGACTTAAACCACATAACCGGTGTAACTCCAAAGATTGTGTGCTTGAAGAATAGCAGTATTAGCTACTGTACTGACTTTTTCAGTGTAGGTTACCTAGCTAAACATTTACTATACGCTAGCTCAAAACTTTATGTACACCACTCCTTGACACAAAAAAAGTTATCAAACTAGTTTACATAGCAAAATAAATGAAAACAGTTTTTCATTTTCCTTACCTGTCCCAGAAGGACTCATGGTCTAAAAACAGACACAAAAAAGATACCAGCAAAGTAGCACTGAAAAAAAGATATCATGCTCAGATAAATAGCAGCTACTTTTCTCCTTTATATATAAGAGAACCACTTAAAAGGTGCTTCTTTGCTGTCAGCAGGAGGTCTTGAATGATGCAGTGGTGTAGCTAACGATTGTGTAGCCTGGTGCCAGGCTCAAAATGATGACCCGGAAGTGAAGTCATGCCTGGGCTTTTAAAAAAAAATGTGAAAATGGGGGAAAATCCATCCCCTTCCCCAGCAGGTCACCACCCATTTGCTCTGCCACCTCCCCCCCGGCCCCTCCCCATAGTAACACATTATTGGTTCCCTGCTGTATCATCATAACAACACGTAATTGGCTCTTAGAGCAATCAGTCTCATTAGTCAGTTTTGCATTAAGAAAATCCAGTTTTTGTTACATAACGTAGTTGTGTTTCTATTTTCTGGTTATTTGGCTATAACATTTGATAGAATACAAATATTTCAATGTGGTTTGTTTCATTGCATTCAGCATTAAATTCTGCATCAAATAGTATAGAACATGATGACATTATTAAAAAATACCAAGGTTTTCACAGTTTTGGCCACGAGTGTCAAGCTCAAGTTGTTGCCCCTCTAAGCTTGTTGCCCAGTGCAGTTGCTGCCCCCTGCACCCCCTTAGCTACACCACTGGAATGATGTAAATTAATAACAGTAATTGTAACTTACGTAACAACTCCACTAGATCTAAGAATTAATAGTGCATGTAGTCGTTTGTTTAATTATATACAAATATGCTCTGTAGTGCATTAAGTGGTCAAAGTGCAGTATTAAAAATGCCAAACCTTAGAGTTCCCCTTCCCAAATCCTACAGGGGCCTAATTTCCCTGTTGCGTATTGGCAGCGTTGGGCAGAAATGGCTTGAGTCATTATCTTCCCTGTGGAATTTCTTGTTACTAACACTGTCATTTATTCCAAACTGCGAAAAATGAAGAAGGCAGAACGAGAACCTTGTTCCTTTGTCCTGCTCACGGTTGGCAGCAAAACTCAGAAAAGCAAGGTAAGAGGGATGCTGCCTTTTATTTTTTCTTAAGCATTAACAACCCAATCCTATCTAATGTTGGTGCAGTGGGGTTGCTGGGCCCATGCTGTATCCAGTGCCGGAATCGAGCAGGTGGGAAGTCTCCTCAGAGTAACGGAACATTTGTTTCCTGTGCTGAGCCCCAGGTTGCTCATTAGGGCTACTCGGGTCAGGGCCAGCTAAATTGCTGGTGCACAACTGAGTAGCCCCACTAGGTCTGACAGGCCGAGAATGGGGGTAGGATACGGTGGAGGCCTCCTCTGACACCCGCACCCCTTCTCAGGCCGAAACTACTCCTTTGCTGCCCTCCCCCCACCCTGAAAAACCCTTCCCTACCTCCATTCCACCCTTTTCCATTTGCCCAGTGCAGCATTTATCTGCCCCAGTGACCATTGGGCAGGATGCAGGCCTTCCTGTTGGCGCTGCATACAGTGCTTTTACGACACTCAGCGCTGGCACTGTGTCCACAGCGCCCATGGTGCTTACTTAACATTGGATTGGGCTGTCAGCTGACATTCACGTGTCTTTTGTTTGTGAGTATGCTTCCAGTAGCAAAGGGACAATAAATGACTTGTCCAGACCATCTCAGGACTGACAATGATAAAACCAGAATCGGTCTTTGATACTATATGGATGCTGGTTTCAATCCAGTATTGATGAGGTAATGCCTTGTCATGGATGGAGTTAACGGAACTGTTGCCAAGAGAATAGTCATACTGTTGATTTGTAACTATTTTTTTTGTTATATGAAGTGGGATGAGCGCTCCAGTATAGGTTTTGTACAGCAGAAGAACATACAGCCAGAAGGGAAATGTTAAGTGAAGTACACACATTCACTAAAAAATGGTGGACACTTCTGAAATGGTAGAGCAGCGTGTAGGGGTTCCTGCACTTGAACTAAAACTCATATTCTAATCTGCTCAGTGCTGTGCTGACGCACTAGGGAATCTGCATCCTTGGAGAACATTTTAATAAACAGGGTATGAAAATGAGGGTTACTAATAGCATTGGTTCACAGTAGCCAGTAGATACCTGTGGCATTTGTGCAATCGTATTCTGCATAGCATTTGCAACCGAGATGCCAGTTGTGGGAAGAATTGGTGTTTTCCCAGGCATATTCAGCACTAGGAAGATTGGTGATGGCTGGAACTGAAAGGTGAAATTCCCCATTTGTTAAATAGGGAAGAACTATATGTATATTTGCGTCAAAAACTCTCTGGAAATGCCTTGAATACAGTGCTACTGTAGGGAATTCATATAGCTGTGCACTGTGTTTGGTTACACAGTGATACTCTTGGAAACAAACAAAGCAAGCACTATGGCAGTCATGTCTAAATGTGTCTGTGCCCCAGCTGTTTTTCTTGGGAACAGGTTGTGCAATCAAGTTCTAATGAATATCTCATTAAAGAGCAGCTTGCTTTTCCCACAGTGTTCTTGTTGTGTGTAAATGTGCACTGCACTAGAAAGCTTGCCCTGCACAGGGTTGATGCCTAAAATGTTATTTATTTTTTGTGGTGTTTAGTCAGCCCCAAAGTGGCTTACAATACATAGTATACAAAAACAACAATATAATTCATTAAAGAGTATAAATAGATATGTCCGCCGCGCCCCCCCCCCCATATCTGCAGGAGGTAGGTTCCCGCTGCTACCATGGATACTGGAAACCACAGAATAGCAATGAACTCTACAAGAAGCTGTTTCACAAATTCCCCCATCACACAAATGACTCACTGTCTCCTCTGTCTCTGTGCTGCCTGGAAACACTAACAGGAAGCGGGTTGGAGGGCTGAAAACATTGTTGCATTGCATGTATTGCATTGTTTTCAGTCCTCCAACCTGCTTCCTGTCTGGTGTACCCATTTTTTTTAATGGAGTAGGAACTACTGTTGTACTTCTGATGGAGTAGGACTGTGAAACAGAGTCTCTCCAGCAGACCTCAAAGCCTGGGTAAGATAATTGAAGAACAGATTATCTTTCAGGTATTTGGATCCCTGTGTATTCTGGGCTTTAAAGGCTGGACATCATGGGTAGACCTGCTCAAGGATAACCTGAGCCCTGCTGCCGAGAGCGCCAGTCAGCCTGGAGTGCCAACCAGTGGATCTGCTTCAGGGAGAATCTCAACTTGTCTTTTCAAGTTCCTTCATAAACACCTTAGGACAGAGTTCATGATTATTACTTTCAATAGGTGGGAGAAACGTGCCATTGCTCCAAATTGAATTTGGTACTAATCACTCCAGACTGACTAGATCAGCTGCTACCCTGTTGTGGTGTTTTAAAATCTACCGCAACAAGTGGGAAATAACTCCCTTTTCCCACAGGTGCAAACTGTAGCAGCTTGTTTGAAAATGGTAGTTAACAACCAATTATACCTCAGTAGGCACATTTCAGTATATTAGTACCTAGCAGATTTTCTTCAGTGTTTTGAAGGAACAGAGCAACTGTTCAATGTAAATATCTGAGAATGGCATTGAACTGGTGTTTTGTTAAGGCTAGGGTCTTTTGCTATTTACACAAGACATGATACATGAGAGCCAAGATAGTGTAGTGCTTCTGGTGTTGGACTGAAACTTGTAGGATCCAGTTCAATTCCCCAGATCTGCTGGGGCTTCCCTAGGCCTCCCTATGCTTTATAAGGCATTTAAAACATCATTTCCAGTTTTGATGAAAAACCGGAAGTCACTTTTTTGTTTTAAACAATAATTCTGAGACCCGCAGAGTCCATGGGCAGACATGCTTGCCTCTGTGGGGCTCAGGATACCATCCAGAGACAAGGGAGCACAGCTGCCCTCACCCTCAGAGGGTGGGGGGAGGTGTCCCCCATACCTGCAGATTCACATATGCACAGGGAGTTCTGGAATGGAACCCCCATGGATACGGGGGCACGCCTGTAATGTGTTGAATTGCATGTTGCATGGGAATGGATGAGATACACAGATACCAAAAAAAAAATCCAGGAGAAGGGAGAAGGCTAAATATAAGTTCAGCCATTTCCAAGAAAAGATTAAATAATAGAGTTTGCATTATTTTTGTTTTATTTTATTTTTGCCAACAACACAAACTTGCTAGTACAAGCTACCAGGGAAGAATCCTGTTTAAATCCCACTGAAATGAACTGGAGCAGTGCAAAAACGCAGTCATAATTCTTCTGCAGTACAACCTCCTAGTTGCCAATGCAAACCTCCATAGCTGCTGTTTTTCTAGAATTCTAGAAAACATGTATACTTAGAAAACAGAGAATGATCTGAAAGGTGATGGGTATTTGGAGAATGTTGCTTAGTTTGCAAACCATCTGGAAACTTTTCATTGCTTTGTATGTTCGAAAAAGATCATGCAAATCTATTTGGGTCTGAATGCTACTTGTGACTTTTTTCTAGCTTGTATACTTAAATACAATACCATCTTATTTACAATTGCTCTTTATACTAGCTATAAAAGGACCAGGGTAATTACTTGAAGCAAATATTATTGAATTGATGAGTACCGGGGGGGGCCCATATCTGCAGATTCAGTTATCTGCGGTTTGAGTCCAGGCCCCCCCCCACGCCCTCTCTGGAGACGAGGGGAGCTCCGCTTATAAGGCATTATTAAAAACATCATTTCCAGTTTCTCCATGAAACCAGAAGTCACATGATTTGAGCTCTAAAGAACAGACTGAGCTTGGCAGAGGCTGGAGACGGACATCCTCATCCTCTGCTGAACTCAAACTCTCTTCAGGAGGCAAGGGCAGCCCCCCTGGACAACAGAGATGGGCATTTGCACATCTCTGCGGTTTCAGCTCTCCGCAGGGGGTTCCAGAACTGCTGCTGTCAGACACAATTATTGAGGGAAGCCAAGGAAAACTCCACCCACCAGCAGAGAGGAGAGAGTGGTACGAGTCTCATGACAAAGGCAGGCAGTAAAAACAGTACACTCCTGTCTTGGTAGCAGGTAGAGTGCCCCCCTCCCTGTGCTTCCACCCAGCTGCACAGATATACATGTGCACATTCTACACCTAGCAACATGTGTATGGGCAGGGCAGGTAGCTCTCTCCAGCAAGAGTATGGTCCATCTGAGAGGCAGGTGGGTGTTTCTTCATTATGCTGTGAAGTACTGCATGTAATTATATTAACCACTGTACCCAGTTTTCTGGGTAACCCACTGTTTCTGAATGTTCAGTGAATAATGTATGTATCTTTTTGTTTCCCTTTTCTCATAAACAGACCTGCAAGTTCACCAAGGATCCTGTCTGGGGTCAAGCATTCACATTCTTTGTCCACAGTGCTCCATCACAGTCTCTACATCTGGAGGTAAGTTAATTTCATCTCACTTCCCAGGAGCGTAACACAGCTTTTGTTTTTGTCTTTGTATAGTCATGTTCTGTGCATAAGCTGTGGCTGCTGCAGAAAGTAATTGCAAAGTTGGATCACTTTTTTCATGAGTTGGGTGCTACTGGATAACAAATTACTGTAGTATGTTTGGTTTGGAGATAAAGGAAGTTGAGATTCGCTTGTCATGCCGCTCTTAACTTATCTTTATTTTCTCGTTCTCTCTAGGTCAAAGACAAAGAGCGAGAGAATGCCCTAGGGACCTTGGTGATTTCTTTTGCCCACTTGCTAAAAAATCCTGAGATGGCAGTTGAGCAGAACTTTCAACTGGATCATTCTGGCTCAGACAGCTATATTAAGATGAAAGTTGTGTTGAGAGTAAGTGTGGAGATAGTGTGCATCCTTTATTCCACCTTTTCTAGATTTGTGGTTGAAATTTATTGTGCATCTTGAAACTAGTTTTCTTTTGAGACTTGTTTCTTTATATCCCAAGACAAATGGCACTGTAATGGTTGAGCATTAATGATGCTTTGTGAGAATTTCTTCAAGGCATGATGATCCTGAGGTTTAGTGCTTCTTCTGTTGGGTGTCATTCCCTTCTGTCACTGATAATTTAATATTTGCTGTCCAACAGGGTGTGTGCTTGTGTGGCCTGGATTACCAGACTTGAGGAAAGTATAACAAGCACAGTGATAGGAAAGGTGATGGAAATAGTATCTTATTCAGTTGTCCTTAGCACAGGAAATATTTCCTAAGGCTAAATTACCAAAGTTCTAAACTCCCACCAACAGAAAAATACAGCCCAAATCTATATTTCCAAAAACCAAGTTACTTGCTCTTTGCAAAGAGACTGTTGGGGAGCATGCAGCATAACTGTCTGAACGACTTCTATGACTGCTGGGTGGGTTTCAGACCAGGCAAGCCGTTATCGAAAAGCTTGAGATCTTCCTGTCCTGAACAGACAAGTCTATGCTTATCAACAACTGATTTAAAATTTCCATGAGCACAAAGATACAGACTCCAGTTGCTTAGACTTTCAAAAGAAAGCTCCCAAGTTAGTGCCAAAGATGCGGAAGTGTAGCCATCATGATTTGCATGGGGCCTCGGTGTCTGCAAGGGATTTGTTCTCGGACCCCTTGCTGATACAGAAAATCATGGATAATCAAATCCACGATTTTCCGCCCCCTTCTCCCTCTGAAGGGGACCAGAGCTGTGCTCCAATCACCTCCGGAGGGCTTTCTCAAGTGCGGTCTGCGGACTTCAGAATGGCTCAGAGCAGTGAAAACTTCCAGTTTCTGTCAGGGTTTCCCCCCAGGGGCTTCCCTGGGCCTCAGAATGCCTTATATGGCTAAAGATAAGTTTCCTGAGGAAAACCAGAAGTGGCGTCTTTTCACCTCTCCAGGTGATTCTGAAGCCTGCAGGAGCAGTGGGTGGGCATGCGCTGCCTCTGCGGGCTTCAGAAAGGGCTCAGGTGGAGCTAAGTCTGGTTTAATGTGGGTCCAGGGGACCCTAGTTGAGCCAGATCCGTGGATGAAAAATCCACGGATGAACAGGCTGCACCTGTGTTTTTCAAGAGAAAAGTAATTGGAGAATCAACTTGAGGGCACATAGCCCTTCATTCATCTGGGTTCACTTTCTTCATCGAGCCACTGTCAGGGGCCTCATGCAGTCTTTTAAAAAGCTCAGTTTTGCCTTAATATGAAGACCAATTTTTGTGTTGGGATGAATGAAAAGGATTGTTAAAATTAGGGTGCTTAAGGTCATAACCCTACTTTTCTTGACTCTCAATCAGCTAACAGAAAGAAATGCTGCACTATAGAGAACTTTTTCTTAAACTTTCCTTTTGTGGAACTCCTCTTTGGAGCTCTTGTATTTAATATGCAGTTTTAAAAAAAATCATTTGGCAACAGAAGATGAGCTATATAGTATCGCCTTGAACTGTTCAGTGCTTCTTAATGATAGATCTGGTCATGTTACTGGTTATGGTTATTGAATCTCTAATTTTTTTGTCTTTTTGTGTTTAGGCTTTGGGCATAGAAGAACCTGATCCAGATACCAGCCATAAGGGGATTAAGACCTTAAAGCAAGTTCCTATTCCTGCCACAGAGGAAGATGGAAATCAAGGCAAGACGCACCTGCCACCACCTCCACCTCCACCACTTCCATCAAAAATTGAAGTATCCAAAGCACCACAAGTGCCCCAAGACTCTAGTGTACCTGAATCCCAAGGCAACAGACAGGAGAGCCATGCTAACCTTAATGTAAATGAGAACTGGACAGGACCTGTTGTGAAGGAGGCAGCTGCTAGAATAAACGAACAAACAGGCCCAGGCTATGTGGATCCCAAATTCTTGGCACCTCATCAGGCTGTTCCATCACCCCGTACATCACCAGCCCTGCGGAGAGCCCAGCTTGCCCCCAGCATTGCATCTCTGGCCTCTTCACACTTTGATATAACTTGCAGCAATCTGGACCTCATCAAGTAAGTCTCTTTGTCTGAAACTTATCTAGTCTGAGCATTAGCTATGTCTTTCTGTGGCGCAGAGGAGCAGCACAAGGGTGAATTGACTTCAGGCTTCAGTCACAGTTACTATCCTTTCAAACAAGCACCACATGATGCTGTATTGAGTCAACTGCCTCTGCCCAATAACATTTTTTAAAAGGCAGCCACTGCAGCACTCCTTACAGTTTCTTCACTCACAGGTTTCCAATTTGATTTACAGGGACTGCGCAAATGAAGGAGCTCCTTCATTTGTGAGCTCCCTGTAAATCAAACTTGAAGTCCTGAACTTCTGTGTTTGCAGAAACTGCACCTGGGGCAAGGTATGGAGGCAGGTGATTCACTTTCTGTGAGATTTTAGCAGGCAGAGATAAGTGCCTTGCATTTATGGCAGGCTGGAGGGAGGTGGCAGCAGCAGACTTGAGGTGAGGAGCACCCCGAATCTACCACCCTCTTGTCCCACCCTGCAACCTGCATCAGCTTGCCTAATGGGTGGGCTGAGCATTACTGATACTGTTTGTTTTGGATTGTTAGTCGTATTTGAAAATGGGGAAGATTAACTCTGTAAGCCAGGACAGAACATGTGTGTTTGAAATATCTGTGCAGGTTTGAGAACTGAATCAATTACTTAATCTAGGCAGGGTTCCTATCTATGCTTGCGACATCAAAGTCTGTAGGAGTGAGGATTACGTATCTCAAGGTCTGCATTTAGAACTGAGCAATACTATACTGCACTGTAAAACACTGCTTTCGGTTTTATATTTCAGAAATAGCAGAAGAGGACAAAATTAGAAAAGCCATTGAGCCAGTGCAGATTTCTGTTGCAATACAACCATAGATAATGCCACTGTGACCCACTGTCTGCTAGGATGGTAGGCCTTTCAGAGAGTGCTCTTTGAAATTCTTGATAAGCACTTATACCTGATGACTCTTAAAAATGATGAAGATGATGTTCTGGTCATAAATACTGCTGTTGCAGCACGCAGCAGAGTTGAAATAGGATGCTGAGAGATGCTGCATTCCAATACATTTGCTTAGTTCTTCTTGGGAATTGCTTACCTTCAAAGCTTGTTTATCTTATGGGGGAGGAGGTACTTTTCATTCATGGAATTTTAGTTTCTGGTTATGCAGCATTTCACCCAGAAACTGGGTGACAAACTTGAACAAAACAAACATCAATTATCTTGCAGTGGGACTCTTCCTGCTGGAATGCCCATGGGAGAAATTCACCTCACTGTGCGCTATGCTTCCCTAAGGCAGTCTCTTGTTGTGCTAGTCAACGCGTGCAGGTAATGTTTTGATAGAACTATTTCTGTTCCATCTTCTGAAACACATATTTACATTGTTTTAATTCTTAAATGCAATGTTTGCTGTAGCACAACTAGAAGTGCTACATAAATATACCAACATCTTTGTATTTAAAACTTTTATCCTACCCTTCTTCCAAGGAGCCAAGGGTGATAATTTTAGAACTGATTGTTTCTCCAGCCCCCCCCCCCCAACAACCCAGTGAGCTATATTAGATAGCAAGATAATAGCTGGCCCGTGGTCATCTAGTGAACTTCATGGCTGAGAAAGCATTGGAGTCTTATCCAGTCCTAGTCACTTCAGTTTCAAGCATCTGGCTAAGTATATTTTCTTTGATCTGCATATCAGGTGCATCTATTGCCCAGATTATGTGTTCTCCCCCTCTGCCTGCAATTTAGCAGATGTCCCTAGTGGACTTTTCGTGACTGTACTACTGGCCAGATCCAGGTAATTCCCAAATGGCTGCTTGGAAGCTGCCTTGGTTTGTCACTCCAGAAGTCAAAAACACCTTTATCTCCAGATGTCAAGGTTGCACAATACTGCACGTAAATTTTGCATGATCACCTTGAGGCCTCCGCAGCAACCCTACCACCAGGATAGCCTTTGCACAATGACTCTTGCTAGTTAACCTGCTTTCCCCAGTTCTTCAGATGTAAGGAAGAACAAAAGGTATTTGTGCAGCACCTCTGTATAGAAATGTTTTGTGAGTTTTTAAAATCTCATAGGGAATTATATCCCCTTTTTCCATTCCAAAAGAAACTTAATGCCATGCTCTCTGCAAGGGGCACATCCATACGTCCGCGTCTACCTGCTCCCAGACAAAAGATGGGCAGCTCGAAGGAGGACTACTGTCAAGAAAAGAACTCTGAATCCCCACTATGATGAGAAGTAAGTAAATCCTGTAAGGATTGTTTGTAGTTTTAACCCATTTTAGTAAGGCATGCTACACCTGCTCTATGTGCATGGATACCAACCAGCAATGTGCTTACCTACGCTGATCTTAAACTGCACAGTCATGGAATCTAAGCTTAGTTGGAGGAACAGCTTTGTAGAAGAATTGTATTCATTACATACAGACTATTGTATGTCTGTGATGTGCCCCCATTCCTTCTGAGTGTTTGCTCCATCTTTTAAAGAATTAAAAATCTCTACATTTATAGGTCTTGTGGGATAGTATATATTTGCTGGCATGGAATCTGCCATTATTTTTCATAGCATATCCACCAGCTTCACCCTTTATGGGTTTTGTATGGTGAGGAACACTATGTATACAACATTTTGCAGATGATACACTCTAGGCTGTTGAGCTCATATATAAAAAAATCGGATCTACTCTCTCCCTACCTTCCAGTTGCTAATGAGAAGATATTCAAGATCACAGTCCCCCATCAGTTCTCTGACAAGCACAGAGGAATCTAGTTAACTGCCTGTCCATCCATCTTCCTGCATCAAAAATGTTGCATTAAAATATCACAATCCCCCAACATGGGGATAACATTTGAGAAGGGTCTAATGTAGTGAAAGTTCCTAACTATATTTAATTTTACCATCCAGTGGTAGAAAGGTTATATAATTTATAAAGGTTATATAATTTATACAATGAAGAATTATTCCCATGATTACAAGAACAGTATTTCTGATTAGCTTTTGTAAAGCTTTCTCTTCTGCTTTATTTAAACATATACACCTTTCCTGTATCTATTTTTAGGTTTGAATTTTTTGAAACTTTGGAAGGTGTTAAGAAACGAGCCTTGGATGTTGCTGTGAAAAACAGAAGGTCTTTTATTTCAAATGAAAGAAAAGAACTTGGAAAGGTATGGTGTTCAGATTCAGCATGTGAAAAATGAGCTAGTAAGAGTTGATTGCCTTGCAGATCAACAGTCTCCTGTTCTTGTCTTTGAAATATCATAAGTCCCTTACACAAACTGATGAGTTGTCCACAAAGTAATTTACCACTCTGTTAAACTCTGCTGCAATCACAACAGCCTGTCTGAAAGAGCTAACTGTTTAGATGAAAAAAATGGGCAGGAGGTAGGGTTATAACCTGTGTTCCAATATTGTTCATAATTCAGTATGAAAATGTTACTAGAGCTGTAGTTCTGTATCTGGTTATAGCTGTTCTATTATCTTTTTCTCAGACAGTACATCTATAAACTCTGAAAATTAAAAGTGCTGTATGTACTTGCTCTTAAACCAAAAGCCCGCTTTTGAAATGCTGCTTTTAATTCTGGCTTGCTGCTGCTTTTCTTTTTTTACTTAAAAGGTGCTGATTGACTTGTCAAAGGAAGACTTAAACAGGGGCTTCTCACAATGGTATGTTTTACTTTTCATGTGTTACAAATTTTAACAGCTACAACTGAAGTATAAAGTTATATATTAGATGATTTTGTTGACATGTTTAGACTTTAGCTAGATAAGATGGTGGAGGGCATTAACAGTGCAGTGTAGGTAGAGCCAAATCCCTTTCTGCCAATGGGAAACCTTCTCCCAGTAAGGATAACTTGCAGGCTGAATGCATGGATGGCTTAAAAAAAGAGTATGTGTCGGAAATAGTTCCCCTCACATAAATCTGGTAGCAGACTTCTATGCACACACATTTGCCTCCACCTTGTCTACTTTGGTCCTTAACATCGAGATGTTGATGAACATCTAGAATTGTAGTGACCAAGTACGAAATAGAAGTATGAACTACTCAGGTGAGAGGAATCTGTCCTGCATGTTTTCTACTATGAGTATAGCAGTAAGAAATTGAAGTACAAAAACATGGCTAGTAATTCCACCTGAATTACTAGGTAGCGTTTTCAGGACACTCTGACAAACTGTGGCCTGACTGACTAGCATTAGTGACTGTTCTTCTGACCTAGTTCTGTTACTGAAATGGTGCTACTAGCACCATCATTAGGGGTGTTGAAGAGAACCCCTTGTTAGAAATCTTACTTTCAGATTTGGTTTAATTCCTGCTTTAGATATTGTTACAAAGCTGAAATTTGGAAAGAGGCAATATTACAGACCATTTATCAACACACCTCAAGTGTGGTGCTTAACTACTGGATGGTATTTGGGTGTTGGAATAAATTTAAGAAAACAATCCAATCTTTAATTGTTCTGGTGAAAATGGAAAGCACACTACTCTCTCAGTAGTGGAGGCAATGGGCATTAATATGTTCCGTGTGGTTTTTGGAGAAATCTGGTCTATAGACACTGGAAAGATGTGGGGGAGACATTGTGCTACATTATAAAAGTATTCCATTTTAAGCTTGCTGTTTGCCTGTCCAGAAATCAAAAATCAGCTAAGAGATAAATTCAGCTAGGCAACCATTTACCTAAACTAAGCCAATGACCCAATCTTTTTTATAGGTTCCAGCTGACAGTAAATGGACCACCTCAAAGCTGATTCTTGCCGCCATGTGAACTGCTTAACCAAATGTAAATATGTATATTTTGAAGACAGTTTCAGAAGTTTTGTTTATGTAGATATTTGTCACATTGTTAAATTATACTGTACTAGCAACTTTCCAAATACCTGTATCTTTACTGTAGTGCTCCATTATGTTTTGGCAATAGCCCAACATGAATTGCACTTTAAAAACATTCATTAATTTCCTATACCTGTAGACAAGATATAGGTCTACACTATAAATTGTTTCCAGATTTTAGTTTAATGTGTTTTGCACATTTAAGAGGAAGCAACTCACTGAGAGTGCTATACACCATAGGTGTGAGTTCACAACCCCTTCTAGGCATATTAGCTGTGATGCAGAGACCTCGGGCATTTTCTAGACTGTTTGGATGTATATGCCCTCATACCAAAGATGAATAGGTAACTAGCTCTTTTTTTTTAACATAATGCAGATGTTTACAATAGCCAAGATCCAATCTCTGAACAAGCACAGGGGACTAGTAATGATGATTTTCATTAAGCATCCCAGGTTTAAGGGGGTTGGGGGTTGGGTATTGAGTCTCTTAGGAGTAGCTACAATAAGAAGTGTGGCTAGAAAACCCCCATGGACATGCAGCTTTCTAGAACCCAGCTGTTGCCTTAAAGTTCACAGCCCAAAGCACTTTCTGGTTTTATACTATTCATGTCAGTAATGGAATGTATAGTTTTGAAACTATTTCAGACTTACAATGTGATTTGTTTTTTAATTGAATAAACCATTTTAAACTATGGTATTGACTGTCTTATTTGCATAGTGGTGTATTTGTAAAAAGAATACATTCTACTTTGTCCATAAATCAATTCAAATATATAACTTCAAGATCTGAGTTAAGTGGCTTTAATTGGAATAATCTAGGACTATACATAGAAGGTAGATACTTATTTAAAATACATTCAAACATCATTTGAATGTATATTCAAATATATTTACATCATTGGGTCTTCAGTTTCAACTTCTGCACAGCAGGTAATATATCTGTCAGACATCTGACCTCTGAAACAAGAAAATTAGAATTGCAAATTACTACGTTTAACACCAGCTATTTCAATGTAAACGAAAAGACAGCACTCTTAAGCCATTTCTGCCCAACACTGCATTATCCCTGCCCAACAGGGATCAAATGTGTACACCTGTGGGCTAAGCATAACAGTTCTATAGCATGATAGGGCAGACTTCAGCTAGGGTGGGAGGGAAGGTAATTGCTCTGCTGTTGACAACATTAGCACTTGAACCCCAACAACAGCTGTTGTTGTCTTCAGCTGTTAAGAGTTGAACAGCTGTACTAAAACCAGTATTTGCATTCAAATAAATCTAGTCTTTACTCTGGCTTTGTACATCAGCAAGGAAGTTTACTGTGTGGCCTTGAGCAAGTAAGTTTCTGCTGGACCTTCCCTCACATGATTAGTGTGAGGATAATATATAACTTCCATTCATTCTGCCTTGCGTCCCTTGGAAAGACAGACTATATAAAACAGGAACTTATACCATGCCAGTTTAGTACCCTGCAGAACAAACTTAATTTACTATAGTCAAGGCATGCAAGGGTCTAGCTTCTGCCAGTTTCTTTCCTTCCTCAGACCTAAGATAGAGTAGCTTAACAACATTTGACAATTCATCACGCACAAGTTAAATAATTTGATCTCTAGGCTAAAAGGAGCCTTGTGCTTTTCCAGCAGTTAATCTTACTACATTTTTATCACCTCCTAAATCGGAACAGTTCTGGCTGCAGACGCAGAATTATATACATAATAGACATTACTTACCTAGAACATGAAGCAATTTTTCAATAAGAGTTTGAAAAGCTGGAAAAAAGTCATCATGTTCTTCTAACTTGTTGATAATGCTGGGGGGAAAAGTGTAATTGCATTCGTTGTTGAGGGGTGGTTTTTCTCAAAAAAAAATTGACTGAACTTCTAGATTTCAACACACTGTTACAAAAATCCATTCTTTATGGCTGTATTTAGAGGGCTTTCCTGATTATCTGTAGTTAGCATAATAAACATTCAAGCTGTATTTACATACCATCGTTTATGATCAGGGCAAAATTCAATTCCTCCCCAGTAAGTTTGCCTGTTGTTCCTATAATAAACTCTGTAGACTTTTGGGGCATAGCAATAGTGACTTTTATAATCTGTGATACAACTGCACTATATGCACACTATTTTATTACTATTATACATTTAAAGTTAGGTTAAGCACAGCTCTGCAAAGCATTAATCTAGCCCTAAATGACAAAACACTAAGGCTCTGTGCTTGTCCTCCTCTATCAATGGAAGGGCTGCCAGCGCACCTCTCTGGCGCGCTAGCTATTATTGCCAGGCTTTCCCCACCCCGGCAGCAGGTCTTGGCTGCCAGCTGATTGGCATCAGCGCATGCGCTGGGGTGAGCTCAGTCCGTTCCTGGCAAGCAACCTGAGCGGACACTTGACCAGGAGTGGGGAGAGGCTGCCCTAGGATGGGGCTTGGAGCACCGAGAGCCATGTTTGCAAGCTCCCGTCTCTGCCCCAGGTCCGTACTTGGGCTGGGGCTGCCCCGTAGGGGGTAGCGGGAGCCTCTCGCGGCCAGGGCTGCAGGCTTGGCGTGCTGCGGGCAGCAGCTGCCGGGGCCTCCTTTTGTCCACACTGGGCACCCGGGGGGGCGGCCTCCCCGTGGTGCGGGACGGTGACCGCACCCCATGCAGGCCGGCAGCGGAGGCCTCTTTTCGGCCTTGCCAGCCAACGGGGATTCTGGGGGGCAATCAGGCTGTGGGTGGCGGCCATTTGGCTGGCCACGTGGTGCTGGAGGCTGAAAGAGCCTGGTGCCAACTTTTCCCCGCATCGCGCTCTGCCCACCCCCCAGTATTTGATCAGCAGCCTCACTGATTTATGTCAAGGGCTGCTGCTGGGGGAGGCTTAATTGTGGGGGATGTAGTTCACCTCCCCCCATTGCACACGGGGCTTGGTTGCCCCTGCCCTCATTGGCAGACAAAGCCTGATCAGGATGTGTGCAGGTTTTTGTTTTTTTTATTGAAGGGCTTCAGTTCCTGCTGGCTGCCCCATCCCCACTGCTTTGGGAAGATATTTCCTGGGCATCTTCGGTGTTAGCAGGGCGATCCAGAGCACCGGTGACTGTGGAGTTCTTCGGCGAGGCTATCGTGCCCTTCTCAAGGGGCTACTATATCCTACTGGTTAAAACAAGAACACGGGGGGGGGTGGGCCCCAGTTTTCATATACTACCTTGGGGAGTGTAGACATGGGGAAAAAGACTCAGAAGTCAGGCGGTAAGGCCGCCAAAAGGCCTATCCTGTTGCGGCCGCCCCCTTCCTCATCAGACAATGAGGATCAGATGGTGGAGTTGCGTGCCTTTATGGCCCGTTACGAAGCCAGACAAAAAGAAAAAGCACTCAGGAAGTCTGGGCAAGGCAATGGGGGCTTGAGTTCTCGTCTGGCCCCTGGTCCTCGTAGGTCCACCAGAAAAAATAAAGGCGCATTGATGGGTGCTTCTCTCCCCTCTAAGCAGGTCACCCCCTCAGCTGGTGCGCTGGCCACTGCCGAGGAGGGTGACCCGCAGGATGACAGCTCCCCTGAAGTTGTGGCAGTCAGTCCACTTAAGAAGCCACGACCGCAGGCCTATACAGGCAGCGGTGGACAAGGTGAGCCAGTGTTTGACTTTGATCAGAACCTGGAACCGGTGTGGGATTAACAGAAGGGCCACATTTGGTCTTCTGGCCAGGCTGTCCCCATGGGGGCCACTTACTTTCTGGCATGGTCCTAGCTACCCGCAGTACCCTTTGGCACTGGGCTGGGCGTATCCATACTCCAAGGCTAGACCCAAGGCCGGCAGAGCCCCTCCACCTTATTGGCAGTACCCAGCTGTGCGTGAGCCTGATTTGGAACAACAGGATTTGGATTGGGAGGTTGATTCTCTGGGCCTGGTAGAGGAGAAGGAGAAGCCTAAGGTTTCATATTGCACTATAGCCATCCCTCTGGGTTCACACCTCGGCTTGTCGGTCAAGGAGAAGATATGGGGAGGTGACTTTATAGACGTGTTTAGTCTTTTACACATTGTTACTGAGCCTACCCCCAAAGTGGGTGACCCTGTGCGAGATGTTGAAACTGTTAGGCAAAGAAAAAGTAATAAAAATTGGACCAATTGGCTCAATAGTTCCATTGTATATTCTGGGGTCACTGTCCAGCTATACCCCAAGAAGGCAGGGAAACTTTTTAAATACCTGGACATTATTCATCGCACTTTTTGCAACCATGCTGGGATGGCCAGCTTGGATGGCCTGCGACCATCATTTCCGCATCAGGGCTTCGCAGGACCCAGCCCATTGGACTGTACCCTCTGGGTGCAGTTGGTTCTCCCTTCCAGGGCAACATTGGGTGATAGGGCAGACAGCGGGCATTTAATTGCACGCAACAAAATTGAGCAGTCTAAAGCACCAGGTGGTGCGCAGTGGGTTCAAAACCCTCACGCATGCTTCGAGTTTAATGCCACCGGGAAATGTAATAGGCAAGGATGCAGCAAGTGAGGTGCTAAACACACAGTCATGTACCTAGGATTGAAAATAGCATAGCCAATGCTCTCTCTCTATTTCAGGAGAAGCGTTTTTGGCAGCTAGCTCCCGAGGCCAGTCAGGACCCGAGACCATGCCCCAATGGCTGTGGGACCTTGGTACGATGAGGCCCAGGAAGCTATCTGGGCATCGTTGGCTTCATCTACCCGAACCAGCTACATGAGTAAGATCTGTGAGTTTTGTTATTTTTGTAGGTTAACTTTGGTGCCAGGACTGTTCACACCCCATACTCTTAAGCAGTTCCTTTTGGGATTGCGCAATAGGGGAATATCCTGTAAGTCTAAGTCTATTTATCTGACAGCCATTTCTTTTCAGTCCAGGGCCTGGGGAATTCAGGATTTCACCAAAGAGTTCAGGGTGCAGAAAATGGTTGCAGGGCTCAGAAGGAAATTCCTAGCAGGCCCAGATAAGCGTCAACCTTATGCATGGTCTGGTCCGTCTTGGACACCTGCAATGAAGGGATAAAATCCCGTGTTTCAAAACACAGACATCCCATTGAAGTACTCTATCAAGGGAGGCAAGCTTTGACTTAACCAACACCTCACCCATGCGAAAAGCCCCATAAAACATTACAAGAGTCACTGCTCTAAACAAAAGAGACTTAAAGGCTTGAACACATGGCTTGAAACTCCATGCTCAGTTAATGCTTACCTGGGCAGGGTCGTCATGGAGCTCAGGGAAGCGGTTATACATCATCCTGGAATTTGTTAAGCCTGCTCCTTACCGTGGCAATGGAGTGCATCTTTCCCCTATGGGTTATGGGCTCTTTTTAACAGACTTGCAACAGGGACCTTTTTGGGTGCAGGGAAGGCCAAGTGCTAAGCTGACCTCCTGTTGTCGGCTGTATTTATTTGGGGAATGCATGGTAATGTATCTTCCCTTTATTCAAAACAGAGAAAATACTACAGCTCTCTTCATCATTTTTATCCCAGCATACAAACCATCACATGTGGACTTGGAGTATGTTGACTACAACTTAAAACTGTGGGAGATGTTCCTATCTCCGTTGGTGTTCAACTAGCTGGCTAGTGACAACTGGAGAGGCACAAAAGGGACTGCAGGAATGAACAGTCTAACAATTTTTTTTCCTGGACGTAGACAAAGGAAGGATGATGCACATTGCTGCTCTTTATAGAAAATTTTTTTGTTTTTGCTTGCTGCTTACACATATGGAAGGTTTGAATTAAATACTGGATTTATGGTTTGCAGTCTACCAAAATCTTTTACTGCACAGCCAAAGTCAGAAAATGGCTACATGCGCACATGTCATAATGAAGATTAATATCATATTTTATTATATCAACAAAAGCGAGAGGTTGAGAGATAAGTATTTTCCACCCACAATGTGACCCTGCAGCATTCTAAAGCTTGTTAACTGTTTTCTAAAGCCTATGGCCTAATCTCATGAAGTCCGGAGCTGAGCCATGATGTACCAATATAGTATTAGAAATGATACTGCAACTATGAAGACATCAAAGGACAACACTGGGATACCGTTCCTCAATGGAACAGTATGTACCAAGTTAGGTCGCAATTTAAATTTTTTAATTATAAAACATGATTTATTTATTTTTATTTTTCACATTTTTATACTGTCCTTCTCCAAAGAGCTCAGGGTGATATACACCGCTGCTCCCCTCCTTTTGTCCTCACAACAACCCTGTGAGGTAGGTGAGAGTGAGAGGAAGTGACTGGCCGAAGGTCACCCAGGAAGCTTCATGGCTGAGGGGGGATTTGAACCTGGATCTTCCAGGTCTAAGTCCACCTCCCACACCACTATACCACGCTGGCTCTCATTTATTGATTTACTGATTTATTACCAGTAAGATGATATGCTAGTCATCATAGCATTCGGCTACCTGGGTTATAGCCCAGTACTATTCTAGTACAGTGTTTCTCAACTAGTGGTACCTGGTGGTACTTCCAGGACCCCTGGACACCTACCACCCAGCAACAAGACCAGGAATGCAATGCAGCAAACAGTGGTACGAGGCTCAGCTTGGTGGGCAGAGCTCCAAAGTATGCTTTTATGAGCTTGAAAAAGCGCTTCCATCCACCCCAAAGCCTCTTACTGGTGTTTGTCTTGTAGCATCTGCACTTCCAACACAGAAGTAAGTTACTTCTGGTGGTACTTTGAATAGGTGGACCATGTGAAATGGTATGGCAGAGGAAATACTTGAGATACACCGTTCTAGTAGAAGCTTAGTTACATCACTATACACCTTCTCAAATGCCAACGGAACAAGCAGGCCTTGTATGAAGACGCTGACGTACCTTATAGGAAATAGTAGGGGTGGATTTCCTAGAGGTTGGTTTCTTACTTTGTAATACATTTACATAATTACAGAGGATTATGCAACCATACATCATTTTTGTCTTCCTCCAAATAGTTCAGTGTAGCACATATGGTTTTCACTCCCAATCAGTCTGAAAGAAAGTGACTGATTCAAAGTGATGCAGAAAGTCTTGTGGTCAGGTGACATTTGAACCTAGGTCTCCCCTAATCACGCCCAACACACTAGCTTTCAACTTAGTCCAACTGGAACACAACAGAATACGTATCCTAGTGGTTGCTTGAGACTACTAGGAAAGTATTACCTGGAATTTAAATCTAAATATAGAAGTAAAGTGTTGCTGATTTACATACCTTTCGATGTCTTGCGTTCCCAACAGTTGCTCTACCTGCCAGGTCACATTCTCATTAAGCAGGCTGCATAGGTTTCCGACAGTGTTCACCAAGACACTGGGTGGGGCAGAGGGATCTAGGAAGAACACACCATCCGTTTCTAGAGCATAAGCTTTTACATAAAATCAGTGATGATAACCAATGCTGCGGCTAACGTTTTATATCTTTATGACCAAGTAAGTCATAGTGTTCCTTGGCAATAACATCCAACCTTAACATGCTGCTTTCCTTTACTAGTTAAACAGGTATTGCTTAGAAAGCAAAGTACAGTAAGAGTTGCTGTATCCAGCATCTCCAGGTCCAAAAGTGGTCAGATATAATAATTTTCCAGTTATCAGAACACTCCTGTTGCTGTAGCTATTAGCTTCACTCCAAACACTGTCAGCTTCACTGCAGAGAGCAACTGGGAACGCTCCTGAGTGGCTTCTATAATTGCAGGCAGCATCAGTAGCAAACCAGAAGTCAGGGCTGGTGAGCTGACTGAGCCAGTTAATACAGCTTTGTGGATCATTAAGTGCCAGACACAGCTACTTTTACCGTATTTGGAACAAGCCTTAATTCGCCTTCGCAATTGTTTGTGTCAGACAAGAAGAATAACCTACTTACCTCATCCTCTCTCTTATTTTCAGTAAAAGGTGTGCCCTCAGTTGTACTGTATAGTGCAGCTTCCTTGGACCCCGATAAGGAATAAAAAGTACAGGTCTGCTACTCCTGTTTACACCAAGCTAAACCCAAATTCTAAAGTACTGCAATGTAGACCTCTGGAAGATTCCTGGCACAGCTCATAACAGGAAATTAAAAGGTTTATTTTATTTTGCTTATCCCAGTATTTGCACACTATCTTTCTACTTCCTAAAGAGGCCCTCAAGGCAGCTCACTCAGTTTACTACCAGTTCAATCTTAAAAAATACATAGGCAGTGGTGGCAATTAGTCAATTTTGCCTTTCCCTCTACTCCGCCTCCTCCTCTGTGGAACTCCTTGCCGCAGGATGTGGTGACAGCATCTTGCCTGGATGCCTTTAAAAGGGGATTGGACAAGTTTCTGGAGGAAAAATCCATTATGGGTTACAAGCCATGATGTGTATGCGCAACCTCCTGATTTTAGAAATGGGCTATGTCAGAATGCCAATGCAAGGAAGAGCACCAGGATGCAGGTCTCTTGTTATCTGGTGTGCTCCCTGGAGCATTTGCTAGGCCGCTGTGAGATACAGGAAGCTGGACTAGATGGGCCTATGGCTTGATCCATTGGGGCTGTTCTTATGATTTGGAAAGACTGAAAAAAGTGCAGCTGGAAAAGACACTAACAGGGAGCATGACAGATACCCATATGGAAGTCTAAAAATACTATTCTCAAAGACTCAGAAATCTTGAATATCTCAGGATAATTTGCTTCTGTGATAAGGTAACATTATCTAAAAAGTAAAGAAGTTACAGAATTAAAAGCATCTGTTTTTACAGCTTCAAAAGGCAAAAATCTATCACCAGTGTTTAGCTGTCCTATGTCAGTTTTGAACAGCCTTGAAGGAAGAGAAACAGAATCCTTACCTAGTTCTAATACATCATGAAGATTTCTCATAGCATTGGTCATTTCTCCAAGTTTTGTGTAAACTTCATTCATTCGAGGATAAACTCCATTCAAAGAATTCACATCAAACAGTTTTTGAAAGTGGGAGACAATTGCATACAACGTTTGTTGTGAAGGCACATGACTTTTCTGTAAGAAGCCAAAATACAAAGGGGAAAAAAGTAACTTTCAATCTAGACTTAAATCAAGAAGTAACACTGGGGATGTATTTAGTCAGACTAGAAGTATGAAAAGATAGAAGTTCTGAGCAAGATTACCTTTTCTTTATTTTCTATGTCTTCAGAGATTATATCCACTATTAACTGAAGATCTTCAACTTTAATACATTCATTGTTATCCTGCATGGCTACCGTATTCCAGGGTACTAACTGCAGTAACAGCTTTTTTAGGGACCTATACACATTCTTGAAAGAATAAAAATATCATTAGAGGACAGACTGTTTTATTTTATATTCTTGGCTAAGTTGTAGTAGACCTTCCTTGTGTTTAAAGTCTAAACTAGGGTTGTGTTCATTTTTCAGCTTCAAGTGCTAGAGAGCTAGTTTTTTTTCCTCTGTCTAGTATGCTAAGGATGCATTTATTTTTTAGGTTATAGCAGTGGTTCTCGGACTTTTCCAGCTCGCGCCTCCCCTGATCCTTGTAGCCATTGGCCACGGCTCCGCATTACAACACCTCACCTCAGTTACCCCCAAAATGGGGATGAAGGTGTTATAATTATACACTAGAAACAAGACTGCCAGCACCCTGAGGCTGCAATCATAACCACACTTACCTGAGAGTAAGCCCCATTGAACAAAATAGGACTTACGAGTAGACCTGGTTAGGATTGTGCCCTGAATTTGTTAGCAGTACACCTGAAGGGTTTTGGAAAGGGAGGGGGGAAGTGATGAATTTGCTGGGGGAGGGGCAGACTTTGTTTTGTGTGTATCTGCTAATTGCAAACTGATGCAAATTGAGACCTAGAGACTATTTGGCTGGAATCCTAACCCCACTTTCCTGGAAGTAAGTCCCAGTGAACACAATAGGACTTACTTATGAGTAGACCTAGCTAGGATTGTGCCTTTTGTCTTATAATAGCAGCCAACAGAGTACTGCCCCCCCCCAAAAGGAGGCAGGAGGAAAAAGGGGATGGCTGAAAAGGAATGGGGATTTTTACTTTCAATCAATTTTTGGAGTCAAAGCCATCAAGAGTAGCTTTTTTCCTTTTTTGAGGGGGAAGAAAAAAGAGAAAGGTGAGGATCCTGGGTTAAGCTGACACAGACCCCAAGCTTCTACTTCTACTCAGAAGTAACCCCCATTTGAGTCAATGGGGCTTACTCCCAGGAAAGTGTGGAAAGGATTGCAGCCACACCCAGCAAGATTACAACTCACCCCAAAGTAGATGTGGGCTGCTCACACACATACACCCAACAAGCAGATGCCACCCCTGTTCCCCCCAGGCAAGATGGAGGGGTGCAGGCTGGGGCATTTGGACACCGCCCCAGTAGGAGCAGGCTGGCTCCTTCCTTCCCAAGTAGAGGAAAGCGCTGCACTGCCTGTACTTACTTTGAAGCCTGCCAGGAGTGCGCCCTGTGCTGATGAGATGCTGCACCTCCGCACTCTTTTCTCCTCCAGCCTTGACCAATCCCAGGATGCCCAGGGCGAGGGGCACACTGGGAAATGTAGTCCTTGGGGCGAGGCTGCACATGGAGAGAGCTTCATGATGAGATGTGGCACCTCTGCCTGCCCGCCCAGCCAGTCTTCTCTCTCACCTCCCCTCACTATGCCCTCCTAGCCTCATGCTGCCCCACCCACCTCGTTCACAGCTGCAGAAAAGCAGCAAGCCAGGAGGCAGCACGTGCAGTAGAGCAGCCCAGCCCCTCTCCCCGAGATGCCTGGTGATGCCCCTAGAGGCTATCCACTAGGGAGGCGGGGCGAGCAGGTTGAATACCTCAGGGTTATAGTGTACTCGCCACACCAGCAATCTGCCCTTTGATCTCAAGGCTAGAAAACATGGCTGGCTCCTTGAATAATGTTATTGCTCAGTTCTGAGGAAACAACTGGGCACAGCCATTCTGTAATGGGTATGCACTGAAGGAGGGGTTTTTGGTCAAAAGGAACCATCCATTCTCAAGATTTTTAAAGCATTATACAGAAATTAATAAATTTAAAGTAACTGTAGTAACTATAAGGCAATGATTAAACATCTCTGAAAACACCCTGAAGTACGTTTGATGCCATTTTTTTTCCATTTTTAAAATGAATCACACCCGAAGCATGCTGGCAATGTTACTTTCAGTTCTTTACTAGCTGGAAAACAAACACAGCCTAGATGGAAGGCTTTTAAAAAAGTGAGTAGTAGCCTCAAAGTGAGGTGTACAAGAATGTGGTTCACACATTGAATCTCCCTCTCTCTCTGGACTGTTTTCTCTTCACCCTCTGAAGTTATGTCTGTAGAGCAGTGTTTCTCAAACTGTGGATTGGGACCCACTAGCAAGCCAATTTCAGGTGGGTCCCCATCCATTTCAATATTTTATTTTTTTATATATTAGACTTGTCACTACCATGGTATGTGACCATGATATGTGACTGCATTTGGGGAAATGTTACAGATCTGTACTTTTAACACGCTACTATGTATATTCTTTTAACAATGATAGACAATGGGACTTACTCCTGGGTAAGTGTGGGTAGGATTGCAGCCTAGGACTGTTAAAAATGTTCCTGCTTGATGACGTCACTTCCGGTCATGACATCACTTCCAGTGGGTCCTGACAGATTCTCATTCTAAAAAGTGGGTCCCGGTGCTAAATGTGTGAGAACCACTGCTGTTGAGTAAACCCCATTTTGTTCCCCACAGGGACAAAATTGCACTTTGAGGAAAGGAGAAATTTTAATCAGGAAAATGGCGTGTGAGAGGATGGGTTAACATCCTCTCCTCATCCAATCCTCATCCAGTAGTGTGTGAGGTTAACACCCATCCCTCTAACCACTGCAGTCTCAATCATCACACACACTCTATATTCACTTTCTTAAAAAGGAGATCCCAATTACAGATCTTTGGCATCATTTCTAGTTATGCCCAAGGTAGTTAGTTCACTTTGCACAACAGGTCCACCTATGGCATGTACAATAACCTACTACTGTCTTGTTGTGTCCTATGATCTAAGTTAGACATCACAGCATGTTTGTCCCTTATTGTTATCCTGCACAGCTACTGTATACCAGGCACTAACTGCAGTACAGCTTTTTTCAATTGTTAAGAACCAGGATGAACAGAAGAATACTACCTATATTGTTACCATGATGGAATAGGATACCCTGAAAAGCACACACAGAATTACCTGAACTAATGCCATTTAAAAACATATTTGAGAGTTTCATGCCTCTGATGAAGTACATTCTCTATCTAGTTCATGAAAATTCATGCTGAAATAAACTAGTCATTAAGATGCCACAAGATTCTCTGTTGCTTTTGCTGCTACAGATAGAGGGTCAAACTAGACATGCATGCAAATGCATGCTTTTGAAACATGCTTACAACTAGAAGTGCCTCTTTTCTCAAACACAACTGCACAAGGGGGTGATTTTAATCAGAACTGAGGTGGAAATTTCCACAAACCACTGCCTGAGGGAAAAATCACCAGTTCAAAGGGGCAATTTTCAGGATGAAAACAGCAAGAATCTTGTGCTACCTTAGGGACTAACCAATTAATTTCAGCAAGAGCAGTTCCATTACTATTTTAGAGACCTTTATAATCATGTTAATAAAGGCACGTCCCACTATCCCTGAAAAACACACAAGACGCATCTCAGACTAATGAAGAATCCTAACTAAAGAATGAAGGATTGCAATTAACCACCACTTGTACCTTCAAGGCTATTAGCTGGTCAGCCCACATTTCAATGGTCAGAGGAAGGTGCTCAAATCCACAGTCCTGATCATCCTCTTTAATGCCATTTTGTGGAAGCCCTTTTCTTTGCAGATGTATTACCAGTGGAGCTCTTTTTGGACTTCTTACAACAGAGTCAATGCTGTTCAGCACCTTCAACAAAAAATATTCGTTAGAAACCACTTTCGCTATTTTCAGAAAAAAAGGAATACATTCAACTTCTACAAAACTGAATACCCAAGTAGCTCAAAAAGGACATGTAATTTATGCATGTTTACTTGGAAATTAGTCCCAATAAGTTCAGCAGGACAACTCCCAAGTAAGTTTATATAAGGTTGCATTGCAGGTTGAGCAGACACTAGTCTGCATTTTCCTCAAAAGTGGGTGTCTTCTTTTCAAAGACAAAACATTATATAGCACCAACTGTAAAATACCGATTTTATCTCTCTCACTAGATTATATGACCTCTTCCTTTAAGTCATTACATTTCCAAATTTGGTTCTCTGCACTAAGACCTTTGAGCTTAAAAAGTTAACACTCAGTGAAATCAATGTTTCAATGTTTCCCATTAAAGTTAAGGAGACAAAGTGCTCAACTTTGGTTTGCTCATGGTCAAAAAAGGGTGTGCTGAAACTTCATTTATGGAAATATTTGGGGATCAGGTTTCCCCTTACTAACCAACTTCCTTTGCCAAATACCACTGTCCTTTCACTTCTTTCCTTATGTCATTATAGTAAGGAAGCAGACAAAGTTTGAAGATACAAGTTTTACTGTCTACACAATATCTGGATAACACAACCGGTCAAGAACAGACATACCACCAAGTTATGGCTTGGCACTACTTAAACATGCCCTGTGCTCACATGCTCTCTCCCTACCTCACATACTTCAGTTTCTCTATTTTTCTGGTTTAGTTTGTTCAGCTTATACGTATGTAATGAACTACAGTTTTGTCCACAAATAAAATAAGGCTTACAAGCAACAAAATTAACTGGGGTTGCAATACTAGTTTGCAAGAAAACACTCATTTGTTCAGCTTGCATGCAACAGCAACTACAGAAATATGATGTGAAACCAGAGCATGAAAGGAGAGGAAGAAGCACATACCTCATTCATTTATTGCCAACAGCAGCAAAAGAACCTTTCATAGATAACCAACAGCAAAAGATTTCAATAGTTAACCAGAAACAGAAAGTTTTTACTGTGCAGTCTAAAAACACACTTCGTACAAGGGTAACAGGTCGCAATGATTCTCTCTAGAAGCATATTCAACAACAGCCTGGACTTTAGGATCAAAATAAACATGTCTGTGCTGTTCCCCTGCCACCCCTGTGGCAACTCATGGAGTCCAGCACCATTCTGAGAGTTCCTGGCTGCCCTCAACTCTCGTAAGGTTCTGCGGTGACATCACCACCAGATCTCTCCTAGATGGCTTTGAGTGACAGCTTTCCCTCACACACTAATCAGCTGGAGTGCTGTCAGCTAGTGAGCAGCAAGGAGGATTGAAAAAACCACTCTGGAGGGAGGGGTTGCAGGAAGAAACATAGCAGGAAAGAGAAAGTGACAGCCACAGAGAGACAAAGGAGAGAACGAACAAGGTACGCGGGAAAACGGACAGAGAGGGTGCAGAAGTGAGAGGACAAGGAGGCGGCAGTGGAAAAAGAGGGGGAAGGACGACTTGGGGAGGCCCAAGGAGAACACCAAGGAAGTGGACAGGGAGCGGAGGGCAAGGGGGAGTCCCTGGAAAGCTGCTGCTAGAGATGAGAGCAGCCCAGAGGTTCCCAAAGCCTGGAAAAAGGAGAAGGGCCCCTCTTTTTGAGAACTCATCACTCAGGGCCTGGACCAGTTGATCCAGTTGGCCAACCAGATTCTCCATTTCACCTGTATGGCCAGGGGCATCCTACATAAGAACAGCCCCAATGGATCACTTGCTCCCAGTGTGGAAGGGATTGTCACTCCCGAATCGGCCTTTTCAGCCACACTAGACGCTGTTCCAGAACCACCATTCAGAGTGCGATACCATAGTCTTTCAACACTGAAAGTTGCCAACTAACTAACTAATGGATCAGGCCATAGGCCCATCTAGTCCAGCTTCCTGTATCTCCCAGAGGCCCACCAAATGCCCCAGGGAGGACACCAGATAACAAGAGACCTGTATCCTGGTGCCCTCCCTTGCATCTGGCATAGCACATTTCTAAAATCAGGAGGTTGCACATACACATCATGGCTTGTAAACCATAATGGATTTTTCCTCCAGAAACTTGTCCAATCCCCTTTTAAAGGCATCCAGGCCAGATGCCGTCACCACATCCTGCAGCAAGAAGTTCCACAGACCAACCACACGCTGAGTAAAGAAATATTTTCTTTTGTCTGTCCTAACCTCCCAACACTCAAATTTTAGTGGATGTCCCCTGGTTCTGGTGTTATGTAAGAGTGTAAAGAGCATCTCTCTATCCACTTTATCCTTCCCATGCATAATTTTGTATGTCTCAATCATGTCCCCCCTCAGGCATCTTTTTTCTAGGCTGAAGAGGCCCAAACGCTGTAGCCTTTCCTCATAAGGAAGGTGCCCCAGCCCCGTAATCATCTTAGTCACTCTCTTTTGCACCTTTTCCATTTCCACCATGTCCTTTCTGAGATGTGGTGAACAGAACTGGACGCAATAGGCCAGGTGTGGCCTTACCATCGATTTGTACAACGGCATTATACTGTAATATTAGCCATTTTGTTCTCAATACCTTTTCTAATGATCCCAAGCATAGAATTGGCCTTCTTCACTGCCGCCGCACATTGGGTCAACACTTCCATCGAGCTGTCCACCAACCCCCCAAGATCTCTCGCCTTATCTGTCACAGACAGCTCAGAACCCATCAGCCTATATGTGAAGTTTTGACTTTTTGCCCCAATGTGCATGACTTTACACTTACTGACATTGAAACACATCTGTCATTTTGCTTTCCATTCTGGCAGTTTGAAGAGATCCTTCTGGAGCTCCTCACAGTGTCTTCACCACTCGGAAAAGTCTGGTTTCATCTGCAAACTTAGCCACCTCACTGCTCAGCCCTGTCTCCAGGTCAATTATGAAGAGGCTGAAAAGCAGCCGTCCCAGGACAGATCCTTGGGGCACACCGCTTTTCACCTCTCTCCATTGTGAAAATTGCCCATTGACATCGACTCTCTGTTTCCTGGTCTTCAACCAGGTCTCAATCCAGGAGAGGACCTGCCCTCTAATTCCCTATGGAGTTTTTTCAGCAGCCTTTGGTGAGGGACCGTGTCAAACGACTTCTGAAAGTCCAGATATATAATGCCCATGGGTTCTCCCGCGTCCACATGCCTGTTGACCTTTTCAAATAATTCTAAAAGGTTTGTGAGGCAAGACTTATCATGCTGATTCTCTCTCAGCAAGGCTTGTTCGTCTATGTGTTCTGAGAGTCTATCTTTGATGAGGCATTCCACCATCTTACCCGATATAGATGTTAGGCTGACCGGCCTATAGTTTACCGGGTCTCCCTTCCTTCCTTTTTTAAAAATCGGTGTGACATTTGCTAGCCTCCAATCTTCTGGCACCATGGCCGTTTTGAGGGACAAGTTGCACATTTTAGTCAAGAGATCAGCAACTTCATTCTTCAATTCCTTAATAACTCTTGGGTGGATGCCATCAAGACCTGGTGACTTATCTGAAACATCTCTTTTAACCTCTATCTGACTTAATTCCTTAGTCAGGAGGGGCCATTCAGGCAGTGGTATCTGCCCGAGGTCTTCTGCCATGAAGACAGATGCAAAGAACTCATTTAATTTCTCTTCCATCTCTAAGTCTCCTTTTATCTCCACTTTCCCTCCTTCACCATCCAGAGGGCCAACCACTGCTCTAGCAGGCATCCTGGTTGGAAGGGGTTCTGTCTGAGTTAGAGAACGCATTCCCAGGTGGGCACTTCATTTTATGCACAGAGACTGATGAATGCAACCTACCTTTTGTTGGCTCATGGTTGGGGGAGGGGTAGTCTTTTGTTCTAACTTACATAAAGAATCAAGAAGCCCATGTATGCTATTTGCTACCACCCGCCCACAGATGTAGCATTGCTCCCTTGGGACAAGGAGAATGGGGGTACTATCCCAACACCTTCTTAGAACAGCACTCAGCCCTGGTGAGGGAGTGGGTAGGGTGGCTTTAATGCTCCACCCTGCCATGATTCAGATCCCTCCCTGTACTGTTTCTGGATGAAAAAAGCTTTAATTGAAATCAATGTATACTTGCAGTGCAACTTCTGCAAAAGGCATTTATCTACCTACTCGCAAATAACTTCTGCACACTTCCTGCAGTTGGTCTCCTCCTGTAGCACTTCTTAATTCTCTGTTTTCTTTTACATGTTCATCTTTATTAATCTCTTGAGACCTATACAGCAGACCAAAAAACAACCACATCAGGAAAAAGAGAACAGTTCAAAAACAAAAATAGACTTCTACAAAGTTTATGCATTTAGCACCCACATTAGGGGTGCTAACCAAAAATGAAGCCTGTTTAATTGGAATGGTATTCTTCAACCCAGTTTTGATTTTTTTATATAAACTGATGATCTGAAGAGCAAAACTGTGGAAGCACAAAGAACATCAAAAGAGCCCTGTTGGATCAGGCCAAGGGCCCATCTAGTTCAGCTTCCTGTATTTCACAGTTGCCCACCAGATGCCTCAGGGCCCAATCCTATCCAACTTTCCAGCACCGGTGCAGCCGCAATGAAGCCCCAAGATAAGGGAACAAATGTTCCCGTACCCTGAGGAGGCCTCTGACTGCCTCCCCATCACAAGATGCAGTGCATGCCACATTGGCACAGCTGCCCCAGCACTGGAAAATTGGATAGGATTTGGTCCTCAGGGAGCACACAAGACAACAGGTTATCTGTATCCTGTTGCCACTGCCTTGCTTCTGGCATTCAGAGACAGCCTACTCTAAAACCAACATGCTGCATATCCCCATCATGGCTTGTAGTCTTCTTCCTCCTTAAATCTGGCCAATTTCCTTTTAAAATCATTTAGGCCAGGTGCCATCACAATATTCTGTGGCAAGGAGTTCCACAGATTGTTTACACACTAGATAAAGAAATATTTTATTACATTTTCTTTATGTGTGCCTTTGTACCTGTGACACACACAAACAGCAATTTCTAGACCTGTCTAGGCCCCAAACCTCATTTCCTTATTAAATTAAACATGATTAAGAAAGAATAAGTCAGAGATTATTTAAGGAAGAATCATTCAATCAGAGATTGTCAGGGAAGCCCAAAATTCTCCCTAACTGGTCTTCCTCTGCCCCCTTTCCTGCCATTTTGCATGGACAGTTGAAGTTACAAAGGCTATGATTCACAATATCTAAGGAGAATTCTACGTCAGTACTGTGCATTGAAAGCTCAATTGGCTCAGTCCTTTGCTTCCCCCCCCCCAGCTGCCTATCTCGAGGAAAAGCCTATCACTAAGTTGTTCCTACTTTGTTTTAAAATTTCAAAACAATAATACACTTCTATTAATAAAGATTATAGTTACTTGTTATTCTTCAGTGTTTTTTCCAACTTCTTCACTTGGTGTTTGTAAAATTTTAGGTCTTGCACAGTTGGCCTAAAAAAAAAATTAAATCTTAACAAAATGAGAACTAGGTAAATCTAGCAATAGAAAATACCCCCCCCCCCACACACACACACCCCTTTGCTAAAATGAATGACAACCACGGCAACAATGCTTTACTTGCAAATTTTTCATACTGACAGATTAACTGTAAGAGACTGATTGATATTACATGGTGGAAAATGTTGTACATAATTTTAAAGAGCCAGGACATTTTTAAAAGTATTATGCTGAAGAACTCAAGAAAACATTCCTACCTGATTTTCAACTCTTTCTTTAGACTTGAATTTTCAAGAAGCAGCTGTTCATTTTGAGATTTTGTCTCAATTATCTGATTCTGGAAAGACTTTTTAAAAAAATTGTAAGTAGTAAGTACATAGTTCTTGGAACATCATTCAGTGTTACAAACCTTGTTTTATTTGTCTTCACGACAACTCTACTAGTTTATAGCCCAATCCTGAACTGCCCAGCATGCAGGGCTGCCGTGGCACCAAAATGGCTACTGCGACATCCTGATTATGCCGGGCAGCCACCAGTGGCTCCTCGGGAGAAGGGGACAGTCGTTGGGTCGCGCAACCTGGCACAGGGCTCTGGATCTGGCGGAGTCTCGCCCCCCTACCAGCAGTTTCAAACTCCTATAAAAAAGAAAAAACCACTTCTGGTTTCATGATGAAAACAGGAAGTGGTTTCTTCCCCCCCCCTTTTTTTTTTACAGAAGTTTGAAGCTGCCAGGAGGGCTGCAGAGGGGGTCACATGCTCCACAGACCCTTTGGAGAACCTTAGTAACCTCCAGTTAAGTTTTTAAAACCCTGCTCTCTCTAGCAGCAGCACGATCGTCCAATCTTGTTACTGCCCCCCTCCCCTTTCCTGCAAATACTTACAGGGTTTCCAAAGTCCAAGTAGGACTTTGGGAACCACTGGTCTAGCAGTTCCTTACCAGGAGTAGATTTTTGTAGTGTGTAGTGGCATCAATGTTCAGAATATCTTCCTTTTCTTTTCCTAAACCTTGTGTATAATCTGTTTCTCTCTTAGATTTCCTATAAAGGATAAAAACACATTTCACTTTAGTGAAGAGTCTAGAGAGACAAAACTGAATGTTAGATCTACAAGCAATCCATTCAACATCATTGTCCTGTCAGAAGAGCATATTAAAAATACTAAGATATCCATATCCTGAAACTATTCAGACATCTATGTATCACCACCACATCAGTATCATTTTACATTACAGAAATCTCTTACCTTAGATCTTTCTTTATTTGGTTGATCTGAGACTCATAATAGTCAATTAGACAACAAATTCTAAAGAGTCAGGGAGGAAAGGGAAAAATTATTCAAAGACCAACATAAATTGTATGTGTGCCTGATCATCCATAGCCTGCATCTCTGTCTTCCTGAACATTAAAAAATAATTCACTCCCATTTATCCCTTACCTTTTTTCACTGTCTGAATACATTTTACTGTGTAGATATACTAAAATAGACAAGTAGGGAGCCCACAAAATTACAGGAGAAACTAATTCAGGACAACCTCCCCTACCACCAAAGCTGGGTGGAGGGAGAGATTTGCACTCAGAGACAGCATCGTAGTGCCAAATATCTAAAAACTATAGCTTTCCTTATAGTATAAATATTTTTAATACGTTGGTCTCAAGATATTAACATCTATGCTGGTTGTCAAAAGCAGTTTAATTTACAAGCCACATGATCAGAAGTCCAATTCAAAGATCTGTAAAATCTGTTGGCATCTCTATTATTTACATTATATGTTGCATAATTCACTGCACAATCCTATGCATGATTATTCAGAAGCAAATCCTATGAGTTCAAATGGGATTCACTCCCAGTTAAGTGAATATAGCAATAGCCTCCACGTTTTACAGTCCTTCTCAGTCATTCAATAAGTTCTACATAGTCAGCCAATCCTTAAATTCCAGACCAAATGAATAGTAAGCTTCAAACTTAACATATAGCTGTGCGGACTGTTTTGTCTCTCACAAACCCAGAGATGGTTAAATTCTCTCTTTTGCTGCCCCCAAGTGTACAAAGCCTGTAAATCATATTCTTATGTCTGGCCTGAATTTAGAGTACCATTATAAAAAACCACAAGGATAATGAAAAAGATATGGTTACAGAACATATATAAGATCTGAAATGACACATCCAAGATTGTCCTATGTCTTCTTATTCACAGAAAAACTTTTGTCCACAAACACTGATTATTTAATTTAAAACAATTTTTTAACAGTATACCCCCTGCAACTAGCTGAAAGCTCGGATATGGGCAAACACCTGTCTCTGCAGTCCAGGGGCCACCCCTGCCCCCCCCCCGAGGCAAGGGGAGCTCTTCTCTCTCACTGCCGGAGGGGTTTCTGAGTTCAGTAGAGGCCAGGGATGTCCATCCTAGGTCTCTGCCAAGCTCAGACTGAGTCTCACTATTGAAATAATACACCTTCCAGTTTCTCTGTGAAACTGGAAGTGGCACTTTTAATACCTAATAAGACATTGGGAGGCCTGGCTTCCCCAGGCCTCCCAATGCCTTATTAGGCATTAAAAGCATCACTTTGATTTCACAGAGAAACCAGAAGTTGCATTATTTCAATAGCAGAGCTCAGTCCGAGCTTGGCAGAGGCCAGAAATGGACATCCCTGGCCTTTGCTGAGCTCAGAAACCCCCCTGGTAGTGAGAGAGAAGAGCTCCCCTTGCCTCCAGAGGGGGTGTGGGGGGGGCCAGGATTTGATCCACAGATAACTGAATCCACAGATATGGGATCCACTGATATGGCCACCCCCCCCCCATATTTACAACCTAATCATATCAGTGCCTACAAGAGGTTACTGCACTAACAGCACAATCAGAAGTAGGCTCCCTTGAGTTCAATGGAACTTACTCCAGGTAAATTCATACATGAATGTAGCCGAAGGCATGCACAAGTAAAAATGCGTACAGGGTTGTAGGCATGCACAGCTATAAGCTAGTCAATCTATTTCTAGCTAGCAAGCATCTGGTGGTTCATTTAGACCAGGGGTGTCCAAAGTTTTTGGCAGGAGGGCCACATTGTCTCTCTGACACTGTGTTGGGGGCCGGGGAAAATAAAGAATTAGTTTACATAAATGAATATATTAAAGATGGAACTTATATGAATGAATGAAGGTCTTGAATTGCTCAAGGCCTATAAAAGGCCTTGCACAAAGCAAGGCTGGCTTTTCCTTTGCTGCCACTACTGCATCACAAACGTGAAACAACAAGCAGTGAAGGGAGCCCTTATTCACAGCTCACGCGTCAAACGTCAAACAGTTTGAGACGTCAAACAGTTGCCCTCACGCTGAGAGCAGTTGCGTAGGGCCAGTGTGGGCTCCAACAAATCTCCAGAGGCTCATTGGAGACTGGGGGCTCCCTGAGGACCGCATTGAGAGGCCTTGAGGGCCGCAAGTGGCCCCAGGGCCGGGGTTTGGGCACCCCTGATTTAGACTATAAATCCTAACACTAGGTTCTTAAAAGCAAGTTATAAAACACAGGTTTCTCTGCAACTGGATCTTATTCACTAGAATTCCAACCTACCAGAAAATCTAAAGATCATAAATGTCAGAAATGCATTACATTTCTCCCCTCCCACAAAAAAAAAAAAAAATTGGCTATATTATCAACCATTCTTCTAATCCCTTTTCTTTCCTAACCTAGTGTAATCTTATTGTCACACACACAAAAGTTATCATAGATTTTATAACAGTTTATAGACACACCCAGACACACCCAAAAACACATGCAGCCTGAAAGCAGAAAAACAATCAGTTATTTTGACACAAAAGCTCACATAATACCATATATAGTACCCCTGATTCTTAGGGTGGAGTAGAAGTTCTAGATTGTTGTCTGGAGGCAGTTGGGAGCTAGATATGGGCAAACAAGCTGAAATTAAATCCTGAGAAGACAGAAGTTCTCCTGGACCGGAAATCTATGACTTGGGTATCGAACTATCGACTGACATCGCGGGGGGGAGGGGGGGGCTAGTCCTTTTTTATGAAACATTTTTTAATCTGTGATCCAATTGTGTTTTATTGTTTTTGTGGTTTTAATTATTTTAATGTTTTTAGCACTGTTTTTATTGTATTGAACTATGTTGTAAGTTGCCTTGAGGGCCCTTAAGCAGGGTGGAAAGGCAGGGTGTATATGTATGTATAAGTAAATAAGTATAGTAGTGCACTGAGGAAGAAGAGGGTCAGACGGAATTCCTGAACAAAAAAACAGACTAGCTTAATCCTTTCCCAAGACATACAGGAAAAATCAGGAGTGTGTTTTAAACATTACAAACATTAAACATTACATGTGTGTTTTAAACATGTGTGTTTTAAACATTACAAAACCCATGCCATGTACAGACAGGAATTGTGAACGTGCACCGCTCTCAAGCTGTGCAACTGTTCACTTGCTTCACTCCTTCCTATTTTTCAAGGCAACATGCTGGAGTAAACTGACTTTGAGCTCAAATTATGAATCAATTCTACTTTGTTCATCCTTGAGGCCAAAGACCATCACCATGTTAGCTTCAGAGACAAAGTGTGGGAATAAACTCTCTCTCTCTCTCTCTCTCTCTCTCTCTCTCTCTCTCACACACACACACACACACACACACACACACACACTTTGAACCCTGAAACCATGATGAGGGGAGCTGGGCGGTCATTGCTGTGACCTATCTTCTCCCACTGTATGCTTTCCAGTGGCTATCCCTGGAATCAGGAAGCATGGTTGGGAGGTGCAAAGAAAAAGGAAACACACACACAGACACACACACAAGGATACCCTCTTCTTTGCCCTGTCTTGCCACAGCATTTTATCATGAGATCTCACTCATATGTATCCATTTTGCGCGAAGACCACCAATGAGGCATCTGAGTCACTATTTAAAGTGGTTGCCGTTAGTAGTACATAAAGCTTCCACCCATGTGGTTTAAAAAGCCCTGCTGGATTAGGTTAAAGGCCCATCTAGCCTATCATCCCATTTAACACCCCCAAGCAGGAAAAAAAGACATACTCCTCTCCCACCATTGCTCCACTGCCACTGGTATTCAGAGACATACTGCTGCTGAATCTGGAGCTAGCCCACAGCTATCATGAACACATAACATTCATAGGCTTGTCCTCCATGAATTTCCTTAATTCCCTTTTAAAGTTATCCACGCTAGTGGCCATCACCACATCTTGCAGCAAGACATTTGACAGATCAGTTATGCACTTATGAGAAATATTTCTTTTTATCCATACAAAATCTTCTGCTAGTGAGTTGCATCAGATAATCCACAGTTCTTATACTGTGAAATTTACCTCTTTCTCATTCTATCCCTCCAATATGCATAATTTTATGTCTCAGGCTGCAATCCTAAACAAACTTTCCTGGGAGAAAACCTCATTGGACATAACAGGATTTACTTCTGAGTAGGCATGCATAGGATTGTGCTGTTAATCAAGTCCCTCCTCTTGACTGTCTTTTTTCTAAGCTAAAAAGCCCCGAACACTGTAGCTTCTCCTCCTAAGAAATACGCTCCAAACCACTGATCATTTTAGTTACTCCCTATCTTTTCTACCTCTATAATATCCTTGAAGCATGGTGACCAGAACTGTGCACAGTATTTCAAGTGTGCTGCATCTGTCTGTTGGCAACCTTCAGTCTCAAAAGACTATGGTATCATGCTCTGAGTGGTGGTTCTGGAACAGCGTCTAGTGTGGCTGAAAAGGCCGATTCGGGAGTGACAGTCCCTTCCACACCGGGAGCAAGTGCAGTCTGTCCCTGGTCTGTCTCCCTGGCTATGGGCCTTCCTTCTTTGCCTCTTTGCCTCAGTCTGTTGGCCAAGTGTCTCTTCAAACTGGGAAAGGCCATGCTGCACAGCCTGCCTCCAAGCAGGTCGCTCAGAGGCCAGGATTTCCCACCTGTTGAGGTCCACTCCTAAGGCCTTCAGATCCCTCTTGCAGATGTCCTTGTATCGCAGCTGTGGTCTACCTGTAGGCACTTTTCTTGCACGAGTTCACCATAGAGGAGATCCTTTGGGATCCGGCCATCATCCATTCTCACAACATGGCCGAGCCAACGCAGGCGTCTCTATTTCAGCAGTGCATACATGCTAGGGATTCCAGCTCGTTCCAGGACTGTGTTGTTTGGAACTTTGTCCTGCCAGGTGATGCCGAGGATGCATCGGAGGCAGCGCATGTGGAAAGCGTTCAGTTTCCTCTCCTGTTGTGAGCGAAGAGTCCATGACTCGCTGCAGTACAGAAGTGTACTTAGGACGCAAGCTCTGTAGACCTGGATCTTGGTATGTTCCGTCAGCTTCTTGTTGGACCAGATTCTCTTTGTGAGTCTGGAAAACGTGGTAGCTGCTTTACCGATGCGCTTGTTTAGCTCCGTATCGAGAGAAAGAGTGTCGGAGATCGTTGAGCCAAGGTACACAAAGTCATGGACAACCTCCAGTTCATGCTCAGAGATTGTAATGCAGGGAGGTGAGTTCACATCCTGAACCATGACCTGTGTTTTCTTAAGGCTGATTGTAAGTCCAAAATCTTGGCAGGCCTTGCTAAAACGATCCATGAGCTGCTGGAGATCTTTGGCAGAGTGGGTAGTGATAGCTGCATCGTCGGCAAAGAGGAAGTCACGCAGACATTTCAGCTGAACTTTGGACTTTGCTCTCAGTCTGGAGAGGTTGAAGAGCTTTCCGTCTGATCTGGTCCGGAGATAGATGCCTTCTGTTGCAGTTCCAAAGGCCTGCTTCAGCAGGACAGCGAAGAAAATCCCAAACAAGGTTGGCGCAAGAATACAGCCCTGCTTCACTCCGCTTCGGATGTCAAAGGGGTCTGATGTGGAGCCATCGAAGACAACAGTGCCCTTCATGTCCTTGTGGAAAGATCTGATGATGCTGAGGAGCCTGGGTGGACATCCAATCTTGGGGAGAATCTTGAAGAGGCCGTCTCTGCTGACCAGGTCGAAAGCCTTCATGAGATCTATGAAGGCTATAAAGAGTGGCTGTCGTTGCTCCCTGCATTTCTCCTGCAGTTGTCTAAGGGAGAATACCATATCAGTGGTGGACCTGTTGGCTCGGAATCCACACTGCGATTCTGGATAGACGCTCTCTGCAAGTACCTGGAGCCTCTTTAGTGCAACTCGGGCAAAAAGCTTTCCTTCACGCTAAGGAGAGAGATGCCGCAGTAGTTGTTGCAGTCACCCCTGTCACCTTTGTTCTTGTACAGCGTGATGATGTTTGCATCCCTCATGTCTTGAGGTACTCCACCTTCTCTCCAGCAAAGACAGAGGATTTCATGCAGCTCAGTGACGATGATCTCTTTGCAGCACTTTAGGACTTCAGCAGGGATGCTGTCTTTTCCAGGTGCCTTGCCAAAGGCAAGGGAGTCCAGGGCCACGTGAAGTTCTTCCAGGGTTGGTTCACTGTCAAGCTCCTCCAGCACAGGCAGGCACTCAATGTTGTTCAGCCCTTCTTCGGTGACTACATTTTCTCTGGAATATAGCTCAGAGTAGTGCTGCACCCAGCTTTCCATCTGCTGTGCCGGATCCTGGATGACCTCGCCTGCAGCAGACTTCAGAGGGGCAATTTTCTTCTGTGTTGGACCTACGGCCTGCTTGATACCATCATACATTCCCTTGATGTTGCCCGTGTCAGCTGCTATCTGTATCTCGGAACAGAGCTGGAGCCAGTAGTCGTTAGCACATCTCCTGGCAGTCTGTTGGACTTTGCTGCGAGCAGTTCGGAAGACCTGCAGGTTGCGCTCACTGGGACAGGCCTTGTATGCTGCTTGAGCTCTCCTCTTTTCCTCAATGACTGGTGTCAACTCCTCAGAGTGGGCTTCAAACCAGTCTGCCGCCTTGTTGGTCTTCTTGCCGAATATGGACAAGGCAGTGTTGTAAACGGTATTCTTGAAATGTTCCCATCTGTTGGATGCATTTGCATCGGCTGGGCCTGGAAGAGATTCCTCAAGCGCTCGTGCAAATTTCTCCACTTTTCTCTGATCCTGGGTCTTGCTGGTATCAATATGCTGCATCACATATTTGTATAAGGACAATATAATATTAGCAGTCTGGTTCTCAATCCCATTCCAAATGATCCCAGCATGGAGTTTGCATTCTTCCCAGCTACCATGCCCTGAGACAATGTTTTCACCGAATTATCTACCATGAGCCCAAGGAGGCTGGCATCATTGGCTTGCTATGTAAACACCCAAGTAGAGTCAAATCACATAGGCCAAAAGGTTTTTACATTCCCAGAACAGCATGCACAACACCCCTATAGGTAAAATGACCTCAAGCTGTGATGTGTAATATCCCATGAGGCCATGCTGGTATTCAAGGTCAGCACTAAATATTTCTGTTACTAGGAAATGCTCAGATTTGTACAACCACTTTTATCTACCAGGTAATAAGAATCGTTAAAAATTATTTCACAGCTACTTACTGTTGGTCCAAGTGGGTTCTTGGAGCCTGTTTACAAAACTGACGGAACATTTTTTTCTGTGTAGAAATACGCTGCTGTTCCTCTGTGCCCAATCTACTGAGTTCCTTCTGCAAATGAGCAATAGTCTCTTCTTGCTCTTGTAATCTGTCTGTCTGCCTAAGGTACTTTGCCTGGAAGAAGAAAGACAGAGAACCACAGAAGCCAGCATAGTTCTAGAAAGAGAATTTCATGTGCCTACAGAGGGCATGAAGGCAAGGTGGAAGCCAAGTAACATACAGGTATGTGTAGAAAATATCCCAGAGACAGAGATCCCATGGACTGCCAGCCCAACTGCTGACACCAGAGAATCTCCCAGTCTGTCTGCTAGGAGTGAATCTAGCATGGTAGGCCACACAAAAAGGGCCACTGGCATAGGCCAGTGGCATAGTAAATCCAACTCTCTGCCCCAAACAGCCTGTTAGAGATAGGAACAGCATGCCAGTCTGCCCCCAATAAGGCCCCCCAACGGCCTTAGCGGGATGGCTAACTCCACTGCTGCAGTCCAGTGCCCACCATACCTCACACTGTTGAGCAAATTATGATAGCAACAGCATGTAAAGAGACAAGGTTCTATTGCTACAGGTGTGTGTGTGAGAAAGAGAAAGAACTGACACTTTAGGCCAATTCTAGTAGTCCAAGTAATATTCCTTACCAACCCTGTTAACCATCAACTGATACTATTTTTAAATTATATTGTTTTTTTAATGAATACAGGGGGCCCCAGTATCTGCAAATCCTGAATCCGCTGGTTGGGTATGGACCCCCCCTCCCTCCGGGTGCCCCCTCCAGAGGGTCCTCTGAGCTCAGAAGAGGCTGTGGATGTCCGTCCTTGGCCTCTGCTGGTCTGAGACTGAGCCCAACAGTGAAAAAAGTCACTGATAAAACTTTAATAATCAAACATACACTAAAATCAAGTCAAACTGCAGCAAACCAGGTGGATATTATTATTTCAGCAGAAACTCAAAAACCAGTATCAACCAACAATAACAGCCATACCCATACAAAGAGACAAATGCCAGTAATGGTTACTGTTAATGGAAGTACCTGTGAAGCTTGCTGATCTTTCTGAAGCTCTTTGACTTGGTTCTGTTGCTGGCAGACTTTAGCTATAGATTCATCTTCCAACTGACGTATTTTGTGCTTGATATTCTCCACAATGATGTCCAGATCATTGGCTCGTTGTTCCTGCCGTGAAGCCCGATTTCGTTCTAAACATAATTCTTCCCTAATTTTTGAAAAAGAAACCTGTCTTTTCATTCTTTGTAATGCACCATGCACACAAAAAAGCAACCTTCCTCCAGTAAAAAGCTAGGCCACTAAAACAAAGGGAGACTAATTCAAATCAAGTGTCACAGGAATTGCCATTTGATAGAAGATGTGAGAGCATATTCCAGGTGAAGTCTCCTGTTGGGCTTCACGGATCTGGCTGTTCTTCATATACTGTAAAGAGCAGGAGCCAGAACAAAGCATCAGTCTGAACCTGTGGCATTAATGAAGGCCAGACCCAATATAGAACAAGCCAGTCTTCGTTTCCTTCTTCGGTGAAGAGCTAGGCATCTCTTCACCTAGAGCAGAGCTTCCCAAACTGGGACATCGCTACACCCCAGCCAGGGAATTTCTGTCACTGCCCCCTTAAGAGGCAGGGCAACAGCAAAACAAGGGCTTTTTTAAAAATTTTGCTGCAGTTTAAAGGTGTGGGGAGGCCTGAAGAGGTGGTTGCACGCTCCCCAGACCCTCAGAAACAACACCATGTAAGTTTTAAAAACTCCACTGCCAGCAGCAGTGATGTTGCTGTCCCCTCCCCTGCAAGCACTTACCAGTTCCCAAACTCTCCCTGAGTTTTGGGGAGAGAGTTAGGGAGTTCCACAAAGAGGTTATCTTGGGTAAGTCTCTCCCAGATTAATAAAAAGTCCCAAAATCCAAGGGTCCCCCTAAAACTAGTTAGTAGGTGAAGAAGGGCCACCTGGGAAAACTCCCTGAGAGTTTGGGAACTACTGATCTAAAAGCATGGACATTGAGACCAATTCTGGCCTTTCATATAACCCCCCAAAACTAACGCACAATCTTTGATATATGGTACTACTTTGCAGCAGTAGGAAGAGAATGAAGCAGCTCCCAAATACCACAGCAGAGTGGAAAAACCAGGGAACACTGAAGGCATGTTCCCAGGCATCAGATAGAGAAACTTCAGCCAACCTGGCCTGGTGAATGCCAGAAAGCACTACTGTGCTGTTACATAAGTATGTAAAGCTTGCTGCAAGAATCAGACCAGGATCCATATAGTCAAGCATTTTGTTTCTACCATGAGCTAGTCTCTTGTGTCTCTGTAAAACTAGTAGCAGTATAAAAAGAAACTGGCAAAAGTGAAGGACTCAGCTTATAAAGAACCAAGGATAAAAAGGACCTCCTTCCAGCCCCAACTTTGATACACAATTTTTTGCATAGAGCCACCAAATAATTCCTAGGAATCTTCTTACCTAAGTTGGCGATTGTCTTCTATTAATCCACGAACAATTTTCCGTTGACGCTCTGTCTCTTCCATCAAAGTTTTCAATGCATATCGTATTGCTTGTGAAGACTGACTGTTTACAACAATCCTATCTGTATGCAGTTTTTTTTAAAAGAACAAAAACAAAAGCCATAATACACAATGATAAAAATGGACTGCATCTCACAAAGCAGGCAGCTGACAAAAAAGACATGCCGTGACAGAGGGGCCTGTAGGAGAACAATAAGCTTAGCAACATCTCCAGCTGGCTTAAACAAGTAAGTACTGTGCTCCTTTATGACACTTGCTCCTTATTCAAACACACTGAAAGCATGCTAAAAAAAACGTATTCTGTGAGCTATTTGGTAACTATAAGGGAAGATGGGGCAGAAGTTCAGCACCTTGGAACACCCTCTGATCCTACTCACCAGTTGGACCCAGTTTAAACCAGGATGGTAGTTGTTGCAGCCACCCAAGGTTAGGGAGTTCCACACACAAGGAGATTATCTTGGGGAAGTCTCTCCCAGATTAATAAAGAGCCCCAAAATCCAAGGGTACCCCTAAAACTAGTTAGTAGGTGAAGATGGGCCATCTGGGAAATCGGGGTAAATCAGTTCTCCCAAGTGAATCAAGAACAGCCTTCCCCTGTTCCCATTACTTGTCATGGACAGACTTGGGGAAAAAACACACCAGAAAAAAATATACTCACAGCGCAATCCAGAAGGGCACAAGTCCCTTGCCACGGCCCGGAGGTGTTGCGCAAGTGCCATAATCCGGTGCCACTATGCCAGCCGAATGGTGAGTTTGCAGTAGACAACTCAGGCAGCACAGGGATTTGGGGAAGGCGGGCGGTGGAAGAATTGAGCCTGGGAAGGGGGTGAAGGGGGATCTGGTACTTATGCTGGATCCTTCTCCTGGGCGGCCCAGTCTTACACTGGGCTGCTTGAATCTGTGACGCCTCTTTAAGTGGCACCTCTTTAAGTGGCACAAATTAGAGTAGCCCCCTGGGGACAGCTGCCGCGCAACACTGGGTAAGGGGAATTTATTCCCCTTACTCCAAGTTGTGCTGCAATCTGGTCTAGCCCGGCTCTGGATTCAGTGCTGGCTAGCCAGCCTGCTTACTCCAGAGTATGTTTGGATTCGGCTGCCCAACATTTATCTCCCAATATTTGCACACATTTGCAAACTGCAGCAGTTCAACTGTTTGCAGGAAGCTAGCAACTATCTGGTTTTCTAATAGCCTCAGGGCTTAAGGCAGTTAGTTATGTGATCTTTCCATCACCCAGGTTTTCACTGTAGGTTCTTCGGGACCAAACCAGAAATTGAGTCCCAACCCACAGTTTGAAAAACGCTGTCCTGTCAAATTTATAATTCTGTGACAACTGTAAATGTACATGTTCAAGTAATTATAGAAGCACACAATCTGAATAACAGCTGATTGCAGTTTTTATTTTTTAAAAAGGCAGAGTTCAGTACCTGATACGCTTCTGCTATCTCCAGGTTTATCAAGGAACACAGGTCTTAAGCCATGTTGCCTTAGTAACTTGTTTAAATTTCCCCATTCTTCTAACTCCTGCTATAAGTGGAAGAAATTGAAAAGGCTATCATAATTTGACTAGGTACACAATATTTCTGATTTGTTTTTTAATATAGGTCTCCACAATTCTTGCTAATTGTTCTCTGAACAGCATTTTCCAATGCTGACTGTTAAAACACACGTGGCTGCAAACATGCCACATATGTCACATCACACACAGTTTTACAAGAGAGTTTCATATGCACAGAATTTGATTAAAAGTATTATAAAATTGCTTTGCTTTTGAAATCAGTAATGTGATAAACACTTCCCTCACTCCTGCACAGTGAGGTAAACAAAGATTCTTACAGTTTGCTTTTTATTTATTAAAACTAATACAAACATAACAATATAATTTTGTTTACTGTGATTTTTTTCATTTCAATATTTCCCCACCCCCAACGTGGTCATTAGACTGTCCTCTTCTCTAAAAGTTCCTCTCAATTAAAGGAATTAATTTTGGATTTTGTTAGGAGGCTTTCATACATACTACCTCACACTCACAATTCCATACACACAACAAAAAGAGGAAAAGAAAAATCAAACGAGTCTAAAAGGTAGTGTTGCCAGAAGAGCCTGGTTTAGTTGTTTAGGGGAACTAGTACACCTGGTCTATTGGAACACTGGGACCTTAGACCGGATGCGAAGCAGCGTTCTGCAGAAATTCCCTTGGCTTAAAGAAGAGACAGAGAAATATTCCAATAAATGATTACAGCTTTATTAAAAGGGACACAAAATAGATATCCAAAAGAAATCAGTAAAGGACTATTGTAGTGCCCTAACCAGAGTGTCCTATAGTGGCGAGTGCAGTGTTGTGCTAGTGTATTTGGTGCATCTGAAGAAATCAAAAAGGGGAATGGTAGGGAAAGATTTCAGGGATCATTGCTCTGCCAACCCCAGCTGCTAGCTAAAGATGGGGAGAGAAGGGAACAAGGGGGGTAAGGGAAGAGAAAGAGTTCAAAGTGCAAGGCATAGCTACCTTTCTGGACATCTGGTCTGTGAGCAGCAGTTTCTGTGAGCAGCATGCGTGATCACCCTGGAGAGTGACCCCATGTTAGGGTATTCAGGAGAGTGACTCCATGTTTGGGCACTCAGGAGAGTGACCATTTGCTAGTCAAACCTCCTTAGTATTTAAGGATATTGAAAAGTTGCTTGCGTGTAAGCAGAATTGGGGGATAAATGTGTAACTTAGGGTGTTTGCTTTCAATGTACCAATAGGTAACTTGGGCGTGAATGGAGGGAATTCCTCTTAATCAACCAGCATGCAGGTAAACAGGGCTAGCAGTGTCAGCTAGAACACAAATTATCTCTGTGGTGCCAGAGGATGTCTAGCAACTTTAAGTGAGGTTTACCTAAGTTAATGCAAAATACAGGTATAATCCAATGTTTTGGTGCAACATATAGAAGTTATTGGAATTGCATTCAGGAAAGCAAACACAAACCGAAGATACAATGGAAAACTGTCTGACAGGATTACTGAGTTTCATTCAGTTCGAGATACCAGTTTCCTTCCAAGATGTGTGATTGTGAGGGGAGAAGAGGGAATACACAACCAAGAGTGAGCTTGACCAAAGTGGCAATGAGGCCTGTAGGCCAGTGTTTTCTGGGAGAATAGTTCATTTTGCCTGCTAGTATCCATATATGAAGGCCTTGATATCACAGTAGCATAACCAGAAATAAATAAAATGGGGGATTTTTCCCTGTAACAGCAGAAAAGAATGAACAGAAGGAAAAACACACACAAACATAACCAATTCTCACCAGTACTTCATTTCTGAACTATAAAAAATCCATAAAATATGTTCATACTTCTTTATATCTCTCTTTCATAGCTTTTGCACCTCACATCTTTCTTGGCCACCAAGTCTGCTAACTCTAACTTCCAGATATCGATGTCTGGTTTAGTTTTCTGTTTCCACTTATACTGGACCTACTTTTTAGCAACCAGATCCTACTTGATCCAAACCTTGGGTGCCTTTGCTAAATTCCAAATAGCTGAGATGTATCTTAATACCAATACACTGAAAGACCATTTCCCACATATTCCTAGGACCAGATTAATACATTTACCCACCTGTTCTCAAAATTCAGTGATTACAGGATGTTCTCGATATGTACACTTTATGGCTCCCTACCTCCTCCACCTTCAACAAGTATCAGTTGCACTCTTTATTAAATCATGCCACACAAGCATTCTATGCAGAAACTCCTACTCAGATAACTTTCAGGAAAAAGCTGTACCTGACATCTGACTCCATCCCTGCTCCAGGAATTACTGAGCTCTCTTTCCAGTTGAGAGTTTGCCATCATGGGATCTGATAAGGTATCTCCTGGCAAGTCACAACTCTGGAAACTCTGAAAATCAGAAGAACAAAAGACATTGCTGTATGTTAAACTCCTGTTCTTCTACCAGTTGACTGTAGAGTATACTGACACAGAACTACGAGTTCCAAGGCTTAACCTAGATTCCAATAAACTCATGCTATAACTTTTTAAAAATTCGTTTGGGGGTAGACTGGGAAGATTTCATTTAAAAAAACACAGTCTAAACTAGATATGCAAAAGAACATATACACACAGTTCTCCATGCTTGGTGGTAATTTTCTGCCTCCCCCCCCCCCCAATAAGGAAGCTGAAACTGAACAAATAAATGGACAGTTTTCTGGCATTTGTCTACATGGAATCCAGTTTTTAAACTTATGGTGAACTCATACAACTCCATTGCTCCTAAAAAATACAAGATCTCCAATATGTTATTGTATATGTATTAAAGCAGTGTTAAAGCAGGAAATACAGTCAGTATGACTACTAACCCATTGAAATATTTTCTGAATTACTGAATAAACTAACAGTTTAACAGTTAACATTAAGAGTTAATATTAAAATTAAGCATTTTGTAATGACAGTTGTTACAAGAGAAAAAAACAAGAGCCTTCCTCAAAGATTTAACATTTAAGGAATGTTATGGACCAGTTCCGTCTGAAATGCAGTAACTGTTGCTGAAATCTATGGATTTTACATGTGCCTTATATTTTCAATTATGCAACATATAAAGCTTAACTCCAATATACCTTTGTCATAGTAAGTTGCTTTGGACTCGTAATTTTAACTGAATGATGGCCAGTGGATCAACCTCTTCTACAATCTGAAAATGTAGCAGAAAATAGGAAAATATCCTTTTAAAACTGTGGTAATGTGATAATAGTTATTATCCCATGGTAAATGTTCTCAGGTTCCTTTCTTCATTTCAAATGTCTGAAGTAGGCCAAGAGGTAACTAATCCAAAGAAAGGAGTCTTGACCATAGATCCGTCATAGACAAGTTCATCGCTCTACAACCCCACATACACATACCTGTTAACAAGTCTCAGTATAGTTTCACGTATTATTGTACCACTTTCTGTAACACAGGTCTGCACAACTTGTGAGCCAGCAAGTTGATGTCAGCCCATCACTCATGCACAGGGATCCCACTAAAGACCCAGTTAACCTTATTGATGTCACCACCCCAAAAATTTAAGAACAAGGTGGTTCCTGACCCGCTGGTAGACCAAATCCCTGTACATCACTTGTAGGCTACACTGAATTTAGTAGGTCAAAAGTTGTTCCAGCCTGCTAAAATGAGACTGTAGCACTTATGTGGCAAAGGGCACAATCCTAACCCCCGGGATAGGCCAGTGCAAGTCACTTGCGCCGACTTTGGGATGTCGCAAACATGCCACAAGGCACGTTTGCATTGACTTAAAAGTCAGGGAAGCCAGCGCAAGGAGTTGCGCTGGCCTGCCTGTGCTGGAACCGGGCCCGGTAACAGAAGTTTGTGTCAGCTGAGCTTGGCCAACGTAGGGGTCTGGGGGGGCCATGGGGAGGAGGCGTTTTGGGGCAGGGAAGGGCAGGCAGCAGACATTCCCAAGCGCAGGCAGGTGGCAGGGCCAGGATCCAGCAGTTATGCTGGATTCTGACCCCGTTCCTGAGCAGCACAGTGTAGCCTCTGGCCACTCCATTCTGCACCACCTCATCAGGTAGCACAGATCCAAGTAGACCCATTAGGGCTATTGCAGCGCGACACGGGGTAAGGGGAAAGGTTTCCCCTTGCCTCAGGTTGCATCAGTTTTGGCCCCAAACTTGTGCTGGATGCAGCGCAGGCCCACTGGCCTGCCTGCTCCAGGGCAAGTTAGAATTGTGCTGTAAAACACACACAGGTAAACACATTTTCTTGCACATTTTCTCTCACATTAATGACCAGGTATTAATCCTCAAATATTTGAGAGGTTCAGCAGCATTTATAAGGCTTCAGTCATAGCCACACTGCTCTAGGAATATCACATTTAAAGAGACTATTCTGCTCCCAAGAAAACATGCAAACGATCAGGCTACAAGGGATAACGTGAAAACACTCTAAACCAGGGGTGTCAAACATAAGGCCCAGGGGCCAGATGTGGCCTGCGAAAGGTTTTTATCTGGCCTTCTCAGCTGCTGGACGGTGCTAAGGAGTTAATGCTGAAAGGGCAGCCCACATGAAAATTGGGCTCTCCCATATCTTGAAATATGATTGTGTATTTTCTCTTCTGTCACTTGCAATTAATGAGTTGGGATGTCACAAACATGCCACAAGGCACGTTTGCATTGACTTAAAAGTCAGGGAAGCCAGTGCAAGGAGTGAGTAGAAGTGCTTATTTTTTATTACCACGTATTTAATGACATCACTTCCAGCCCTCAGCAGGCATCATGAATGCTATTCGGCCCTTTGTATGAAACAAGTTTGACACCCCTGCTCTAAACCCTATGCACACTTAGTGGGACTTTCTGTCAGGTAAACATGCAAAGGATCAAGCTGTACATGTACCAGACAACCAGCACTGTGCACAAAATGCATTTCTGCTGCTGAAAGCATGTGCAAGATTTAACAATCTTGCCTACACTGCAGTTTAACCAATGCTGAATGTTCTTGCAGGTTGGTCAATTTGCTTATTCCAGCTGTTTTATAGGGTTTGTTATTTTACATGTCATTCTTTTTAAGTTGTGTTCTGACCCACATGTGGAAGCAGAAGGTAAATTCAAGCTGCAACCATCAACCCAGTGTCTAGGACATCTCACATATGACAAGCTGCACCTGCAGAAATTCCCTCTCCTACACAATTGTTAAAGGCCCAGGATCCCTAAAGCTGAACGTTTGCACACCCCTGTCCTAGGAAATAAGACTCACTGGATACAGTGGGACTTACTTCAGAAAGTAAACTGCAAGCTCATGAATCATCCCCTCCAAGCAATCAAACAGAGAGGAAAGTCAGAGCAATCACTTCAAGGGGGAAAGGGTCCCAGTAACAAGGCTTCCCGCACAGGCAAGCAACTGGGGCTGAAATTCTATGCATCCTTACTTGGGAGTAAAAGCTCCACTGAACACAAGGGGACTTACTTCTAAGTAGACCTGCCTAGCATTGGGCTGTGCAACCCCTGCCACCTGGGCAAAGAAAGTGGAGGTCTCTTTAGCAGGGAGGCAGCAACTATGCACCCAATCACCCCTGAATACCACCCTTTCTCCTGCACAGCACAGCACAGCACCCCTCCTGCTGTGGCTGCTGCCTATGTACTCCTTGTGCATCCTTGTCGGGCTGGGAGCCCCTTGGGGAGGAGGACCCACTTCTTTTATTTCGCTCTGTAAAGCGTTTCATGAACGTTTGGGGGGAGAGGCCGCAGAGGGCTCTCCATCAGCACAACGACAGCGAGCTCACATCACCCGAGAGGTTCCTGCTCCGTCACACAATGCCCGCTTGTCTCCCGAGCGTTCTTCCCTTCGCCGCGCAAGGCACCCGCTCGCTTCTCCGGCCCCTGCCTCGCTCCGGCAACAACAAGCGCGCCTCTCCCGGCCGTTATGGGCGGACTCTGAGGCTGAGGAAGCTGGGAGGACATCCCCCTGTAGGGCCGCCCTTGGGGTGGGTCTCATGCTCCTCCCTCGCTCAGTCGGGAGGGCAAGGCGGCTGCAGCCCTACGCACGCCTAGCAAGAAGGAAAACCCATTCCTAGCCAACTTTCCAGTATCAATGCAGCCTTGGCAACGGGGCGCTTGCTGTACCCTGTGGTGGGGGGCAGACCAGGGACGTGGGCTGGGTGGGGAGGCCTCCCCACCAGAGTGCTTTCAAAAGTGCCGCCACCATGTGAGGCGTCCCAGCACCCACAACCCATGCGCAGAGCAAGGAGGTATGGAGTGCAAGAGCGCATGGGTTGTGGATGCTGGGACGCCTCACATGGTGGCGGCACTTTTGAAAGGACTCCGGTGGGGAGGCTCTGCCTCCCCACCCATTGCAAGCCCCGGCAGGCAGACACAGAGGCCTCCTTAAGGGAAGGGAATGTTTGTTCCCTTAACTTGAGGCTGCATTGGAATTGCATCAGCACTGGAAAGTTGGATAGGATTGGGCCCTGAGCTCAGTGGGGCTTACTTACTCGTAGAAGTAGATATGCACACGTTTGTGCTGGAAACAAGGGGACAGAATAGACGGAGGATGGAGAAGGTCTGGTTTGAAGTCTCTGCCTCCCTCAAACCTATGCATGGATTGTCCAGTTGGAATGACTTTTGAGAAAACACGCATAGTGTATTACTGTGCAGGGATAGGCTATCCTTTCAGACAAAGGAGGAAAGAGGTGCTTTGCTCTGTCAGAGAGAAAACTGCTGACATACCCATTTTACTTTCCTACAGGACATTTTTGCTGGCCATGTTCTTGTGCCTTCCACACCTGTCTATATATGATGTAGAACAGTGGTTCCCAAACTGTGGGTCAAGACCCAATTTTTGCAAAACTGACTGAGAGCTAATAAGGAAAATGTATTGCACCATATGTAAACAGAGCTTTGTGTGTATGTTTACACCCCCCCATGTGACTATGCCTCAGGACCAGAAGGCCACTAGAATGGTCCTGATCAAATGAATGTGGAGTTCAACAAATGCTCCAGAAGGTGGTCCCCCCATAGTAAAAAGGATAAAAACAGAGACATGAGTGGCTGGTTAAGTGAAAAATTTTTCAGTCTCATAAAGAAAGCTAGGTGGGTCCCAACAGAGTCATTTTAAAAAGTGGATCCCGGCGCTAAAAAGTTTGGGAACCACTGATTACAGAATATATTAAGAGGTGACACAACCTTACAAAAACTGGGAAAAGCTGCAGTTGTTGAATATGTCTCATGAAAGGCAAAGAATGCTGGGGAATGCTGGAATCCTTCTTCCCAGTGGCCAATTCCATAAAAGAGGGAGACCGGGTTGAACTTTTCAAGAACTGGGTAAGTTTGCTCAGGGCCGACAGAGAAAAGTACTCACATTCTTCCTATATAATAGCTGCTCTTCAAACTTACTCCTCAGGAAGCACACATCTGTGACAGTGTGGGCATAAATGTCACTGAAATCAGGGCCTAATTCAGCCATTTTCATGTGCCGTGGCACATTGGTGTGTTGTGAATGGTGTCCAGCCAGGTGTGTCATGGGAATTTGGGAGAGGCTTATTGATTAGTAGGGCCATTGAGAGATGTGAACACCCCCCCCCCCCAGCAGCGTGGTGTGCCTTTGTCAATTGTAAAAAAACTGATGGTGTGCCTTGAACATTTTAGTGCATAACCAATGTGCCATGAGATGAAAAATGTTGAAAATTACTGGCCCAGTCCTATCCAACTTTCCATCGCTGATGCAGCCACAATACATTCTGGATGTAAGGGAACAGTTGTCTTGAGGAGACACCCATGACTGCCCCAACACCACAGGATGCCCCATTAGCACAGCTGCATCAGTGCTGGAAAGTTGGATAGGATTGGACCCTCTGTAATGCTTACCTCTGAGTATGCACACAGAGACTTGGGCTCTTTTTTACTATCTCTGTAGGCTGCAGTAACTGATTGTCTCACTCACTCACTCACTCACTCACTCACTCACACACACACAGCTAAGAATACAGAATAGTGGCTATTCTATACAGCAGGGGTGCTCAAACTTTCAACTTTAGGGATGCTGAACCTTTAACAAGTGTATAGGAGAATTGCAGCAGGTGCAACTTGTCATCCCACAGATGACAAGCTACACCTGCTGAAATTCTCTCTTCTATACACTTGTTAAAGGTCCAGCATCCCTAAAGTTGAAAGTTTGAGCACCCCTGCTATACAGGGTATTTCTTTAACTATCAAAGTGATGCTGCTAATTAAAATGACATGCCATGCAAACATTTCTGACCAGAACAGAAGGAGTTCTGTATTCTGCTTGTTACAGCTCAATGAGTGCCAGGCCAGCCCAGTGCAAAAACAACCACAAAATGCAAGCATTTCAAATGAAGCCTGAAATCCTATGTGCGTTTGCAGCCCAACTCTATCCATGTAGGATTACTTGGAAATAAATTCCACTAGGGGCCCAATCCTATCCAACTTTCCAGTGCCAATGCAGCCCTGAGGCAAAGGAACATTCCCTCCCTTTGAGGAGGCTTCTGTGATTACCTCTCCACCACAGGATGCAGCCTAGCCCCATTGGCACAGCTGCATCAGCACTGGAAAGTTGGATAGGATTGGGCTCCAGGTCCAATGAAGCTTGCTTCCAGGGTGATCAGATGTCATAACTGCAAAAGAGGACAAGGCACCCCAAAATGTAGGACATCTAAGAAAGATGTAGGCCAGGACAAAATAAAAGGTAAAAACACTTGCATATTGATTTCATGTGGTTAATTTAAACACTATATTACTTGTTATTAAATTTAAAAATATATTACATATAATTTATTAATTACAAGAATGTAATTACAATTACAGGGAAAAGGATATTTATTTTCTGAGACACAAGGCTAAAAAAGAGGACATCTGGTCACCCTGACTAAAGGCTCAGTTCTACCCAACTTTCCAGGGCCAATGCATTTCCTTACTTTGGGGAGTCCTCCCTGCCACAGGATGCAGCCTAGCCTTATTGGCACAGCCGCATCAGTGCTGGAAAGTTGGGTAGGATTGAGCCCTAATGCTGCAATCCTCCCCATACTAACCTGGGAGTAAGCCTGATTGATTCTAATGGGACTTCCTTCTGAGCAGACATGCATAGACTTGGGCCCAAAGTCCAGTGAGGCTGATTCCAACTGTACTTGGGAATGTCACACACAGTGATCATAGTGAGGTTAGAGCCCAAGCCTGTGCCTGTCTGCTCAGAAGTAAGCCCCATTATAGTCAATGGGACTTAATTCCGGGCAAGTGTGGATAGGATGCAGCCTTAGGGCACAATCCTAGGCAGGTCTACTCAGAAGGCAGTCCCATTGTAGTCAATGGGGTTTACTCCCAGATAAGTGTGGATAGGATGCAGCGCTGCTAGAAGGGCAACCAGAAATACAGCAGTAGCAACTGTGAGGCCAATCCTAGGCAGGCCTACTCAGAAGTAAGTCCCATTAGAGTCAATGGACTTCCTCCCAGGTCAGTGCAACCTGTGGCTGCACTCCCATCCAGGCTTCCCCGGGCCATTCACTCTAACTGCAGTGGCTTCTGAGTAGACGGGCACAGGCCTGGGCTGTCGGGTGGCAGGCGAGGAGGGGCGGCGCTGGCGGCTGGGAGCAGGCAGGGCTCGGGGGAGCACCGACTGTTGCCGGGAAGCAGGGCTCCAGCGGCGGAGCTGAGGAAGAAGGCGCGGGGCGCGGAGGGAGGCAGAGCAGGTGTGTTGCCGGGTGAGGGAGGCGCGCCGGGCGCTGCTCCAATCGAGGCGCCCCCGCCCGGCCGCCCCTCCAGGCCCGCCGCCATCTTGGTTGCTGGGCAAGGAGCGCGGAGAGGGAGCCGCCGGCGGGGCTGCTGCTGTCGCTGTCGTCAGGGACGCGGCCAAGGTACGAGGGCGGCGGGCCTCACCTGCGGCTTCCCCCCCCTCCTGGCCTGGCCTGGCCTGGCCGAGCAGGAGCTGCTCCCCCTCAGTGCTGCGCGAGCATCCCTGGGGGGTCCCCGTCTTCGTCCCAGGCCGAGCGGGGAGGCCTGCGCCCTGGGAGCCCCGTCGCCGGCTTGGGCGGCCGCTGTGAGGCGGGCAGGTAGCCCTGGGCCCTCCCCACCCCTCGTGCGGCTCCTCCTCGGCTCCGGCAACCAGCGCCAGCACCGTTACGTGCAGCTCCCAGGAGCGCCTCGGGCTGCGATGCTGTCTGCACCTTCCTGGGAGTAAGCCCTTCCTGGGAGTAAGCTATAACGGGCCTTACTTCTGAGTAGGCAGGCATAGGCTCAGGGATCAAGACAACAGTCCTGTCCACGCTTTCCTGGGAGTAAGACCCATTGGCTATAACGGGCCTTACTTATGAGTAGGCAGGCAAAGGATTGTTCCTTAAGGCTGCAGTCTTATCCACTCTTACTTGGGAGTAAGCCCCATTGACTGTAACAGGCCTTACTTCTGAGTAGATAGGCATAGGATTGGGCTCTCAAGTGACACACCCTCCCTGGCATCCTATTAATCTGGATCAATGACCTCTGCCTGTACTCATTGGGGCTCACCACGGGTGGTCTGAGTCCTCACTTCCTCCAGAAGCATGAAATGGAAATGCCATCCTCTTAAGGGTAAAAAGGCCTCCAGGCAGTTTATCCGGATTAAGGCTGCAATCCATACACACTTACCTGGAAGTAAGCCCCACTAATTCTAATGGGACTTACTGCTGAGTAGATGTGCAGGGGATTGGGCTCTAAGGCTGCAATTGTAACCACTCTTTCCTGGATAATAGTCTAATTGAACACAGTAGGACTTACTTCTGAGTAGACATGCATAGGATTGGGCTGCAATCCTTATACGTACACTTTCCTGGGAGTAAGCCCCTTTGAACACAGTGGAACTTACTTCTGAGTAGAAGTGCACTGTGATTATGTGTGTGCAAGCATTATAGAAACAAATCCTGCTGGCTCTTTATCCTCAATCCTCCTCCTCCCTTCAAAAGCAGACTTAAGAGTATGAATCCAGTTAGTGACTGCCCTTGCTGCTCTTCTGTGAGAGAACAGCCTGTGAGGAAAAACTGCTATAGTAGGGGTGGACAAACTTAACATATAAGCCACGTATGATAAACTTAATATGTTTGAGAGCTGCAATATTTAAGACCTATGTTAATTCTTGAATATATCTACTCATCGTGGACAGTACGTTTTAATCAAGTGGACTCTCAGTTTATACTTGGTAAATAATGATAAAGCCTGGAAGTTTCTTACCTTTTATATTCATTTTGTTGCAGAAAGAAGTTCAGTCAATGTATTCACTTTTCTTTATATTCTTTTGTTATTTGAAGGCCTAGTGGTTAGGGTTTCCACCTTCAAACCCTAGAACAGAGGTGTCAAACTACGCGTAGTTTCATTCAGCAGGCCGAACAGTATTCATGATGTCTACTGAAGGCCGGAGGTTATGTCATTAGACAAGAAGTGATATCATTAAACAGGTCATAACCAGAAATAAGCACTTTTTTCTCTCTTTGCGTTAGCACATTAGCAGCAAATGATAGAAGAGAGCATAAGCAAATTTTGATCATACGTATTTCAAGATATGGTAGAGCCCAGTTATCATGCGGGCCACCCTTTCAGCAGTGCTGCCTCAGCACTGAGCACTGCTCAGCAGCTGAAAGCTCTAGGGCCAAATGAAAACAAAGCAGGCCACATCTCTCCCCCCCCTTAAGTTTGACACCCCTGCCCTAGAAAGAGCTCTAACATTTCTTTGAGTCACTGTGTGAAACTTCTCATTGCACTTTGTGTTTCAAGCTGCAATCAAGGGAGAGTAACAGTGGGAGCTGTGCCAAAGCTTTATTTGAATATGCCTAAACTTTCTCAGATGCATGGGATATGTTTGCACAGGTCACAGATGCAAAGCTTGTACTGATAGCAAACCAAACCTTGCCTGAGGTTCTGAAGAAGTGCTGCCAGTCATTAGATGATGCTGGGCTACATAGATCAGTGGTCTGTACATATAAGATAACTTCATACAGCATCCAACTTGAGGGGCTGTAGTTCAGTAGTGACAAACATACTTTGCAAGCAGAAGTTTTCAGATTTAATACATGGTATATCCTGTGTATAGCTAGCATAGTGTAGTGAAAGAAAAGCATGCCTTATGAATATGGATGTCTCCCTTTTGAATTTCACCTCTTCTATTATTAGATAGGCAAGCTGCTTTCTATCATCTCAGTTCCCCATTTGCAATATGAGGGATAATAACTTACAGCAGTGTTTCCCAAATTGTGGGTCAGGACCCACCAGTGGGTTGCAGGCCAATTTTTGGAGGGTCACAAAACGCTTTTGAAATGTGATTTTTGCATGTGCCACCTTGCAAAAAAGGGGAAAAAACCAGGAGTAAAACAAACAGAAAAACTAGCTAAAAACAAAAAAAGATATGTTTTGTCATAGCAAAGCTTTGATCATTCCAAACATTGGGCACCTGTGGTTGCATGCCTCCCAGGTTTTATCCCACCCACTTGGCTAATGTCTGCTTTTGGCCACTTTGCAGCATTCCAACTGGAACCACGTGGAGGTAGCATTCACATTTTTATTTATTTAATATATATATATATATATACACACACACACACATTTATTGAATAATAAATAAGAATCTGGTTTAGGTTTTTGTTCCCTCCCCCCCCCCTTTTTTGGTCTGGTGAAGCTGTATGAGTTGCAATGGATTGTTTTAAATATTGGGTTGCAGTGCTAAATGGTTTGGAAGCACTGTCTTTATAGGATTATTGTAAGAACAGCAAGATAATGCATAATGAAACATTCAGTATTACACAAATGCTAATACAATAATAATGATAACAATTTATCTTTAGGTAGGACTGGGAATGACTTGTGTCTGAAATCTTTGAGTACTGCTTCCAGTTACCATTGAGCTAGATCAGTGGTTCCCATGGCACTTTTGGGTTTGCACTGCTGCCTAAGTAAAAGGTTTGTGCAGCTACCTAAGTAAAAAAATGTTTTTCTTTGACTTACCTGGCAGTGCAAATTCAGAAGTGCTGTCATTGCTAGTCATCACTGCCCTTAAGGGGCACTGCCCATTCAGTGCTTCTGGTTACACTCAGGGGTTGTGATCCCCAGGTTGGGAAACACTGAGCTAGATGAACCAATGGTCTGACTCAGGATAAGGCAGCGTCATAAGCTTCCTTTGAGGGGAAAATTAATTGTACATATGATGGCGGAGCAACTTCTTGGTTTCTCAGATGATGACCCTTTTCAGTCTAGCTTTTGATCTGATTAGGAAGATGGCTTTAGGGCTATGGGGGACAAACTTTGCTGCTTTCTTTGCTGCTACTGGTATTCTGCTTTTTCTTTTCTTGCTGCTAATTGGAATAAAGGCGGTTTTGATTACTATGGCATCCTGTGATGACATTACTGACTATGAAGATGATGTAAGGTAAAACAAAAACCCTACTCTGCACTGTAAGAGGTCTGGGGAAAATATTCTTAATTTTTAATAGTGGCAAACCTGCAGTTATAAGCTCGAAGCTCCACACTTTCCTGGGAGTAAGCCCCATTGACTCTAATGGGACTTACTTCTGAGTAGACATGCATAGGCTTGGGCTGTCAGTCCTTTAAATAAATGGCATACTGCAATGTACATTTAAACAGAGTAAATTTGGGATGTGCTCAAAAAACAAGATATAATTAATATCTAATTGTTTGAAGACCATTGTTTAAAGGAAGTTGGTTTTATTGCTTATACTTAAGGATTAATGTATACTGTACTATCCAAGCAAACTATAAAAAGCACTACGGTGATTTAGTTATTTCAGAGGTCACAACTAAAATAGATTATGGTAATACAGATGATAGGTATTAGAACCTTTTGTAGACTCACTAAAAGATATACTCACTAAAAGATATAAAAGATATATTATCTAGCCATAATTAAAATCTGTTGGATGGGAGAAATGTAAAATAAACAGTATATGTTACATCAAAGTGAATGTTCACACCTGTTCTAACCCAAGCTATCTTTCTTGATTAGAATATGCTCATTCTCATATTTGGTTTTTAATCATCTTGATAGTAATGTTCTGTCTTAGCTTAGAATAGCTAGAATAGAATAGAATAGAATAGCTTAGAAATTAGAGAAGGGATATTTCCAAACCATTTGATAAAGTCTACTGCTGCAGTGTTATGCACACTTTCCTGGAGTAAGTCCCCTTGAACACTGTGGGATGTACTTCTAAGTAAGCGTGCATGGAATTGTACTCTTAATAAGGTAATACATCTGGACTAAACCCTAGTTCAGGGACTGCATAATAAGTTTTATGTGTGCTCTTCAGCTTGAAGTTCTTTCTTTCCACAAAAGCCCCTGCACAACCTGACACCAAAACTTGGAGGCACTTCAGGAGCATCCTCCAATGTAAAATTGAAGTTGATGGGATTAGTAAGGATCCCAGTGCAAACTTTTACATATATCAAAAGAGCACTCTGGATTGTAGACTAAGTGTCATCCACATTCTAAAACATTTTTAAATTTACATTCCTGCAGATCTCACTACAGCTACCTGGATAAAATGACAGACTTGGTGGCTGTCTGGGAAGTAGCTTTAAGTGATGGTGTTCACAAGATTGAATTTGAACATGGGACCACCTCAGGAAAACGCGTTATATATGTAGATGGAAAGGTAGGAGTCGTATATAAAATATGTGCTATGTTTTGGGGGAGAAAAAAACTAGCAATAAAAATTCCTACACCAGTTGAAAAGTACTAACCAAGGAAGTGGTCATTAAGCAACTATTTTCAGCAAATATTGTAGTGTATCAGATTTAATTTGTCATGGTCTGCTGTTTCAAATTTAACATTTTGGGCTAGGACCCAAAGAAGGGAAAAGTGTTTACAGGTGAATCAAAACTCTTGTTTTTGCTGGAGAAGGCACCACACTTTAAAAACTGAACAGCAGCTCATATGGCAACAGGAACTTGCTCAGCAAAAAGTAAATGCAAAGCTGTCCCTGCTGTGCCATGTTTTCCTGCATGGGCATATCCTGTCTTTTATTACAAATATTTTCTGACGAGAATAAACACTGACACATAATGTACCAATATGATACAAGACTATACTTTACCAGCAGCTAACACCTGCTGAAACTTCTACAGAAGAGACAAGACGACCCCAGGTGTTGTCTCCATAATTCTCACTTTCCTAGGGAAGTGCATGCAACCATATTTGAAAGGGTTGTCATTGATACACACTAGGATGCATGCAGTCTGTGAAGATACCTCAAGGATTTACTCAATTTTACCTGCTCAGAAGAATCTGGTTGTGGTTTGCACTTGAGATTGCATTTTAAAGTTATGGAATGTACAGTTGTCCTAGTAAGTATAGAGAGACTATATATCTAAGATTAAGTTTTTTCTCTTCTTAATGTAACAGATTCAGAGCCCAATCCTGTGGGCTGTCAGCGCCGGTGCTAAGCACCAGCACCAGTGTTGTGTGTTGCAAATATGCCATAAGGCCCGGCTGCTCTGCTCCACTGAATCCTGAACTCCATGTTGGGCCTTCTGGCCCAACATAGAGTCTCTCAAGTCTGTGCTGGCAAAATAGCCAGCATAGACTTGAGCCCCATTGCAGGGCTTGGGGCTTCCCCTAAGGAGACCTCTGGCATCTGCTGCAGTGTTGCAGGATGCAACAGTAGCTGCTTTGGTACCTCTTTTCCCAGTGGCAGTGCCGCCTTGGATTGGGCTGTCAAACAACTGTTTCACATATGCCTGTGTTTTCTGCATTGAAGCAAAAATATTCTTTTCTGTTAATGCTCCGTTTTCTTCTCTTCAGGAAATAATGAGAAAAGAATGGATGTTCAAACTAGTGGGAAAAGAAACATTTACTGTTGGAGCAGCCAAGACAAAGGCTACTATTAATATTGATGCAGTCAGTGGTTTTGCATATGAATATACCTTGGAAATTGATGGAAAGAGTCTCAAGAAGTACATGGAGAACAGATCAAAGACAACAAACACTTGGGTATTAGTACTGGATAGTACACATTGTAGGATTGTGCTGGGTAGGTTATTTTTATGTTACACTATAAATGTATTTCGCATGGTTCCATATATTTTTCTTCAGGCATGCTGTGATACCCTCTGAAGAATACTGATCTATTGTTTATTGTGACCTCTTTGTTTGAAACAAACTGCAAAGTAAATTCCACCCGAGCCTGGCCCTGGAAACATAATAGAATTTGAGAAATACCTTTTTTGATCATGAAGATTTTTAATACAGCTTGTTATCAGTTTTAAGCCATTTCTACTCAGTATTGCATATACGCAGCAGGGATCAAACATGTACACCTGTGGGCTGGGCAGAAATGGGTTAATAAGCTGAGCTGGTAGACTCTAGCTCCTTCATCTCCCTAGTTGCCCTTCTCTGGGCCTACTCCATTTTATCAATATCTCTCTTAAACTGTGACACCCAGAACTGGATGCAGCAGTGATTGTCAAACTTTTTAGCACTAGGACTCACTTTTTAGAATGACAATCTGTCGGGACCTACCTGGAAGTGATGTCATGGCCGGAAGTGACATCACGAAGCAGGAAAATTTTTAACGCCCCCATGTAATAAAATCAACTCATATTAAGTAAATTGAAACTTTAGAATAAGTTTAAACATTTATTCAAAATAAAGAAGAACCAGTCCCAAGCAGTTGCTGCTCTGTTTAAAAAAAATTCCTCAAATCCCAAAGGCTTCAATCCTATCCATGCTTACCCAGGAGTAAACCCCATTGATTGTCATTGTTAAAAGCATATACATTGTAGCCTATTAAAAATACAGATCTGTAACATTTCCTCAAATGCAGTCACATCCCATGATAGCATCAAGTCTAAATATTAAAAATAAAATACACATTGAAATGAATGGGTACCCACCTGAAATTGGCTTGCAGCCCACCTAGTGGGTTCTGACTCACGGTTTGAGAAACACCGGTGGTACAGTATTTCACGTGGGATCTGACTACAGCAGAATACAACATTAGCATTACTTCTCATGATTTCAATACTATACTTCTGTTGATCCAGCCTAAAATAACATTTACCTTCTTTGCCACCACATCTCACTGCTGGATCATGTTTAGCTTGTCATTTAAGCTTATTGGACACTGCAGGTATGTCATGATTCCATGGAAGTCAAGACTACTAAGAGTGTGGTATTGGGTGAGGCATTCAGCTTCCTGAGAACCTCCGCTTTTAAAAGGAACTTCATGACTAGTCCTCGTGGCATCACAGCTATGCTAGAAACTATATGGTTAATACCTACTGAAATCTCAAAAATCAGTGGATTTGTGGAAATTTACACTGTCTTAAGGATTGGTTTCTCTTTGTCCTACATAGTTCCATATGCCTCCCTAGGATTACAAAAGACAGAACAAACTGTTCAAAGTAATTTGCAGATTTGTGCAGATATAGAAATTAGGGCAGTGTGCTTAATTTGAACGATGTGTGCAGGTCACAGAATTGAGCATTTCTTGGTGCAGAATTTGGATTGCCTGGTGTGGGCAGCTGTGCTATAGAGAGAAAGGATCAGCAGAACAATGATGATGGTATGTTATTGCCAGAATCTTTGAGCTGCATTTGCATAAGTGCTCCAAGAGTTTTGATACTGCTTTAAATGGAAATCTAATAATAAAGAGGTCCAGAAAGGTTTCATTTTGCATATTGTGGCTCAGAGAAATTGGATTATGAAAAATTGTGATCTTGGAGAACATATTCCATGTAAAGAGAACTGGGAAATGGAACCACTATATCCCATCTGGAGCAATTAAGACGTCTGAAACAAAAGATATTTATGTGACTAGTACATAGAAGTACCATAAAAAGTCTTGCATAGTTCCTCTTCAGTATGCAACATGTCCCCATTTCTGTTGGGATCAATGTCTTGTAGTGCCCCTCCTTCTCCTATTTTGCTAACACTTGTACGTAGATGCCTTGCTAACCTCTATTCATTTTTATTTTATTGCTGGAAGAGAGAGTTTTCCAATCTTACATCACTTTGGCTATTTCATATTCTAGTGCGGTGGATCCCAAGCTGTAGGTTGGAACCCATTGGTGGGTCACCGAAGGGTGATGGAAAGATCAGATAACTAATTGCCTCAAGCCATGAGGCTATTCAAAAATCGGCTGCTAATTACGCTACAATGAGCTCAACTCCTACAGTTTGCAAGCATATGTAAATATAGGGTGATAAATGTTTTAGGGCAGTGGTTCTCAAACTTTTAGTGTTGGGACCCATTTTTTAGAATAAGAATCTATCAGGACCCACCAGAAGTGACATTATCAAGCAGGAAAATTTTTAACAATCCTAGGCTGGAATCTTACCCACACTTACCCAGGAGTAAGTTCCAGTGACTATCATTGTTAAAAGCATATACATAGTAACCTGTTAAAAGTATAGATCTGTAACATTTTCCCAAGCGTTACACGTACCAGTCTAACACAGTGTTTCTCAAGCTGTGGGTCGGGACTCACTAGGTGGGTTGCAAGCCAATTTCAGGTGGGTCCCCATTCATGTCAATATTTTATTTTTAATATATTAGACTTGATGCTACCATGGTATATGACTGCATTTCAGGAAATGTTACACATCTGTACTTTTAACAGGCTACCATGTATATGCTTTTAACAATGATAGTAAATGGGACTTACTCCTGGGCAAGTGTGGGTCGAATTGCAGCCTGGAATTGTTAACAATTTTCCTGCTTAATGATGTCACAGTCATGACATCATTTCCGGTGAGTCCTGACCGTTTCTCATTCTGAAAAGTGGGTACTGGCGCTGAATGTGTGAGAACCACTGGCTAACATTAAAAATAAAATATTGTACTGAATGGGGACCCACCTGAAATTGGCTCATCACCTAGTGGGTCCCAACGCACAGTTTGAGAATCACTGTTTTAGGGTCTTTTTCTGGTTATAATTATATACATAAAATTTTATTTCTTTCTAGATCTCCTTTTTTAAAAGTCTGGTAAACCTAAGTGGGTCCTGATCAAATGTCATTAGTGGGTCCCTGTGCTAAAAAGCTTGGGAGCAACAGTTCTAGAGAGATCTCAAAGTCCCAATGCCCTTTTCTGATGGTATTATTTTGAACACTACTTTAAAAAAGATGCATGTAATATTGCACACCTGTATTCTTAGAATTACATTAATTAAAAAACAAGAACTTTACCATAGAAGCCTGAATTGGGGGAGCACATATGTATAAAAATATGCAAGCAAACTGAATCACAATGAAACTAAACTGCTAAGAGGAGCTTGAGACCAGGACTTCTAACAGGTTAAGAGATAGGATTAAAACTTTGTGTCTCTCTCTCTTTTTAAACAGAAAAAGACACAATGGATGTCTGGTGCAATGGTAAAAAAATGGAAACAGCGGTAAGCAATCAAAAATCTTTCCCCTTTCTCAATATGTGCAATAAAAATAGAAGGAGAATGGCTTGCTAATATAACCTAAAGCAAGAATATAGATGTTTTAGTTTGTGCTTTCAGTGGCCATACTAGCCTTGTGGCAGAGATGGAGAAAGGGGGATGCACAGCTATACTTAACCTTGCTGCCCTACACCCTAATCTATTCCTATAATGGACAAAGCATATCCAAATCTTGGTATGCTGCTGCCACTGTCAATGCTCAGTGGGCCTTCAGAGATGTCTTATTAAAATCTTCTTTTGAAAAAGAACGCCAATATTTTCTGGGAGCAAACCTAGTAACATGGACATAGCTTGACATGAGTCAGCACTGATTGAAAATCTCCAAAGCAGCATAATATGTTAATATACTTGATAATTGGCAACTTAAGTTTTCATGGCATTTAAAACACAAACAAGTAGAAAAGCCAAGATTTATTCATCAAAACACCTGTTGATGTTGAACACCTGTTGAGCTGCATAGCCTTAGATGTTATATTTAGCATTGGTTCCCAAACTTGCATGGTTTTGTCAAGTCTTTTATTCATGTTGCTTCAAAATGGAAACAAGTGTATGTTCTCTGCCGGGGACAAACAGGCCGGGGAAAGTAGGAAGTCTAGCTCATGGGTAGCTGAGTTCCTCTGGAATCTCTCCAGAGCTTACACACACACATATCTGAGGGCCCAATCCTATCCAGCTTTCCAGTGCTGATGCAGCCATGCCAATGGGTTGCGCATGCTGCATCCTGGGCGGGGGGGGGGAGCAGTCACAGAGGCCTCCTCAAGATAAGGAAATGTTTGTTCTCTTACCTTGGGGCTGCATCTGCACTGGAAAGTTGGATGGGATTGGAACCTGAATCAGTGAAGAGATCCACTCTTGTATCTCCCACAGAACTGAGAACTTCTCCAATCAGGGTTGACAGAATTGCTTTTAGCCACTGAAGAAAAGGACTAACCAATCTATCCTACGAAAATCAGGTTTTCAAATCTTATGCAAAGGTGTTCTCATCTTGTCTGTGTGGCATGGCATACACATCTAGTAGTTTTATGTGCTATTACCTTTAACAGTGCTTACTCCCTAGTAAGCAAACTTAGGATTGCAGCCTTACAGCCCAGTCCTGAGCTTTTCAGCACCGGCAGTATGAGCATACCCCCTGCACCAGGTGTCATTTACGACACCATCCGTCAGTGCTGGCCCAACACCAGATGGATGCCGCCTGGAGCAAGGGAAGAATTCCAGGCAGCAGTAATGTCTGTCGGGGCAGGAGGAGGAGGAATGGGGCAGGAGAGGGTAGGGAATGCTTCGCTGGATTGTATCCTCCGTGTTGGGCTTTCCAGCCCAACACAGAGCTTCTCCAGTTTGCACTGCCAAAACAGCCGGTGCAGACTGGAGGAGACCCAGTGTGGTCCCTTGACTCAGCAGAAAGGGACAAAAGTTCCCTCCTCGCGAGGAGGCCTATGGCAGCCTGGGCAGGGCCGCTGGATACAGTGGTTGCCATTTTGGCCCCACTGCACCTGGCGGTGCCACTGCCATTAGGATTGTGCTGTTAGTCAGTGTACAATCTTACAAAAATCTGCCATTGTCATTTCCATTAACAGCCTGAATTGTGGTGCAATATGAGTTTTATAGGATTGAACAAATGAGTACTGTATTATAGTTACTATAGAGCAGAGGTTCCCAACCTGGGTTACGTGTACCCCAGGGGTATTTGCCAGGATCTTGAGGGGAAATTGAAAAATAATGGAATAATGGCGGGAAAAGGCAGGTCTGTATTAGAATGCCTTGCAGGGCTGGCATTAGAATACCTTGCGGGGCTAATATGAGGGGTACAATTTATAGAAATGGGCTGCCAAGAGGTACACAAGTGAAAAAATGTTGGGAACCACTGCTCTAGAGAATTTTGGCCTGTCTTGTAGAACAGCCCTTTAATAGCCAATGAACACTTGTCATATTTGAATATGTTTGCAAGATGTCATTAACTTTTCCTTTCCCTATATCTCTGCTAGGGTGAATTTGTAGAAGATGGAACAGAAACACATTTCAGCATTGGAGCACATGACTGTTGCATTAAAGCTGTCAGTAGTGGAAAGAGAAGGGAAGGAATTATTCATACTCTCATTGTAGATGATCGAGAAATCCCAGAAGCTTTGGAATAGCCTTCATTTATTCCAACTGATGCAGATACAAAGATCAGGGATTTTCAATTACTGTGGTAATTGACAATTTTAACTTGTACTTCTTGGTACATTTAGTTTGTGCTGTTTTTTAGTTTCTAGTTACTGTATATGAAATTTATTGGAGGACCAGAGGAGAATGTGAAATTATGTAAAACCTTGAACATTCCTAGTTTTTTTTTGTAAAATTATATAACCGTATACAGTAACAGTTGCGATATCCAGCATGTCCAGAAGAGTTGCTGGATATCATAATTTTCAGGACATTAGAATGTCTCCATTACTGTAGCTGTCAGTTGCATTCCCGACACTGTCGTATCAATTTCATTCAGGATGCTTTTGATTTCACTCAGAACTTGGATCAGATTTCTGTAACCCTTAGAAGTATTGGCTGCAAGAGAGCTTGCTGAGCTGGTTATTTGAGCTTTCTGGATCATGAAATGCTAGATATCGCACTTTTACTGTATTATGACACTAAAGGGGATGACTGTGTAGAAATTGTTTATATTGAATATTTTAATAAAAATACAGAAGAAATTTGCTAATTGTGTCAAACATTCGAATGTTTGGTGGCTGTAGCAATGACCCCCTCTTGTTTTAGTAAACATTTTTGAATTGTGTTGATTGAGTACCAACTAGGATTTTCTGTGAGGAGCTGTCAAGGAGAAAGCTTATCAGTTCAGAGTAGCGGAATGCGGCTTCAAGGACGTTCCCGTGATTGCATCAGCCACATATACTTACATTACACTTACATTGCAGTGCATTGTGGATGCACTATGTCAAGATGACTCAGCACTCTATATTGGCTTACATGGAGTACATTAGGCCCTGCCTTATGCAGGCCTGCAAATTCTGTCTGGGTTATGCTCCAACCCTAACAGAAGCTCAAGCGTGCTTGCCATGTATAGATCTAGTCAGCCAACTCTGCAACAGGGCTGCATGTGCCTGTTAAAAGTTGTTAGGTGTCTGAACTGGGGCACTAAATTCCACTTCTGCACGCTTGAAAGGGGGAGGAGAAGAGGTTGCTAGAAGCTTCTTTTAATCACACCATGTGTTTTCAGAGCAATTTCCTGCACTTTGAAAGATGCTGCATGAGGACAAGAGGCTGCTAATGGAGCTTCCCTTCCTTCTCTGGAGCCCTTTGGAAGCAATGCCTGACAAAGGGAGGGGAGATGCTGGCAGCCCTTCCTCACTGGGCTCCCTCTTTCAAAGCCTGAGGGGATCAAAGAGGCAGCAGCCTTTTCTCTTCCATAGTTAATTGTAAGCAATGTTTGAATAATCTGCATACAAGGGCATTATGAGGAACAATTCTGTTTGGTAGAATCTATGTATATGAGATGCACATGAGCTTCTCATAGCAGGTCGTGGCTGGACACATCCAGAAAAGCCATAGGGCAGTGATTCTCAAACTTTTTAGCATTGGGACCCACTTTTTAGAATGACAATCTGTCCAGGATCCACCAGCAGTGATGTCATTAACCTGTGAATGATGTCATGACCAGAAGTGACATCATCAAGCAGGAAGTGCTGTCACTGTGACAACAGAGCCTGGTGCTTTCTTGAGAATGCAGCAATGTTAGGTTATTTCTCAGCCATTTTCCAGTAGCAATGTGTATCAGAAAGGAAGAAAGCCTATTTATACCATTGTCATAAGCAAAATAACCACACAGCCCTACCCCTTTCCAGACTCCCCCATCTTCCCGTATTTTCAGTGGCAGCTGTGCTAGGTGTTATGTGACCCACCTGAAAGTGCTCGCGATCCACCTAGTTTGAGAAATGATGGGTTAAAAAATTCTCCTAAAGAAGGAGGTATGGTTAGACATAAGAATTTGTAGTACAGTGTCTGTCTAGTTATAGTCACTGTATTTGGCAATGGATGTTGTCACACAACATATCAGGAAGAGGAAAAGTTCCTAAGACAAGCAGTATAAAGAAGCATGAGAGAATGGGATAGGTTTTAAAACCATAAGTGGTATGTGGACCACATTATGTGCTGTTCCTAAAAATGCTTATCTGGAAGGAAGTTGCATTGATTCCTACATATTTAAAGGAGGTTGGTGAACAGAACCCCTTTCACCCTTCTGCTAAAGCCCCTGTCTTTGCTAACTGGGAGCTGTCTTAACTAGACTATGCAACTCTGCCATGATAACATGTTCTATAACACCTCTCAGGACTTAATCTGAAAAGTTTATTGGGCAGACCCAGTATGGCTGATCTGTCCCCTGTAGAATAATGGGCCAGGAGGGATCCTCTGGCGCCCTGCTAGGTTTTGCTTCCACCTGCCCATGACTGGGGAGGGGAAGGTATGAGGGACTGGGCTAGGGTTTCCTGTTGTGGGAAGAACCAATGAGAGTGGCTCTAAAACACAAATAGATGTGTTTTTGTTTGTCTATTACAGTACTTACCCTTTTCTTAGTAAATTATGTTAGATTTGTAAGATTGGGCTGCCTGCCTCATTCTGACATGTGCCAAGAATCAATGCCCCTTGCTCCCAGATGGATTACTCATGGCTACATTGTAGATGTGCAGAGGAGTTGGGGAAAGCCTGGTTAGTTGTCATCACAAGTAACTCTCCTCCTGAGCCTGGCTTGCATGCTGAAGGATCGCAAGGTGCTTGGGCCCACCCCCAGATGGGAGAGAGAGCTTCCTTTTTGTCTTTACTCCCTGGTGGCAGAAAACTTCCACTCCCCCACCCCCCTGCATGCTGTGAGACAGTGTTAGTCTCCCTATGACATATTCAAGAGCGAATGATGAAGCTTGGTGCATAGTACACATGTGAATCCCTCCCCCCCCCAAAAAGGCATAAAAACCAATTTATTTCAACTGAATATACTTTCAAGTAAATGCATACACGTGGAACTGAAACCTTGAAGATACAGATATAGGTTGGACTTGTATTCTATGGCGTGTAAGAACAAATGATTACTTTTCTGCAGCTGAAGCCAGGATAAGGGCTGTGGTGGAAGGGTATAAATGGAAATTCTTTCCTTTCAGCTGCCCTTAGATATTAGGAAGGCAGGTATTTATTTAGAATATTTATATACTGCTTTTCTTTTTTTTTTCACAGCATTCAAGGCGATTCACACAGGCAGGCAAATCTTAGAGCCACTATTAGGATAGGATATGACTTAGGTCACCCAAGCCTGTCCTACCCCACTCTTGGGCTGGCAGGAACTCACCCTTTGTTGACTGGGATCTGGCATCAGGAGGCCAGTGTGCATCCTCTGCTGGCCTTCCTGGCTCACAAGCAACACTCCTTGGCCATGAAAGGGACTTATGCTGGCCAAGCACACCATTAAGATTGTACTCCCATTCCTATATCCCATCATCAGTCACTGAGGATGGGGGGGGGGCAACTCTTAAAAATCAGATATTCAGGAGAATGCAGAGAAATCACCCCCCCCCCCCCCAAAAGCTTGCATATGGAGCTTGTTCTGTGATGTGCAAAAAAGCACCTTGGGCTACAACCCTATACACAGTAAATACAAAGTACTTTCAGATTGTCTGCTGTAAAAGTTTAAATTTAAAAAAGCACTGGCTCAGTAACTTATTAGACAAAAATGCTTCCTAAGTTATATAGAGTCCAGGTGGTTATCTTTTGTATAGGAAAAATAAAAACAAACTTGTGCCGATGGTTTCAGGTTGGTATTTTAATAAGGGCAGTTACTGTAAATGCAGCAGCTCTGTTTTAAATAAACTTATAGCACAGTTTTTAACTTCCATGGCTGAAACTACTTACTAAACAAGGAAGATATTTCAAGATTGGCATACAGCAAGATTTTCATTTCATTGGAGAACTGCCGTCTATCTACAAAGTAACCTAAACCTAACACAATGTGGTGGCAGATGAACTTCAGGATTTCATAGATTCTGAGCTGATGATTCCAAACTGGTGGTCTGCTCTGGGTTCCAAAGCAGTGAACAAGTTAACAAGTACAGTGGGAGAGTTTGTTCCCTATTAAAAATGACAAAGATTTCTGGATTGTGAATATCATCAACTACACTATCATAAAGTTTCATGCTGCTAGCATTAATTAATGGTGGTGCTACATAGTTTTGATTCCCCCTCGTATATGAGCCTGTTACAACCTCTGCCTCAAAGATACAGATCAGGTGATCCATTTCACATTTTTCCCTGATATTTGTTACAAGGTTCCTGGGATTCTTGTTAAAGTAGATGCCAGCTCCATACTTCTGGTCTGGAAGACACAACAAAAGAACCTGTTTAATAGAGTCATATTCTTGTATTCTTAGTGCAAAAGACAAGAGATGGCAACACTTCTACCTAATCTTTGGTCTTCTTCCCAAACAAATCCCAGCTTGATTCAATCTAGTAACACCAGAACAGGCTTGAGAGGCAAGCTAGGACCCAGTGTTTTTTCCAGTCTTAATTATTATAATTAGAGGTGTTTGAATTTTTTTTTTTGCAGATTTTGTAATTTGAAAAGGTGGAAAGCAGTGTTAAGTGTTTTTATTCCAAGTTCTCATTTTTATTAATTTTAAACACTTTACAACACAATTCTAACTGAACAGGCAGGTCCGTGGGCCTGCGCTGTATCCAGCACAAGTTTGGGGCTGTCTAAGACTCGGCCTGAGGAAAGAAGAAACTTTTCCCCTTAACCTGGGGAGAGCCACAGCAACTCCAATGGGTCTACTCCGATCTGCACCACCTAAAGAGGTGGCACAAATCTGAGCAGCCAAGGATTGCCTTGGGCCACCTGGGAACAGGGTCAGAATCTGGCATAACCACCAGGTCCTGGCCTCCCCGTCTGCGTGCCCTCCCCCATCCCAAAACACCTCCCTCCCGCCTCCTCCCCACCCTTCCCATGCCCCCCCCAGACCTCTGCGCCAGCAAAGCTCAACAGGCATGAACTCACCTCTTCCTGGGGCTCATGTTGGTGCAGGGAGGTCAGGGCACATTTGTGCAACAGCCTATCTCCCCTCAGAATGGCATGAAAGTGCTTTACAGCACTTTTGTGACACTTTGGCCAGTGCAAGGGACTTGCCCTGGCCAAACAGGGGCTTAGGATCGCACTCTTAAAAGTGTACTAGCTAGGTGATAGTGTCAGCAGATGCAGCCACAGCATTCTTTTTAAGTGGAAGAGTAATCTATCTTAATTTCTGGAAAATATCTTAAACAGAATGTGGTATTTTTATGTCATTATCAACAAAAACCTCTAATTATAACCATAACAGAAATATGCCAGTCATGGGGATCCTGACCCTAATCCTAAACTCCAGTTCTTCTCAGCTTTGTTTGGGATTTACATGAGTGAAAAGTCAAATCATTTTCCTAGGGGAAAGCATAATGATAACACTGTGTAACAAAATTTGAGCAATTCCATGTTTATCTGAATATTTTGATGTTTATTAATTTTGATGCAAAGATTTCAAAAATGCCATTATTTTTGGCAAAGCATCAATAGTTTAGTCACAATTCATGCTATGCAATTGTATAATACAACGTGTGTTACAATGCATTAGGCCAGTGTTTTTCAACCTGTGTGTCGTGACCCTAATGGGACTGTGAAACCTCATTTGGGGGGGGGGGTCACGGCAACCTTTCAAAGCCTATGCAAGAGAAGGCTTGGATCCAATCCAATCATGGTACTACCTTATCAAAACTGAGTTATTTATATAACCCTGCACAGTTTTATCGCTGTCTTGTTCTGCAGCTCTGAAGGCTGGCCTTGCCGGGGCTGCTACCTCACAGGGTTGTTGTGAATACACAAGAAGTAGGATGAAATTGGGGGTGGGCTGATTGGGTCGTAGGAGAGGTGCAGGATCAGCAGTGGGTCCTGTCATGAATATGTACATATTAGGCCTAGGTTAGTATGTGGAGCCTGAACCAAACTAAGTCAGTAGAAGTGGCTAGCAGTTCCCAGCTGCAAGAATGTGAGTAAATAAACAAGAATTACAACCCCTTGGAATGTTTAACACCTTAGTAGACAGAGAGGCGTCTGATCAAGCAGAATGGAATGCAGCTATGGATCTCCAGTGGGGAGGGGTAAGAACTAGGAGGGCTAGCAAGAGGCCAACTTTAAGAAGGTTCTGTCCTCAAAAGTTTCTGATTGGACAGTCTAAATAAGTATGAAGTCACCTCAGCACTATTAGCATAAGAAGTATAATAATGAGTGCCCCAAGGGGTGTGCGTGGTCCTTCTTGAACAGAGTTCTTGGGTGCAACTTCCTGCCCGCTGCGAGCTCCATTGTCTACGATGGGCACCTGGCCTCACAGGTAGTCTTGAGGCTAAAAGATCTACAAGAGTAACTGACCCAGGTGAGAGATAGGGATTAATAGAGATAGCCAGCTAGCTTTATTATTTTATTGCTGATATGTTTCCTAGATGTTTATGCCTCTAGCATTTGCTGCCTTAGGTAACCTTATGCACTTAATAAACTAAAATCTCTTTTACTAAGTTGTTTCATTGTCTGTTGGGGACAAAGGTTCAGAATCCTGCCTAGCCATTCAGCAAGCTACCAAGTACTCATTGAGGTCTAGTAACTTGAGGACTGAAGCTTTAATTGGAGAAAGCACTCAGTGCCTGCAAGGGATAGAATTAAACCTTAAGTCTCAGTGTCCCTGGACTGAGACACTGGCACATACAGGGTGGTGGCAGTACTACTAAGCAGAGAGGCATTGAGGGCTTTAGGGTTCGAGAACCAAGAACTCTGAGCACCCCAAACCCCCCTAAGTTTGCGACAGGTCCCCAGTTTCATACTTTATTTTTTAGCGTCATGGCATGAAAAAGGTTGAAGACCATTGAATTAGGCAGTAGAATAAATAAAAACACGAAATTTAAGATAACTTTAAAAGTTTTGATGATACAAAAAGCAAAGATCAGCTTTCAAATCAGCACCTCTGAACTGCATAAGAAACATTAAAAATTCAACACAAACAATATTTGTGTTACATAGTGTAATAACCAGATATTAAGTACTACTGAACTGCACATTTTATTTAGCTACACCTTGGGATACACTGAGACTAGCTCTAGCTCATGGCATCTTCTCTGCTCCTTCCTCCCAAATGAAATCCTAAGCCTATTCCCAGAGAACCACTGCTGAGAGTCAGAGAGTTACTGGCAACAGTGTGGGGAGTGGGGAATACCCAGGAACAGCAAGAAGAGCTGAACCTCCCCCTTGTGGTTTTCAAATATTTCTTTCTTCCCTTGCTACCCCCCCATACGGCATAGATATCTACAATGTATTCATCATATAGTATTAAAGTTGCATGAAAATCCATTTATTTCCTGTAGGATTTCAACAATATCACTGGGGAGGTGTGTGTGAGTTACCTTGTGAAGAGGAGTAGGTTTTCTGAAATCCATTTTTGCACACCAGACTACAATACTGAGCTGGAACACAATGGTATAGCCTATGGCATACTGGCATTCCAGTATTTTTTCCTTCTATTTTCCTTTTAATCCTTTGGAAGGCAGATTCTAAAACAGGATTGTTTATTTTCTCGATCTACAATAAAAATGGACAATAAAGTAACATTCAGTAGTATTTACACTATAGCCTGGTCTGAGTACATTTTTAGTCTAATTTGTAGATTTGATTTTTTTTCCCCAACTTGGCAATACCAGGAGGGAAAAATAACAGCAATTTCAGTTATATTCTCTGCATGGACAGACATATACAATTATGGTTGCAATCCGAACCACACTTTCCTGAGAGTAAGCCCCACTGAACAAAATAGGACTTACTTGAGTAGACCTGATTGTGCCCTAAAGCATTCACCACCTGTGAGTTGTGATAGACATCTGACAATGCAACGGAAGTAGTGATTAGTAGAACCTAGAACCTTGCATTTACTTCAGCTCCAATATGGAAAGGACGTTGACTGATATCCTATCAAAACTGGGAATGACTAATATCCTACACAAGATCAAGCTCATGTCCATGAAGGCTTTACATCTGCTTGCCTCAGCTCTGCGAATAATTGTACAAGGCTATGCATGTTTACTGAGAAGTAAGTCTTGCATTCAAGAGTGCATACTTACTGGGAAGTATACACAGAATTCTAGTCCAAAGTACTATAAGTGGCACAGGATATGAGATGTTTTAAACACCAAAAGCCCAATTGAATTGTGAAGTTACTGTACATTCACACATTGGGTTAGACCCAGTTTTACACTCATTGAATGGCATATAGTACAAGGGATCATCTCTGACTTCTTCTCAGGTCCATCAGTTTTCAGGTTACAGAAAGGCCAGCACAGGTCATCCTACTGGCGCTGCTTGCTCACAAGTTGTCGTTTAGTGTTTTATTGCACTTTTACGGCAGCTCACGCCCATGCAGCAACTGGCACCAGCAGAGCCCAGACTTCGGATTGTGCTGGGACAGTGTTAGTATTCTACTTCCAGCTTTCAAACCAAGGACAGCTACACTTAAAGGAGGGTCACAATCCTCCTTTATTCACAGCCAATTAGTGGCTACTGTAGTTTGCCATTTTGATTCAACAGATTAAAAAAAAATTCCATTAGCTTTCTAAAGATCAGACTGATTTTACCACAGCTCAGTGGCATAGCTAAGGCATCTGGTACTCAGGGGCAAAAAATATTTTAACATCCCCAACCCCCCATATAAAAAAACCATGAAAACAGTTCTGGCTAGCACACCTCTCTTTCACTCCAACACCTGCTTCTTTCCCACTCTCTGTAATTTTTTCCACATATGAGCAAGTTGCAGTCATCCCCCTTTCCCATACTCTCTCAAACACACACATGCAGGTGTTGCCCCACCTTTGAGACTTGGGACCCCACCACCATCTGCAGTGTCCTTGTGCTCCAATCCCCTCCAGCCCAACGTCTTCCTTAAGTTCCTGTCCTGTGTAGACTAATGGGGCAAATCCTTACTCTGCAGCCCCAAGACAAAAAAATCAGAAGGGGACTGGAGGAAGCCCCCCCTGCCTACTTTCAAATGTCCTCTGCAAGGAGTGTGTGCAGAGAACCCCTTGCCAGGGTTTAAAAAAATGCTCTAAAACTTATGGCCTGAACAAAGGAGGACAACAGTTTGTGCAAGACAGACAGACAACAGAGAAGGAGAAGCTCAAGGGCAGAAATTAGTTAATGATGTGCAGGGCTACATTTCTCAGCAGGCCATGTTATCACCTGGAAAAGAGGAGAGAGGCAATGCTGGAGAGCTTTGGAAAAGGGAAGCATAAGAAGGTCTGAGATTGAGAAAAAGAGAGACAGTCTGGGGGAAGGTGACTGAAGAACCAGCAAGGAAAGGGAGTGAAGAGTTCTTGATTGCAGAGAGGGGAGGGAAAGGAGCACTGGCCTGAGGCTGGCACACCTGTGATAGGGAAACCCAGAAGGAAAAGGTGGGTCCACACTTCTCTTGCCATTGACACACACACCCCCCGCATCCGGTAGGTGGTCTGAGGCACAGGGAGGCTACACATTCCCCCCCCCCCCCCACCGGGCCTTGGAAGGCTTCAGGAGGCCTGCTGGAGACCTTACAAAGACACTTCTGGTTTTCGCCAAAAACCAGAAGTGCCTTTCTAAGGCCTCTGGCAGACTTTCTGATGCTTTCTGAGGCCCAGGTAAGCTGGGCGCATTCTCCCCTGAGCCTCAGAAGGCCTCTGAAAGGCATCCCCTTGGCCCCTCCAAAGGGTGGTACCTGGGACAAATGACCCCCCCCCCCCCATCCCTCTTAGTGATGCCATTGCCACAGCCCTCCCACTGCGGGCTTCTAAAGCTCTATGGATCCTGCAGACGTGTGAAGTGTCACATCATTTTTTGGCATAATTTTGCCACTGATCATCTCTTTACCTTAAGAACCCGGAGACCAGCTTTTTCAAGCTGTTTTTCTTTGTCTTTGAATTCTTGAAGATATGACTCTATCGGAGTGACCTGGTAACAGAGTTTACTCACTGTCTCTGTATGACGTTCTGGATGAGGATAGTTGCCCAAAAGTCCTGAATGCAGGCAATGATATGCTTATTAGCAGTATAACTTAATAGTATAACACTTTCAGTTTAGAAAATAGAAGTAAACCTAATGAAGAATGTGCCATTTCATTCTGTTTGCTTAATAAAATGGAAAATAATTACTCTCTCAAACAAACAGTAAGTGAAGTCTTTGATAAAGGATGCTTCAGGGCTCAAAGGCATTTTTCTTTGGAGTTAATATTTGCAGGAAATGTTTATCATACTTTTAGTCTTAAGTTCCCATCACTTTATTTGGGTTTAACTGCTCTGCTGCATAGTATACTTTGGGTGTGTGTGTGTTATTTTTACTTGATATTGTTTTGATGACTGTTGTAAGCCATCCTGAGTGGTTTCCAATATAAGCCATCCTCAGTCCTTCAATTAAACTGAAAGGTGACATGAAAATGTCTACAATACATAATTGTTTGTGTCCTGTCCTTCTAGCGTTTGATAAGGACTGACACAGTAAATCAAGCACTCAAGGACCCATAGAGAAGGACAGAGAACTACATAGGGAAAAGAAGTTCTAAACCAGCAATTTTCAACCAGTGCACCACAGCACATTGCTGTTCCAGGAATGAGCCGCAAGTGTGCTGTGGAAGTTTGGAGGAGGATCATTAATTAGAAGGGCCATTGAGAGATGCCCCACGAGCATTACAATATGCCTTGTCAATTGTCAAAAAGCAGATGGTGTACCTTGACAATTTTAGCGCCTTCTTAGTATGCTATGAGATGAAAAAGGTTGAAAATCACTGCTCTAAACTATGGCCTCCTGAAATCTTGAACAAGCACCTTTTGCTTTCTCAGTCTTCAGATGTGACTGCCTGTATGTTTTTCAATCTCTTCTTCATAAAGGCTAGTAATCAAAGCTAAGAGTTGGGTAGCCCAATCCTTCTATCCAGTACTGGCACAGCGGGATCACATGGCCCCAGTTCAGCCCCCCCGCCCCCCGAAAAAGCTAAGCAAGCAGCTCTTACTGATCTGTTAGGCATTGCTCTGGAATGCACACCAGTGGGACAGCACAAGCCTTCCTGCCAACGTGGCTTACTCCCAGGGTGCCACAAAACGCTTTACATTTGCAATACCCTAGGCCAGCACAGTGGCAGCTATGCCAGCAGAATAGGATTGTGCTGTCAATAAACCAAATTCTTCCCATTCAGATTCTCTGATATTAGGTGTGCCCATCTATGTTATAAATGCACTGCATTTATACAACTCCACATACCATCTGTCTTCAGTAATTCTCCCTTGTCTGTAGTCTGTAGCATGAATTCGATAGCAAACGTGGCATCGATTACATCTTGGGGGGATCCTTCAATCTCTAATGTTGTCCCCTCTCTAGTTAAACTCTCTGATATGGTAATGCCAAAATGCTGCTGCAGATGTGACAGTTCCACGGGGTGATTGTTACCCAGGTTGAGAATGTCATAATTTTTTATAATAATCTGATGAGTTTGCTCGACTTGTATGATGTTTTTGAGCCACACTCTTGCTTCCTCCAGACTTTCACGGCTGCATCCAATGAGTTCCACAAAGGGTCCAATTTTTCCACCACATGCACTAGCTTGTATCTCAGTCTGTAGCTCTAAAAAAAAAAAAATACAATTGGTATGTGTAACATGACTGGATGAACACTGGGCAGGCCTATCATTTTTCCCATGAGGAAACATTACTAACGTCTAATGGTGATGCAGAAATATGCCTGTAATATATAGTGGTGTTGTAAAACTATCCATCTTTGTCTCCATCAGGCCAAAAGGTTATGATTTCTCAACATGATTACTCACACATGAATTTGTGAATGGGATCCACTGAAAAGTTCTGCAGAGGATATAAAGGTTTGGTTTGATGTGTCTCCCCTGTAATGGCTGAAACGTTGGGTGGCTTTGAATGACACTTTAAAAGCCCATCTGGTTCCATATGCTCATATTTTGGCCCGTTCCCTTGCAGTCAGGGGACTTTGGGCCATTTTCTTTCATCATGTGAGGGAATGGTTTGTCCAAACCTTTCCTCTGCGTGTACTGCTAAAACACATGTAACCCTATTTCTGAAGGGGGTTCATCAGGGTGGTTCAAATGAATCACCACTCTTCCTGACACAATTAAAGAAAATGGCTCAGACTCTCCCAGGAGAGAGAAGAGGGCTAGGGTGTGCATGCATCAGAAATGCATACATCATTTATTGCGTGGGGGCATTCAAACAATAAGACTGTTGTTTGGACCAGCCCATAGTTGATTTATGGAATTTGTTGCCACAAGAGATGGCGAAGGCCACTGGCTGAGATGGTTTTAAAAGGAGATCAGACATACAAGGAGAGTAAGTCTTTTGGTGGGTACATGCTACTCCAAGTATAAAATGCTACTTCTGGTTTTCTACTGAAAGTCGGAAGTGATATTTTTAATGCCTTTAAAAGGCATTAGGAGGGTCAGGGAAGCCCTCTGAGTGGATGCCTGTGGCCTCTACTGGGCTCAGAAGACCGTCTGGAGGAGAGCAGAGCTCCCCTCACTTCTGGAGGGCAGGTGTTCCCTGGTATCTGTAGTTTCTAGAACCCTCATAGATACCAGAGCATGCCTGTAATTTTTTGTGTACTATACTGTTAGCATTTTGCCATTTAGAGGGTGGAGCAAGATGTATCTGCTAATGCTACTAATTCTGGGCTCTTCTTCTGGACTCTTTTTCATTCCCAGTCTTCTTTCAAGACCCTCCAAAAAAGCTAAATACTTCACATATTTACCTTTATTTCTTAACCCCCTGGCTTTACATTGTCATGGTTTGACAAATCTAAGCGCATCTGAAACTTTATTGCTATATAGTGCTGACATATAATCCAGCTTTGCTCAAATATTTAACAGAATATCGATCAATTTTACTAACCCCATATTTCTTACCCATAGCATCCATATTGCTGCAGTCCATCCTTTCTTCCAAATTATTTTTGACTGAGATAAGCTTGATGTGGAAAGCCTTTAAAAAGAATGCCGTAAATAATCACTGACCTGGACCCTTGGCAATATTCGTGCAAGAACATTGTGATAAATGCATGGTCCCAGGACATGGTCTGAATATCCGGGCTGGCCTCAATTGTCAGGACCGGCTGGGCAGTCTTTACCAACATATGCCATTGATGGGACCCACATTTGACCTGTCTGCTGGGGCCACTGCTCCCCCCACTGCTCAGTAAGCATTTCATGGTTAATGGGGAACGGGGAGAGAAGCAGCAGCTACAGCAGTCCATGGGGCTACTACCATTTTAAAATTCCTAGAATGGACCAAAGATACCAATGCAATATCTGGAGCTGGGGCATCTGAGAATTACAATGCTGCCAAGAAAGGCAGCCCATTGCACCGGCTGCTCCCATCCTCATTGCCTGGTAAGCTTTGGAATGTTTATTGGTGGATGGGGGAACTGCAGTGGAAGAGAGTTCTTCCATCTCCTGCCTAAGAAAGCCAGGCACACACATACATGCATGCACATGGATCTGAGGCCCACGCCACAAATGTCATGTGCCCAAGAGCATCTCCTTAGGCCAGTGGTTTTCAAACTAGGGCCTTGCAACGCCCCAGCCTGAGAGCCCTGGGCTCTTTTCCTTTAAGGGGCGGGGGGGGGAAGGCAGAGACACGATGCCCAGCATCATGCCTCTGATCAGGGCACAGGGGCATGCTGCCACTCACCTTCACCTACAGGAGCCCTCCAAGGGTCGGGGGAGCCTGGCACCAGCATCAGCAGGGCTCCCCACGCAGCACAGAGCCCTCCAGAAGGTGATCGCGACCACTTCCAGTTTTGCAATCGAGAAACAGGAAGTGGTCACGATCGCCTTCTGGAGGGCTCTGCGCTGCGTGGGGAGCCCTGCTGAGGCTGGTGCCGGGCTCCCCCAACCCCCGGGAGGCTCCTGCAGGTGGCAGTGAGTGGCAGTGTGCCCCTGCGCCCCAATCAGAAGCACGATGCTGGGCATCACGTCTCTGCCTTCCCCCTGCCCCCCTGCCTTCTGAGGCAAAGACTTAGTGGCTCTCAAACTCTCCTTAAGTTTAAGAACCACTACCTTAAGCTATCAGCCCTGCAGAGGGGCACAAGATGCAACCACCTTTGCTGAAGCTAAGCAGAACTGGTGCTGGCCAATGCCTGGAGGGTGACCATTTACAGATTCTGTGTATGCTGAGCTTGAGCTCAGACTTGAGCTACATGACTGAAGAAAGGAGGAATATACATATTAGTAATATTAAGCACTAGCAATCCTGGCAGATTGGGGGAAAATGCCCTGGGGTGCCACACCTGTGAGGGCAGCACCATCTTCCTTGCCCCCCACACCGCCACCTCCCTCAGGAAGCCTTCTGAGGGCTCGGAAAGTCTCGTGCTATGTCCTCTAGCCCTCTGAAAGCCTTCTGAGGACCCCCCGGAGGTTTTCTGATGAAAACCAGAAGTGATGTTTAAAGGCCCTCTGGAAGCCAAAGGCCCTTTGGAGGACTAGAGGATGTTGCATCAGGCTCCAAAAACCAGTGGCATAGCTAAGGAGGTGTAGGGGGTAGCCACTGCACTGGGCAACAAGCTTTAGGTGGGCAACAAGCTGAGCTTGATACTAGTATCCAAAATTATGAAAACCTTTGTATGTACAAATAATACCATCATGTGATATATCTTTGGAAAGATAATTTAAAGCAGAATGCAGTGAAACAAACTGTATAAGTGTATACTATGAAATATTATGGCCAATTAACCAGAAAATGTTCTTTTTAATTATTGCTGTAAGCCACCTTGGATCTCTTTGGGGAGAAAGGAGGAGTATAAATGAAGTAAGTAAGTAAATAAATAAATAAAATGAAAACACAACTGCCTTATGGAACAAAAAGTGGATTTCTTTAACACAAAACCAGCCCAGAGGGGCACAAGATGCAATCACCTTTGCATCTCAGAAACCAATTATTCTGAGAGCCAATCCAATGTTGTTATGATACAGCATGGAGCCAATAAGGTGTTAATATGAATCAGCTCTAATTTCCATGTATCATAATACAGTTAGCCCTGCTAATTGGGTAAGGAAGCACTTTTTCAGGTTGTGCTCCTCTTCTATTTAGCAGGGAGAGAATAACCATCCCTCTTCACCCTGATACATTGTCTCTAACCAATAAGGGGCACATGTTTTTATTTAGTTAGTTAATTAAATTTCTCTCGCCTGCATTGGCTCGGTCATGTTGTGAGAATGGATGATGGCCGGATCCCAAAGGATCTCCTCTATGGAGAACTCGTGCAAGGAAAGCGCCCTACAGGTAGACCACAGCTGCGATACAAGGACATCTGCAAGAGGGATCTGAAGGCCTTAGGGATGGACCTCAACAAGTGGGAAACCCTGGCCTCTGAGCGGCCCGCTTGGAGGCAGGCTGTGCAGCATGGCCTTTCCTAGTTTGAATAGACATTTTGCCAACAGTCTGAGGCAAAGAGGCAAAGAAGGAAGGCCCATAGCCAGGGAGACAGACCAGGGACAGACTGCACTTGCTCCTGGTGTGGAAGGGATTGTCACTCCCAGATTGGCCTTTTCAGCCACACTAGACGCTGTGCCAGAACCACCTTTCAGAGCGCAATACCATAGTCTTTCGAGACTGAAGGTTGCCAATACTAATTAAATTTAATTTTGTTGTAGAGGGAGGCTTTTGACCTAGGCATAAGCCCTTATAAGGCATTAAAGATGTCACTTCCAGTTTCACAGAAAAACCAGAAGTTGTATTATTTTAAAGGTTGGTCAACTTCAGCCTCTGCTGGGCTCAGAGGAACCTCTGGAAAAGACCTCCCCTTGCCTCCAGAGGGGGGGAGGCATTCCTTGGTATCCATGGTTTCAATTAACTGTGATGGGTTCCAGAATGGAACTCCCATGGATGTCCGGGCATGTCTGTACTTTTGAAACCGTTGTCCTTTTCCACTGCAGGAAGCAAGACTTTTTATGCAATGCTACAACATTTCATATCTGCAGTCAGGGTTTCATCAAACAATATTACTATAAAAATGTAATGATCCCACACCAAGAAAGTGTTATCTACAGCAAAGGAGAACTTCTGATGGGCAATAGTGACAACTCCCCAGTCAGCAGCTTCTCTATTTTATGGACAGGTTGGAGGTGGTTTTGCTGCAAGACAGTGAGTGATAAATGATGGGGTAAATGCATACAAAAAATAGCTAGGCACCTACTCATCCTATTGGCAACTAACATTAAACATCTCACCTCATAAACGTCATTGTTGTCTGGAGGAATCACAATGTGTACATCTAGCTTTTTTCCAGGACACTCCTCTGCAAAGTGTATTATTTCATCTATGACAATATCTGCCACTTCATCCTTTGGCAAATGTAAATCTTCAGTTCCAAGTGGAGGAAAAGAAATGGATGGAAACTGCTCCCGAGTCTTGAAAAGACTTTTTGAAATGGCTGTTTTAAGAGCCTGTTAGAGGAAACAGAATGTTATAGGCTGGGGCGAAGTTCCTACACTCAAAAAATGAAAAACTACTGTAATATGAAAATCTAACAGAAAAGGACATTACCTGCTGTGCATTCCGTTCATTGAGTGGTGGCCATACCACATGGAACACAAACTCACAGTCAATATTGTATCCTTTTGTGCATATGAGTTTGACGCCATCTGATTCATGTTTCTGCACCTCAGAGAGAAATTGCTTCTGCATAGGTGGCCCTGCTTTTTCCAGAATTGCTCTTGAAATTGTTCCTTGTGAGAGATCATCTTGCATAATCACAGAGTTAATAATAATGGCCGTCTAGAAGATAATAAGGTAAAATCTGAATCCATTTAACTTCCAGAACATGAAAGTTTTTGTTTCTATATACTGCATTCAAAAAACATCCTGATATACTTAGAGTATCTTCACCCAGAACCCTCACCCATAATACCCAAAGGACACAAGATCAGAAATTATATAGTGTAATGCAAAAGGGTTATAGAGGAATGTCAAGGGTTTGGTTATTTTTTTCTAATCAACTGCAAGTATTCTTGTAATACCACACATTAATCTAAAACAGGGGTGGGCAAACTTTCAACTTTAGGGATGCTGGACCTTTAACAATTGTATAGAAGAGGGAATTTCAGCAGGTGTAGCTTGTCATCTCACAGAAGCTGAAATTCTCTCTCCTACCCAATTGTTAAAGGTCCAGGATCCCTAAAGTTGAAAGTTTGCCCACCCTAGATCTAAAATTTTTTAAAGGAATTCAACTTTCAGTCATGTTCCGGGGAAAAGGTAAACTTTGCTCTTGCTCAAGAGAGAACATCTATAAACAAACACAATTAAATACATAGAGTAGTGCAGTGGAGAAGAAGTATCCCTGGAGCAAGTGTGCTCGTGCAGTACTAAAAATTCCAAATCATGGGAAAAGTAATCAGAGGCCCCATTTGTAACTAAAGGGCTCAATCCTATCCCAACTTTCCAGTGCTGAGGCAGCCACAATGAGGCTGCTTCATTGAGAAGAACTGTCCCTTGAGGAGAACTGCCCCTCTACTTCACAAGGCCTTTGGCGCAGCTGCTTCAGCATTAGAAAGTTGGATAGGATAGGGCCCACAGTCAGTGATGTAAACTGGCCATCAACTTCCAAGTCTGCACTCTTATGTACAGACCCATCACTGTTAAGCACATGGAGACTTACTTGCTTTTTTTCTATATCTCCTTTTTCAATCTGTAGGCAGAGATCATTGATGGTAATGGAATTCAATTTCCCCTTCAGAGGCACAATATCATTACCACCTAACAACTCTTCACAAGTCTTTTTCATCACTTCAGCTGTGGTCTCCTCAATGTTCACAAGGTGGATTTCTTGCAGGTAGCCAAACAATGGAGCTAGCTGAATAAAATTCTTTATGGTCCGCACAATCACCTGGGCGCACAAGTCCTGTGGGAAGTTGAAGATTCCCGAGCTCAGTGCAGGAATGGCCACAGACTTGATATTGTTTTCTGGTGCATTAGCATATTTCAGAATATTTATAATGGCTGTTTCCAGTTTGAGGTAACATTCCTCCCTCTGATCTTCTGACCATCTGGGGCCTACTGCATGAATTACTTGCTTACAGGGGAGTCTTCCTCCACTAGTGACTGCAATTTGGCCAGCACTGAGTGGCCCATTCTTCACTATGAAGTGCTTGCACTGTTCGTCAATTTCTGGCCCCCCAGCTTTCAGCACAGCTAAGGCAAGGCCTCCAATATGCCGCAGGTATTCATTGGCTGCATTCACTAGAGCATCTGCTTCATGTCTTGTAAGATCATCCACCCACACAGAAACTTCAACTCCTTCCTTCAGGTGCTTCCTATACACTTTAGTGGGATTCCTCGTACTCTTCAGGACAGTGATACAGCCAAACTTCTTCTGAAGCAGGCTAATTAGGTAGTTCTCTCTTCTCTTAAGAATTGCGTAAACATTGTGACTGATAGGAATTGATAGGATTTCCTCATCCTCTGACATGCAAATTTCTAGGGAATAAAGCAAAGTAAACAAGGGGTTCTGTGCAATATAATTCTTCTGGCATATTTTTAAAGTTTTCCCTACTTTATTTACTTCTGGAAATGGCACGAGAACAGAAGATGCTTGCCAGTATATTATTGTGAGGCTGGGATTTTTTGTTGTGAATGAGCTTGGCTAGAGACAGGCCCTGGCCAATGCTTTGCCTGAAACGAACCAAAGAGAGTTAACAAGTGCCAAGTGTTAAACAGCCCAAGAAACTCCTTGACTGGGAGCTTCCATTAGGACCCTCACATATATCTACATGAGAGGAGGGACTAAGGAAGGGAGCAGCAACCTTCTTCTGCATCGGGTCAGATTAATGTTACTCTCATATCCATGAAAACCAACAGCCCTGAGAGGCAGTGCACCTGAAACCCTTTAATCTTCTTCCTTCTGCAGCAGGTGAAAGTCATATGAACCCCCTCACCTGGACTCCCTACAAGCCCCCTTGTACCCCAGCACCGCTGCAGTCCCAATTAGAAGCTGTGTTGTGCCTTTTCTTATGACCAAGGAAGTACATCTCTCAGGCAACCTGGAAACATGTGCATGTCGAGGAAGCAAAAGGCCTAAGATTCAGAGTGTGAAGTAGCTCATTCCCCCTCCCTCCTTGGTTAGAAAAAGGGAAGAATTGGCTGGCAGATTTGGGGAGAGACAGAGCCTGGAATGGAAGCCTCCCCGTGCCTCAGAAGGCCTTCTGGATGTGACCGGAAGTCACTTGCTGTTTGTGGCAGCTTTTCCCTGTGTTTGAGACTGGTTGACATATACAACCTGTGAGCAAGAGAGGACAGGCAGAGCAGGGGAACCAGTACTATGAGAATACCTGCTGTGTGGAAATCTAGGAAGGGGCTAGATCTATGTTCCCATAAGTCTCTTTCTGCTGCTCCTGAAAAGCAAAAAATGGCCTATTTATAATCACTGATCTACAACAAAAGTCATATAGAAAATTCTTTACCTGCATGGTTGCCTTCAGTTTTTGTAGAACTGGATGCCTGTGAAAGTAACATAAGCATTTTTAAAAGCATTATCCCACTAACATCTGTGGATTATGATCACAGACTGCTACTTTATCAAAGCCCTCCATAACCTTGTACCTACAGTTACTTTTGGTTCTCCTGTCTCCTGACATTTTCCCTACTGTTGAGATTTAAATGGTAATCTCTTCAAGGCAGGGCTATGACTTCCTTGCTTGTGTTATTCTGTACCATGAAACAATGTACATACTACTGTAAAGAGTAATGCAAGCAAGGACTTCAGGTCCCTGCCCTGAGGAGTTTACCATTTCAGTCTCAACAGCAGGAAAAACAACATCAAAGTCAATAACATCCAATAACCAGAATCCTATGTGCAGAATCCTTCAGTGCAATCCTATGAAGGTTTATCCAGAAATCAGTCCCACTGTGTTCAATGGAACGTACTTTCAGAAAACACGTAATACAGAATCGCGGGCTTAGAGCATGATCCTGTACATGTCCACTCAGAAGTCCCACTGGGATCAAAGGGACTTACTCCCAAGTAAGTGTGCTTAGGACTGCAACCCTATCTGGTGAGAGACAACTGCATATTGTATATTCTAGCCATAATGACTGATGTACGCATGAATCCTCTGGCTTCTCATTTCATTTCACAGTGGAATTTCATGCTGAATGGACTTGAGGTTGTTTTCATTGTTCATTTGTTGGCTGAGTTTATTCTTTTAACCTTTTTTATTCCCTGGCACCAGGTTTCTTTCTTTTCAAACCCAAAATGTCCTTTTCAGGAGGTTATTTTCACACAAGCTGTTATCATGCTTGGCAGACTGGCCAGAAATCTCTGCCTGGATCCTCTTTTCTTTCCAAGGACTCACCAGCAACTTCAACATGTTCCCCATGATGTCTCTCCTCTTTGCTCTCCCCTCCTAGATGGGGTTTCTTTTTGCCTCCATTCTCCACCTGCCAAGGAGAAGGAGGAACTGCCTGTCCCACAACTGCCTCCTGCAGAATCCTCTTGTCCAGTTGCTATAGAGACCCCTGTGGAGTCGCAGCAGCATTGTCAAGGCACTTCCCTGGTCAGAATCTTCTCATTTAAAGGGACATGACTGAGAAGCCACTTCATGCATGATGATTTTCCTGTTGGAAAAAGAGCACGTATACTGAGAGCACACTGTCATGTGTCATGAGAAATGCACAGGAGAACCCTATATACATGTGATGACATGCACATTTGTACATTAATTACAGTGCACCTGATAATCTACATGCTTTTTTCCTGCTCTGAAGTAATATCTATGTAGGAAGATCTTCAGGGGTGACACCCTTTGATCTACTTGGAATGTTGTCAAAAAGGGGAGAGTGAAAGCCAGTGTCCAATCCACCTTTTATGACAACATATTATTAGTCACTGAGGGAGTAACACACCAGTCCCACAGAATAATCCACATTTTGCTTCCATGTTTTATCCCTCCTAAATCCTTCCAAGGAGCTCATGGCAATACACATAGTCCCCCTCCCCTTTACTGTTACAACATCCCTGTGAGGGCAATTAGACTGGGAGAGATAGTGATGGGTTCAACATCACCCAGTAAGCCCTGTAGTTGTGCAAGGTTGTGAATCATGTTGTCCTCTGTAGTTTTTCAGCATGCTAGCCAGTACCCTACACTGGTGTTGATATAAAGTTCCGCCCAGCTCCAAGCTTGGCTGCCTGAAAGTTGGCAATGATGTATGATGATATTACCAATGTATGACACTGATGTATGAGGATATTACCTTGCCTTGCTACTGCGCAGCCATGGAAGGGCTCCATGTGGCATCATGCACCTCCATGTGTCCTGGTCTGATGTCAGAAGCATTGTTGCCAACACTGCTCCTTCACATGTACATGTGTATCCTACAAGTGTCATGCGCGCGCGCACAAAGAACTGAAATTGGGGAAATTAGCAAGTGAGAGGTCAGATCTAGCAGTGTGACAAAGTTTTGGGACTGTTGACATGGAGTAGTCATGCACACAATCTCAAAGTGCCTCAGTATTAGGCTAACAGGAACCACAAGGCAGAGCTTTTCAAATAAGGTAGTTTATTAAAGATATATAACAAGTAAAAGGCACATTTAATTTCAGGTCAGTTACTTACTACTAGCTGTATTTGGACAGCAAGAGCTGGTTGGAAAGGTGACTGAATCTTTTGGGGAAGAGAGAAAGAAACTGCTATGAAGATCAAAGGGGTAAAGATCACCTATCCTAGTCTGCTGGTTATGGCAAGCCCTGAGCAGCAAGGCAGGGCAGCAAAGTTTTCAGGTTCCAGGGGAGGGAAAGACCAAGAAATGGAGGAGGCTTACTTCTGGGAAAAGAAGGCTGTGAACAAACATGGACAAGCCACCTAGTTTCTGAAGTGGCAAAACAACCCAAAAGTGAAGGAGAAACCTCAAAGCACACCTTAGTAGAGAGAAAGCTGGCCCTGTTAAAAAATGGAGGTTCCTACTGGGACAAAAACCTCAAGACATCTTGCTGAAGAGAAAGCTGACCTTCATCTGCTTACTTCTGAAGTGACCCCAATCTGCTTCCAGAGTCACTTGCCTTTTATAGGGCCTTTTACAAAGGAAACAAAGTAATTTTGGGGCTGGACAAAGGAGTTTGCATTTTGAGCTTCCTGAGCTTGACTGAATTTTTCCAGGGGGATGAGATCTTGATGGCCCATCAGGGGGAGTTTCTGCTGAACAATACCTGTGGCAGGGTGTGTTACCTCAGGCTCAGGTTGGGAGACTTATTGGCCCAAAGTCAGAAAAGAACTACCCAATTGGGCAATTGTAATTTTATTTGATATTCAGGCAGATCTCAAGCACCCAGATTTAATCAACCATAGAGGGGCCTTTTTCCTTCCTGGGAGTCAGCAAAATCTCACCCCTTTTCACAGATCAGGAAGGTCTGCCCAGCCCTGAAACCAAGATGGAGTCAGTTTAAACTGCACACATGTTTGGGAAAGAGGGTGTCTGTAACAGCATCTGATGAAAATGCCTAATGGTGAATGTGAAAGGCTGTATAAGGGCCCAATCCTATTCAATTTTCCAGCGCTGGTGCAGCTATGCCAGTGGGATATGCAGTACATCCTGTGGTAGGGAGACAGACACAGAAGCCTCCTCAAGGTATGGGAACATTTGTTCCCTTACCTTGGGGCTGCATTGTGGCTGCACCAGTGCTGAAAAGTTGGATAGGCCCTTAAGGCCCAATCCTAAGCAGGTCTACTCAGAAGTTAGTCCTGTTGTGCTCAATGGGACTTACTCCCAGGAAAGTGAGGTTAGGATTGCAGCCTAAGGCAGCAATGGCACAAGTTACTCTGCTGAACAAACAGCAGACTTGGCTGACTTCTGACACTGGCCCTGCACAGGAGCCCCACTTTGTATGTATCATATTTTACACCAGGGCAGCCATAAGCATCACCGAGATTTACTGGACTGGGATGTCAGGCTACAAATTCAGCAGGGGTTTGCTGCTCCTATGGAAACATGTTAGGTTTGTTATCACCTGTGCAAGGTTCAGGGCACATAAAACCACCAAATCTAGATTATTTACATGCCTCAATCTTTTTTCCCAGCTATGAATTAGGATGGACTTTTTTCCATCCTAATTATGTGTTATGTGTTGCAACCGTATACGTACATGCACTTACCTGGACGTAAGACATCTTGAACTTAATGGAACTTCTTTCTAATTAGACATGCTTAGGGGTGGACTGTTAATCCAGTCTTTCCAAAATGGGCCTTAAGGACAGGATGACCAGAAATCCTCTTTTTCAACCTGGAAAAGAACTTAAAATTTAATTATAAGCAACGTTGTATTTAAATTAACCACATGAAATCAACAGATGAGTTTATTTTAACTTTTATTTTGTCATGCCCTACATTTTTTCTGGGATGTCCTGAATTTTGGGGTGCCTTGTCTTCTTTTGCAGTTATTTATTTGATTTTTCACCTTTTCCTACCTCCCTTCCTCCGAGGAGCTCAGAGCGGTGTACATAGCTCCTCCCCTCACAACAACCCTGTGAGGTAGGTACAGCTGAGAGATGGAGAGAGTGACTGGTATTTGTATGAATTCATTCCATTGGCACAGAGTCCACGGCATCAGTGGGAGAAACATCCGAGGGTTCTTGTGCCGAACAAAGACATTCACCAGCCCTAAACCTCAGCCGTTTGGAAGACGCCCTGCGTGAAAAAGGTGGCGTCGCAGCTCCGCAGAGCCCTGATCCGGGGAACTTGCGCTTGTGGGCGAGCCGGACAGCAGGCGGCGCTGGATGCTCATCAGCCCGGAGGAGGAGTTTTTGGTTTCTGTTTGCTCCGGAGTGGTGCGGAATCGAAAGTGAAAGTCGGCGCGCTGGAGGCCTGGAGATGGAGGGCTCCTCTTCCTCGCTTTGGGTGCAGGTTCACCCTGCAGACCTGCACCCGGAGAAGCTGCGGCACAAGCTGCAGCTCTACTTCCAGTCCACGAGGAACTCCGGGGGCGGAGAGTGCACCGTGGCGGTCGAGGATCCCCAGCGGGGCGTCTACCGGGTGGAGTTCGCCTCCAAGGACGGTAAGGCGCAGGAGGCCCCCTCGATCGGGCGGTGCCCGGGACAAAACCAGGCACGAGCCCAGCGTCCCTGGGCAGGGGGGCGCCCCTGGGCAGGGGAGGCAGGACGCGCGCTGGTGATAGGGGAGATGGTCCCCAGCCAGCGCTTCATGCGCACTCAGAGCCCCGCCGCGCCCCTCTTGCAGTGCTCCCGCTGATGCTCAACAGGAGCGCTGCACATGGAATTCCAACAGGGGAAGATCTTCAGAGCCTCCTGGGAGAAGTTGCGCCCGTTGGAATACGGTTTGCCCTGCAGCTGTTCAGAACCCGGGGAGCTGCCCGCACAGACCAACTGGTCCTCGGATGGGAGCCAGCGTTCGACTCTGGGACCTCCCTTAAGTGACTAGCTCTGAAAGCCCCCTTCTCCCCCCCCCCATGGCTGAGTCTATGTAGTGTGCCTCCTTCCTCTTCTCTGGGTAATCAAAGTCCTCACAACTGAGCCATGCGTTCGGGAAGGGCAGGTCTTGGAGGTAAGTAGTATTAGGAGATCCAGGGCCCAGTCCTAGCCAACTTTCCAGCACTGGCGCAGTGCCCATACCTTGAGGAGGATCTATGACTGCCTCTCCACCAAAGGATGCAGTGTATGCCCCATTGGCCCAGCTGCACCGGCAGTGAAAAATCGGATAGGATTGGACCCTATCCTATCCAACTTTTAGCACTGGTGTAGCCACAATGGAGTCCCAAGGTAAGAGAACAAATGTCCCATACCTTGAGGAGGCCTCTGTGCCTGCCTCCCCACTGCAGGATGGAGCACACACCCATTGGCATGGCTGCACTGGCTTTAAATTGGGTAGGAATGGGCCCTCAGGCTTGAGTTGAGCAAAGGTATCCAAATACATTTTGGGTTTGCAGTAGGATGGTTTTCATTGTTGGTTTTTGTTGCTGTTGGTTGCATTGGGATGCTGTTTTTGTTGGTAAACAATGGGCAAGCTCATGCAGGCATCTTGTCAGGGGCCTGCAGAAACAGATGTATGCTGAGGATCTCTCTCTATCTCACAGTATTGTCAAACACTCCATGGTTTTTCTGTGGCTACAGTGTCAAAAGCAGCGATTTTCAACCAGTGTGCCACAAATGGTTCACAAGTGTGCCATGGGAGTTTGGCAAATTTGTTTATTAAATAAATACCATTTATTAATATGGCCATTGAGGAATGTGAACCCCCCCACCAGCAGCATGGTGTGTCTTGTTAATTGTCAAAAGACTGATGGTGTGCCTTTACAATTTTAGTGTCTTGTCAGTGTGCCATGAGGTGAAAGAGGTTGAAAATCGCTAGACTAAAGGCTGCAATGCCATGTCTGTATGGACACTAGCACAACACTTACCAACATTCTTGTATCTTTTTTTTTTTTTTTTGCTTGGTCTCATCAAATTAGCAAAGAAGAGAGTGAAATCACGTGAAGAGCATTGCCTGAAGACGACTGGCATGTCTCTGCACATCTTGCCAGATCCTGAGATGATGGATACTACAGAAAACGCTCTTCCAAATGACTTGACAAACACAGCTGAAAGGTCACTCGCTGCTTCACTCCCTCCGCAGCTTCAAAACGATTTTGAAAAGCAGCAACATAATGAAAAAAATACCTGTGATCTTTCCGCAAGTGTCACCAGAAGGGTGAGATGCCAATCTTCCAAGCCCCATAATTCACAGCTCCCCATTTTAGGCCCTCAAATACTGGTTAAAAATGAAAATTTTGAAATTTAAAACATGGTGAGATGTTACTTTTTTTAGGCTTATCTTGTGATCACATTGGCTTATTTTTCTCCTTCCCCTGCCACTATATTTGTTTTTGATGAAAGCTGGAGTTATTCTCATGCATTTGCAAGTGCAGTCTTGTGCGTGGCTGTATTTATCTATATATGTGGCAAATGTAGTAACATCTTATATCAAGCAATGAAATCTGAAAAAAGAGGGAAAACCTCTACCACCTCCATTGCTTCACTTGCTTGTGGTTTAAAAAAAAACCATTAAAACAGCAGTAAAAACCACCACTAAAAACATAGAGTGGCCTTACAAAATAAGTCTGTAACACTTAGTAACCGGGAAATGTTTTTACTAGCCTGCTGGCCTCCCTGTTTCATATAAATTTATCTAAACTGATTTGTGTTCCATAGTTGGCTTGAAACACCCAGAACAAATTCTTGCCCGGCTTACAAAGCCTTCTTGCCTGGTTGGAGGGCGGGCCATAGCTCAGTAGAGGAGTGTTTGCAGAAGCCCCAGGTTCACTCCTTGGCATCTCCAGATGGAAATGGCCCTGCCCAAAACCCTGCTGAGCTGCTGCTCATCAGACTACTAAAGAATACTGGCTTAGAGGACTGATAGTCCAGTTTGCTATAAGGCAGTTTAATGTGTTATATATTTAATGTGTGTTTCCCAGAGGCAACGGCAAATAGTCAGACCCATAATGGTGCAGATCCTTACTCCTGTTTCTGTTCTTGCATATATTTTCATGGAAATCTGGAGTCATGTTGCCCCCTCCCATCCTTTATGTCAGAGGCTTATGTGAAGAGTATTCTGAGGAATTTGGTTTACACTTAAGATGACTAATAGCAAGGTGAGATAGTGTAACAGGAGACTTTGATTTTAGAGTCTTTTGTTAAGGGCCCACCCATTTCATGTTTTAAAAAAAATCCTTTTACTATTTGGGGCATATGGTTTTTGTTGTTTTGCATATACAGTATTTTCATCTTGGTTTTAAGTACGACTTTGTATTCCTCATTGTTTTGAAAAGAATAAAATACTGATCTGCTTAAGATCTTCGATAAGGGTCCCAGGAAGAAATATCCCTCCTCTCTTCCCCCTTTTCAGCAAAACCGAACCTTCCCACACCATTTAATATTCTCAAGTATCCATCCTCTATCTGTCCTAATGTAATCTGAGCCTGTTTCAGATGAAGTTCTGAATATCTAGTCCTGAATCAAACTCTAAAGATATAAGTTTAGGGATATAACTATAGATATTTGTGAAATATTACATACGTTCAATCCTGCTGAATATGCAGGATCACCAGGGACTTTTACTGGTCCTAAAACTTTGGTGTCTTGATTTGTCTTAAGCCACTACCCCCAATACAACTGATTTTGAAGCAGTTGGTCGTACCTCTCTTCCCCTCACCCAGGTGTGGCATTCTGCTTATTGGATGAAGGAAAACAAAATGCAGTGGCAGAGCCCTAGCAGGTTTGCTGTCACTCTCCAGCAGTATCTATCCTTATCTATTTAATTTGTATCCTGCCTTTCCCAATGAGGGCCATCAAGGCAGTTTACAATGTTAAAAGCAGTACTAAAATATTAACATAATTAACAGCCCAATCCTATTCATGTCTACTCAGAAGTAAGTCACATTACAATCAGTGGGGCTTACTCCCAGGTAAGTGTAGATAGGATTGCAACCTAAAATAATAAATACAAAGCAGATTCAGACATAAAACAGTTAAAAATTACACCAGCCCAGGTCATCACATCGGCTTTCCTATGCCATCCTTAATAAAAAGGTCTTAAGGCCTTGCCTCCCTCTAGGGAGGGAGCCACTCTTAATTCCAAGGGGAGAGAGTTACACAAGTGGGGTGCCTCTGCCAAGAAGGCCCTGTTACCACCATCCTTAATCAGTGGTGGCCCAGTTAAGAGGGGCCCCTCTGATGACCTCAGGGGATCAGATGGATTAATGGAAGGAGGCAGTCCCTCAAATCCTTGCAACAGTCTTATTAAAAAAGCCAATATAATTCTGTCCATGCAACATATTTGGAGGAGGATGTTGTGATGAGGCTGAGGAGTGGCAAGCCTAAAGCCACCGTATTGGATCATGATTGAGTTCCAGTCTGAACCTGAGAAAGCCAGTTGTTAACATGCCTGATTAAGTAATAGATTGCACCAGCTCAAGTTGCCTTTGCTTGATCTTTTTTTCAGATATTCCTCAGCGTGACTGCCACTTTGAATACCGACTTGCTCCCAAAAGAGGCAAGAGATCAAGTGACTAGTTTGTTCCCCACCTTAACAACAGACCGCGACACAAATTGGCAAGGCATTGAAAAAGTAACGGGAGATTATGAAGAGGTTGAAAAATTGTACCATTATTTTGAGAGACGCCTGGAACGTTTCCAGGGCTCCCCGGAAGTTTTGCAACCTGAAAGTCAGAATGGTTTAGAAGAGACGATTGCGAATGTTGGAGAAGAAAGAAAACCTTATTTAGAAGGGAGAATGCAAGTACCTCCAGCCATCTTTGAATATTTCCATGTTATCTGCCAGGAACAAGTTAAAGAACTAGAGCAAAAGTTTAATGTAAAACTAATAAGTAAGGAAGGTGGCAGTAATGAGATGGTATCTGTACGATTTGTTCCTGCTGGGAGTCCTGATGGCATAGAGAAAGCTGAGCAGGTTTTTGTTGAAAGCATTCAGAAATTAGCATCGGATCTGGCCCAGGAAAAAATTCCTTTCACTGACAGCCAGCATTGCACTGAAGCACAAACGAGGTTAAATGCCCTGTATAAAAACGTCCTTGTCAAAAGGGACAGAGATGCATTAATAATCTGTGGCCCTCCTAAGGAAACTGCAGCTGCTAAAGGACTTGTGGAAGAAGTGAAGGCTGTTAGTTTCCCTCAGAGACCTGTATGTCACTCTCTGAGGATTGGCACTGAAGTTGATGGTGATGTATTTGAATTGCTAGAACCAGGATTGGCTAAAGAAATTGACGCAATAAACCGAAAGTATGATACTGAAATGGATAAAAAAAGCCATATCAGTACCCGAAAAGTGCACATCCGTTTTAAACTTAGGAATGACAAAAATCCCGATGGACTTAAACAAGCTTATGAGAGCTTCTGCAGTGCTTATGAAAAGGCCTTAAAAACATCGATGGAAAAAGTCATCGCCTTGAAACTTTCAGTGGACCAGAAAAGAAAACTGCAAAAAGAAAATCCTGGAGTACACATGAAAGAAACAAAAGAAGAACTGGTTATATTTGGTTATCCAGAAGACCTGTGTGTTTTTGAAAAGAACCTTAAGAAATTCCTGAAAAAGGATGTCCCTGCTGTTCCTGCACGCCCATGGGAATCTGTTCACAGTTCCAGCTTTGGAGCAACTTCAGGAGCATTCGCTGAGCAAAACCACAAACTGGACTCATTTCCTTCCAGCGCACTGCCCAGCACCATGGCAGGAGGAGTCGCGCAAGAGGAGACGTGTGCCATCTGCATGGATAAAATCTGCCAAAAAGAAGTGCTGCCCAAATGCAAGCATGAATTTTGCAAGGAGTGCATTGACCAGGCAATGCGCTATAAACCTGTCTGCCCTGTGTGTAATGTGTTCTACGGGCTGATGGAAGGAAACCAACCACCAGGGAAGATGTGCATCTCAAAAGAGCGAAAGTTGCAGCTTCCTGGTTATGAAGGATATGGTACAATCGTCATTAACTATAGTATACCTGATGGCCTTCAGGCGGTAAGGTTTTGAGTGGGAGTTTGATATTTTTCCATCCCTTGTTAGTTACTGTCACAGGCACCCATTCCTTGTATCCATGCTGTTGTAATAGCAGTTTCGTTGGAAGAACGCCAAGATGTAATGTCGATTTCTCCACAAAGCTCCAAATTCTACAAAAAGAAGATACAGAAACCATAGTGCATATCACTTAGACAGGAGAGTATCTAAGAAAGCTTTCCATGGCTTTCTAGAAGGGGCAGGTGCTGCTCTGGTGAAAGGAAGCAATTTTCACCAGGGCCCCCGGGAACTGTAAACCATTTTCCCTTGTGCTGTTTTCTTACACTAATTGCTCTTCCAAACCAGCCCTGAGACATGTACTTTGCCCCATTTGACAAAGTACAATCAAGACTGGGTTGGGATAAGTGGATGGTTCGGTTTAGGAAAACAATATGGGGATAAAACATCCCTATAGCCTAGCTATAGTGGGATAAGGAGTGGTGGTTCTCCAGTTGCATTGCACCATCACCAGGCAGCACAGAAGTGAACCACAGATCAAAGCTGCCTCAGGCACCCTTCTTCAAACAGCCAGAGCTCACAGAGGCAACCAATGAATTTTATAAGCCACTGTCAGTGATATTGCAGCTGATGCTCCACGAAACAAGTACATGGTGCAGCTGTACTGTGCAAGGAATATTTCTGGGACTGAAGAGGGCTCAGGTAGCATAAGGGGCTGCTAGTAACCCCATACTAGCATACTGGTGTCCTTCTAATAGTAACTTGTTTTCTTAGTACTGGAAAGGAAAGCGTTTGGGGGTTTCAGAAAGTTTGTGCAGCAGAATAAGAAACAGGGTGGGGCTGTAGATGCTTTTTATTGTGCAAATCCTAGGCATCTTCCTTGTTGTTGTAACTTTCCTATCTTCTTGTAGATGCAAAATAATATCTTGTTGACAGGAAAGGGGAAGGTATTGCCCTGGGGGAAGAACCTAATAACTCAAGAGTATAAGATAATCAAAGGGGAGGGACCATATCTGGGTGGTAGCAAACCTGCTAGGTACACTGGAGATTATAGGTTCACTTCTCTGGTGTCTCCAATAGGTCTGGGAAAGCTTGGATAGCCACTGGTAGTAGGCAGTGTTGACTTAGGTGGGCCAAGTGGCTTTGCACATCATAAACAGAGGCCATCCTGAGCTTTATACTGTCTGGGGCTGCCTCCCACTTTGCCACTCCCCTGCCCCATAGCTGGGGGAGGGACCATAGCTGAGTGGTAATGAACCTACTTGGTATGCTGGAGGTTCTCGTTTCAGTCCTTTGGCATCTTAGTAGGTCTGGGTAAGCCTGGATAGCTATTGGTGGTCACAGTAGACACTGTTGACTTAGATGGTCCAAGAGGCTTTGCACATCATAAAGCAGCTTTATGTGTTCAAAGGACAAGAAGCTCTGGTCTCATTGTCTCCATCTCTCATAATACTGCAACTTGGCCTACCCAGTGAAATTGATTGTTGGTAAGTTCTGGATAAATGAGAGCAATTCTTCACCCTGCTCATAATTAAATCAATTAATTATGATCAAAGAATGTAGAGGTGACCACTAGCTTGCATGACTTTAGAAAATTTTTAGAGAAATTAGTGGAGACGACTTAAATCTGTGACTATTAGCCATAATGGCTCATAGGAGTTTCCATGTTCAGAGCAGCGTAACTTGTCGTGCTACATGTTCCACACACTGCTTGGGAGCCATTCTTGCAGCAGCTGCTGAGCTACCCTTGGAAACAGAGAGCTAGATTAGATGGAGCCCCAGGATAGAGCAGAGAAGTTCTTCAGCCCGCCATTTAATGGGCATTCTCCCAGTTAAGTATAATGCAACGTGTTTAATATTACCATCATTCTTCACATACCAGAAAAACCATCCAAATCCAGGAAAACAGTTCTTTGGAGCACATCGCACAGCATATCTACCTGACAACAAAGAAGGAAGAGAAATTTTGCAGCTGCTTCAGCGGGCCTTTGATCAAAAATTGATTTTCACTGTGGGCCAGTCTCGCACCACTGGTATGATGAATGTAGTTACCTGGAATGACATTCACCACAAAACCTCCGTATTTGGAGGGCCAGAGAGGTGAGTAGAAGGAAAAAGTGGTTTTGGTTTTATTTTTAAAAACCAAGCAGCACACCAAGCAGGTGCTGATGCTCTTTGCATTTCTCCACAAATACTCATGTTGCTATAATCCCAACAGTTAGAAGAGGTCAGGCAGAGTCTAAGAAACCACTGCTCTGCATTTTCCAACCCTAATAATATCCACTCTTTACATAGAGCATTTTTAGTTATCACTGTGATCCTTGCACTACATGTAGCTGTGGAGATGCTGATCTTTGATGACTTTAAAATGGGATTTTTCAACAAATGCATATCTGTACAGGCATATCAATGGCTGAAAGCCAGGAGTGGTATATGCTTCATCTAATCTCAGAGGCAATGTGCTCCCAAATGCCTATTTCAGGGGAGCAGTGGTGGAGGGGTATGTGCCGCCTTCTCCAGTTTATGGGCTTCTTGGAGGTCTCTGATTGTCCACTGTAGGCGAGAACACTAACTTAGATAGGCCTTTGGTCTGATGATTAATTAGGGCTTTTCCTATTTAATGAATTCATGGCTAGAGTCAAATTGCAACTAGAAATGTCATGGTTTGTAGCTCATGTTCTTAACTACTATGCTACAGCAGCTTGCAGCTAGAAACCAGATGTTATCAATATCTCACTTGGGGGTGAAAAAAAAAACATAGCAGATTACTTGGCCAGAAGACTGGAAGATCATCTATACTGATCAGCATTAAAAAGTAGCCCTTGTGGATAATTGGTCTGAGCAGTCCTGAGCAGGTGAGTCTCAATTTCCTGAGAGAGAAATATGCAGGTTTTGTGGACAAGCAGTAAGAGCCAGACTGGAAGCAGGAGGGAGAGGAACGTGTGCACAAAATGAAGCATTTCGAAATGTGGTTAGCATGTACGTCAGTAGATTGAAGACTACTGTACATTAAGGAACATAACTCATTCAGTACACTACTGAATTCTACTGTACTATTGTACCAAGTGTGATAGTTGAGAACACTACTAGTGTTGTGGGCTTCTTGTGATTGGCCAGGCACATGTTGCTCACACATTGAGCTCACAGGTTGTTTTTTAAAGAATGAGTATGACCAAAAGTGCATTACATCTCCCAGCTCCAGTGCCCAATTGACTGGAGTAGAACAATTTCTCTTACCTTGCCCTCACCTCCATGTTCTGCTGTGGGCACTTTCTGACTGACATTTCTCATCTCTTGGTGTCCATTGAGTATATCAGGCTGTTATTGATAACTTTTTTCCCCCTTTTCTGTTAATTCAAGCATATGTATTTCTGCATACCAAGTGAGTTCCCCAAAATGCTATGTCAAGGACTGGTCCTGGAATAATCTCAGATCCAGTTTGACCTATTTATTTGGAGAAATTTCTGAGAATGGATGCTAATATGGTGCCATATAATCTGTTATCTCTGACATAATTCACTTTCAAAAACTTTCAGTTACATGATATTTAAAGAGAAGATGCTATTCGACTGTATCATTTCACCATGGATTTGATTTAAATGAGTTTCTCTTCCTCCTAGTTTTGGCTACCCTGATCCTCATTATCTGAACCGTGTTCGAGAAGAACTGAAGGCAAAAGGAATTGAATGATTATTTTTCAGTCAACTGTCAAGAATCTGTAATTTATATATAAAAATACCACTTAGCATATTGATAGCAAGCTGAAATTGAAATTTGCTTTCAAAGGTTAGCTATTGAACCAGTGCAGAAATTTGAAATGCAGAAAATTAGATCTCATGTTCGGGACTGCAGAGTCATGCTGAATTTTTTCTGGGTACTCTAATACATTGAGTTCTAAGCACATTGAACTAAGACTCACTGATTTCATTAAAATATAGTGATGAAATCAGTGGGTCTTGATCCTGTTGGATCGAAACCTTAGTTTGATACAGTGTTGTTCACATTACACATAAAAATCAAAACAAACTTGTAGCTTGTGCCCTAAATGAGCCTAAGAGAACTTAGCCACTTGAGGCATTGTTCTATCACTCATGCATAAAAACGTGGTTTTTCTTAGTTGGACTTAGGTTAACTGTATTCCACTTGCTTTAAAAAATTTAGTCCTTAATGGTTAAAACCAAATGCTGAGCAATATTCTCTTGCAAGTTAGCGCCATCTTAAAGGCATAACTGGTATGTACATTTTTTTCTGGTTATAGAAAGGCATTATGGGAGCTCTACTAATCTGTCTTTCTTTTAGACCATACTTTTTGTTGATATGCTATCACTACCTATCTGAGTTGAAGTAGGGGCATGATATGACTACAGCAACTTGACTGTGTTTAAATATGCTCATGGATTAATTGTGAAAAATTGCCTTAAAAGCAATAAAGCTACGTTCTGGTTGTGTACTGAGTCTTATTGATGGTTGTTTAAGTACATGTATATAGTCTTGAAAAAGAAGTGTGGTGATGTGCCTTTTCTCTGAACAGGCACTCCTGAGATGCATGTTTATGCATCCTGATTATCCTCCATCCCTCTGGGGTTTTTCAGTTGGGTCACTGAATGGCCTTTGTGGTCTGAGAAGAAATGACTAGGGCCACACTCCTAGCCACATTTGCCTGGGAGTAAGCTCCATTGACTATAATGGGACTTGCTTCTGAGTAAACATGCATAGGCTTGGGCTCTAGCAACTCTGGTGCCTCATGTGGTTCTTCACTGATTTATGGCATTGGGGGTTTGGAGATCGGATATGGTTACCATGCTAGTAGGCTGCAGAGGTGTAACGAAGAATGAACTTAATGCTTGGTAATTTACCTCTGGAAATTTGATTTGATGCTTTCTTAGGAGACTAATGGAGGTTGCTGGAGCTTTTTCCAGAAATGGGTGGCTTTGAAACCATGCCGTTGATGCCCTTTTGGACGTTTTGAGAGTGAAAGAAAACAGGTGCCAGTTGCGCGTTACCACTCTTAGAATTGGTTACTGAAATTTTTACAGAACAGGATAGAGATACAGCATCTATCATTTTATTGAAACAAAGGATTTTGTTTTTTTCCATTATACTATTTTACCTCCATGGCCATCTCTGGGGAAGGCATATAGGATGACACACAAGGTGACCTGGAGTAAAACTCTTCTTGGCCTACTGTGGCTGGGAATGCAGACTGGAGAGGGGGAGGAAGAATCAAATCTGCATAACAGTGGGGGAGAAGGCCCTGGCAGAAAGGGATGGTTCTGTGGAGGAGGAGCAGCCACCAGCTAGGCTCTTAATCCATAACACAAATTGTGTAGATAATGAGGGCCGATGGCCATCATTAACTCCTTGTGTTTTATAATGTGCTTGTCCCCCATTTCTACTAGAAGTAAAAAGTGCCTGTGGCTGCCACACTCCCTCAGTTCCAGATTCCTTTGGAAGAGAGAACACTGTTGTCTTACCCTGTCCTTAATAAGTTCTGTTTTATTTACAGACAAGAGGTTCGAATCTGCAGATGGAGCTAGATAGTACACTCTTGCAACCCAATTCCCAGCTGGCAGCTTTGCCAAGAGCCAAGGTACCCTGTCTCTTGGCTGTCCCTTTTCCTTAGCTTCCATCCCAGCCAAAGTCAGCTTGCATATCTGCTGTCTTCATTTGACCAAACTGGCTGCCTTTCATTCTAAGCTTAGGTAAATGAGGGTCCTGAAGGCCCCCACCTGATGCTCCAACTCTAGGAGTTTCTTGGGTCACTGACATTTGTTAACCTTTTCTGCCCATTCCAGGCAAGCTGGCTAAGCATTACTTCAGGGGATTCTTGCCAGGCTGATTGACAACAACAGGTTCCCATTTAACAGCAGCAGCTTTGCATGCCCGGGGTGGGGGGGGGGAGAAAAGAGAAACATTATACTTCACTGTAAGTGAAAACTGCTTTTTAACAGATTAGGGAGTGCCCCTGTTGCTGAGGATTTCTGAATTCATCCTACCATCTGCTGTGCAGTATCCATAGAAAATGTATTTTGTTTCAAAATACAAAATGTATTTCCATACAATATATTATGTTTCAAGATTCCCATTTTGTTTTGCACTGTGGGGAAAGGGGCTTTTTTAACCTCTAAATTGCCTGTTGCTTGGTAAGCCCATAATTGTGTGTTTAGTTCCATATCTTTTCCCAAAAAGCATCTGGGAGTGAGTCGCTGATTGGTGTGGGGTGTGTGGAATAATGGGTTTTAACCTTTTACAACTGCTCTCTTTCTGAAGATCTGCAACTTGGCTCTGATATTTTTTTATAAGGAAATGCAAGTCACTCTATAATCTGCTGTCCCCAGAGCACTATATTTCTGAAGTTGTATCAGTATCTGTGACAAACACACAAAAAAATCTGGTAAGATCATTAGCAATAACCTACCCCCATTTTCATTTCCTAACCTCCTTTGGGTATTTTAAAGCATGCTGCCCCCAGATAGTATGTTGTAGTGGTCAAGAGACTAGGAAGGCCCATGGGCAGGTCACTCTTGATCTACTCTGACCTTACAGTAATCCTCAGGTTCTCTTGAGGATCAAAAGGGAGGGAGAAAGAACCATGTATGCTGTCCTGAGCTCCTGGGAGGAAGAAAGATGTAAATAATGATTACCTCCTTTTGAGACATTTCTTTACTGCATCAGAATTCAGGAATGCTGCCTCAGGCAAGGGTTGCCAACATTATTAAACAAGGGAAACTTTCACTACAAGGTGTGCAGTTTAAAACTGTTACTGGACTATTATTGACCCTTTTGACAGCAGGCCAGTTCTACAAGTACAATTCACCAAGTTACATAGCCTGGACTCATAGAGACAATGTACTTTTCAAAAACAGCCTTGTATATGACTGTAGTAGGGAGGAACTGGCAGCAGTTACTTTCTCTCTCCAGGCACTCCAAGGCAAATGACCCATCCCTTCCCCTGGACCAGGTGAAAAAGCAAAGCAAAAATGATTATCACCTCTGCTTTGCGTTCTTTCCCAAGCTTCTTGTGAAGGGGTGGTTTTCCTTGGAGTGAAGCCTTTCTAAGTGCCTGGAGAGAGGTGGTCTGCCTAATACCACTCTTGTGCATTACAAAGGTAAGCAAGGCTGTTTTTAAATTGCTGAGCAAGAGGACATTTCTTAAATGAATATCTTTTAGCATAATTTCTGGCATCCACGGAGTTCTGGGAAACACCCTTGCGAATACCCACTCACCCTGTACCAAGTATCCCTTTCCATAGTGGGCATTTTCTCAACTTCTCTACCTTTAAACTAGGGGTGTCCAAACTTTTTGGGAATGTTGGAGCTGGCTGAATGTTGGACTTGATCAAGAGAGAACTTGTCAGGATGGACTGCTGTCCTACCCAAGAAATGATAGACATCCTGACTAAGCCACTAGCAAGAGATAAATTCCAGAGTTCTACAAGGAAGTATGAATCTGCTAGAATCGTGCAACTGGAGTTGAGAAGGGGTGTTGGAGTTGGTGCAACTCCACCTGCTATCCAAGAGGGGACAGGATGCTGTCCAGAAGGGGTCAAGCTATGGCCCACTGACTCTGACCTTTCTACCTGTTCTCTGTGATCCTTGTGGGGTGTGGCCCTAACCCTTTGTCCTTCCCTTCTCCTCTGAGTCCTTCCTTTTGTCCTCTGACCACTGACCTGGTAAGATGTGCACACCAGGGCTCTGATGCCTAGGCCATCTTGAGCACAAGGCATGCAGGGCGAGGCAGCTCTACGGCCTTGCTATCTCCAAGTAATAGCTGAACCTCTGATCCTAATCACATGCTGTAAATATTTACACTCAATTGAACTGTAAGTAAATAACTTCTTTTTTTTGCAACTTTAACAAGCCATTGCCTCTTTGTCTTTTTTTATTGATTAGCAGTCAGCCAGGTGAGGGAGGTTCCCTGGGGTGATACCCAAAAAGGGGGGGGTCTGCTGCTTAAACTACTCTGCTTTCCCCCCCTCCCAAAGAGGAAACTATTTTTAATTTCCTCCAGTAGGGAAGAGGGCCACATCATCTCTGACACTGGGTTGGGAAAAATTTACATTTCAAATTTGAATAAATTTCCATAAATTAATTTATGAATGAATGAAAGTCTTGCAATAGCTCAAGGCCTATAAAAGGCCTTGCACAAAGCAAGCCTGGCCTTTCCTTCACTGCCACTACTGCATCACATATACAAGCAGTGGAGGGAGCCCTCAGCCTGCAGCTCATGCAATAGGTCAAATGGTTGCCCTCACGTGGAGAGCAGCTGCATCAGGCCAGTGTGGGCTCCAGCAAGTCTTCGGGCTCTCCACCGGGCTGGATTGGGAGACCCCATGGGCTGCAAATGGCCCCTGGCCTGGGGTTTGGGCACCCCTGCTTTAAACCAATAGTACTTAGCAGTTTGTGCTCCACCCTATGTCTCAGCTTTCCTAATGCTTTTCTATATTTTATGAATAATAAAACAGGAGAGTGAAAGCACATCCCTTGGTATATATGACATGACACAGTGTTTATTGAAAATAAGTTTTACTAAGCCATGTGAAACAGACCAAAGATAAAATGATTTAATACAATGACAAACTGGCAGCATAAGAGCACAAGTATCGCTTTGCATTGGCAAGTTGCAGTTGTCAGCCTGAGCTTAAATAACTACTAGAATAAATCTTGTTGCATTTGTTCTAAACATTTTAAAAGCATTTAGTTCGCCCTGTTCTCTTTCTGGAGAAAATCAAACATACTGGAGATGGTCTGCCATTGTTTAAATGTTGCTTAATTAGCAGCTAAATAGCCACTAAGAAAGGATAAGGAAGCATGGCAGGAGGAAGCTACTCAATGGCTTCTCCTTCCCACAGGGTCACTTCAACTTTCTTTGCCTCTTGTAGATCTAAATGAGACAGTAGTTCTAAGAAGCATGAGAACACAAATGCATTCATGCTCTCATAAGAGGCAGAGCCTTAAATGTCAACTCCTCCAAAAGAATCTGCTGGTCTTAAATGTCCTACCATCCCAAATGTGAGATTGGCAACTCTTCCAAGTGGTCTGTTTGTTTCATGTGCAGACATTAGCAGGTGATGTCATTCTGGCTAAAATGTCTGATCAGTTGGCAACTACCTATATGTGAGTCCTGAACATGGTCTACCATGGTGTATGGAAGGGTGTTTCCAATTTCCACTACACCATCAAGCAGCAAGTGAAGGGGATAGAGATCCCCCTCCAGCAAGTGAAATGAAAAACTCTTACAACAGATACATGTATTACCCATCTATTTATTCATCAATTTAAGAAAACTTATAAAATTTCACTGGAAATAGAGCTTTATTCTGGTGTGACTTGATGATGCGCAATTATAGAGAACTGTATGCAGGATGCTCACTAAGGACTTGAGTAACAGAGACCACAAGATGCATTCTTGCAAGTGAACACTGTAATCTAGTGAACATTGATGGTAGGCACAGTGGTGAAGCTTCCAATTCCTGAGACTCCTCCAGCCAAGTAGGCCAAAAAGCACAGACAATAATAGGAAAACAGCACACATTATTATAGTGTGTAATAAAACCCTAGTGGTTACTTGTGTTACACTAGCAGGAGTTTGACAATCCTGGTAAGTCCTGGCAGGGGATGGCTGTGTCACCAGGACTGTGCCACTGTTGGGGACCAGGGGGCTTTTTTTAAACTTGCCGCTTCCAGGGTGTTTGTGTATAGGGAACCCTATGGAGCCCTCTGCAGGGCTCCCCATGCCCAAAAACAAATGAAAAAATGTGATCACAACCACTTCCGGTTTCATGATTGCAACCTCAAAGTAGGTCACAATTGCATTTTTTCATTGTTCAGAGGCATGGGAAGCCCTACAGAGGGCTCCCTACCACCCCCTGCCTGCAGGGGGCTGCAGAAAGGGGTAAGTTTAAAAAAGATCCTTGGCCCCCAGCAACAACACCAGCCTGGAGGTCATGTCCTGCCCTGCCCAGCCCCACCGCTTAAGGGGGCAGAGACAGAGCTTCTTGGGTTGGTGGGTCACAACCAGTATGAGAACCCCTGTACTAGACAAAAGCATCTCCAGGAGTAATCAGTGCCTGACCCTTTTCTGTTCAATTCCAGTCCCCCTTTCCCATGGGGCTTATGACTAAAGTTGAACTCAATGGGTGGGTGTGGGAGAGTGGCTTCAGAGAGCAAGGTTGCAGTGGAAAAGTAGGTGTGGCTACAGTTAAGTAGACTCCCCCTCCACTTCTGAAGCTGCTTTTCTCCAGAGGAGTTTTATTCCCTGCATCCAAGTGCCACAGCACCTTCGAGTAATATTGGGGGCCTTCCTTATCCACAGACTCTGCATCCATAGATGCTGAGCCTGTGCCTCAGAGGGCAACCAGAAGCCACTTTCTGTAGATTCTTAGCTAAAATTATTTTAGTCTTTGCTAGTCACATCAGTTGGATCAAGGTTTCAAGTGATAAGACATTAAAAATCAGTTCAGAAAAGTATTTTAATATGAGAATAGGATTCTTCAGGAAAAAGCCTTCTTCTAGTGTAAAAATGAGTGCCTAATTTCGGAAGGTAATAAGGTATTCTGGGTAAGCCTGAGCATCACGAAATATGACAAACATTGATGGATTTTTCATGCTGTTAGTCACGCTGTCATAAAGGTCAACCCCTCCAGGTGTTTTGGGTGGTGGAGTAACCTGTCCGTGTTGTCCAACACAATAATCTCCAGTGAGAACCCGAGCGAGGTACATATATTTTTTACCATTGCCGTCTGGTGTAGAATATGCATCCTGTGCAGAATAACTTGCATCAACAGCAAAGTATGTTCCATTTCCAATTGCTGCAGCTGAAACCCAAAAGAAAAAGAAGCAAATCTTACAAAACAAATGAGAAGGATCACCACATCAGATCTGAGAAACAGTCAACTATCTGAATAAGTACAGTAATCTCTCCTAAAAAGCTGCTTCTACAACACTGTTTCATTAGAATACTGTAAAAATTACACCCAGGAAAAAGAGCATCAAAGAAAAGTATTAAAATTCATAAAACAATTCAAAAATTCAGGGCAGAAAACTACAGCTGAGCAGTGCTTTCAGCCAATGAGAGGTCCATATTATGGCTAGGATTTCTTAGCTTGAATATTCTGCATCAATGGCAGAGGTATATTCTAGCCATCACAGAACCAATCCCTTTCTACCAGGCAAGGCAATCTTCCCTGGATGCCTTCTTCAGAAAGATTCCTGTAGTTCCCAAGGATGAGTCACAACTCGGGAACTCAAGCGGAGAATAGCTCCTTCCACTATTTTCCACTGCTGCCATGGAGGAGCAGTGATGGTCATGGGGGTGAATTACACAGCAGATTCCAAGTACAGTATTGTAGACACATTTTCATGAGAGCAGCGTTTTAATTACCTCTTTTAGTACTGTTTCACACAGCACTCTTTTCCAGAAAACATATCCATAGCATTAAAAGAGATATGGCCATATATCATGTGTTTGTGTTATTAGCCAGTAGTGGACTCTACCAAAAGAACACTTGCTTTCTAATTGACCTACCATTCTTCCCAGCATAACTGCGATTGAAACCAGTCTGGTTTATTGATTTTACTGTGGAATGAGGAGTCCCGTGGAAAAGGATCTTTTCATTGTTGACATGGCCATGCTTTTTATCCATTGCCTGCTTCTGGACTTGATAAGATTGCCACAGCAAAGTGTTTTGTACTCTTTCAATCTATTAAAAGGGTAGTATGAAAAAGGTGATGGAAGACATTTTTGAAAAAAAAATATATATCTGCTCCAAAAGCAAAAAGAATGGTTACTAGTGGATTACAGATACAACTAGATTGTTCAAGTAGGATACAGATACTGCTGGGATATTCAATACACACAAGCTCCCAAACCCAAGATGACTGAATAAACCGAATGTTGTGCATTTTCAGTGGAGAAGTGATAGGTGTGAGAATGATGCTGAATGAATGCCTTCCAGTTCCCCCACAACTTTCTCCCTGACAATTCTGTCATCGTTTGCTCCAGCTATGCACCAAACCTCGAAATAAGCACAGCTGGGAGAAGGACAGAAAAGAGCTGCAGAGGAGAATCGGCAAGTGAGTCAAGAGTGAAAAACCCACCTCCAACTTAAGAACCTAAGAAGAGCCCTGCTGGATCAGGCCGAAGGCACATCAAGTCCAGCTTCCTGGATCTCACAGTGGCCCACCAAATGCTTCAGGGAGCACACAAGACAAGACACAACCTGCACCCTGGTGTCCTCACCTGCATCTGGCAATCTGAGGTAGCCTACCTCTAAAACCAGAAGCTTGCACATACCTACCATGACTTGTAACCCATGGCTTCTTGTGGGTTATCCCTGAAAATTAACCTTGCCCCTGTATGCCTATTATTTAGCTATAATGTAGGCAGAAATGTAATTCTGTCCCAAGTTCAGCAATGAACTTGCTGTACTCCATGCCTTTTTGTTCCTACCCAGTTTCATTATGAAAAAGATGCATAATGTTGTCAAAATTTCACCCGCTTGCCCTGGTGACTATTTGGGGCATGTCTTCAGGGAAGGATTGCGCAGTCCACTTATCTGGTTTAGTGCTAAACCAGAAGAAGCAGGAAGCAATACACAAGTTAAAGACAATTTGATGGACAGCAGCTTCTCATGCTGCTGAAGTGCATTTGATGACTGGTGCTGACTGCTTCAGGGCAGTCAACCCAGGAAAAGAGGCACACCACCATCACCCACCCAAGTAGGATTGAGCCAAAAGAGGCCACCAATTACATGTAAGGAAGGACTCAGAAGTTAAGAAAGACAGGACTTCCAGGTGCCACAATAGATGGAAGTCCAACTGCAAGCCTGCTGGATCAGGTAAAAGATCCATCTAGCCTAGCTTCCTGTATCTCACAGTGGCCCACCAGATGCCTCAGAACTAGCCTCCATTTTTTCTACACACATGCCTTCATTCTACTGGTATGCCAAACAATGAAATATTGAAGGTTTGATGATGTTTCATGTTATTTTACAGTAGCTTCCATGGAATTCAGTCACTTACACTTACACCAAATATTCCTGAATATTTTAGCACTGGGATCCACTTTATAAAATGACACTCTATTGGGCCCACCTAGCTTTACAAGACTTAAAAAAAGTTTCACTTGACCAGCCAGTTTGTTTTTAATCCCATTTATAGTAGAGGGGGAAGAAGTGCCTTCTGGAGCATTTGTTGAGCATCATGTTAGTCAGATTGGGGCCATTCTGGTGGCCTTCTGTTCCCTTTCACCTGGCCTTCAATAAGAACCAAGGCATGTTCACCTACTTGCAAGTAAATGCACACCTGTGGATCTGTTTCACTTTGCATAGGGCTAAATATATGTTTTGTCAGCTTTGGGGACACACTTCTTTCTCAAGAGTTTGTTGGGGCCTACAGCCATTGGACTGGGACCATTCAGATGGCATAGCATTCCCCTTAGCCTGCCCTTCAAAGTGGACTGAGGCAAGTTTGCCTACTCATGAGTAAATGTACACATGCTGCTCCATTTTGGTTTCAAAAAGGCTGTATACATTTTCCTTGTCAGCTTGTGTGCCCCGACCCACAGTTTGGAAACCACTGCCTTATGTCTGAATCCCAAGCCTGCAAAGTTGTTTTCTCTATTGTACTTCACCTGCTCTATTTTGAGTGTAGGACAGGTGCTCTTGAATTTTGCATCAACATCTTGATATTCTTGCGAGGTAGGCTGTAGTAAAACCAGTTTGACATGGCTTCCCTTCATATCCTCCCAGTCTGCAGGGAGTCCCTCAAAAAGTTTATCTGCAAAAAAATTTTTTTGTGATTACAGAAACCATTACAAAACAAGAACGAGATTTTAGATTATTAGAACTTGAGGATTTGAGCTATGGAGGCAACAGTCGCACTTCCATTTTTGCTATAGAAGTTGCACATGGGCTGGTGTCTGCTACTACCCTTGATGCCTTCCAAGGGTATTCTGACCTCCACTCTGTGTTTGGCAACAATGCTTTTTAAAAATGACACAAACATGGGAAAAGGGCAGTGATTAGGACCAGAGGGAGGCAGCAAAGAGAACTGAACTGGCAGCCCAATTCTGAGCTGCTCAGCACCTAGGGCTGCAGCAGTGCCAAAATGGCTGTCACCGCATCCTATGGACATCAGGCAGCCATAGGTGGTTCTCAATGTCTCCTTGGGGGAAGAAGACATTCACCCCCTCCCCCCAAGAAAGGGAAGTGGCCCCGCAATGGGGCTACTCAACTCTACAGTGGCTAAACAGCCAGTGTAGAGAAGTCCCATGTCAGGCTGGGAGGGATCTGGCCACGAAGAAGCCCCATGTCGCGCTGGGCGGTGTTCAGATGGTTTCTGACCGGCACAGTCCCAGTGCAGGGTCACACCAAGCCTGCTCCGGTGCTGGGCTGGTGCCAACTGCTGCAGGCATACCTTATGGCACATTTGTGGCAGTGTGCATCATTTAGGATTAGGCCCCAAGTCCCAGAACTTGTGTTTTGGACTTAGCTCTGGAATTTGTTAAGAAATGGTAAAGAAAATGGGCACAATATATCAGGATGTTCTCCTGGGCAAGCCCATTCTTTCCAGGGGGACTTACACAAGAAATCTTCCCAGTAATTTATCTCCAATAGAACTTTCAAGCAACAGGTACCTTTCCTTCACCACTGCAAACACAAAATTGACTCCCACAAAATTGGCAGCATCACACAGGCGCTTACCAGAGGCACCCAATAACTAATTAAAACCCAGATCAGTCCAGCTTTCATTACCTTTTTCAACACGCTTAATTTTTACACTTCTTTTTTGGTCATCTGTAGCACACATCTTTTTAATGTTTGCCTGATACTTCTTTCCTTGAAACTGGATGTCCACATGTTTCTCATTATTGATTTTACCCTCCTCTAAATGGAGATTGGTTAGCATATCAAAAGGTATGAAGTTATCCCCATTTGATTGGAACTGCCATTCAACCAGTTTTTGAATGAGTTGTGCCTTGAATTTCTCTTCCTGATCATGCTTCACTGTGTCAATCAGCTTCTGAATTTCTGTATAGGCATCCATGACATCCCGAGGAATGCCAGACACTAGAATGAGAGGAGGAGATTTTTCCTTCTCCAGGTGAATGGCAATATGTAGTCTTCTCTGGAGATCATTCAGCTTCTGGATTTCAGCTTCATCAAACATTTCAATCACCACATCCTGGAAATGTTTTTCTGTCTGTTCCCCGAGAATCAGTTCTTTTAGCCATTTCTCAGCACCTTCCACATTTGCTTTGGTTTTGCCACAGATTTCAAACACTGCAACCTCAGTCTTCTTTTCCACAATCAACAGGCGTTCCTTTTTGGGAGGTTTTTTACCAGTGATTTGCTCGTAAATGGAAAAGACACTTGCTGCAAGGAAAAGACAAATTCCTTAAAAGAAAATTGTAAATAAAAAAAGACACCAATGCACACAACTAAGGAATGTTGCCATGAACATAAAGAATTGAAATGTTGCACTTACTTTTAAACCGAGAAAAGTATGATCTGGAGGTGGGCAGTGCAACACCTTCTCTCTTTTTCATAGATGCATAAAAGGCATTCGACATGTGTGGCTGAAAAATGACTATTTTAACCATTTTTAAATGCTGGGGTGATTTTTTTCTGACAAAGTCAGCAGTGGCATCAATCATCTCATTGGCTACATTTTCTGGAGCCTTTCCTGCCTGACCTGTAAAAATTCAAGCAGCATAGAAAAATCAATGCATCTCATATATACAAATATGATCTTATTTAAAATACAATATTGTTCACTACTTAAAACACTTACAACTTATCATCCCTTGTACTCTTCTTTAATGTAGAAAAATTAATGCAAAAGGAGAATAAGACTGAGAAACTGGCATCAGAACATTATGAATGACTGTTCCTAGGGCTTGCTGACATTTCTTCCTATTTGTGTGTGAAGCTGTAATTCTAAAATCAGTAGTCTAGTCACCTACTGATCATAACAGAACTTCTCCACATTGAGCAGCCTCAAACTTTTTCTCTAGAACGTCCTTCAGATTAGAACTACAAAATGAAAGTGTAAAGACTGTCAAGCGCAGCTATGAAAAACATCAGCTATACTCATATTATAGCTGCACTTGATAGGAAGAAGTTGGACGAACAGCCAACATTTGTAAAAGTTTGATGTGACCTTGGAATGTTGAGAGAGTTGGATCATCAGTACTTAGCTAGGAAAACAAAGAAGCTTTAAAAACCTGAAAAGAAATGCAGGCTATATATGTGCATGCAAAGAACATGTACAGTTTAAGAGGAATCTCTGGCTACTTTAAAGCATTAGATACTAAGGATTTCCAATTTCATTTTGAAAAAAAAAAATGCATTAGACTTGAGAAGAGGTGTGAAGAACGTTATCTCAGAGAAATAACATGTGGAATTTTTTAGGGCAGTTTTCCCCATTTGGGATTGGCAGATCTTGGAGACAATGTCAGCTATCCCAACAGAAGAAATTATAGCCTGGTGGACTTTTTATCTGAAGCTTATGAGACTTGGCAAGACCTGAGTCAACCAGCAGTGAAAAATAACATTTTGTCTACTGAGAGAAAATGTGAGCAAAACAGCTGAGAAGAGGACTGTGTCCAGCATCTGCTCGTAGGACCCCCAAGTAAACTTACTCCCTATAATTTGATGTAAAAGACCTTTCTCTAGGCTGAAGGCGACACCTCTACTGACTGAAAAGTATGCCAACAGCCCAGAGTCAAAGTTTTTGGCTTATCCCCTTGTCCCTTTTTTTCCTACCAAGAAACCACTGTCTGTAGAGTTTAGACCAGGGGTGCTCAATAGGTGGATCACGATCTACCTGTAGATCACGAGGCAAAATGAGTAGATCGCGGAGTGCCGACCCCCCCCTTCAGGTGCCTCTGGGAGGAAACGCAGGGAGTAAGGCCCATTGTACTCAATGGGGCTTACTCCCAGGTAAGTGTGGCTAGGATTGCAGCCTCACAGCCTAATCCTAGGCATGTCTACTCAGGAGTAAGTCCTGTTATACTCAGTGGGGCTCAAGGTACACCAACATACATTGTACACATAAATGTTATATGTTATGATGGCGCGAACATTGTAAAAAGAACTCTGGTAGATCTCCGGGCCTTGCTGGCTTTCAAAGTAGCTCTCGAGCCAAAAAAGTGAGCACCCCTGGTTTAGACCCTCAATTCTTGTTGAAAATCTTATTCTCCGGTGAAAATGCAAACCTGTTCCAATTGCAGGGAAGGCCACAGATGTGTGCTTCTTCAGTTCACACTCCTGGAGCACTTGGGAGACCTGAGCTGGAATATCAGAGTTGGCAGCAAGGTGGATAATTTTCTTGCAAAGCAGATTGCCACCTTGTGTAGTTATATATCCACTGTGAGCCTGCACAGCTAGAAAACAGAAGAGGACAACTTGCAGATCCAATCTTTATCAATGCAAGCTGAAATTTCTATGTGGTGCAAATCACAACTGACAACAGTGTGCCTAACAAATAGCAATTACAGCATGACATTAGTCATGGTATACATTATACTACATACATTCTGAAATTGGCAAATGTGGTCACCAGGCTTGAGGTAGTGGTCATATATCTGACCAGCAACCACCTGCCTGTATATCAGTAGCACAGCTGGGGGGGGGGATGTCACAACAGTAAGGACTGACAGAGCTGCAACATGCAGGGTACTTTGCCCCTTCCCCTCTCTGTCAGAGCCATACTAAATATCCATCCTAAAAGAGAGATCTAACCCCTTCCCCTTCCTCTTTCCTTCCCTCATCCTATCGTAGAGAACAAGCTGGATATTTCAATGTGGGTGGGAGGCAGATCAACCACTTGCATTCTGTTGCATGCACAAAATACTCAGGGAGGAGATCTATTTCAGTTCGCCTGAACTACCTCTTAGTTTGTGCTAGGTGTTGGAGAAGGCTGGACAGATGTATGACTTTTGATACGTTCTACAATTAAGCACCAAGTGAGACTGCTCCTGCTCTTCCTCTAAACCTACTGGAGATCATATGGAGTCCTTTCACATTGAGTTCTGGAGACACTTGGAAGCAAAAAGAACCTTGATGTTTCTGAAGACAGGTTAAACAGTAGTTTCACAATAGGGGTGTGGGGAGGGGTGCAGGCTGTTGAGCCTCCTACACTTTCAGCTCTCCATTGACAAATAAGCAAGATGGATTATATATATTTATTTGACTTATATCCTGCTTTTCTCTTCAAATAAATGGGCAACACAGAGAACAAGTAAAATGCCAAAATAGGAACAAAATATAAAGTGCAAACCAAGGTTGGAATCCTGTATATCAGTGGTTCCCAAACTGTGGGTTGGGACCCAACAGTGGGTCATGAAACTGGCAAGTGGGTCATGATAGCTGACAAAAAGATGTATTGGACGCTAAGGAAACAGAAAGGAGCAGCACATGTGCATTTACTAGTGAGCAGGCATATGTGCCTGATATGCACATGTCCACGTTGAAGGGCAGGCAACATCACCAGAATGGTCCCAGTCTGATGAACACAGGCCCCAAAAAACTCTCAAGAAGAAAGTTCTCCCTCTCCAAGCTGACAAAGAAAATGTATTAAGCCCTAAGGAAAGCGCAACTCAGTCACATGTACATGTTTACGCATTAGTCAAACGTGTCTCAGCTCTTAACGAAGACCAGGCAAAGGGGAAAACAAAGCCTTCAAAATGGTCTAAATCTGATGAATGTGGAGCTCTAATGCTCCAGAAACTGCCCCCTACCATAGTAAAAAGAATCAGAACAGGCTTGAGCAGCTGATAAAGTGAAACAAAAAAAAATTTTTTTGTTTTAGTCTAATAAAGCTAGATTGGTCCCAACAGAACATTTTAAAAACTGGGTCCCAGTACTAAAAAGTTTGGAAATCACTGCTATACACACATTCTCGAGTGTAGATCCCAGTGAACTCAACGGAGCTTACTTCTGAGAAGACTTGCCCAGGACTGCACTGTAAATACCTTCTCTTTTGAAATATCATGCAGGAGCAATGCAATTCTGCTCCTCTTGCTAGCCAGGCGACCATAACTTTCCATTTTCCTCCCTGGGTATATGCCTCTGTTCCCTAATCTTATGTAGGATAAGCAGCCACAGGGATACACATCACTGCACTGATAAACTCCAAATCCTTCCCAGTGCAACTTCTTAGCATGAGAGTCCACCCAGTCAATATTCCTCATCATATTAGCTGATCAGAAAATAATCAACGTTTCTAATAATGGAGGTGCAGCCTTTATGGAGTCATCCTCATCCCAGATGCTATGAAAACATGCTGAGATGTTTAGCACCAAATGTGACCAATCGGCATGACTACAATAACCTTCCTGACTCCGTTATAAAACTCTCATAAAATGCAGATCTTCTAAGGTCATTTCACTTCCCCAGTCCATTTTGTTTTGCTTTCCTTAATTTTTCTGCATCTGTCTGAATGTTAACTGACAGCCTTCTTAAGATTTTGTGTCCTTTCGGTTGGTCCTAATAAAGGTATTAACAGATCGTGTCTTCAGGATTTTTTTCTTATGGTCCAACAAGTTATGGATCAACACAGGGAAAAATCCTATACAAGTTTCCAGCACTGGTGCAGCTGCGCTCATGGGTTATACGCTGCATCCTATGGTAGGAGGGCAGTCATAGAGGCCTTCTCCAGGTAACAGAAGGTTTATTCCCTTTCCTCAGGGCAGTACTGGCGCTGGAAAGTTGGATAGAATTGGGCCCAAAGTTACCTACAGCCAACATTTGTAATGACATAGGAATTGCTCCCCCTTTTAGAGAAAGAAAAGCACAGCTACAATCTCACAGAACTGGACCACTTCTCTCATACCAAGAGCTGCACATTCCATTTCAACTTGGGGTCCACCACCTTCCAAAATAGCTTTGGAGACACCTTCAAAAACAAAACAAAAACAAAAACAGGCGCATTAATTTAAGTAATGTCTCTTGTGAAAATGTGTACTAAAAGAGTGTGAGCTAGTGTGGTATGGTGAATGTTGGCCTTGGATATGAGAAAAACCAAGCACAAATCCCATTTCACATCTCTCTCAATGGACATCTCACTCACAAAAATCAAATACGTCAAAATGTTTTTCCCATTTCCAATAACTAATTCACTAATTTAGATTCAAATCAATAGGACAGCTGATGAAGTTCAGCACCTGATTTGGCATCAAATGTGTTGTTTGTAACATTTACAATAATGTCGGTATTTTCTTTTGTAATATCTCCTGTCAATACGTGGAATTTAACTGATCCAATCTGCATTTCATGAACTCCCAAAACTGGGGTGGAAACAGGTCCAAAGAATCCTGTAAGCAAGAAAAGAAAAAGGATGGTTACACTAAAGAACTAAGCTCTTGATGAAAGTAAGATTTATGTTAACATACAGACATGTCTAACAATTAAATCATTATTTCAGGGCCTATAAATGAAAATATTCTTTTGTACTCCAGTAGTTTATTATTTTCATCAGTGAACTTTCTAAAATGACACTCTTTCGAGACCCACTTAGGTTTACCAGGCTTTAAAAGAAGGAAATCTAGAAAAAAATTTTATTTATTTATAAGTAATATTAACCAAAAAAAAGACCCTGAAACATTTCTCTCTCTATACATACACATGCTTGCAAACTACAAGAGCTCAGCTCCTTGCAGGGCAGTTAGCAGCTATCTTTACACTGTAGGAATTGAGTTTTTTGCAGGGTAATTAGTGCTACAGTATATGATTTTTGAACAGTCTCAGGGCTTGCTGCAATTAGTTATTTGATCTCTCTATCACCCTTTGGTGACCCACCAAAAATCAAGTTGCAACCCACATTTCCTGACTCCTGACCCATAGTTTGGAGACGCTGATTTATAGTATTTTGTGTATAAGATTAATAGCTACGAACACAAGAGTTACAGCTCAAAGCAATGTATCTGTGCTGCGATTGACACAATGAAGAGGCACCTTTCCCACAATGAAGAGGCACCTTTCCCACATCTGGCTCTGCATAAAAAGGGAATAGACCTACTACTAACATTTGCATTTCCCAGCCATTTGGCCACCCCACGTATAAACTTTATCCTCTATATCCTTTTGGGTCTATTGGCGTTATCCTAAGGGCATGATGGTGGTGGAACACATGTTCTGCTGGCATAACATACTATCCAGCTGTTGCAAATGTGACAATGCTGGAAAGCACGGCCTGGCCAAGTGCTCAGGTCTGCACTGCAATGAACACTGTATGCCTGTGACCTCAGGTAAGGCTGTACAGGGGCCAGGAGGGAAGCGGGGGTGGGGCAAAATAGGGTCAGGAGTGGATGGAACAGGAGTGGTGATGGGGCAGGGAGGAGGGTGGATCAGGCCTAGGAAGGGGTTGGGTTCGGTAGCAGCACAAACTGCCGAATCGTGACCTCCTTCCTGGGCCTGATTTGCCTTCATGGGTCAACACAGACTTGTGCCAGCAGTATCACCAATGCAGGTCCAAGATGACACTCTGGGCCAAGAGGGCTTACCCCAGTGCAAGGAAATAAATGTTCTCTAAGCCCGAGGAGGCCTCCCAAGTCAAAACTCCCCCGTGAGATTCAGTGGACACTGCGTTGACACTGCTTCATTGCTGTGTGGGGAGGTGCAGTGGATTTAGCTGTATATTATGCTATATTGTTTTATACATTTGTATCCCATTTTTTGGTTAAAATCATCAAATCAGTTCACAATGTTAATACACTTAGGATGCTATCCTTCCCTTCACTTGGGCCAGTGCAAATCCCTGTGCTGGCCCAGGAGGGTCACAGAATTCAGAGAAGCCCTGGCCTGCCTAGGCCAACGCAAGCCTCCGCGCCAGCTTCCACTGCTTGGTTTGCGTCGGCCTTCCTCGGCTGACGCAAGGAGGAAAGGTAGGCTGGGGGAGGCAGGGAGGAGACGTTCCTGGGTGGGGGGAGGGCAGGCAATGAGTGGCCTCGGGGATGGGTGGGGAGCAGGAGGTGGGACTGGGATCCAGCAGTTATGGGATCCGACACAGGAGTAGTTATACCGGATCCCAACCCCCATTCCCAGGGAGAACAGAGCGGCTTTGAGCCACTCCGCTCTCCTCAGACTTGTGCCACTTCAAGAGGAGACCGATAGGGGCCAGCAGCCCTTACCCCTTGCCTCTGGCTGAGCCGCTTGCCTGTTCAAGCGCAAGATAGGATTGTGCCCCAAGGATATTACAAACCATATATTTAATTCCAAAGTAAAGAGGACATAGGCACGCACATAATATTATGCCACAGTTCATTTGTTTATTTTAAGATATAAAATAAACCGGTATAACCAACTCAGGGCCAAACTAGACATGATTCAGGAGATCTATGAATGGGATCTCTGCCTTTAAAAATTCAAGAAATTAATGGCAGCTACAAGGAGGCGGTTCAAATTTTGACCATGGTGTTGAAGTGGATGGCAGCTGTTACCCCATGCTAAATAGCTTTGGAGCAGTTTTGATCAGGAAAATATAACTTCTGGAAAGGTGTGGTGTAAACTCTTAAAATAAAACTAAAAAATAAAAGGAAGGAAAGGTGGAGCACACCAGGAGTTCAACTATCGCAATGTTCTCCCCTATCAGCCCAATCCTATCAAAATCCTCCCTGCAAAATATGGGTGGAGGAGGGCAGCCCTGGAGGTGTCCTCCAGGTAAAGGCACATTTGTTCCCGTGCCTTGGTGAAAACTTCTACTGACACGATGTGTCTACTCAGACCTGCACCAGTGATTTTGCTGGCACAAATCTGAGTAGATTTGGTTAGGTGAATTGAGGCCAGGAAGGGAGATAGGGTATTGGCAGAGCTGTTGTCACTTGTAACTGCTTCCTTCCCATCATTGACACACCCCATCCCATCCCAGTCCTGTGCCCACCCTTTGCCCCCATGCCAGGTTACCATGCCAGGGCTCCCATGGTACTGCTATCGTCCAGCCACCACCAGCCATCATTTGCAGTGACAGCCAGGTTACACTCTTGGGCACATCACTTCTTGTGACTTGTAGCCCAAACCTATCCCATGGCTGCATCGTTGGAGTTCCGATGATGCAGCCATATGATAGGATTGGGCTGCAAGTATTCCACATTACGAGAGATGTTGCCCCAACATGCTATCCCTCAGGAATTCAAAATAAAGAGGATTAAAAAGAAAAAATTGGGCTGCAAACTGAACAAGCTAACTTGCCTGTATTTTGTTCATCATTCAGTGGCTCAGCCTTGGAATTTCCGTCAGACAAAGTTTCAAATACTTCTGCGAATGCCTGGAAAGAAAATCAAAGTTACACACAAGACAGAGAGATGCTAACAAAGAACAGGAGCATACTGGAACTGCTCTGTGAAAAGAGCAAAGGCCTTGAGATGTGAAGCCTCCTTGCACACTGAAGGTATCTTCATCCCAGAAGATCACCACACTTCTATCCATTAGCAGACTAGGGAAGAGAAAGCATTCCTGTTTAGGCCTTGTTCTTGGGCAGAACTTTCGCAGCTGCAGCTCTGCCTGGAGATACACAACAGCTTCTAGGAGAACATGTTAGGCTTAAGAGAACTGGCATTTCCCATGATGCTCATCACTTCGTCGCCTTGTTATATGCTTTTCTTATCCTGCTCTAACCAGTTGATTCCAAAGTACAGTATCCCTGGCAAATGAGTGTATGTTCTGAGGTACATTCATGGATGGGACTGCAAGCAACAATGCTTCCAATTTAGTACCATGAACTCAGGGAGGGATAATTATTTATCCCCACAGAGTGCAAACAGTTCAATCCTATTTATGCTTACCTACATATAATTCCTTCTAATTTCAGTGAGACTAATTCACAACTAAAAATGCATGCAATTCCACAACTTTCAAGCTTAATCCTAAACTGTAAGGCTCTTTTCTGGTTTAAGTTTTTCATAATCCTCCCAAGTAGAAAAGTACATACAAGAGTGGATCCCTGACCAGCCTTTGCCAAGCATTGTTTTGAACTTACCACCTCTGTTCAGATAAATCATAGTCTGTTGGATCACAAATGAGCCTATAAGCTTACGCATACCCTCCTCCCCCTGTGTACCCAGCTAACTTAACACTTGCTGAATTGTTAAACAGGGGTTTCCTGTAACATCAAATGTAAAATACAAAGAAACCAGGTTATCAAACCAGGATTAAACTGTGGCTTGATATTTTGCCTTGCTGGAATTACTTAAACCACAGTTTTCCAGTTTAGATCTCACAGGAAACAGTCATTTAAGAAACCAGGTAGCCAGGCACATGAGGGGGACTAGGAAAGAGGAAGGCAAAGAAAGCATGCACAAGTTGACTGTGTCACTCATGGTTTAACAAACTGTGCTTTGTTTGGATTATCTGAATTGGGCCCATGTGAGACACCAAAATTCTTTGCTAAAGCATGTTCCATTAGCAGAAGTCAAATTATCACTGAATTGAGTGAAGTTTCTGTTCTGTTACCTAAACTGAGCATACAGGTGCCAACAGCACTTCTCTTATGAACAGCATCTGTAACTGTAACTTCCTCCCCCTCCCGAAAAGACCCCCACAATTCTCTTATGAAAGAGGAGGCTTTTATTAAATCAGGTTCCTAATTAATACTCTGAACAATTTATGAAAAAGTGTTAAATTACCTCTATATTTTTTTTATTTTGTGGGTGCAAGATAAAATGAACTTCCTGAAGAGACATCAAATTCTTCTTGCTACTGAACTGAAGTACTTCCTCAAACATCACTTTAGCAACTTCAATGGCTGGAAAGGAGAACCCGCCTGCCCCAATGGCTGGGAATGCGACAGAACTTAAAGCCAGCTCTTCCATTCTTTCCAGGCATTCTCTCATAATGTCTTTAAGCTTCTGTAAAATATATAGCAGATATCTACAAGTGTTAAATCCATTAAGGCCAGAATAATGTCCTCTGTCTTTTTTCCACTCACCTGTTTTATTATTGAGAGCGCATCAATACCGCAGAAAGGACATGTGCAAATAGCTTTAATTCAAGGTTAAACTAGACATGCCAGGGCGGTCATATGTGGTTTATTCACATCTCCCCTCTGTACATATGAAACAAAGAAAAAGGGACTGGCTTTTGAGGAGGGTTTTTTTCTTTACACAAAAAAGAATGCATTTTCTAATGGAAGCTAAATTCTGCCCCCTCACTGGCCTTGTCTCACTGTGTGACAAATACTTTTCTTCACAGCCCTGTTTTGAAGTTACAACAGTTTGAGAAAAAACTGCATGTGTGCAACAAAGCAAGACAGGGAAGGTCAAGGATTGTGAAGAAAATGCATGATTGCCCCATTACATCTAGCTTAGCCTTCAGAGATATTCTGCATATACAGAAGAAACTCCCCTGGGGCTGTAACACTTCAGAACACAAATGGACTGGAGTAGCACATGGGTGAATGTTCTCCAGTGTAAAAACACAAACACCATCCATCAAAACTTCCCTGTATGCCTGGGAGATGCGAAGACTTCCCTGTATTCCATAAGCAGGGAAGCTTTGGCTTGGGTAGAGCCTTTGGTATGATTTCCCGCCTACATAGCAAATCAGGGCAGCCCCAGAAAACCTGCCTCACATCCTTTTCTTCTGAATAACCGGACAGGACTTTAGGAGCCTGGATAGACAGTTTCCACCTTTCTGAACCTTGCAATACCATGAACAGTGTACTCTAGCCAGCACTTTTCTTCTACACAGTTGACAGAACATAGCAAGGAGTGTGCAGGCTTCCCAGGGACAGCATGGGGTCCTAAAGAAAAAGATACCCATCTCTTCTTTCAACATTTTCTGCACTCCCAGCTGTATGCTGCAGCAGGATTGGGCAAAAAGCATGATTTACAGGGTGGGGAATACTGAGGCTCAAATTCTATCCAACTTTCCAGCCGTGACCGTGATAGATGTAACCGTGTCAATGAAGCATATGCTGCATTCCGGGGTGGCGGGGCAGTCACAGAGGCCAACTCAAGGTAAGGCAACATTTTTCATTTAACTTGGGACTATACTGCTGCTGCATTGACACTGGAAAATTGGACAGGAGTGTGTTCTGGTAGACCACCTAGTGCCTGCAGGCTGACGGGATCCTTGCACAGAATCACGGGTAAGATGCATCTTGGCTTGCTCCAGGAAGGCATTTGTCAAGGAAAAGTGCATAACTAGGATTAACCCAGATGAGTTATGCCTTAACTATTTAAAGATCCTAGTACATGCTCTTCCTTTGTAAGTACAGTATCAAAAGAAACATTAGTGGATCACATGTTTTAAAAAGGAAAGCGGGTGACATAAGACTGAAGTCAATCACTGCACTATTATATTAGATCTCACCTTTCCTCTACATCAGCGGTCTCCACCACTGTATTCCAAGAAAGGCTTCCCTGACACAAACAGAACACTCAGTTCTGCTGGGGAGCCTCCCTACTGTGATGTCAATCTCCCCCGAACTGCTTGGGGGCCGGCTGCATCTGCCCAGAAATCTGGGCACAAAGCCTGCTGGGGCAACTGACCTGGAAGCAACTGGCCAGCGCTCAGTTTGGGGGAGATCAGCAGCATGGTAGGAAATCTCCCCAGCAGAATAGAGTGTTCCACTCACTCAGGATTGATCCAGCCGTGTACCAGATCTGGCCAGCAGGACAGGGTATGGAGAACCCTGTTCTACATGGAACTTTAGCATTTCCCAGGCAGTCAACCATTCAAAAATGGATCAGGCATAGACTGCTTAGCTTCAGCAAAGTGGCTGTACCATGTGTCCTCAAACTATGCCCTGGAAACAGCTGTTACGTGAAAGCACAAGGAACAGCCACCAATGAGAGTAAAGGAAACAATTCTGAATCCAGCCCACTGGGCATAGAATGGTTATTGCATCCCTCCTCCTAATCATTATTCTTCAACAACAACACATCCTTCTTTGTGACTCATGAGGTTAGTGTTCCAACAGAACTAATGCTCTTTAGAAAGTGAAACAGAGAATTACCTTCATGGCATTTCCTTTTCCATCCCATGAAGGAAGAACAGCATGGAGCACAAACCTACAGGGCAGATCATGTCCACCAGTTTGGACCACAGAGCCAGCCTGAACTCCTGATCCCTGGATTGCTTGATCAAACTCAGCTTGGAGCTTTGGTCCAGCCTTCTGCAGGAGAGCTTTAGAAAGTGGGCCGGCACCGAGCTTCAGATTAGTGCCAATGGTGCTTACAACGACGTCCGTCTGAAACAGAAACAATCTTCAAGTCAGACTACATATAACAAAACATAAACTGGCTGAAAGTCAATTGGATTGCTAACTGCAGAATATTCTTAGGAACAAAGGATGCCCAGGGATGCCAAACATAAGGCCCAGTGAGCCGCAGTATATCTGCCTCCCATTACAATTGGGCTCTCCCAATGTAAATAACTGGATTCTCTCATATCTTGAAAATTATGAACAAGATTTGCACATTTTCTCTTGTCATTTGCAGCTAATGAGTTTCTATGTGAGAACAAAGTGCTTATTTCTGGCCATCATCTGCTTAATGATGTCACTTTCTGCTTAATGATGTCACTTCCAGCCCTCAGCAGGCACCATGAATGCTAACTTTGGCCCTCTGAATGAAACGTTTGACATCTCCCCTTAACAGTGCACAGCCGTGCAAACATACATAGGGGTCAGAGGGAGCAGGAATGCGACTACACCTGTTGAATATTTTTTGTATCACTACTTCTCCATCAACATTACAAAGACTACAACAGGAGATGGAAGGCAGTTTAAAACTTATGCGATACTTTACACTGACATTATCCTACTATCCATTATCCTACACTATCCTACAGATTCCTAAGCTCTCTCTTTGAACAGTTTTGCCAACTGATAATTCCACTCCATTGCTAGGAGAAACAGAAGATAGTTGGCTGGAGGCACTGCACACTAAGTCAGCTGGCATTATCCTTCTCATCCATCTCATTAATGGACCCATAGTGCCTCATGGCAAGGGCTGGTGGAGGAAAGGATCACAATCAGAAACAGGAAACCAACCAGATCAGCAACGTTACTGGCACTTGACAACTTGTCAAAGTTATAAAAAGGGTACTGAAAAGTATAGAGAAGGGTACAAGGAAACTGCAGAGAAACTAGAAAAAAATAATTTCCTATCCATCTTTATTTGTATGTGTGAGAGAAACATAACTAAAACACTATAGACTGAAAAGTTTGTAATAAAGTCCCCCACCCTCTACTCCCCAGAGCAGCTCTTGAGAACTGGGGGACCCTTCAAAATGGTATGAGGTACAGGGATGAGGGGAATCAGCACAAACCAGGCAGAGACACCTTCCATTCATGCAACTTAGGAAACAACCCCATGTAACTTTTCCGTACAGGTCAACATGTTCCTAAAGCAATGTGTGAAAACAGGCCAAGAAAGGTACCTCTTTCTAAAGCTAGAGTTCCCAACCCGTGGTCCACGGACCACTGGTGGTTCGCAGCGCCCCCCCCCCCGTGGTCCGTGAAGTCTCTGGTGAAAAAAGAAAAAAATGTCCTTCCAGGAAGAAAAAAGCCTCTTCAGTGCCAGCAGCCAATCAGAGCAGCTCAGAGCCTAGCCTCTCCTGCCTCCCCCCTCCACCTCCCTTGCCTCCTTGTCTGCGACAGACAAGCAAAAAAGTGAAGCGCAGGTGGCTTGTAAGGTGCGAGTGCATTTGTGTAGCCTCGTGGCTCAGTTGCATACAGAGGAGAGGTGCCCTGCCGCCCACTGTCTCCATTCCTTGACCCTGTGCCTTCAGGTGAGCCCTGGCAGCCTGGTTTCTCAGGAGTCAGATCAGGACTCCAGCCAGTCTAGGAAGTCCCTCTTGCGGGTGGGCAGAGGATGAGGGGGGCCAGAGGAGGAGGAGAGGGGCCTGAGAAGGGGGAGGAATGGGAATAATGAGGAGGAGGAGGAGCAGGCTCCCAAAGGCATCACTGGTTGGCTGGGGGAGTTTCCCTGGGAGTGGGTTACTCTGAATATGATTTCCCTGGGAGTCCGGACTCCAGCTGGCCAGGAAACACAGAGGAAGGGAGTTGGAGGCAGTGTGGCAGCAGGAGAGGGGAGAAACAATATGCTCAACCCCCATCCCTGGTACCCCCTCCCCAGCTGGCAGGATTGGGCCCCCTGGATGTGCTCTTCTAACACCTGGGGTGGAGCAAGGGGTCCAGGCAACCAGGTTTTAGCACTCCTTTTGGAGAGGGAAACAGGCAGCATCTCTGCTGTCTTACTGCAAGCTGCCCACCTGGGGAGAAGCAATCCCAGAAGTTGCAGAACAGGCACCACCGTAGCCAAGTACAGCAGGTGTAACCCCTGACTCGTCCTCCTCAGAGAGCAGCAGCAGCTTTGTCCATGGGGAGCCCTCCCCCACCCCACACTTGGCCAGTTCCCCTATCTCCTCAGATTGCAATCCTATGCATGCTTACCTTGGAGTAAGCCCCATTGACTATAATGGGACTTACTTCTGAGGAGACATGCCTAGAATGGGGCTGTTAGTCACACTGTGGCTGTGATGGACTTCTCCAGAAATTTCTCCAATCCCCTTTTAAAGGCATCTAGTCTAGACACCATCACCACATCTTGGAGCAAGGAGTTCCACAGACTAATGGCAGAGTAGGCAGCTGCTGTTTTGTGGCTGCAGCCTACCTATAGGCTTGCTCACACTCTCTTCACTCTAAACAAAGTAGTCCACAGCTAGAGCACGACAGCAATTAGAACAGGAAGTGAAGAGAGGCTTTTCCCCCCCCCCCAAAGACCTCGCAGTGCACACCAAAAGGACTTTTCTTCCTGAGACATGCAGCAGCCATTCTGAGATGTTGCTCTGAGTTGGTGCTTCTCCTTCAGGACCAACCTGCCTAAATTGTGTTGAACACTTTCCTAAGGACTCTGGACTCACAAATGGGGGGGAGCAGGGCCAGGGCTATGTGACAAAAGGAACTGTGCAGGGATGTGTGTGCTTTCTGTTGGCTCATTTAACTACCTTGCATGACTTGTCTATAATCCCCTTGTGCTTACCCTCTCCCTTTTTGAGGTGTTTTTCCACACTTAAAAGAGGCAAGGGCTGTGCGTAATGTGGTCTGGCGTGGGGGAAAAGAGACTGGATTGATTTGGGTGGGTGTGAAAACCTCTGAGTTGGGGGGAAAATTATTTTGTGTTCCATGTACTCCATGTAAACCCAAGATTTTCACAGCTAGTGAAGCAAATGCAAGCACAACCATCACATTAATTAATAATCTTCTTATGTATTACAAATTTAATTGTATTTTTTTTGTGCGAGGGGGGGTTGCATGTGGTCCCTGCCGTCTCCAAATTTTGCCTTAGTGGTCCCTGAGCTCCAAAAGGTTGGGAACCACTGTTCTAAAGCAAACATTATGGAGCACATCTCCGATACTGAGAAAGCTCTCTATGGATAACAGCCTTGGAATCAGCTAGTCAACATAATAAGATTTTGGTTAATCACAAAAACACAAGTATATTCTTTTAATCTACCCTCAATGTGAAATATGGAATTTGTAGTAGGACTATTAAAATTTATAGTAATGTCAAATGTATCCTTCAACAAGGGAAGCATAAAATCTACTTGTATCTGAAAATGAATCGTATGTAAATGTATATGCTTACCGTAGCATCTTCAATTCCTTTGTGCTGAAGTATGAGTTTCAGGCCTCCAGAAAAAGTCACAGTCTGAAGACTTTCTCTAACATCTTCGGAGTGTTCAACCATTGGGGAAGGATCTGGAAATGTGGACTGGGGTGGTTCACTTCTGAATACTTTATTCAAGGCATCCGTGAAAGCCTGAACTGTATTGTCTGCTACATCCACAAGGCATATTCGTTGCAAGCTGCCACTCTCAGAAGATTCTTCTAAGGCTTCCTTGATGGCTGTTACGATCGAGTGGGCACACTCATTTAGTGGAAAGCCAAAAATCCCAGAGCTCACAGCAGGGATGGCTATAGAACCATGATTGTAGGTTTCTGCCAGCTTTAAGCATTCCCGCACAGCTTTCTTTAACAATAGTACACATTTTTCTTTTTCAGATTTGTCCCACCTTGGTCCCACTGCATGAATCACCTGTTTACATGGAAGGTTCCAAGCATGTGTGATAATTGCACGACCTGGCTTTAACCTGCCATGCTTCCTTATCAGGTCATCACATTCTCTTTGAAGCTGTGGGCCAGCCGCTCTCGACAGCGCATCTGCAAGGCCACCAATGTGCTTCAGGTCTTCATTTGATGCATTGACCACAACATCGACTGGATAACGGGTCAGGTCTCCCTTATGAACTTCTACTACAACACCATCTTTCAACTTTATTTCAGCACACGGGTGCCCAATTCTTTCATTCATTTCTCCACTATCTTCTGCATCTTCCTGCAGTCTGAGCAAACAGTTATAGACTTCTTTTGCTTCAATAATGTAAGTCTTTGCTCGGATTTTGAAAAAGGCTTTGACTCCTGGTTTATCAAATGACACACAAACAGAATACACTGAAGACAGCATCTGCTCCACCTCGGTAGCTGCCTTCAACACTTCCTCTTTAGGTCCACTTAGGATAACGTTCTTGCATGTAGCCGGCTGACCAAACTCAATGTTCAGACCTCTTTTCCTAAAGCCATCCAATGCATTACTGTTTTCCTTCTTCATATACTGCACAACACCTATGGATTTTGCAGACATTACTTTCCGCATGTAGGTGTTTCTATTAACAAAATCTGAAAGCTTCGGAAAAACATCTGCTACCGTCTTTGTATAACCAGCTATGTGCACTTTAGCATCTTCTCCCAAAACAAGACAGTCATCAATAATTACAGAATTTTCAGCAGAATTGTACCTCCTCTGTAATTGCTGTGTTAGCTCCTTCCATTCCTTCTTCTTGATGATTTCCTGGTCCTCCAGAGCAATGCATTTATGATCCAAGCCTTTCTTCATCTGTTCTTCTGCTTTCAAGAAACCTTCAGGGGAATGCCCTACCAACACTACAGACTCATGCGTAAGTTCATAGGCAGCATTAATTTTATTTGAGCCAAATATGGCCACCGATACCTTTTTGCCATCTGCATGCTGTAAGAATTGCAAAATGTGAGGATGAACATCAACTTTTTTCTCCACCATATCATGTAATTTCTCCAGCAGGTCACTTTTCATTTTATACACTTCTGCAGGCATTCCATGCAGCTTCATCAGCTTTGCTGAAGCGTCATAAGACAACACAAGGCCTGGATTCAGTTTATAGACGTTCTTTTCTAGCAAAAGGCGATGCAAGACTGCATGTTTTCCCGGGGCAACAGACAATATCTCTTCTATGGTTTCCTTTGCTCTTTGTGCTTCTTTGGTCAAACTGTCTACATGTTGCTTTACATTATCCACACTGAAGACAAAACCAGCTAGGACAACGGTTTCTTTGGAAAGATCAGGAATGGCCAAAACTTTATCCTTTATCAAAGTATTTTTAACGGCTTCCCAGGCTTCTGGGATTATTTTACAGACAGCAGTCTTGAACTTTGACATGATGCACACAAACTCTGAAGAAGCTTTAGTTTTCCAGTCCTTGATCAATTTCAGCCCAGACCTTCCTTGTTCAGATAAAGCAACTGATGGGTGCATTGTGACTTCAGGATGTTCGCACTTAATTTGGGGCCAGGTTAGCTCACAGTAACTCTTTGACATTTCCAGATCTATTTCTTGGAGAAGTCTGTCTTGTGTCTGTAGAAACTGCCATACAGGAGGCTCTAAAGGGATTTTGAACGGCTCCGGCATCTTAATACGTGGCCTCTCCTTTCCATACAGAACTATATCCAAGGAAATGTAGTATGGATAAACCAGAATGGGTTGCTGACAAAAAGAATGCCGCTTGCCCAGTATTGCCTGCACATCTAAAATCATTGAAACAAAGCACAATAAATATTCAGAAAATTCAATCAGAAGACCAGGAGGAAACACTAGAAATCCCTACAGCCAGTGGCGAACCTAGCGGGGGTCAAGAGGGGCAAATGCCCTGGGTTCCACCCCTCCAGGAGCACCCCCGTCAGCCTCACCCCCCCACGAGCCTGTTTGTCTTTTTCTTTTAAAGCAAAACAATTCGGCAGCTCCACCAGCTTCTTTCACTTAAAAAAAAACCTGATGGAGGGGATAGCTCATAATCACTGCCTGAGAGGCTGCAAGGTGCTGCCTCTCTGGCACCAATTCAGCGCCAGACTGGGCCACCCCCCCTTCATAGGAGGAGATGAAAGAAGTCCTAGAACATCAGCGCACTGGGAGCTGCAATTCCTGCACTCTAAGCAGCCCTCTCCTCCAGAGGACAGGAAAGGGACTCCCAAGCAGAAGCACACCAGGAGTGGTTCTGTGCCTCTCTGAGGACTGCCTCTCCCCTCCCCTTTCTTTCAAAGGGGGGGGACAGCCCTCTAGTCAGCTGGGAACTACTCCTGCAGCCACTCTCCACATGGTTTCAGGCCACATCTGAGGTCATCCCCCCTCTCCTCCCCTTGAAAGAAAAGGGAAGAGAGGGACGGCCCTCAGCCACGGCAGGAAACTGTGCACCCCTCCTTTGAGGAGATGCATGCCACTTCCCTGGCTGCGACAGAGCCTTTTGCACCACTAAGCAGTGTGAAAGGCTCCACTGAAGCACACTGGGGCCACTGAAAGCAGCGCTCTTCTCTGTTCAGGGCACCGCTTCCAGCGGCGCCAGAACACTCCAGTGGAACCTTGTGCACCACTTAGAAGCAGTGCAAAAGGTTCCATCAGAGCCTGGCCTGCCTCTTTCAAAGAGAGAATGGAGGGGACAGCCGCATGGAAGTAACTGCAGTGACGATGACTTCACTGCAATTACTTCCGGGTCACAGGTGGGGGGCACGGCCAAATCAGAGGTGGCCCCAGGCACGAGAAAGCCCAGGATTGCCTCTGCCTACAGCCATATTTTTGGTCATGCAGCACAAAACTGGATGTTTGAGGATGCTTCCCCTTGAGCCTTCTCCTGAGTTTGTGTGATTAGTTCACAGTCTGCCCTGAGAACATAATGTTTCTCCTAAATGTTTGTGTCCCAATTTTTTTCTCAACTTTCATCCTCATTTTAAATACAAATGGTTCAGTAAGCTTTCAATGGCAAACCACATTAATTTGAACTAATGCAGTGTCATTGATTCAACTGAAAATAAATGAGGGCCATTTTGCAAAATCTTCATGATTCAGTCCAACTGCAGAATGCTGGTTTAGAGAATTCTGAACTTTTTGAGTTTCACATCTCTTGAGTTCAGAAATATTAAGTCAAAAACAAACTGTTTTATCTTAATATGCTTTTAGCCTTATATGCTAGAATTTTATTTTTTCTAAGATCTGAAGGAAGCACTTGACTTTTTCATACCACAGCATAAGAGAAAACACTTCTGCATTACAAAATAAACCTAATGCTCTGGCTAATCAGGTGAGAGAGTAGGCAAAGTCCAGACTAAAAAGGGCTGAGGAAGGACTCCAATGAGAAACAACTCTGGAATTCATCTTCAGCCAGAAACCATCTCCTGCAGAAAGAGCTGTTGCTAGGTAATCAGCATATCCTGGAGGAATGTGTTCAGCTTGGAGGATTACACATTTTGCGGGCCTGCACTATGGTCACTGGTTTGGAGCTACTGCTTCCATCTCCATCATGATCCTGACAGTTCATTTGGGCAACACAGCCTTCCTCTGGCTTGCTGGTGCAAGGACAGATGATTCGATGTGCTTGACAAATACTTCTATTCTTCAATCAAGCCACCTCTCTCTCAACTATCTTTTAAAGGACATCCCAAAAAATAGATAATATTACCTTTGTGGTCACAAAAAGTTATGATAGCAGACTTTTCAGGCAACATTTGAATATTAGACACTTCTCCTCCTCCGTGATTTGGATTTTCAAAATACAGAGTGATATAATCTTCTTTTGCATCAGTAGGAATATTTTCAACTTTGATCATCTTTGTCAATTCAAGAGGCCTGGCAGTAATTCTGTATTCTGTAAACCTGCGATTCTGGACACATCTGTCGAGAAAGTTTGCAGCATCTGAAAACAGGAAGTAAGAGATGTCTTTAAGAAGAAAAGAAAAAACTCTTGACCATTCACAGATTAAATTACAATTTTCGTATATGTGCACAGAGGACAGAACAACCACCAGTGGTCGGTATTCACGAAAATTTAATAAAACCTCCATATTTAGGAACAGCAAACTTCTGATTAGGGCAGGAGGTCTGGTCTAGAGGGTAGAGCCTCCATTTGCCTGAAGATTAACATCCACAAGGTCGCCAGTTCGAGGCCACCGGCACCGTGCGACCTTGAAGCAGCCAGCAAGCTGCAGCTGAGCTGTTCCATCTGCTCGGAGCGTGGGAGGATGGAGGCCAGAATGTTAAACCAGATCGGAGTGTAACATCTTGAATGTGGTGGTTCTTGAAAGAGAGAACCTTCTTTCAATTTGTAAAAATCCCTGCGTGGATTTAATAAGCCTGCCTGTGTAAACCGCCTTGAATAAAGTCTTGATTAAAGACCAAGAAAGGCGGTATATAAATACTGTATATTATATTATTATTATTGGTTGCTGTGGACAAAAAAAAACAGATGATCAATGCCTCCATGCCTTTCTAATGACCTTTCAGAAGCATCTTGGTTGTTTTCAGGGTATGTGCACACCATGCCTTCAACATTCACCCCTTGTCTCCTTGGATCTCTTCATTTTTGGTTCATGATCATTTGCACTTCTGAGCAAGATACATGAGGCAGTGCAAGCAGCATCAACCAGGTCTCACTTCTGGTCTAAGGGGGTTTTCAGCACATGTGAGCAACTTCTAACCATGGGGAGGGAAATTACCTTGTGGTGGAGAGAACTGAGTAGCAGCTCCTTCTTCTGCCTGCCTTTCTACTGGAGAAAAATGAGCAGTCAGTGGATGCTACCATTCTAAGCACTGCAGGTTTTGAAGAGGGTGCAGGGCAAGAAAGAGGAGTCTTCACTCAAAGCTCACCTCTTGTAGGTAGGGAATAATGAGACCGTTTCTATCCATTCCTTCTTCTCATCCTGCACTCCTTTCAAAGCCTGCAAGAGTCTGATCAGGTGCTGGTGGGCCCACATTGCTACCCCAAGGCCACTGTGGCACATGGTCAACCTCTGATACCTCCTAGAGCAGGGGTGCTCAAACCTAGACCAAGATGGGGGAGAGAGGGAGATACAGCCAATGCACTGGGAGAACCCAACTGTCACCTGGGTCACCTTTTCAGTGGTGCTGCTTCTGCTGAGGCACCAATTCACAGAGTACCTCAGAGCTGCTAAGCTGTGATGTGGCACATATGAAATGCATATGACACCCCTGGCTCAAACAATGTTTAAAAAACAAATCACAAAATTTAATGACAGCTTAAAGCACGATCTCATCTAATCCAAAACATCATAACAAAAGCAGCAGTTGCAACAGCAAAAATAGTAATTAAACATCAAACACAGTAAAACATCACAATCATTAAAAGCCTGGGCAAGCGGAAAGATCTTTACCTGGCACCTGAAGCGCCTCTGTGTGCAGCTTAAGAGGCAAGCAGGTATGAGAGTAGCTTAAACTACACAACCCAACACATGGCAAATGATCAGGATTCAGGCAAGCCTTTAACTGAGGCTAATAAGAGTGAACTGAGCGTCACAGAATTAGAAGGAATGAAATCAACAGAATCTGCAGTTATAAAGCAATTAAATATGGAAAGCAACTGTGCACTGAATACTATCCTCTATAAACAATCAACAGCCCAATCCTTCCCTAACTAGAAGTGCAGGAGTTCGGCCTGTCTCGTATCCAGAGTGGGACTGGGGCCAGTTGTGGCTCTGCCAGGGGCAAGAGGAATGCATTCCCCTGTGCCACCTCAAGAGGTGGTGCAATTCTGAGCAGCCTGGAACTGCTCAGGGCCACCCAAGACCAGAGTTAGAATCTGGTACAAGTGCTGGATCCTGGCCCCACCCCCAATCTCTGCTACCTGTTCACCACCCACCCTCCCCCTGCCGTGGAACACCTCTCTCCCCCCCACCCCCACTTCAACCTGAACTAGCCAATGCAGGCTTACTGTATGTGCCAGCCCCGCGGGGCTTGGTCCAGCCTCCCTATCAATAAGTGGCACAAAAGTGTTTTACAGCTGGCAGAAGGGACTTGTGCTGGCCCATCATCAGGTCTGGATTGGGCCCTAAATCTTTTTCTAGAGTTCCTCCTAGACCAGCACATTCCTGACCAGCACTTTGAATTAAAACTTCAAGCAATTTTAATGAGGATTGTCTTAAAAGAGAGGTGGGCAGAATTAAGGCTTCCGAGAATTACTTTTTTTTGCCAGAGCCTTGAGAGCCACTAGTACAAATACCAGCTGTGCAACCAGAATGGAAAAGCAAATGGAAAGTGCATCATCCTGCTCTTGGTGCAGTTTCTTCAGTTGCAGAAGTGCAGGACCTCCAATTTGATTTAAAGGAACCATGAAAATGAAGGTGCTCCTTTGTTCACACAGTTCTTCTAAATCAAGCCAGAAGTCCTGCACTTTCATGTTTGAAGAAACCATGCAAGGAGAAAGGTAAGGAGGTGGGTGATCCACTTTTAGCACGTGGAAAGTTAATCAGTACAGGTTGCATCTGAGACAGGCTGGATGGAGACAGTGATAGTGGAAGACTCAGGGTGAAGGGCACCTTGAACCCCCCCCCCACACACACACACACCTGCCACTGACACAACCTGCATCATCTCACCTACTGGACAGGTTTGGAAGTGTAGAGTTTGTTGCAAAATGGCAGCTTGGGAGGCAACCTGTGGCAACTTGTCCAATAATTTACTTTTTGGGGTTGCTTTCATACACATACAAGTAAGTAGGCACTCTGCTCACTATTCTTCCCAAAGTAAAATATTTAACATTTGAGTGACAATTTAAGCAATATATTAAGTTGACATTTCTCACCAGTATTTCGCTGAAATGTTATCACTGCAACATTTTTCTCACTTATCAGTTCAATTTGGAAGTCGCTTTCTGCAGAAAGATCTGCAATAGGCTCCACCAGCAGAGTTAACATCTCATGGGTAATAGATTCTGCTACATTTTCAAGAACAATAAGAGAGGATGCTTGCAAGTTGTGCTGTGGAATTTCACCAGTTGACCTGCTTCGTACTGTGATGTTTTCATTTTGTAAGTCCTTCTGCACATCTAATTTGACAAAAACATAAATAAAAGATTTGCCTATTTGGTGTTCCAGTCAATATATTTCAGTATATTGTATCCAAATCAGTGCGATGATGAATATTCTTTTTCAAACTTTAAACTTAATCTACATCCTCCTTTCAGCAAAAATCGTAGAAAATCAGATAGGAGCTCAAATTACTTAGGGTTTGTATCTTTGTATCTGATAGAGTGCCTATACCTTTAACCATTGTACAGAAGAGGGAATTTTGGCAGCTGCAGCTTTTTAAACTTCTATGTTGAACTGCACCTGCCAACATTCCCTCTTCTATACAATAGTTAAAGGTATAGGCACTCTGAGTCCCCCTTCGTATCTGATAATGCTAGAATTTTTATATTCTAACCAGGAAAAACAGCCTGTGAACAAGGCATTAGAAAACACTGCCATAGTCCTAACTGATTTTCCCCCTCCCACTCTTATTTTTTAAGAGGGCAAACTCTCACATCCAGTTTAGCTCACAGTTAGTCTTCCTTCAGTATGATTGTCCCCTCTCTTTGCTGGACAGAGCAGATCAGTGATAGTCCTGGACTAAAGATAGCAATGCTATACCCTCAGAAATAGCCTACTTGTCTTGCCTCCTCTGGAAAGGGGGATTCAGAGTGGGCTTGCTTCTTGTGTCTAGAGAGACCATCTGCTTCTCAGACAGACATGCAACTGGGTTGCCTAAACAAATAATCTGTGTTGACAACAAAGGCTTCCACACTTAAAATGTCATTTTTCCCAAAAAGATATACGACAACTGGGTCAAAAATAGAATGGGAGCCACCATACCCATCTTCTTTGGCTGGTCGTCTTGCTTGGGAACCTAAAAATAAAACCACAACAGAATGGTAATTAATTGCTTGACAACTCCACTGATATCGGTATTGGAGCTCTGGAGTCTATGAGGTGAAAGGCTATGACCTTTAGGCTGCAATCCTAACCTTACTTTCCCGGGAGTAAGTCCCATTGAACAAAATAGGACTTACTTCTGAGTAAACCTGGTTAGGATTGTGCCCTCAGAGCCCTAAATAGTTTGAGACCTAAATAACATCTGCCTCCTTCCATAGGTGTCTCCCACTATGCTCCAATAATTATCTCAGAGCTTGCTATTGGCATCTTTGCCTTCAGAGACACAGTGAGCATCTGCTAGAAGCAGGGTCTTTTTGGTGATGGCACTGACCTTGTGGTATGCTCTCCCCATGAAGGCTCAGTTGGCATTTAATTTACAGTCTTTCAAGTGATATAAGACCAAACTTTTCAACTGTTACAGAAAAGTAATGTTCAAGAGTGGTGCTGATGTTGTTTAGCTGGGGCTTCTCCATTGTGGTGTTTGGTTTTATGCTGCCCTTTAAATGTGTTGTTTGTATTTTGGCTGCTATGTTATTTTCTTTTAGCTAACTGTGAACCAAATCAGAGCCCAATCATATCTAATTTTCCAGTGCCGGTGCGGCCGTGCCAATGTGGCATGCACTGCATCCTGTGGTGGGAATACAATCACAGAGGCCTCCTTAAAGAATATTTGTTACCTTACCTTGGGGCTGCATTGCAGCTGCACTGGCGCTGGAAAATTTGATAGGACTGGGCACTCAGTTGCCTTGACAGCCAAAAAAGCAAAATAGAAATATCCTCAAATGAACAGTGAAATAAAACCGCCTAATTACCTGCCCAGCAATTGTCTCTTCTTTAGACACATCCTGTTCAGTTGCACTTGTCGTTTCTTGCAGTGTGACTACCAGCTTCAATTTTTTCCCATCACCCAAGTCAAGTTCATGAGTCTTTTTGGAGAGGACTCTCTGCCTTGCTGAAAGGGAAACACATTTTGGCAATTATTATAACAATAGTGATCTATAACTGTGATGTATTACTGCTCCTGGAAAACCTAGAAATGTACATCATGATGCTTACTGTCCTCATATGGTTAATTCTATATGTTATTAGCTGTCCTGTGCATTGTTGAAATGGAAAGACAAACACACAATAAAATTATGCAGGAACCAGATCAGGCTAATAGTTCCTGTTTGTGGCCCTTTTTGTAATCTTGGTTAAGCTATCATCATCAACACTAAGAACATAAGAACAGCCCCACCGGATCAGGCCATAGGCCCATCTAGTCCAGCTCTCTGTATCTCACAGCGGCCCACCAAATGCCCCAGGGAGCACACCAGATAACAAGAGACCTCATCCTGGTGCCCTCTCTTGCATCTGGCATTCTGACATAACCCATTTCTAAAATCAGGAGGTTGCGCATACACATCATGGCTTGTACCCCATAATGGAATTTTCCTCCAGAAACTTGTCCAATCCCCTTTTAAAGGTGTCTAGGCTAGACGCCAGCACCACATCCTGTGGCAAGGAGTTCCACAGACCGACCACACGCTGAGTAAAGAAATATTTTCTTTTGTCTGTCCTAACCCGCCCAACACTCAATTTTAGTGGATGTCCCCTGGTTCTGGTATTATGTGAGAGTGTAAAGAGCATCTCCCTATCCACTCTGTCCATCCCCTGCATAATTTTGTATGTCTCTATCATGTCCCCCCTCAGGTGTCTCTTTTCTAGGCTGAAGAGGCCCAAACGCCGTAGCCTTTCCTCATAAGGAAGGTGCCCCAGCCCCGTAATCATCTTAGTCGCTCTCTTTTGCACCTTTTCCTTTTCCACTATGTCTTTTTTGAGATGTGGCGACCACAACTGGACACAATACTCCAGGTGTGGCCTTACCATAGATTTGTACAATGGCATTATAATATTAGCCGTTTTGTTCTCAATACCCTTCCTAATGATCCCAAGCATAGAATTGGCCTTCTTCACTGCCGCCGCACATTGGGTCGACACTTTCATTGACCTGTCCACCACCACCCCAAGATCTCTCTCCTGATCTGTCACAGACAGCTCAGAACCCATCAGCCTATATCTAAAGGCTGATATAAACACTCAGTGATATAACTTCAGGGCATAAGAGGCAGGCATATTTTCAGGGTGAGTAATAATCCTTTGCTCACACAAGCAGTAGGGTTTTCACCAAACACAAGGATCAAATATCAGGTTTGTGGGCATCAGGTAGAAATTTGTCAGCCTTGGTAAAAGAATTTCTTGACAGCAAATAAGCCTAGTGAAGCTTTTGCTCTAAAAGTTTGTTTAGATAACTCAAAAGATCAGGAACCAGATGACTTTCAAGGGGAAGTACAAGAGGGATTGGGGGGGGAAGGAAAGCCACCTTTCCTAGGGTACTTTCCAACCTCCAATTATTTACTTATTCAGAAGATTTTGTACCCATCCTTTCTAAAAAAAAAAAAAAAACCAGGGCAGTTTACAACCAATGACACTATTCTTTGTGTACTGCAAAAACTGAAGTCTAAAAGGACTGCCATCCTTTCCCCTTCTGGGGTGGGGGGGCGGGAAGACTGTTTAAGGCAGATCACAGACAGTGAAAAGCTAGCCTGCCACAAACCTCCTACAAGAGTGTCCGAGATGAGAAGAGATGCACAAGATTTACTACCCAGTTACTATGGGGCTACACCTTTCCCATACTGGGCTCCCCTTTCCCACTCAGACTTCCATCCTCCGGAGCCTATGGAAAAGCTCAGATATACAGTACGCAGTACCCTGTATTGCCACCGAGGTGGATGTTTTACAGCACAATCCTATGCATGTCTACTCAGAAGAAGCAACCATTCTGCTCCATGGGTTTTACTCCCAGGAAAGCGTGTACAGAATTGCAGCCTTTGAGCCTAAGCCTAGGCATGTTTACTCAGAAGTAAGTCCCATTCTGTTCAATGGGGCTTCTAGGTAAGTGCGGATAGGATGCAGCCTTCCAACCCAATCCTAAGCAGGTCTACTCAGAAGTAAGTCCCATTCTGTTCAATGGGGCTTGCTCCCAGGAAAGTACGCATAGGACTGCAGCCTTTAAGCAAGATACCCCAAGCAAAGCGGCGCTTCCCGGCTCCTACCTTCTTCCTCCGCAAAGCAGACCAGGACGCGCCCAGCCCGCAGCTGGATCTCGCACTCGCCGCCTCCCGACCTCCTCCGGCTCTGGAAGTAGCAGAGCAGCTTGGAGCGCACGCTTTTGGGGGGGTCCGCGCACCCCCAGTCGCCCTCCACCAGCACAGGGAAGGCGCCCCCGCCTGCAGCCATCGCGCTCACTCTCCGCCGCCGCCCAGCCAGCCGAGCGTCCGGGCTTTCGCTTTCGTTTCTTGACCAGAGAAGCTTCCTTTTACATCAGCTCAGCCTTTCGGGAAAGGGAAGGGCGGACAGGAACAGCTGCAGCCTGGATCGGTAACGGTCGTGTGACCCTGGCCAGCCCCACCCAGCCCAGCATGCCCCTCCAGGCTTCCACTCCCAGGAGGCAGCCCAAGGGGTTAAACCATTTCTGCCCAACGTTGCATATACGCAACAAGGATCAAATGTGTACACCTGTGGCCTGGGCAGAAAATACAACTCCTTACAGAACGCCTTTGATATTTCCTATGAACTTATTGTATCTACTCTTGATTTCACCTTTTTGGGTTTGTTTGTGTGTTCTCCTCCTTCATTCTTTGCTCAAAGGTATGACGTATAAGAACAGTGTTTCTCAAACTGTGGGTGGTGAGCCAATTTTGGGTGGGTCCCCATTCATTTCAATATTTTATTTTTAAGATATTAAACTTGATGCTACCATGGCATGTGACTGCATTTGGGGAAATGTTACAGACCTGTACTTTTAACAAGCTACTATGTATATTCTTCTAACAATGATAGTCACTGGGACTTGCTTCTCCTGGGTAAGTATGGGTAGGCTTGTAGCCTAGGATTGTAAAAAATTTTCCTGCTTGATGATGTCACTTCTGGTCGGTCCTGACAGATTCTCATTCTAAAAAGCTGGTCTCAGTGCTAAATGTGTGAGAACCACTGCATAAGAACATTTGGAAAGCCCTGCTGGATCCCATCTAATCCAACCTCCTATTTCCAAGGGCACCCCTTTCTACCCCATCACTTTAGTGTTGAACATTTTACAATACAGAAGCTGCATGGAGCTATCATGTAAAAAGTGGCCATCCTTCCTAAGCTTCAGGACTCAGGGCCCAATCCTATCCAATTTTCCAGTGCCAGTGCAGCCATGCCAATGGGGCATGCACTGCACCCTTTGGTGATGGGGCAGTGGCCTCCTCTAGGTATGGAAACATTTGTTCCCTTGCCTCAAGGCTGCATTGCAGCTGCACCAGTGCTGGAAAGTTGGATAGGATTGGACTTTCAGATATTTGGCACCAGCTATAGCAGGGGTGTCAAACATAAGGCCCAGGGGCCAGATGCAGCCCACTGAAGCTTTTTATCCAGCTCTCAGGCTCTCAGCTGCTGAGCAGTGTTGAGGTGTTACTGCTATAAGGACAGCACACATGAAAATTGGGCTCTCCCATACCTTAAAATATGATCAAAATTTGTGTATTTTCTCTTCTGCCATTTACAGCTAATGCGTTCCTAAGTGAAAAAGTGCTTATTTTTGGTTATGACCTGATTAATGACATCATTTCCTGCCTAATGACATCACCTCCGGCCTTCAGCAGGTACCATGAATGCTGTTCAGCCCTTGGTATGAAACGAGTTTGACACCCCTGAGCTATAGCATCCCTGGCAGATAGGCATTTAGCCTCTGTATGAAAACCTCCAATGAGGGATAGTCCACTAACTGCGGAAGACAGAAGAGTCCAATACTGGACAGCTTCAGAGAAAAAATTCTTCCTCATGTCTAAACAAAACCTTCAAGGAAGTAGTAGATGTTATATGGACTGATTCTTTCCTTTAGTTTGTGCTATAGCAGTGTGTACTAACCTTTTAGCTTATGTGAGTTTTACTATATCTTAACCAGCTGAGCGTGCTTGGTTTAGCATATTCCTTGAACATAGACTTGATCAACTATAGATACAATACACCAAATATTAGTCAGGTCTTATGGTGGGAGGCATCCTAAGCCATTGTAAGATGAGTGTTTATTCAACTAACTTCAATTAAGAAATGAAAGTAGTTCAAGCTGTCCAAGAGCATATTATGCAAAATGGGGGATCAAAATTGAAGAGAAAAAAAGAGTTCAACGGTTGTACATAATAAACTGGAAGGTGTAAGGAGGAAGTTTCATTTACTGAACAGCATAGGAATAGCTGTTTTTTTAAAGTGAACCTTTAGAATGGGAAACATCCAGGAAATTGCTATAAGCTTGTAGGTTAAAAACAAACAAAAATATGATTCCGTTTTTTAAAAGGGGCATTAAATTGTTGACCTCAACATATTATGCAAGCCACATTACGGTTTACTATGGCAGTAAACAGGAAAAAGTTCAGAAAAATGTCTGTACGTGTGTCCTTCATTCAAATTAGCCAAAGTTTAATGAACAACTACTAGCTCCAAGATCATCACTCCTGATGCCATTTTATTAGTATACCAAAGTGAATAATAGGGATATTATGGATACATATCAGCACAGGAACAATATAATCTGATATCAGGACAAGTTTTCAGTTGCTCATAATTGTACACAATGAATATCTACAAATCTGGCCCATTTTCAATTAAAAAAAATATGAATCACTGCCAGGGATGACAGAGTTTGAAGATCTGATATGAAATCATAAAGGGCATAGCCAGTAAAACGTATAGCTAATGTAGATATGTTCAGACCAGTCCAATTGGAAAAATAAGTGAAACCTTATCCACAGCAATCAAAAAACAAAATCTGGGCTATTCCTAAGTTTACAGGTAATGTGAACTAAAAGGAAAGTCATTATAAATGGATAGCAAGATGGCACTTAACTCCACAAAGGGTAAATAAGATGTATCCTGCCTGCAATAACTCCTGGAGAGAAGTGGTAGTTTGGGTGTAGATCTCATGAACATCTTTTGATCATGTGCTCAGATTGATCCATATTTAAATAGATAACCATATGCAAATAAATTAAAACATTAAAGAAATGACAGTATCATTTATTTTATTATTTACCCGGTTTATGAGAGAGTAAATTTGAGCATTCAGCAAATGCTTGAGTTATTAAGAAACTGGAATCAGGTGCTTGTTGCCTATATGTATCATGAATAGAGCATTAAGACACAAACCATGTCAGACATTTACAGGAGCAAAGAAAAGCTTAACTAGTTTTCAGGAAGATCCAGTGTGGCATGCTTCATGGTTCAATGGTTAATCCATTTTTGCCCAGCCCACAGATATACACATTTGGTTGCTGTTGCAAATATGAAACATTAGCAAAGAAATGTCTTTTAATAGAAGGAAATGTACAGAAACGGCACAGGATAAAAACCTTGAGGATACCTGTAGAAGCAATTTGTGTAGCAATGCTCATACAGTGTAAATGGCTATGGTATTGACTTTCACTCCATTGCAGATAGATACACTAGCGAAGCACATGAAAATGAACTGCATGGCTAGGGATGCACTGTTGATATTTCTGTAAATTGTGTGGCATAGTGAACTAGAGGACATTTGATGAATCTTTATGTGCAACAACAGAGAAGACAGACCCATTTAGAACAATTTTTAAGAAAGAAGGCCTGATCTTTATTTCAGATTTACAAGGCTGATGATCAACAGGCTGGCTTTGGAGGTTATTTCCTGCAAACACAAAGGCCTATCAATATGAACACTCTGCACTAGACCGCAGGATAAATAAGGATCCTGTGCCAATGCAGATGGGAACATATCTATTGTGGTTGGTAAATCACATCAACCATGACTCTTAAAGGACACCATGAGAGAGCTTCCACTGATTTCTAAATAAGTGTGGTTTAAATGAGGAAATATTTAGCAGCTGATACATTAACCACTTCATTCCTAAAGTACACAGACACAAGATAGAGCTCTGCTGCTGAGAATGTTAAGGGTATTGCACTTTTAGAATAAGGTAAGTGTTTGTTTCTACCACCTAGTACAACATTGCTTTTCCACATTATGGATCGGGGATTGTTCTTGCCTGCAAGAAAATTTCCTAAAATAGGCGATTATTGTAGAGGATGTAGAGACCAAGACAAGAGGACAACAAACATTGCAAAACATCAGAAATTACAACTTGAGGCCTGCAATTTGCTGCAGCATGGAAAGCAGGGAAAACTAACTGTGAGAAGAAATTTTTGTATGATACTGATTTTGAGGTGGACAATAACCATTGCACCATTCTGAAAACTGAACAGAAAGATGCCACTTTTACAGTGGTTAGATGATTTATGATTTCTTTTGCAAGTAGCCTTGAGTGTCCTTGACTGGAACAGAAAGGTGGGATATAAATTCTATAAATAAACAAATAATACATTTACAGCCCAAACCTATGCACGTCTACTTGCAATTAAGCCCCATTATATTCAGTGGGACTTACTCCCAGGAAAGTGTGTGTAGAATTGCAGCCTAAAGCAGTGCAGGGTACCAGGTGCAAGTAAGGCAAGGCTAAAGGGAGAAGCCAAACTTATGCTTAACAGGCCAGAAGTAAATACAGTAAAATGTCATGATGTTTTGTTCAAATGTATGTATGAATCAAGTGTACATGATGCCAAGATATAGTCATGCTAATGATGTTATGTTATGTTAGAGAGAAAATATGTATGTTAGCATGTTCGCAAGCACAGCTGCCAAGAAGATATAAGAAGAGTTTAGATCCATTTTACCCAGAAGCCTTAGAGGGAGGACTACAAGCTGGAAGTCCTCAAGGAAAAGTCTGTTAGGAAGGAATCAAGGATACATCCCCAATTGCTCTTTTATAAGAACAAAATTAAAGGAGAAGTTTAATAAGTAGAGGAAATGGGTAAATAAGTTTGGAAATAGGGAATACAGGAAAATCAAATGAACTCTATGTCACCCTTCAGAGTTAGAGCTGGGGCTAGCATCACACAGAGGCCCAAATAACTAGTGGAGATAGTTAATTGCCTAGGCAATAAAACAATTTGACACCTTGATTAGATTACGGGCTTCAAAGACTCTTGACAAGATTTATGACATCTGAGTTCAAACTGCTTGCTGCTGGAGTTAATGGCCCCCCCATCTGCATGTCAGACTGGAACAAAGAAGCAATTTGGATTTTAAAAATCCAAATAGCTTTGAGCCTCTTAAAACCAAAAGACATTGTTAAACCAGAATAAAGTTTTAAAAATAATATATTTACAGAGAAACAGTGTAACGTCTAAAAAAGAGTTAGGCTGCAGACTGAAATGCCTACATTTAGACAAAGAGAGTCTTTTATGATCTCTAAAACAGTAGCAAATTGGCCAGGCAATAAACGGATGAACCCTAATGGGGGTAATGAGGGTTAACTGATGAAGTCCTAAACAGAAGCAAAATCATTCTAAAAGACACTTGATTTCTGCACAGAATGCACAGCCAGTTGGTATTCAAGTTTGCCTGTAAGTAAAATGCAGCATGAAATATATAAGATGTCTGCAAATATTCTGAATCAAAGTAAAAGCTTGATGTTATTGAAAGTTAGAATGAAAGACAGAAATAATTATTACAAGCAAACTGCCAGCCATAAGAGTTTAATAAAAGCCAGCAGCTCTGTAACTTCATTAACAGATCTAGATATTTCAATTAGAACTTCTAATTGAGAAATAAGAATAGCATCAAAAGCAAAATGCAATGTGTTTGCATGCATTCTTTAATCAATAATAAGAAAAGTCTTGGGTCTGCCTTAAAGTGAGGCTTGCAAAATAGATGCTGTACAGCTAATTTGGAATGTGGAATTCTTATCTAAGCAGGAATATTTCAAACTTGACAACTAAAATGCCCAGACTTTCCTAGGTGCCAGAATAGATAGTGAATTTAAGAATATTTCTAGTAATAATAAGAATAGTTAATCCTAGTAGACATAGACTCATTAGCAGAAAGTCTGTTCAAAATCAAAGTTGACAGAACAGATATGAAACTAGTGAGACTACATATCAAATTGACAAAGTCCGATAAGAGACAATTATCTCAGGAATGTGAATCTCTTGAAAATGCAACTTATATCAGAGAAGAACTGAGATTTACAGAAGAAAGAAATCTCTTAATAACTTTGTGTGGAAAATAGATATAAAATATTTGAAATCAGATTGGAAAAGAGGATAAAATGATGATTAAAATAAGTATAAACACTAATTAAATAAACGCAAAATTACAAAATTAGGGTAATTAGGAAAATTAAGATAGATGCACACTGCCCCCTGGCGGGTCCTGAGAACAGTGCATTCTGGAAATATGATAGCACTAGGAAGGAGGAGTTCTCTAGATATGGCATGCTCCAGATATGGCAATAGCCAATGAAAAATCCCCATTTCTGACATCATGGGCTCTAATGAATAGGATTGGGATTTTCTCAGACAAAGGACCCTAAAGGTATATAAGGTAAAACCCAGCAGGGAAAATTGCTTTTTCTCTGGGACACTGAGAGACCACAGCTCTCTGTGTTCCCCATTTTGAACCACGCAGAGAAGCCCATTGCTGGTAATGAATAAATGTTTGCTCATTTTCACCAAGCTTGCTTACCGAGTCTCTTTTTGAGTTTATTTTCAACTTTGCTCTTCAAGCTCACTTTGAGCTTCTTTGAAGATTGCTGCGGACACAACAATTAACATAACGACCTTGCAACAAAAGGAAGATTGCAGAAGAAGTTCTAGTTGCCAAAAAGGGAGATTGAAGAGAAGGAACTGCCATTTGTGAAACTGAGGCTCTCAGTTGCAAGAGACTTGGAAAGCACCATCAGTTTCATTGAGTCCTCATCAGACCCTGAAGCATAGCCTTATTATGCACACTTAAGGAAATTATAGTAAGGAAGCAGCACCACCATAAGACTCAAAGCTCACCACATTCTTCAAACCTGCTGCTGCTCCTCCCCCCAAGGCTCCCTCATCACAACCCTCAGACTGGAGCTAAAAATCACAGAAAAACAAACTTCTAAACTTTTCTGTAACAGGTGATTCACTTTTAGTGCCACGTTATGGTGTTAGGTTTATTATTACATTGTATTTTCTGTTTAAGTGTTCTTATCAATACTATATTAGGGTCAAATCCTATCCAATTTTGCAGTGCCAGTGTAGTGGTGTCAATGGGGCATGCACTACATCCTGTGTTGGGTAGCCAGTCACAGAGGCCTCCTCAAGGTAGGGGAACATTTGTTTCCTTACCTCAGGGCTGCACTGGTGCTGGAAAACTGGATAGGACTGGCCCCTTAGTCATATGTAGAGGCAGGGCTTTTTTCCTAATGGAATGCACCAGAATGGTGTTCCTGCACCTTTTTCATGCAGACCCCCTCCCCCCAGGAAAAAATGAATGGAGCCCTATGGAAAGTGAAAGTAAGCCGTAGTGCATGTTTACTCACAAGTAGGCATACTTGCTGTAGTCCATCGGAAAGGGCAGGCCGAGAGGAATCCAACGACACCAGAATGGCCCCAATCCAATGAATGCAGCCTCCCAAAAACACCAGAGAATGTCCCATCCCTCCCAGCTGCGAGCCTGAGGCAGAAATGAAGCCACGTGGCCGCGTTACTCGCTAGTAGTCCGTCGGAAAGGGCAGCTGAGAGGACCCCAAGGACGTCAGCATGGTCCTGATCCAATGAATGCAGCCCCCAAAGACACAAAAGGGAGAAGGAGGTCCCTGCCTCCCTCCTAGCTGCAGTCTATTGAGCCCTATGGAAAGCAAGCAGCCTCATGTTGTGTTTACTCGTGAGTAGGCAGACATGCCTTGGCTGTTGGCCAGGCCAGGAAAAGGGGAATGTGAGGACACCACAGGATGGTCCTGATCCCATGGAGTTGGAGATACTCCAGAAGGCAACCTCTCCCCCCCCTCACTAAAAAGGACAAAAAAGAGGCTTCAGGTGGTAAGGGGAAAGTTTTCTATTTTGCACTTACAAAGCCAGGAGGGTCTTTATCTTGATATGCCTGAAATAGAAGAACTTTAAACTGGGCACTGGGGAGGACTGGAAATCTCACTGATTCTTTTGTGGGGGGAGGGGGTTATTGCAGGCAGGCTACAGAGTAAGCTCCATTGACCACTATGGGACTTACTTCAGAGTAAGTAATTTTCTAGTTCTTAAGTAGTTGGGGAATGGGGATTTAAAGAGAGAGAAATGAGATGAATACATACAATAAATAAATAAATAAAAGATTTTATATTTTAAATAAATAAATAAATTTATATATATATATATATATATATATATATATAAAATATTTTATTTTAAATAAATTTAAAAATAAATAAATAAAAGATTAACAAGTTGTGAGTTTCTGCACTTTTTTTTTTTTTTTACAAAAAAAGCACTTCGTAGAGGTAGGAGAAAATGGTGATAACAAAATAAAAACACAATACTGCTTTCTGCATTTCTCATTTTTATAAAACAACCAATATCGGTGAATAAAACCATTTTATTCTGTTTTTATTTATTATTTAATGGGGGATGCATGGGTAGTGACAGTGGCTGCATCTGCAGACACCATACCACCTACCTAATATACTTTTAAAGCAATTATAATTTATAGTTATATTGTAAATTTTTTTGGGGGGGAAGAACATCACTTTCTATACTTCTAACTAAAACCTACAAAAAATAAGTTTCCTACCACTTCTAGTCATACAGTGCTCATTTATGTTTTACACACATGCCTTTAGAGGACTTTAGGAATTAGCAGAAATTCATCCTGTCCATTAGTCTGTTAGATCACTGGTTCATTGTACTTGTTACAGATCTTGTGCTCCTTTTTCTAATCTGGGAAAGAATTAATTATAAATTTTAAAAACCCTCTTGCCTTTTCACCTTCCTTGTCTGCTCATTAATTGTTCTAAGTATCCTTTTGGACAGCTCTGTACCTTGCCCAAACTGCAGAATAATTTTATTGCAGCTTGCATTATGGTGATTTTAAATCACCTCCAAGCATGCTGAAAAGAATTGATCCACTCAACTCTCCCTTTCAAATTTCCTTTAAAGTTTCTTATCCTCCCAAGTAGTCCAACCTAACGTTCATTTCTATATTACACATATATTGGTATTTATATCTTCATATAACATTCATTTACATATTATGAATATGTATTAATCACCATGCAGAACGTTTCAAATAAACTTTATTTCTTAAAAGTGATCAGATATTCCGGGTAAGCTTGGATATCATTAAAAATGACAAACATGGAAGGTGTCCGCACATTATCAGTAACACTGTCAAAGAGATCAGTGGGATCAGACTTATTTTTGGCTTTTGGAACTACTAATCCAGTCTTTCCAACACAATATTCTCCAACAAGGACTCTAGCAAGATACATGTACTTCTTCCCACAAGCATCTGGTTTCGAATAGGAATCGTCTGCAGAATACCTGGCACTAACGGCAAAGTAGGTTCCATTTCCATATACTGCAGCTATAAAAATAAAATAAATAAAATTTAAACAGCCAGCAAACTACCAAAAGCCTTTATCCCTTTAAACAGCCTCCATAATGCTGTTTATAACTACCAAGCATGATTCTACTGAACTACCAGTTTTACTAACCCTTATTTGGAATGCTTCATGTTATCTTTTAAAAGTCAGCAATATTACAAATAGAAATCGTTATAAATGAGAATTTGTTTTGAAATGGCAGAAGTTGATCTAAAGGGTGTGCTTTACCATCCTGAAATTAATTTCATTTTTGCTCTGATGCCCTCACATCATTTCCACCATGTGGCACTGTGACATGTAACCTTTCTTTATTGGCTTTCCTGCCATTGCAGATACTTACATTTGAACATCGAGCACTGAGGTCCACTAAATTCTGGCTTGGCTTACTGCCACCCATTCTTCACACTTGCTCTCCTAGTTCTATGGCATACAAAGGGAATTTAAAGAACCAGCCGGCTTTGCCAGCTCTTGCAGTGAGATACAGAAGCTCCCCTACTTGCAGACATTTAACTTATGAACCCTACAATCCAGTCTGACTTCCAGTTTGCAGCTGATGCTGTCAACTATGGAAGCCACTCAGGAGCATTCCCAAGGCTCTGTAGTGAAACTGATGTCCAATGACACAAAGACCACTGACAGAATCTGGAGTGTATCTGACAACCAGAGTGAAACTGACAGCAACAGAAAAGCATTAACTGCTTATAAACAGCCCAATACTAACCACCTTCCCAGCACTGATGCAGTCCAGAGGCAAGGGAACAAACATTCCATTGACTTGAAGAGGTCTCCAAGACTGCCCCTTCCACTACACAATGCAGTGTGCATCCTGTCGGCATCCTGTCAGCACCCACAGCTGTGTGGGTGCTGGAAAATGGTTAGGACTGGGCTGAAAATGACTTACAATAAGACCCCTGGAACATTACATGTTTGTAAATAGGGGACCTACAGCAGTGCCTTGACTTTCATTGCCTTGCTTTCAGCCATTTTGAATTATAGTCACACTTCCACATGCTTTCCTCTTTAGTCCAGTTTCACCAACCTTTCACAACATTCGTTGATGCTTATTTTTCATCTATTTCTGTTCATTTATTCACAAGCATTCACATGCATTATAGTTATGCTTTTCTCTGACCAAAAAAAGTTTGCAAGCTAAATAAGACTATGCTTTGACTCATCCTTTTTTACTTTTGTCCCTGACCTGGTCTGGTCCCTAACCAGACAAAAGTGCAAGGTATTGCCATACTGAACTATTTTTGCCTTCTGCAGAACCTTAGCATGAAGGCTAAGGAACAATCTCATCTCTCCTCCAAGCTCTGAAGTACTGTAGATACTCGCCTACAAGTCAAGAAATTTCTGTCAATAAAGCAAGCACAAAACATCTCCTGGCCTTCTCTGCAGGTCTCTCAGGGAATCCCAGAGGAGAGCAAAAGAACAATGCAGAGATAATTAAGAGCTATTAGTCTCCAGGACAACCAGGGCATTAGTCATTGCAAGCTGCAGCCAAAGTTAACCCTTTCGCTCCTGAGAGAAAAAGTAAGCCAGGGTTCAACACTTCCATTTAAATCAAGCAAACTTCATTCTCTTTGGCAGGATCACACCTAATCCTTCTGCACCATTGTTCCATTTTGCAAATGTCTTGCAGATGTTATGTGTAAAACTTGGGCTCAGTCTGAGGAGGACCCGAGGAAAAACTGCTGCAGGAGAGGAGGCTGCAGTACCAGTGGAGGGAAGGTCCAATCCTTGTTGTCTCTCCCCTGTGAATTGAATTTCAAGATCCCAGTGATGTGTTATATGTTGAGCCTCTTGCTTAACACATCAGGAACCTTAAAATATTTGATTAAGGATTCTACTGGTAAGTTTATAGTGCACTTACTGATACTGTTTACAAGAAGGTTGTGAAGACCAGAATTTTAAAAGTTAATGAAAAAAATGTATCTTTTACTAAATTTTTAATAAATTAGAAACTGAACAATAATTGTGTAAAATCAGACCTTGGCTAAAATCAGACAAAATTATAGTCAAAGACAACCCCCCCCCCGTAAAGTTTAAGGTATGCCCCCCGGACTTTTCCAAGGTAATAAAAATTCCATGATTTTTGGCTCAAAACCTGCTCTCGATTTATCTGTGAGATCAACATAAACTCAAGTATCTACAATAGTCAGGAGAAAGGAAAAGTTTTTGTTTTCTGCTTTAGCACTAAACTTCTGCAGAAGGAACAAACAGCTCAGATTCTTAAATGTCAAAAGTTAAACAAAAGAATATTCATAAGGCTATTTTCACACATTATGCAGTAACAAAACCCAGGTTTGTTCCCATGTGTGCAGTGAACATTAATCTTTGCTCCCAGAATAATACCTGTACGCTACACCTTATGTTTTTCAGTGTACATATGAAAATTTTTACAAACAACAGTTTGCAAATACATGTAAAATAACCAGAGTAATACATATGATACATTAAGAGCCATTAGTCGCATGTTCATCCTACCAACAGCTTTAATAACCATCTCACCATGCATTCCAGCATAACTTCGATTAAACTCGGAAGTATTGATGAGGCCTATAGTTTTACTAGTTGTTCCATGGAACAAGAGCTTCTCGTTTTTGCCGTTTTTGGCATCCATCTCCTGTTTTTTTTTATCTGGTAGGCCTGCCATTTGTATGGATTTTGGATCCTCTGTATCTACAGATGAAAAAAGATACAATTACCAAATCATCATCTTCAAATTTTATTTCCAAAGCTAATCTGAAAGTTAGAAAGATTAGGTGTCAGCTCAGCAATGCATGCTTCTTTTCAACAATGGCAGTTTTAACAAGGAAGCAGGAAATGACCAGTCAAGGTTTGGTATTGCCATTGGTCTTTTGCATCAAGTTAGTCTTTAAGGAGCGATAGGACTGTTGTATTTTGCTTCAGTATATGATGTGTGTTAAGTTTATTTATACATACCCTGTCTTTCTTCCTGAAGAAACCCAAGGCGGCTTACAAAAAATATAAAAGCAAAAATATAAAGAGCATAAAATCACAATTAAAACACAAGTCATATTAAAACCTGTCACAATTTAGAACACCTTAAAACAGCGGTAAAAACATTAGTACAATAGAACATAAGAGCAGCAGCCACTTTATTTTAAAAAAGGGGAAAAAAGCCAGGTAAGAGTATATAGGATCGCAACCTTAGTGTCAATTAGGAGTTTGAACACTGAAAGCAACACAAGTTTCTGCAATACAAAGTCATTTGGCTTTTAATGCAGTATATGTTGAAGCTGTAGTTACTAGCTCTCAACACCAAAAACTATATTCACTAGAACAAGGATCTCAAGCAAAAGATTCATGGGCCAGATATGCACCCCCCAAGCTCTTTATCTGGCCCACTTGGTAAATGGGCTGTCCCAGTGCTGCCCCTTCGGCAGCACTGCTTCTGTTGAGACTCTGGGAGGGAAAAACAGAAGGAGGCATCAAAGGGCAAGGACTGCTAAGGAGAAGCCTAAAGTGGTAAAAGAGGGAAACACTCCTGAAGTGCTGGGACAGCCCTATTATTATGTGCGTTGCCCTTTCAGCAGGGCCACTTCTGCAAGGTGTCACTTCACAAAGCACCCCTCAGCTGCTAAGCGACACCTCGGCAAAAATGGTGCTGGTGAAAGGGCAGCCCACATGATAATTTTGCCCTTCCATATCTTGAATATATGTTTAAGATTTGCACATTTTTTCTTCTGTCACTTAGAGACAAGACATTGCTAGGTGAGAACAAAGTGCTTATTTCTAGTTATCACCTGCTTAACGACATCACTTCCTGCTTAATGATATTACTTGTGGCCCTCAGCAGGCACCATGAATCCTATTTGGCCTGCTGTATAAAATATCTTTTTACATCCCTAAGGGCCCAAATCTATACATATCTACCAAGCACCTAGTGTTAAATGGGACTTATTCCCAGATAAGTGTGTACAGGTCTTAGTAGCCTTCTTGCTACATGTTCCAAGGCTTAACATTCTACCTATATCTTCACATCAGATGACTAACAGCCTGGCATAATGAACTGGAAGTTACAAGACGATTTCTCGTCTCAATTAATACATACAAGGATTTTCCAAGAAAAAAAGTTTACATAGATCCAGTTTTGTATCCCCCTCCAGAGTGCCACACATTTTCCAACCTTCATCCACAATTCTGGCACACAATTCCAATATACAAAGTGTGTATATCCAATATGGCTGTAACAGATCACCTCTAAGCAGGAATCCCCATGACCCACAGTTTTAGTACTCTAATAGGGGGCAATCACTATGAACCTCTAAACAAAGATGGAAGGTAATCATATGAACCTCTAAACAAAGATGGAAGGTAATCATAAGATGACGGGGGGGGGGGGGAGAGAAGAGCTGCAAGCCACAGCCATATCATAGAATGTGCAGGATTGCACTATTATTATTATTATTATTATTATTATTATTATTATTATTGTACTGTCCAGAAAGTGTGAAATGAAGGTTCAGCCTCTCAGTACCTCTACGAAAGCAGCAAACATGTCTGGTGATGATCAAGTGGGTCTAGTCTTGATGAGTTTTACAAAAGGGACTAGAGAACGATCATGAAGAAACCTTCTTAACACCTTCCCCCCAACAGTTACACCTAACCAGAAGTGAACAAGAGAGCGATACAGAAGAGCTCAGATTCTCACACCAACATTAGCAACAGGAACCAGTAGCCTGGTGTTGATGCCTAGGACTAACTTTCATAGACTCACATTTACTGTGATACATGTATCACACACACTTATCAGGATGAGAGCAACTGTCCCTCTTCACCCCAGCATGGCATCTTTTCCAGAGGCCGATGCCTCTTTTGCATTCTTTGTGAGCCCTTTGGCAGGGTGACCAGACATCCTCTTCTCCTGGACATGTCTTCTTTTTTAGCCCATGTCCTGGAAAAGAACTTATAATGTCTTCCTTTTCCCTATGAATGGGCAGCGCATAGTTGTTGTTGGCAACCTTCAGTCTCGAAAGACTATGGTATCGCGCTCTAAATGGTGGTTCTGGAACAGCGTCTAGTGTGGCTGAAAAGGCCAATTCGGGAGTGACAATCCCTTCCACACTGGGGGCAAGTGCAGTCTGTCCCTGGTCTATCTCCCTGGCTATGAGCCTTCCTTCTTTGCCTCAGTCTGTTGGCCAAGCGTCTCTTCAAACTGGAAAAGGCCATGCTGCACAGCCTGCCTCCAAGCGGGCCGCTCAGAGGCCAGGGTTTCCCACCTGTTGAGGTCCACTCCTAAGGCCTTCAGATCCCTCTTGCAGATGTCCTTGTAACGCAGCTGTGGTCTACCTGTAGGGCACTTTCCTTGCACGAGTTCTCCATAGAGGAGATCCTTTGGGATCCGGCGATCATCCATTCTCACAACATGGCCGAGCCAATGCAGACGTCTCTGTTTCAGCAGTGCATACATGCTAGGGATTCCAGCACATTCCAGGACTGTGTTGTTTGGAACATTGTCCTGCCAGGTGATGCCGAGAATGCGTCAGAGGCAGCGCATGTGGAAAGTGTTCAGTTTCCTTTCCTGTTATGAGCAAAGAGTCCATGACTCGCTGCAGTACAGAAGTGTACTCAGGACGCAAGCTCTGTAGACCTGGATCTTGGTATGTTCTGTCAGCTTCTTGTTGGACCAGATTCTCTTTGTGAGTCTGGAAAACGTGGTAGCTGCTTTACCGATGCGTTTGTTTAGCTCGGTATCAAGAGAAAGAGTGTTGGAGATCGTTGAGCCAAGATACACAAAATCATGGACAACCTCCAGTTCATGCTCAGAGACTGTAATGCAGGGAGGTGAGTCCACATCCTAACCATGACCTGTGTTTTCTTAAGGCTGACTGTCAGTCCAAAATCTTGGCAGGCCTTGCTAAAACGATCCATGAGCTGCTGGAGATCTTTGGCAGAGTGGGTAGAGACAGCTGCATCGTCGACAAAGAGGAAGTCACGCAGACATTTCAGCTGGACTTTGGACTTTGCTCTCAGTCTGGAGAGGTTGAAGAGCTTTCTGTCTGATCTGGTCCGGAGATAGATGCCTTCTGTTGCAGTTCCAAAGGCATGCTTCAGCAGGACAGCAAAGAAAATCCCAAACAAAGTTGGTGCAAGAACACAGCCCTGCTTCATGCCGCTTCAGATGTCAAAGGGGTCTGATGTGGAGCCATCGAAGACAACAGTGCCCTTCATGTCCTTGTGGAAAAATCTGATGATGCTGAAGAGCCTGGGTGGACATCCAATCTTGGGGAGAATCTTGAAGAGGCCGTCCCTGCTGACCAGGTCAAAAGCCTTCGTAAGGTCTATGAAGGCTATAAAGAGTGGCTGTCATTGTTCCCTGCATTTCTCCTGCAGTTGTCTAAGGGAGAATACCATATCAGTGGTGGACCTGTTGGCTCAGAATCCGCACTGCGATTCTGGATAAACGCTCTCTGCAAGTACCTGGAGCCTCTTTAGTGCAACTTGGGCAAACAACTTTCCTACTACGGTAAGGAGAGAGATGCCGCGGTAGTTGTTGCAGTCACCCCTGTCGCCTTTGTTCTTGTACAGCATGATGATGTTTGCATCCCTCATGTCTTGAGGTACTCCACCTTCTCTCCAGCAGAGACAGAGGATTTCATGCAGCACAGTGACGATGATCTCTTTGCAGCACTTTAGGAATTCAGCAGGGATGCTGTCTTTTCCAGGTGCCTTGCCAAAGGCAAGGGAGTCCAGGGCCATGTGAAGTTCTTCTAGGGTTGGTTCACTGTCAAGCTCCTCCAGCACAGGCAGGCAGTCAATGTTGTTCAGCGCTACTCTGAGCAGCGCATAGTAATGATATGTTATATTATTGTAATTATTATATGTTATATAATTTTAAATTTAGTAATAATATAGGGTCTAAATTAACCACATGAAATCAATACGCGAGTGTTTTTAGTTTTTATTTTGTCACGTCCTACATTTTGGGGTGCCTTGTCCTCTTTTGCAGTTATGAGATCTGGTCACCCTGCCCTCTGGGGACAAGAATTTATTTAGCTTCGTAAACTGCTTTGGGAACTACTTTTTGCTGAAAAGCGGTATATAAAGATTCTTAACAACAACAAAGAACAGGTAAATATATCAAAACCGAGTGTGGTTAATAGGTACCCTTCACCCAAGTTGCAAAGTTGGTCGGTGTATATCAATGAGCTGGCCTGGCTTAGGATCCAAGTGCATCTTCACTCAGTTGCACATCGTGAACCCTGAAACCATCACATTCCAGGTTCAAGCTGGGAAGCCCAGGAAAACACCTTCAGATTGCACCTTCAACTCAAAAAGACAGCAAAACAACACTGTCTGGCACCAGTGCTCTTCTGACAAAACACCAAGATTACTCTGGGGTATCCCACAGGGATTGGTTGCACCCACCCACTTGAGCATAGCTAAGGAGAAGACCTGAGTAATGGGCTAGGACAGTTTTTCCTATTTTTTAGGCCAGTGTTTCTCAAAGTGTGGGTCAGGATCAACTAGGTGAGTCCCCATTCATTTCAATATTTTATTTTGGTACCATGGTATGCGACTGCATTTGGGGAAACGTTACAGACCTGTACTTTTAACAATTATAGTCAATGAGACTTATTGTATGGTAAATGTATGTAAGTTTGCAGCCTAGGATTGTTAAAAATTTTCCTGCTTGATGATGTCACTTCCGGTCATGACATCACTTCCAGTGGGTCCTTAGAGATTCTCATTCTAAAAAGTGGGTCCTGGTGCTAAATGTGTGAGAACCATTGACATAATGGGCATAACGGAAACCTGGTGGAATGCGGAGAATCAGTGGGATACCGCAAACCCAGGCTATAAACTCTACAGGAGGGACAGGCAGGGGCGTGTTGGAGGTGGGGTGGCCATTTATGTTAAGGAAGGGATAGAATCCAGCAAAGTAGAGATTGAAGGTGGGTCCGACTCCACCGTAGAATCTCTGTGTGTTAAATTACCAGGCTTGTGCAGTGATGTAATACTGGGGGCGTGCTATCATCCTCCAGACCAGAAATCGGAAGGGGACCTTGAAATGAGGAAACAGATCACGGAGGTGACAAGGAGGGACAGGGCTGTAATCATGGGGGACTTCAATTACCCTCATATAGACTGGGTCAATTTGTGTTCTGGTCACGATAAGGAGAACGGATTTCTTGACGTGCTAAATGACTATGGCTTAGAGCAGCTAGTCATGGAACCCACCAGAGGGCAGGTGACTCTGGATTTAATATTGTGCAGTACACAGGACCTGGTTAGAGATGTAAATGTTACTGAGCCATTGGGGAACAGTGATCATGCTGCGATCCGTTTTGACATGCATGTTGGGGGAAGAATACCAGGCAAATCTCTAACAAAAACCCTTGACTTCCGATGGGCAGACTTCCCCCACATGAGGAGGCTGGTTAGAAGGAGGTTGAAAGGGAGGGTAAAAAGAGTCCAATCTCTCCAGAGTGCATGGAGGCTGCTTAAAACAACAGTAATAGAGGCCCAGCAGAGGTGTATACCGCAAAGAAAGAAGGGTTCCACTAAATCCAGGAGGGTGCCCGCATGGCTAATGAGCTAATGAGCTAAGTTAGAGAGACTGTGAAGGGCAAGGAAGCTTCCTTCCGTAAATGGAAGTCTTGCCCTAATGAGGAGAATAAAAAGGAACATAAACTGTGGCAAAAGAAATGTAAGAAGGTGATATGGGAGGCCAAGTGAGACTATGAGGAACGCATGGCCAGCAACATTAAGGGGAATAATAAAAGCTTCTTCAAATATGTTAGAAGCAGGCAACCTGCCAGAGAAGCGGTTGGCCCTCTGGATGGTGAGGGAGGGAAAGGGGAGATAAAAGGAGACTTAGAGATGGCAGAGAAATTAAATGAGTTCTTTGCATCCGTCTTCATGGCACAAGACCTCGGGCAGATACCGCTGCCCGAACGGCCCCTCCTGACCGAGGAGTTAAGTCAGATAGAGGTTAAAAGAGAAAATGTTTCAGACCTCATTGATAAATTAAAAGATCAATAAGTCACCGGGCCCTGATGGCATCCACCCAAGAGTTATTAAGGAATTGAAGAATGAAGTTGCAGATCTCTTTACTAAGATATGCAACTTGTCCCTCAAAACGGCCATGGTGCCAGAAGATTGGAGGATAGCAAATGTCATGCCTATCTTTAAAAAGGGAAATAGGGGGGACCCGGGAAACTATAGGCCGGTCAGCCTAACATCCATACCGGGTAAGATGGTGGAATGCCTCATCAAAGATAGGATCTCAAAACACATAGACGAACAGGCCTTGCTGAAGGAGAATCAGCATGGCTACTGTAAGGGTAAGTCTTGCCTCACAAACCTTATAGAATTCTTTGAAAAGGTCAACAGGCATGTGGATGTGCGAGAACCCGTGGACATTATATATCTGGACTTTCAGAAGGCGTTTGACACGGTCCCTCAAAAAAGGCTACTGAAAAAACTCCACAGTCAGGGAATTAGAGGACAGGTCCTCTCATGAATTGAGAACTGGTTGAAGGCCAGGAAACAGTGAGTGGGTGTCAATTGGCAATTTTCACAATGGAGAGAAGTGAAAAGCAGTGTGCCCCAAGGATCTGTCCTGGGAACGGTGCTTTTCAACCTCTTCATAAATGACCTGGAGACAAGGTTGAGCAGTGAGGTGGCTAAGTTCACAGACGACACCAAACTTTTCCGAGTGGTGAGGACCAGAAGTGATTGTGAGGAGCTCCAGAAGGATCTCTCCAGACTGGCAGAATGGGCAGCAAAATGGCAGATGCGCTTCAATGTCAGTAAGTGTAAAGTCATGCACATTGGGGCAAAAAATCAAAACTTTAGATATAGGCTGATGGGTTCTGAGCTGTCTGTGACAGATCAGGAGAGAGATCTTGGGGTGGTGGTGGACAGGTCGATGAAAGTGTCGACCCAATGTGCGGCGGCAGTGAAGAAGGCCAATTCTATGCTTGGGATCATTAAGAAGGGTATTGAGAACAAAACGGCTAATATTATAATGCCATTGTACAAATCTATGGTAAGGCCACACCTGGAGTATTGTGTCCAGTTGTGGTCGCCACATCTCAAAAAAGACATAGTGGAAAAGGAAAAGGTGCAAAAGAGAGAGACTAAGATGATTACGGGGCTGGGGCACCTTCCTTATGAGGAAAGGCTATGGCATTTGGCCCTCTTCAGCCTAGAAAAGAGACGCTTGAGGGGGGACATGATTGAGACATACAAAATTATGCAGGGGATGGACAGAGTCGATAGGGAGATGCTCTTTACACTCTCACATAATACCAGAACCAGGGGACATCCACTAAAATTGAGTGCTGGGTGGGTTAGGACAGACAAAAGAAAATATTTCTTTACTCAGCGTGTGGTCGGTCTGTGGAACTCCTTGCCACAGGATGTGGTGCTGGCGTCTAACCTAGACGCCTTTAAAAGGGGATTGGACAAGTTTCTGGAGGAAAAATCCATTATGGGGTACAAGCCATGATGTGTATGCGCAACCTCCTGATTTTAGAAATGGGTTATGTCAGATGCAAGGGAGGGCACCAGGATGAGGTCTCTTGTTATCTGGTGTGCTCCCTGGGGCATTTGGTGGGCCGCTGTGAGATACAGGAAGCTGGACTAGATGGGCCTATGGCCTGATCCAGTGGGGCTGTTCTTATGTTCTTATGTTCTAATTTTTTTCCATATTTTCAGCTGAGGAGTCCACAAGCATGTGCCATGAACCACCTTAATGCTACAAAAGATTTTAGAGAGCAAATTCTTGGGCTCACACTTCAGTAAGGGAACTTAGGCCTTTTGGATTTCATTACTGCCTCAACAAAAACTAGGAATACTCCATAGAACACATCAAACACTCTCCAACACCAACAAACTGGAGGCAAGGATTGATGGTTACAGTTATGGAAGCTGTCTTTTAGGGCAGCTTGGTCACTACTACTGATATTCTCATTCAAAAAACCCAAATAAATGTTCAAGGAATCCTAGAGTTTCCAGGCATAGAGCATGGCAACCAGTTCAGTTCAGTTCAGTAAGACCTTTATTGGCATAAAATACAGAGAAAGAACAGAACAAGACAGGAATGTACAAAGACAACACAACATAAACAAAAACATCAGTCACTGCCCAGAGTCCCAGGGCTCTGCCTGGCTATTACCCCAGATAAAAAGGAAGCAACATTATCCAGAGTCTCAGGATCAGGAGTGGACAGGAGAGACTGAAGCATGGTTGAATCCTCCCAGCCCTGCATCCTAGCTAGCAATGGACCTAGAAATTTCTTGCGTGACACAACATGTAGCAGGCAATAAAAAAAGGTATGCATTAAAGTCTCAACGCAATCCCTACCACACTTGCATTTCCTCTCTAAGTAGGGGATACTGCTGAACCTGCCCGTTAACAAGGCTGATGGAAGAGCGTTACACCTTGCCAGTGTGAAAGCTCTCCGGGCCTGTGGGCACACCAGGTGGTAAAAGAAGGAGGCCGGTTTCCCAAAACTGACTGGAATATGAAGATGGAGTGGAGAACATGTGGTTCTGGCGGCTCTAAACAGCTCTTGTTGTTCAATATCTAGAATTCTTCCTTTGACAATTCTGTAAGCTGCATCACAACCAATCATACCTAACTCTTCAGTGTCCAGCCCTATTGACTTAATTTTAGTTAGAAGATCAGTGATCTCAATAGGCAGGACTGGATCCGATAATAATTGTTGCATTAGATCAGAAGAGGTGGAGTTAAATAAAATCCTAAACCAAAATTTCAGAAGTCTTAACCATACAGTAGTCCTTAGTCGAATTAACCCCACCTCGAGAAACAGGACCGAGTAGGGAACGCACCTGGGTAAGCCCAAAATCTTCCGTAAAAAGGAGGCTTGGACGCGTTCTAGTGATTGGTTAATGACCTTATACCAGACAGGAGAACCATAAAGAACCTGGGAAAGAACCTTTCCCTTAAACGCCTCCAGAGCAGCCGGAGCATAACCATTTCCGCAGGTGAAAAAGAAACGGGAAATGGCTGAGGAAGCTAGTTTGGATGCGTTCTGCACTGCCCTGCGATGAAAAGCCCAAGTGAGTCTGTAATGGAAGTTGATACCCAGGTACTTGAAATGCTTAACCTGTTCCATTTTGTTGCCATTACAAGACCACTTAAAAGCTTTCCATCTGTTAGCAAATATCATTATCTTAGATTTAGCATAATTGATCTGCAATTTGTTGGTCAAAAAATACTCTGTGGCACGACTGAGCAGACGTTTCAGGCCAGTCCTAGTACGAGATATCAGTACTGCATCATCCGCGTACAGAAGTAGCGGCACTTGGCTTGCGCCAAGCTTTGGACAATGGCCATCTACTTCCTTCAGGGAAGGGGCAAGATCATTTAGAAATAGGTTGAAAAGCATGGGGGCCAAGACACAGCCCTGTTTGACCCCTTTGTTAGTGATGATGGAGTGAGTTAGATTCCCCCTCCAGGAGCATCTAACCCTGCACGAGGTATTTAGATGGAGGGACCTAATCAGCAGCAGTAATCTTTTATCAATCCCAACGTCTTCCAACTTGGCCCAAAGAAGCTCCCTATCCACAGAATCAAAGGCACCTTTCAAATCAAGGAAGGCTACATAAAGACAGGCCTTACATATCCTGACCTGCTTATAGGCCAAATGAGACAGGATCAGGCAATTATCCAAAGTTGATTTGCCCCGACAGAAGCCAGATTGCTCGGGGCCTAAGATGCCTTGCGAAGTAACCCAGAGAGTGAGTTTATTGCAAAGATATTTAGCATAGATCTTACCTAGTACAGAAAGCAAACTAACAGGCCGAAAGTTTCCTGGTATGGTAGGGTCACCCTTTTTATGAATAGGCACGACTGTTGCTGTAAGCCAGGCATTGGGTAATAGGCCAGAGCTGTCGATCATTGTAAAAAAGTGGGTGAGTAACTGGGCCCACCATTCTGTGTCACCTTTTAAAAGCTCGGGTGGTATTTCATCTGGCCCTGCGGCCTTCCCTGGCTTCAATTGCATAATTAGCTCTTTAATTTCATCAGGGGTCACAGGAGGCCAGATAGGCAGATCCACAGAGGTAAAGTCTGGGTTGGTGTCCGGGGATTTGCTCTTATCATAAAAAAGATCTGTAAAGTGTTGAACCCATGTGGACGAAGGGATAATAGCAGGGTCGTATGTTTCTGATCTACATGAACCCGCTACAACTGCCCAAAATTGTTTATTATTTTTGTGTTGAATCGCTTGATGCAGCTTGTTCCATTGAGTTAAAACAAACTTTTTCTTTTTCTCTGTCAATAAAACTCTGAGTTGTTTTTTGAGAATGGAGAGTTTAACTAAACAACTGGGGTCGTTGTACTTTCTAAAATCTAAATAAGAAGCCCTGATACACATCTTAAGATCCCTACATTCACTGTCAAACCAATCCTTTTTGTCAAAAGCACTGCATGTCTTAACTGACATGGGCCTGGTACTCAGGGCCTTAAAAATGTATCCAATAAAACCTTCAAAGGATTTGATTTGAATAAAGGGATCAGAGTCCTGTCGAATGGCTGATAAAAAATCTCTGCTTGCTGGTTCCGTACATAAACGATGGAAGTTTGAAGAAAGAGCACTGTTAGCCACAATTTTATACCTACACTCTAGATTTGGCTCTACCTCAGCTTGTGATGGAACACTCCCAGAATGGAGGTCAAGGACCAAGATTAAAGGTAAATGGTCACTATAGGTTACATCCCCAATGGTAAAATCCTTCACATGGTGCTTCATTTTAGTGGATACCAAAATGTAATCCACAACGCTGGCGCCATGAGAGGATACAAAAGTAAATTCATCAGCATTGGGGAATTCTTTTAGACCATTAAGCCAAATCATGTTAGTGGTAATGGAAAACTTAGCAAGGGCCATACCGTTGGCATTATAGTGTGCATCTTTGGACCACCTGCTTAGTGCACAAAAGGGGGGGAGGGAGCTGTCATCATCCACATCCCAGGCTCTGTGGAAGATTTCCGCTGAGTTCCCTACCCTCGAATTTAAATCGCCCAGCAAAAGAATTTCAGCATGGGGGTGGGCCCTTTTAAGCTCATTCATACAAGTCAATAGGTCATTCCAGAGCTGGGTCCTTTGTAAGCTACTAAGCAAAGGAGGAATATAGGTGTTGACGCAGATTAAGTCAATGTCTGCAAAAGACACCCTCAGTGCTTGTATCTTACAACAACCTGGAAGGATGTTTAAAGGGCATGACTTAAACCGCTTCAGTATAAGGCTGGCTAAACCCACCGAAGGACGACCATTAGAGGTGGGTTTAGTTGCAGGTACTGCAAAAGCCTTGTAGCCAGGGATGTACAGATGGTCCACAACCCATGTCTCCTGCAACAGAATAATATCAAACGTTCTGAGATAGCTTAAGAAACTGCTGTCATTTTTCTTATTCTTCCACCCTGCAATGTTCCAGGAAAGAATTCTTAGTTGGGAAGAAGTAGCAGGGGCTGAAGAAGCATTAATTAGTCAATCTTTGCTTCCTGATGGACACTCAGCACCAGAAGGATGATGAGACATGCAGCTACTCAGGGCTAAGTTGGTCACAGGAGATGGTGTAAAATCCCCGGAATAAGGGACGGGAATTGCCTCAGTGGCTACTTCTGAAGCAGATTGAAGAGCAAATGCTGGCACTGGAAGGGTCAGAGGATGTATTTCATAGGTCAAAGTTTCCGTATTATAATTGAGAAGTTCTGCTTTAACCCTGTCCAGGGATCTGATGATATTTAATTGTTCTGGTCTTGTGAGTTCCTTAAAGGCGCTGATGGCACCCTCCACAATGTCATCCCCCTCCAGCTGTAATTCCATTATCAGATCTTTAGCCACCAGTGCAGGAGGATCTGCCCTAGGGCCTTGTTCCATTGACAAGGGGCCTTTGGGGCTGGGAGCGCCCTTGGAATGAGTGAATGGTCATCAGTAGGTAAATGCATTGGGAGGTCAGTAGTAATTGAGTTAGCTGAACCTGAATTTTGGCCATTCACTTCTATGTCCCCAAGGAACCTGGAGGGTAGGTGGGAGCCAGGAATCTCTGGCAAAGCTTTACAGGACTCAAGAGATGATTCCAATTCCTCATCGCAGGGAACAGCAGACGTTGCCCCTGATGGTACCCCATCCAGGGCTTTAGATAAGAGGTTCATATTAGGCTGTGATGAACTTGGGGAAGATGACAAGACCTGGGCTGAGTCCCTAGGCAATTGTTGGATAGCCACATCATGATGCAAGACCTCCTCCGAGTTAGTTGAATGGCACAGCAAACCCACTCCATTGAGATAGTCCACCTCACTGGCCGATTCATTCATCAGCACAGGCTTAAAGGCTTCAGAAGGAGAGCTATCCATAGGCTCAGCTGCTCCAGTTAGGGGGGGTATGCAGACGGAGGGTGACTGAGCTCCCACCATCTCAGATATCAACGAAGAATGTGCCTGATCTGGTGCTTGAGGTTCGGTGCCAACGCCAGAAGGCTGGACTTGCCATTCGCTATTAGAAGATGAAGATTTCAAGTGAAGCAAAGCATTTCCCAAAGATTCAGTGGCAGTCTTTAACTCATTAACACTCGGCAGCACCAAGGGGCTTGAATCAGGAGAAAAGCAATTGGCAACTCCCACGCTCTGGGTGCGATTATCTCTCCTCCAGTGACTGGGAACAGAGCCAGCCTGCGCAAGGCTGGATGGAAGGAGAGGAGGGGGAGGCTGCATTTTTGGGAGCAGAGGTTTAATAATCATGTCGGCAAACACCCTCCGCAAGAAAATGCCAAGGGACCGAAGAAACAAACTCTTCCCATGCAGCTGGCCTGGGATCCGAGAGGTGCCAAACTTCAAAAGAAGCCGGGTCCAATTTGGAGACTGAGGAATCCAAGGGAGTTTTATGATTTCCTGCAGATCAACACAGTCAGCCTGAGATGGATCAAGGTGTAATAATCTGCATAGAGAGTCTTTTGCCCTCAGTTTATTGGCCCAGCACCCCTTATGAATGGGAGAGTCCTGGAATTCCAGCAGTATCTGATTTTTCAACAAACAGTAAGCAGCTTCTCCACATCCAGATTCTCAAGCAGCCCCAGCTGTTCAGCTTCCCGTGGCTTGTTAAAGTTCAAACCCAGAGCTTGAGCAGAGAGGGAAGGTAAAGGTGGTTGAACAGCCTTGTGAAGTGAGTCCAGCTGGGCAAGAATAGTATTAAGCTGTTTGCATACAAAAAGAAGCGTGTTTCCAATGATGATATTGTAATCGCCCAACAAGGTCAAGAAGCAGTTACTGGGACCGTTCTGCTGAGATAATGACTGCTTGTCCTGTGGAGAGGGAGCTGAAAGGGTGGGTGAGGGAGGGCAGGCTGACGCCGTGCCAGTATGACTGAAGGGAGACTGGTAATTCCTCTCTGCCTCTGATTTGGAAACATGAAAAGCTTCATATCTGTTGGGAGAAGCGAGATTCATGAGCTCACCTACTGTGTCTGACCATGCTGGGAGATCCTCCAGGTGTAGCTGCTTGGCTGACTTGATAGGAGAGTTGCCCTGTCCAGGGGAGTGTTTATGCCTTCTCCTCTTCCCCATCGAAGCAGCTTTTTAAAATCCACTGTAATCCAAAGACAAGGGTGCAGACTGGAAACAACTGGTAGTGTTGCTTTGCTCTACCAGGACTCAGGAAGCATCCAGAGGAGGAAAAAGAGTCAAAGGATCCAACTAAAGAGAAATATCAGGGCATAAAGCAGGAGCACAGTAGCAGGGATCCTACCAGGTGGCCATCTTGAATCCCGCATGGCAACCTATTAACTATGACTTCAATTGATAAAGTTGCCCCTTCCCAGCAGAGATTCCTACAATCGAAGTAGCACATTTCAACCTGCATATTATAGGAACTGCTTCCAAATAGCGGCAGCCATATGCATTTAAGGCCGCAAACACATTTTATTCTCCATGCAAATGAACTCCTGGCAAGTGTCAGGAGTATGAAGGAAGATTCTAGCTGAGAAATTAGCCCAGAATGGAACAGTACAATATAATCACCTGAGCTGAATGTGGTTCTCTCAAAGACATCTTTATCAGTCACCTCTGCCTCTGGTGGCAGGGAGACAGAGAGCTTTAATTTCTTTCGTCCCCACATCTCAAGTTCATGGGTCTTCAGGCCAAGAACACGCTGTCTCACTAAAATTCAAAGCACAACCACTATAATTAAATGCCATATTACTATACAAGTTCATCTATTATTAAAAAGTAACAGAGAGGATCAGTAACATGAAGTTGTGAGTCAAGGACATGCTGTTCAAGGGCTCCTATTAGAATTCTGTTTTAATTTTAAACAAAAAAGTTTCTAGGCTTTGAGGTTGTCAAGAAATAGCTGCTGTAATGTCTGTATGTTTGAAAGACTCTGAAGAAAGAAAGAAAATAAATCACTACTACAGGACTGTTATCTTCTATGTAAGTTCATCTTAAGATTTTAAGGCACCAAACACCAAACAGAGGTGTTTGTTTCCAATGAGTAAAATAGGTTCACAGCCGAAGTCTTACTGAACACAGTAGGCTAACTTCCAAGTATAGTTAATAACACTGTTTTCAAACAACTCTACCAATACCAGAGCATAGTGGTTCTCAAACTTTTGAGCACTGAGACCCACATTTTTTAGAGTGACAATCTGTCAGGACCCACCAGAAGTGTCATTAACCTGGAAGTGATGTCATGGCTGGAAGTGCAGGAAAAATTTAACACCCCCATATGACAAAATCAAATCAATTAAGTAAGTAAATGAAAAGTTTACAAAAAGTTTAAAATTTATTTAAAACAACGAACTCTCCTAACCCTCCCAAGCAGTTGCTTATCTTTTTAAAAAAAAGTTTTCCAAAGGCTACAATCCTATCCACATTTACCAGGGACTAAGTCCCATTGACTATCATTGTTTAAAGCATATAGAGAGTAGCCTGTTAAAAGTACACATCAGTAACATTTTCCCAAATGCAATCACATACCATGGTAGCAACACATCTAATCTAGTCAAAACACATACCAAAATGAATAGGGGCCCACGTGAAATTGGGTTGTGTCCCAGCTAGTGGGTCCACACCCACAATTGCAGAAACACTGCATAATAATGAACAACTATAATCTACAGTTCATTCAGTTTGGTGAAGAACTCTAGAATTCTTGGCTGGAAGATTCAAACTGTTACAGTATATACTGTCTCAAAGAACAGACACAGTTTTAAAAAAGAGATATGTACAAGAAGAGGGAGAAGAGCAACTGAGGTCTTGCATGGGGTTCAAACAGTTACATCTACCACACTCAAATGTCACTGTTGTGCAGATTCTATGCTTAAATTCTATGCTTAATATTATTATACATTATATTATATTATTAAACATTAGCAACAGCCATCAAGACAGAAACGTATTTCCAAGCCCAATCAAACTGCTAGGAAACTAAAAATGAAACTAAAGGTTGACTCATCAGTTCTTGGAAACCACCACAATGAAAAACAAACTACTATCTAAACATCCTAATCCTTCTTTAATCCAGGTTTATTTTTCCACCATGCTCTGAGACAATAATCTGTATTAAAACTGCAGTTCCCAGCATTGTCCTCTCTCCTCCTACAGAGTATTTACTACGCCTCTGAAATTACAGCTCTGAACTGTTTGTAAGTAGATCGGCTTCAGTAGATGGATCTCCATAATCAACACTCAATTTAAAAACCAATTATCAACGCTCTGTATGGATTGACTTGTGCACACCAGACCAGCATTCAGCAGGTACACAATTCAATGAAAACAACCATACAAAGTTGGTATGTTTCCTATCTAGCACTGAGAAGGAAGGGATCTTGGCTTTAATCAGGCAGTCCATGATGACGCACATAAGGTTAACGCCACACACTATGGTCACAATCCTGCACACACCTACCAGGGAGTAAACCCCATTGACTATAATGGGGCTTACTTCTGAGTAGACATGCACAGGATTGGGTTCTAAAGCACCTTCCCCCCCCCCCCAGGGATTTCATATTTCTAAGAGTCACAGTCCCACAAGGGGGCTCTGGTTCACCCGAACAGGTGTAAACCTACTTTTCCTGGGCAAAATAAACCCCAATCTGGTTCTCTTTGTCGAGCTCCACGTGGATTTGGCAGGCACACCCCTCCCCCCATCTTTTGGGGCTTTGGATGTAGCGGAGGAATTTGTTTTGCATGCTTTTGGAGACACTGGGGCCCCAATCCCCTTCCACCAAGACAGGGAAGAGGCGAGCTTCCTTCTCGACCATGCTGTCGGGATCTGGACGGGCTGAGTTCATCCCTCGCATTGCACTCGCCAAAACCACTGGGTGACTTTCGGTTTCCTTTTCCCATCAGCTGCACCGCAGTCCCTCCCTGCATCGGAAATAGGGAGTGGCACGGGGAGCTGTTTCTCACGCCACCTTTTTGAGAGCATGGAAAGGGGGCATCAGAAACCAAAAACAGTATTTTGGAAATGAGAGCCATGCGGTATTAACAAGGCATGAGCCTCTTCCCAGCTCACATCCATTTCTAACATAGGACAAGTTCGGAACGACTGGTTCTAAAGCATCAGATTCATACACCAGAAAATCCTAGAACAGTGGTTCTCACTCTCCGCTGTACCACTTCACATGGTCCACCTATTCAAAGTACCACTGGAACTAACTGGTGATGACATCATTGCCAGTTACTTCAGGGCAATGCGACAAACAAAAGTAAAAGCCTCAGAGTGGACAGGAGGATTTCTTCAAGCATGGAAAAGCATGCTTTGGAGTTCTGCCCACTGAGCCAAGTCTCCTGCCACTATTTGTTGTATCATGTTCCTAGTCTCACTGCCTAGCAGCAGGGGTCCAGGGACCCCAGGATTACCACCAGACACGACCTCAAGTACCACTGGTAGCACCCGTACTACTGGTTGAGAAACATTGCCCCAACATCACCAGTTCCAACGATATTTTTAAAATGATGAACAATCCGCATATACTGTACACACTAATATAGACATGCTCTGGCCCCTCCCCTGCTCTCTGGGAAATTTGGATCGTTTTCTTCCCTACACTTGCTTACTCAGAAGTAAGTTCCACTCTATTTAATGGGGTTTACTCCCAGATCAGTGTGTATAGTATAGAAGACTCTCACCTAATCTTTTCTGGTATATGAATCAGGATTTGGTTGATGCCTTCTAGGATCAGTTGTTCCAAACTATTTCTAACTAACATTTCTATTTGTTATTATTGAGCAAAAACCACCTTCCCTGTCAAAACCCATTTCTAACAAACATTTCTGTTTGTTTCTATTGAAAGGGTGGTACAGTACTGGTAGAGCCCAATTACCATGCATGCCCCCAATCAGCAGAGACACCTCAGCACTGCTGAAAGGGTGGCATGCAGGATGATCAGGATCTCCCAGCACCACCCTTTCAGCAGTGCTGTTTCTGCCAATGCCATGGTTCCATTATGCCATCACCACTGAGTTGTCTCACTCCTTAAGGGGGAAATGATGCTTCCCACGGCCCTGAGGGGATCACAACCCCCAGGTTGGGAAACACTGTGCTAATGCGTCACTTTGAACCTCAGCAGCTGGTGATGGTGCTGGGAGAGCCAAATTATCACTCAGGTCAAGATGGTGTAGTGGTTCAGGCGTTAAACCTGGAAGAGTCAGGTTCAAATGAAGCTTCCTGGGTAACCTTGGGCCAGTCACTATCTCTCAGCCTAACCACCTCACAGGGTTGTTGGGAGGACAAAAGAAAACTGTGTACAACACCTTGAGATTCTTAGAGGAAGGGTGGTATAAAGTGCACTAGATAAATTCTATGGACCTTATGTTTGACACTCCTGCTAATACAGCCAACTGTTTTGGGCATGGGTTTTATTTATTAAGAGCCTGTTCTAGCCTATCTACACATAAGGTCTGTTCTGAACATAAGAAGAGCCCCGCTGCATCAGGCCAAAAGCTCATCTAGTTCAGCTTCCTGTATCTCACAGTGTCCCACCAGATACCTCAGGGAGCACATGAGACAACAAGAGACCTGCATCCTGTTGTCCTCCCTCTCATCTGGTATTCTGAGGTAGCTTACTTCTACAATCAGGAGGCTGCACATACCCATCATGGCTGGTAACCTGTGGTGGACTTTTCCTCCAGAAATCTTCCCAACCCCTGTTTAAAGTAATCTAGGCTAGACTTCCTCTCTACATTCTGTGGCAAGGAGTTCCACAGATGAGTTGCACACTAGGAAAAGCAATGTTTCCTTCTGTCTGTCCTAACACTCCCAACACTCAATTTGAGTGGACGTCCCCTGCTTCTGGTGTCATGCGAGAGGGAAAAGAGCATCACTCTAATGTAACTTCAGAGTAGACATGCCTAGGACTGGTCTGTCTGCAACCCTCCTAGGCACTTTTTTTTTAGACTGTCACAGCTTTTGTGGCTTTGACATGCTCCCTCTCATCTCCACCCATCATCAGCTAGACCCCAGTGTGTACTGGCAAAAAGTCTGCTTTGATTCAACAGCAAAGACCAGGGCAGACGCTGCCCCCGAGGCTAGTGCTCTGTCAACATCATGTATATCAGCACTTTTGTACCCTGTGGCAATGTCCTTACCTGTTACCCATCCTGGCACCCTAATCTAAGAGGAGTGCATTACAGTCAGAACTTCCATTCACACTTATAGATTAAATACTTTTCAGATTAATTACCCTTGTAAAATTAATTAACCCTGGAAAACTTACAGCGCGAAAGAAACAGAGCTGCCAACCAAGCGATCACTGCCCTCTCACACCCATTATGACGCGTGCAAGTAAGAACCAAACACACCCCCCAACAAGCCTCTTGGCGGTTTGTGTTTATAGGATACACCTCGTGACGTCAAGAAGTGCTCCGTTCTGACCCCCTCCCTCGTGGAATCGACGCTCCGCCCCCTTGGGTGGCTGCCCACCTTCGCTCATTGGCTGTTTATAAGATACACTTCGTGACGTCATGAACTGTTCCGTTCCGACCCCCTCCCTCGTGGAATCGACGCTCTGCCCCCTTGGGTGGCTGCCCACCCTTCCTCTTCGCTCATTGGTTGTCGGCGCGTGACGTCTCAACCCTATTTGGCTTCTGGTGACATGGTGTCCACGCCCCGCTCTCGAGGCCGCCGCGTATAAGGTTCGGCCTATCAGATTTTCTCCTACAGGGTTCCGCGCTTTCCTACTGGCTGGTGGGAGCGGCCCACCTTTGGACCTCAGAGCCCCTGGAGACGGGATGGTAGTGAAGGAGACTGCCAAGATGGCTGCAGAATTGAGTGAATGGGGGCTTCCCCCGCAGCCCCGCGCGCTCCCCGCTTCCTTCTCCGCGCTGCTGTTGCTGCTGCTGGGCTGCGTCCCGGCCTGTGTTGCTGCCACCGCCTTCTGCCACCACCGCATCCCCAGCTCCAGGGAGGTGAGGCTGGGGGGGAGGGCAAGAGCCGGAAGGAGCCTTGCAAAGCGGCGAGCTGGCTGGGGTGTCAGCTGCAGTCCTGTCCACGCTTACCTGGGAGTAAGCCCCACTCTCTGTAGTGGGACTTACTTCTGAGTAGACATGCATAGGCTGTGCCCTAAGGCTGCAGTCCTGTCCACACTTACCTGGGAGTAAGCTCCATTGACTAGTATGGCGCTTACTTCTGAGTAGACATGCATAGGCTGTGCCCTAAGGCTGCAGTCCTGTCCACACTTACCTGGGAGTAAGCTCCATTGACTAGTATGGCGCTTACTTCTGAGTAGACATGCATAGGCTGTGCTCTAAGGCTGCAGTCGTATTCACGCTTACCTGGGAGTAAGCCCCACTGACTATAATGGGACCTAATTCTAAGTAGACAGGTATAGACTTCAGCTCTAAGGCTGCAGTCCTGTCCACACTTATCTGGGAGTAATGGGACTATAATGGGACTTACTTCTGGGTAGACATGCATAGAATTATGCTCTAATTCTCCTTTTTCAGGGGCTTCCCCCCTTTTACTGACTTGTTTATTGTAATGTTGCTGTGCTTGTTAATCTCTTTTCCTTGCTTTTTTTAGTTTTATTAACCCATTTGAAGTTCCTCGCTTGATTTCTATGTAATAAGTGTTTCCTGATTGTGGATAACATGCATTGAGTTTTAAATGCCTCCCCAACACACACACACACACACACACACACACCCCTCTTTTGGAATGTAGAGAATGCCTGGGAAATCTCTGGTGACCTACTTCATGGCCATAATAACCTGTTGAGGTGTACTGATGCTGCCTCACTTTCTGGCAACTCCCTTTTCATAAAAAGGACTGGAAAGAGGGTGATTTAGGCCTTTTTGGTTTTAGCCACAGGGTTCAACTCTTTCACGAAAAAAAAACAAACACTGACACAGCTGGGTCCCTGGCTTTGTAACACAGCAATTGTGCAATATGCAGTGGGTCCATTCCTTTGGACAATTCAGTTTTATCCTACTCCTGGCAAGCTAATGGTGTGCAGTGACCAGAGTTGGATTTAAACCATTGCCTGGCATTGAAATTTTGTATCTTAGATCTCTCAGTATTTCAAATTTTTAGTTGTAAAATTGCAATAATTCCACACATAGCTTGTATGGGGGCACGATACTGATATGTATATATGATATGATATTTTGGATTGATGCTTTTTTGTTTTGTTCTTATTGTATGCTGCTTTGAGGGACCTATCTTTCAGGAAGAGTTGAAATTTAAGTTCTCTTAAATATTCTTATAAAGCATTGCCCAAATGGAAATCACAAGCTGTGCATCTGACCACTATTAGTGTCTCTAAATGTTCTGGTGAACTGAATGCAGGTTAACTGTACCTGGCATAAAATACCTCCATCTTGTTGGTGAATGTCATGGAAGGGAAGCCCGTGGTATGCATGTTTGTTCTAAAGTAAATGGTGCTTTGTTAGGTCTTGCATCCAAGTAAGCAGATGGTTGGAGCTTGAGTTAGAACCTGAATCTAAACTTTTGTTTGAAAGTTGACCTTGATGGAATTTCTAACATAAATATGATATTAGGGGAAATAAGGCTGCGATCATATGCACACTTACCTGGGAATAAGCCCCATTGGCTATAAGGGGGCTTATTTCTGAATGGACATGTGTAGGTTTGGGCAGTTAGGAAACGGAGTCCAATCCTAGAACATAAAAAGAGCCCTGCTGGATCAGGCCAAAGGCCCATCTAGTCCAGCTTCCTGTATCTCACAGTGGCCCAACAAATGCCCCAGGGAGCACACAAGACCACAAGACACAACTGCATCCTGGTGTCCTCCCCTGCGTCTGGCAATCAGAGGCAGCCTGCCTCGAAAACCAGGAGCTTGCACATACCTACCATGACTTGTAACCTGTAATGAACTTCTCTTCTAGAAATTTGACGAATCCCCACTTAAAGGCATCCAGGCAAGATGCCATCACTAGTTCTTGTGGCAAAGAGTTCCACAAACTAATTACACGCTGGGTAAAGAAATATTTTCTTCTGTCTGTCCTAACTCTCCCAACACTCAACTTTCGTGGATGTCTCCTGGTTCTGGTGTTATGCGAGAGGGAAAAGAGTGTCTCTCTATCCACTCTGTCCATCCCCAGCATGATTTTTGTATGTCTCAATCATGTCCCCTCCTCAGGCGCATCTTTTCTAGACTGAAGAGGCCCAAACGCTGTTGCCTTTCCTCATAGGGAAGGTGCCCCAGCCCAGTAATCATTTTTGTTGCTCTCTTTTGCACCTTTTCCATCCTAGGCATGTCTACTCAGAAGTAAGTGTCATTACAGTAAATGGAGCTTACTCTCAGGAAAGTGTGGATAGGATTGCAGCCAGAGCTTTTCAGCAGTGCTGCCAAAGTTTTGGAATAAATATTCTTCCGTTGGAGATCTGCTACCTCTCTTTGGTTTCAGATTCCTTTTAAATACTTTTGCAACAGGTCTTTAATAGGCACATAACAAAGGATTTACTGGATCAGGCCAAAGACGCAGGTAGTCCAACTTTTTCTTTCTCACAGCAGCCTACCAGCTGCCTCTGGGAAGCCTACAAGCAGAAAGGAAGGGCAGGGCTGCCCTACATTTAGTATTCAGGCACATACTGTACTGCTGCTGTAGGAAGTGGTAGCGCATAGCTATCAGAGTGAAGTGGTAGAATTCTGAACTGTTGTTTAGACTGCAAGTGAGGAGTGAGTTGTACTTTTGAATCCTCTCCTGTGCAAAAATATCATATCTCAGACAACTGAGAGCTCTGCTAAGTCATGATTTAGTTTTGATTGTGTTATAATTTGATTATTACATTATTTTTGTGAATAGCTTTGGTCCAAAGAGAGAAGGGTGCTATATACCGTAGATAGTGAAATTTTTGCCCAGTAATCAAACTCCATTTCTCTCTTGGCCTGATCTCCGGGTCAATCAGAGGGCAGAGCCTTTCAACTCTGAACTGTTTCCTTTCTCAAGCGGCAGGCAGGCAGGCGCCAAGTTTCTCAAGCTGCAGGCAGGCAGCAGGCAGGCAGGCCAGAGATCCTTTCTACAGCAACTGACACATTCCAGCCAAAGTTCACCTTTTAATCTCCTTCCTTCTGCTGCAGCCTGGTTCTGGTTCTGCTTGGCAAATGCTTGCAAAGCAGGTTTGTTTTGGAAACACCAGGATGGGATCCCCTTTCCATTTGAAGCAACGTCCCAGGCGACAATTCAGTGCACCGCTACTTAAGAATAACACCCATGGAAAGCAGTGGGTCTACTTCTGGGTAAAAAGGGTTGCAAATATATGCAGCTGCATCTCTCTGCTCTGAATTGCACAATCCCAATTATGTGTTATGGGTTGTATGTTGCACGTAGAGCTTCTGGCTTAACACACCAGACACCTTAAAGGTGGATTTGATTCATGGTTCAAACTTTTTCACTGGCATATCCCTTGGCAGCCCATTTCCATAAATTGTACCCTTCCTATTAGCAAAATTTTTGTTATTAATAATACAAGCCCTCATCTCCCCCATATGAAAACCCAGACTTCATGTATTTATTACAGTGTTTTCTCTTTTCATCTGTTTGAAGAACAGAAGGCTCTGCCTTTGCACTGTTTTGCACCAGAAGTGTGCTGAGAAATTCTGGGTGATTGATCACTTTCCATATTATGTTTCAACTTTTTTACTGTGCTGGTTTTCAATCACTGGTTCATAGATGAATTGATGACCAAAAACTAGCTATTGGTGGGGCTTTCACAGTCAACTAGCTACCTTCCTTCCTGCTTTGCTGGCCCTGCAAAGCATTCTGGAGCACAACCTGCCTTTTTCTGCCATTATTCCATTCTTTTTCAAGTATCTCTAAAGGTCCTGGTGAGTGTCCGTGGGAGTACATGAATACCAGGTTGGGAACCACTGTTTTACTGGTATGTTGCTTACAGTGCACTTACTCTGATAGCGTTTACAAAAAGGTGGTGAAGACCAGAATTTAAAAAAGAATAAAAATGTATCTTATGATCTTTTATTATGTTTTTAATAAATTAGAGACTACAGTTCTTAGGTAACAATTAGTGGTAGGTTATTTTTCAGGATCTGGCCTTGGGTAAAATCAGACAAAATTATAGTCAGACACCCCCCTAAGTTTAACCCCCGACTTATCCGAGGGTCATAGAAAATTCCATGGTTGTTGGCGCAAAACCTGCCCTTGACTCATCTGTGGGGTCGACTTATAGACGAGTATCTGCAGTAGGTTTTTTTGGGCATAAAGCTTTATTACACTGTATTCATTTACTATATGTTGTGAGTGTCATATGTTGTGAGTGTCACCAGGCCCCCCCCAAAAAAATATATATTTGAAACACTACCCCACATACACCTGCAATTTGAAGTGGCACACCAGAATTTTGCAACCTCAGTTTACTACTGCACTCAGTTTAATGTATAGATTGGATCTGTTGTTCAACAATCTACACTGAATTGTTTGGAATTAAAGTACTCATTTGAGAGTTCCTACTATGTAAGTTCACTATCTCTAAAACGGGTTCTGTGTTGTGGGCCTAAGGACCAGCTTTAGTGGGTCTATCAAGCAGACGCACAACGTTTTTGTGTGTCTATATATTTTTGTGCATTTGGGGGGGGGGAAGGAATTCTCCTGGTGGGGTCTCCATTAGTTTCTCAAAGGGGCTGGGCCCATGACCCAAAAATGTTAACAGCACTTCATCTGTGTATGAGTCCCATTGAACTCAAAGGCATGTACTTCTGAATAGATGTGTATTGGACTCGGCTGTAGTGTTACTAGCCTGTAGACCAGGGGTTCCCACACAGTGTGTCACCAGCAGTGAAACCTCAACAATTCAAAGGCCAATAATGTCTCAACTTGGCTGGCCTAGCTCCTGCTTAGGCTTTTCGTGTACTGGGAAAGGCCCTCTCACCTGCCCTGAGACTCCTAACTGACCTTTGAAGCATTGCATGATTGCCTGTCACTTCTGGGAGCTGCTGGGAGGACGTTGCGGGCTCCGGAAGATTAGGAAGCACTGCGGTAGACATTGGTAAACATGAGTCAGCTCACCATAACTTGGACTGCTGTTTAGAAATCTTAAAGTTTGAAAATTCCCTACTTAATGTCTATTTGCGTTTGATGAGGAACACCATCAAGTTGCGTTTAAATAGCTGTCTTTAATTGTAAGGGACAGTTACAGTCCTGTGTACCCTTATCTTGAAGCAAGTCCCCACTGAGCTGAGTGGGATTTATTTCTTAGAATTGTATTGTTACTTAGTGCCACTGAAGTGAGAATTCTGAGTAAACCTATGATAACCCTTCCGATAAATTTGTCAGTGTTTTGTTACAATGCTCTGTATATGGGTTGATTGACAGCCATTGCAGGTAACGGAAGCAGAGAATTCTATGTAGGGCATGCCACTCAGCTCCCGATGTCTTCAATGGTATTTCCTTTACTGCTATAATGCAGTACAGCAATCTCTTTTAATGCAGTGCTCAACTCCGGGGGAATGGATCCATCTCATTGATAGAGATATTACTGTACATAGGATGAGCCTGTTAAGTACAAGCTGAAAGTCTAAAGATTCTGGCTATAATTGGGGACCTGCAGAGATCTGCTTGGGGACTGCGTACAGCCCTCTATCAGAGGTTGCTGAGGAAGGAGGGTGTTCTTTATTTTTATAATAAAAGTGAAAAACACAAAATATGTCCATCAAATAAAAAATCCCTCAAAAATGTGAAACATAAGCATATTAAATGGAAAAATGTGTCTTTAAAAATTATAAAAGCAGTTTGTTTAATCAAATGAACTTATTCTTTATCCAGGTTATCTACAAAGTTTATCTTAAGGACAATCATGTTATGAAGAGGAATGTTGATCAACAACTAAGAATTAAAACAGTATATGACAAAAGTGTTGAGGAGTAAGTATAATGGCAGCCCTCCAGATTCTTATTGTGAGTGAGAAGTACCTGATACAAGGACAGCTCTATTATACTCCTCTGCCCATCCACCACTACCTCTACATTCCCCCCCCCAAAAAAAAAAAATAAGTAGCCCAAGAAGCAAGAGAAGGAAAAGGGTGTTGGGGAGAGATTCAGAGTAAGCGGTTTCTGTTTGGGAGGGAAGGAATTGGCGGAAGAATTGAGTTGGTGATGGTGTGTTCTTTCAGTTGAAAACAATGTTCTACTTTCTTTTTTAGATTGCTTCCTGAAAAAGAGCATCTTATAAAGGTATGTCTTACTCCTTGCATATGTGCAAGGAGTAATACTGAATGGAGTGTTGTGGATTGAAGCAGATAAACTACAAGTCTCCTTGATGAGATCATTGTTTGCAAGTGGAACTTCTCACTTCCTTTTTCTTTTCTTTCTTTTGCTCATATCTGTCTTTGAGACTTGTTTGCTCAACATATTGGTGTAACATTTTGAGATATGTTAATCATGGTTGAGAGTCATCTGCAAGCTTGCATTCTCTCATTCTCATCTTTCTCCCCTCTCAAGTGCAATCTCTTCCCTTGGCATGTTTAACTAGGATGATGTTATATTTGTATCAGTGTTAAATGCCTTTAACATAGTTGGGGCTCCCATCTGAACTAGGGACTTGAAGGGGAATTGTAAGCCATAGTTAAGTAAAAGTGCAATCCTAACCCCCGGGTTAGGCTGGCACAAGTCATTTGTGCTTACCTGGGGGTGTCACAAGTAGTTGTGCTGGCCTTCCTGTGCCAGATCCAGGCCTGGCACGGTAAGTTTTCATCAGCCAAGCTTTACCAACACAGGGGTTTGGAGGGCATGTTCCCTGGGGTGGGTGGGGAGTGGGGCCAGGATCCAGCTGTTATGCTAGATCCTGGCACCCTGTTCAACCCCTGGTGCTCCAGTCTGCTTGGATTTGTGCCACTTCCTGAGGTGGTGCAGATCCGAGTAGACCCATTGGGGCCAATGCAGTGCAACACGGGGTAAGGGGAGTTTTCCCCTTGCCTTGCACCAATTTTGACCCCAAGCTTGCTTGGATGCAATGCCAGCCTGCTGGCCTGCCTGCTCCAGCAGAAGTTAGGGTTGCGCCCTAAGAATCTTAACTGGTATTTGGTGTAGAATTGTTAAAGTTAGGATACATATGCCTGTCTGTCTTTATAATAAGTTTGTATACTATGTTTTGATGATATAATGTATTTTGATAATAGTCTTCTCTTTGGATAAACATGTGCTTAGCCTATTTAGTCCAAAGTTGTGAAAACGTACATAAAAAATATCTAATCTTTCCAACTTGATTCTTTAGAATGTATCTTCACTTTATTGGCGTAACAAATTTTATTTTCCTTTACCCTTAGAATAAACTTTTCCCACAAGCCATTTCTTATTTAGAGAAGACATTTCAAGTACGGAAACCTACTACTACTATCCTGTTAAGTAGGTATGTATGCTACTTATTGTTAAGTATCAGTGATAACCATGTTTGAGATGACAGTCTATGTACAATTTAGCATTGTTACACTGATGCCTAAGTGGAAGAGTACTTCTATTCTGATAAGTAAATTAACTTTCTTGCATTGTGATGCTTGGCATCCGTTTTTATTCACTTTGTTTATACTAATCTTGACATATATTCTCTGGAGACATGTATACAGTGCATTTACCCATGCCCCCAAACAAACATGTCTAGGGATCTTGTAGTCTTTGGTCATGATGCACACACCCACAAACTGTCCTAAGAATAAAAGAAGTGACTTGGAGTCCACTCAATTGCAATCAATGAATTTATTGAGAAAAAAGTAATATGACCAAATAATAAAAAGCATACAATAATAAATGAAAAAATCAGAAAAAGATGATTAAATATACTGTTGAAATTTCTGCTATGAAAGACAAGAGGCTCTGGCAGGGGCAACACTTAACAGGAAAGTGATGTAACTGTTCTTGGAGTTAGAGAATAATTAAGCTCCATGGGAGAAAGAGAAGTTGGTAGAAATTATTCCCTTGCACACACATGTGCTTCTGTTTACATTACATTACATTACATGTGCTCCTGTTTACATTACAGGGCACCTGCACTCTCATTTCTCTCTCACACATCTTTTACATTCTGCTGTTCTTGGAGAGCAGGTGTTCCCTGGGGGAAGGGCGGGGATCAAAGCCTACAATATGCTAGAGTAGGGGTGCCCAAACCCTGGCCCTGGGACACTCAGTGCGGCCCTCAGGGAGCCCCCAGTGTCCAATGAGCCTCTGGCCCTCCAGAGATTTGTTGGAGCCCCCACTGGCCCAACACAGCTGCTCTTAGCATGAGGGCAACTGTTTGACCTCTCACGTGAGCTGTGGGATGAGGGCTCCTGCCACTGCTTGCAGTTTCATGTCTGTGATGCAGCAGAGGCAGCAAAAGGAAAGGCCAGCCTTGCTTTGTGCAAGGCCTTTATAGGCCTTGAGCTATTGCAAGACCTTCATTCATTCATATAAGTTCATCTTTAAGATATTCATTTATGTAAGCTTATGTAAATTTATTCAAATTTTAAATGTAAATTAATTCTTTTTTTCTTTGGCCCCCGACATAGTATCAGAGAGACGATGCGGCTCTCCTGCCAAAAACTTTGGACACCCCTGTGCTAGAGGGTCTATAAAGAAGACTTTGCTTCTTGAAAAAAAAGAACTCTTGTTTGACCTATCGCTAATACTAGTGAATATCAAAATATGCTGTAAATCATGCTTGAGGAAGGGAATTGCTAATTAATTGGGAAGAGGCACCCCAATTATTTCAAGCTCTTATTAACTAGCAGGTGATGAGCTTTCTCTGATTGGAAGGTAACTATCAAGCATTCTAATGTTGTCCAGTTTAGAGGTGATAAAAAACTCATCTTAACTGGCCCCTGGTTGTTTAGGCAGAAAGACAAACAACTTAAAAGGGTTATGAGATTGCAGTTTCTCAGAGAGCACAGAGCCTTCTTTTACAAAGCCTCCCAAACTCATTGTTTTTTGAAGTATAGAGAAGGCCAGGCTTTCCTACTAACTAGACCGTGTTTCCAAAAAGACATTGCAAGGAACCAAAGTTTGGTTTATGGCAAAGGTTCTCAAACTGGGGCATTGCAGTGCCCAAGCCAGACAGCCCTTGCCTCTGCCCCCTTAAGGGGCGGCGAGGGGGGGAGACAGTCATGCGATCACCAGGATCGTGTCACTTTGGAGGGGCACAGGGCCTTGGCTGGACTTACCACAGCTTGCTGCAACCTCCCAGGGGTTCAGGAAACCCTGCACCAGCCCCTGCAGGGCCTTCCAAAGCATGCTGACATTCAAAATAACGATTGTGACCCACTTCCAGTTTCGCAATCACAATCCAGAAGTGGGTTGCAATAGTTATTTTGAGTGTCTCCGTATGTTGGGGAGCCCTGTGGAGGCTGGTGTGAGGCTCGCTGCAGCCCCAGGAGAGTGCAGCAGGCTGTTGTGAGTCCAGCCAAGGCCCTGCGCCCTTCCAAAGCGACGCAATCCTGGTGATGGTGTTGCTGCCTCCCTCCCTCCCCTGCAAGGACTTACTGCAGAAATCAAACTCCCAGGGAGTTTGAGAACCGCTCGTTTATGAGATCCAGCAGCTCATCTTCAGTTTAAACTATACATTCACTGGTCCATCGTGCTTATTGGTTAGTGTGATGTAATGTATTCCTGTATAAGGAGCTGTATGCAAGATTTAATCGGGTTCTGGTGGCTGCTGTGACTGTGATCTAGAGGATATTGATTCTTTGGCGCACATTGTATTGTCCTTGGTATGAAGATTTATGTTTTTTAAATCCATTACTGACCTGTTACTCGGGGATCCTTGATGATGTAACCTTGCGTTTCCTTCTTTCTACTTCTGACAAGTCAGTTATTACTCAGTTTGCTGATTATCTTCATGCTATTATCCAAAGATGCAAAGTTAAATCTGTTGCTCCTCACAGAGCTGTTAATATATGAGTTTGTGGGAACCCCTGTATTAGGGGCAGGCCATTTTTGTTCTTTGTTTGTATATATGTTTATGCCTAATAAAGGTTAATGAAATGAAATGACTATATATTAACTGCCTTGATAAATGACTGCTTCTAATTTGCCTGAAGGCAGTGTGTAACGAACCAATACATAAGGAAGAAAGGTGACCCGCATAGATACTGTCATGGCGCCTGTGCAGAATATACAAGGTGTGGTCCAGTTATAGTTCCTGAGGAACATCTGCAGGTAATACATTCCACAACTGCTTCTTTTTATAGTACCTAAGAAATTCTAGGGAGCTTGGTTCCATATTGGATAATGATTTTTATACTGATATGATGTTATGCATCTTATTAAGTTCAATTAAAAATATACAACTGGAGGGCTTCAAGAGCAGTTTTGAGGTGCAAGGAAGCTGTGCAAGGCCTCCCCACGCCTCAGAAAACCTCAGGAAAGCTTTTTAACAGGCGTTTCTGGTTTCTTCTCAAAGTGGAAGTGCCTGTCGGAAGCCTTCCAAGAGCCTTCTGAGGTGCAAGGAGGCCGCGCCTGACCTCCCAGACGTGATCAGAAGGCATTTCCAGTTGCATCAGAAGGTCCTCTAAGGGGCCCCCATAGATCTCAATATTTGCAGGGGAATGGATCCCCCACAGATACCAACTTGTGTTGTTGAAGGTCCGTAGGATAGTGTCTTAGGTAAGAAGGTTACATTTCATGAAGGCCAATTTTTCTTTGTCAGAACTTTTCAACCAGATCTTCTCAAACAGTGGCAACTGAGGAACTGAGGGCCAAATCCTATCCAGTTTTCCAGTACCGGTGTAACTGCGCCAATGGGGCTTGTGCTGCATCCTGCAGTGGGGGAGGCGGCAATCATGGAGGCCTCCTCCAGGTAAGGGAACATTTTGTTCCCTTTCCTCAATGCTGCATTGCGGCTGCACCAGCACTGGAAAGTTGGATAGAATTGGGCCCTGACTCCCTTGCTAGTACAAACTCACCAGTCAATGGTATTAAGAGAGGTTAAAAAGGGATAGTGGTAGATGAAAACTAGATGGTGAAGTTCAGGAGCTCCATTAAGCAGGTAGGCAAAATGTTCAAGAACACTCTCGGGAATCTCAGGAGGCAAAAATAGGAAGGGAATATGAGCCTTCAAGCTGAAGTTCAGTGGTGCTTGTAGCCTTTTATTCTGTGGGCCTTAGTCAGTGTTTGATCTATTTGCATGTTTCCCCATTTTTTAAAATTCAGGAAATTGGTGAAGAGACTTGACAAAATCCTTATTAAAAATTTTCAAAGCAGCATGAGTAGTCATTCAACTTAACACTTAAGTCTAAAAGACAAGAATAATGAAAAAGTAATTTCTGCACTTCAGTTGAAGACTGTTCACTAAGTTCTGTATGAAACTTGCCTTGACTAACACTTCTTTCTTAAATGTCATGTTTTAGCAATGTAGGATATATAGTGGAAATGAATCGCGCTGGGGAACTGCTGGTCCTGCAGATCAAGAAGGGGTTCGAGATGCTGACTTTGTATTATATGTTAGTGCTCTGACTACTGAAAGGTGTGGCCAAGAAAATATTATTGCATATGCAGCATATTGTCAATTAGAAGCCGATATGGATAGGTAATATTTTCCTCAAAAATTACTTCATTTAATAAATAATCATCTACCTACCTGAACACTGAACCATTTTTTTTAACTGAGTAGTTTGTTAGGTCAGCAAAGGTGTTCTTGCTGTTCAGTATAATGGCTAATAAAAATGACCATATAGACCAGAGTTGGCCAAACTTGTTTAAAGTCAGAGCTATGTATGATAAATTCTCATGCTTGAGAACTGCAATATTTAAGCAGTGTTTAAATGAACATTAATAAACTTACATTTTAATCCAATGGACTCTTGAGTTTATACCCAGTAAATAATTATAAAGCTTGAAAATTTGTCACCTATATATTAATTGTGAAGCAAAAAGAAAAAGGAACTCAGTCAACATATTTTGTAGAGCCACCCATCATATGTCAAAGAGCTGCGTGTAGTTCACTAGCCTCTGTTTAGCTACCTCTGCTATAGACAGCAATAACATTACTAGAGCTGTCCATTCTAAATGTTAGGTTATTTTCTTTGAGTGGAAGATGCCTGTGACTGCCCAACTCACTTGATTTATGAAATAAGTCCATTTAATAGTGATCTACTAAAGTAGATCTACTAAAGTAGTACACATTTAGTAGTGATCTGCTAAAGTTGATGTGCTCTTGACCTCCTAAATTTGCAAAGAGGTCTAATCTCTTATCCGTTGAGCAACAAGACTTGTGTGGATTAATTTATTATGAGTCTGTTTCAATGTAAGATTGTCAGATGTGCTTTAGTTTTCCATCATATTCCATGTTTTATAATGTCACTTCTGACATATTAAAGCTCCAAGTGGTGTGTAAAGTAGGATCTAGATCAGGGGTGTCCAAAGTTTTTGTCAGGAGGGCCACATCATCTCTCTGACACTGTGTCGGGGACCAGGGAAAAAAAGAATTAATTTACATTTAAAATTTGAATAAATTTACATAAGTTTACATACATACATACATACATACATACATAAGACCTTTATTGGCATAGAGATAAGTTTACATAAATTAATATCTTAAAGATGTACTTATATGAATGAATGACGGTCTTGCAATAGCTCAAGGCCTATAAAAGGCCTTGCACAAAGCATGGCTGGCCTTTCCTTTGCTGCCACTACTGCATCACAGACATGAAAGAGCAAGCAGTGGATCATCCCACAGCTCATGTGAGAGATCAAACAGTCACCCGCATGCTGTGAGCAGTTGCGTTGGGCCAGTGTGGGCTCCAACAAATCTCTGGAGGGCCAGAGGCTCATTGGAGACTGGGGGCTCCCTGAGGGCCACATTGAGAGGACTTGAGGGCTGCAAGTGGCCCCAGGGCCGGGGTTTGGGCACCCCTGATCTAGATAAAATGAAGCTATCATAAGCAGAAAGGGGGGGGAACTCAGACCATGTTCACTCAGTTCAAATGTTGCTGCATTAGAAGGAGCAATCATCTTTTCAAAAGTGTCTTTCAGATCAGTGTTCTGAGCTGTCTGTTTTGGCATGAACATGAGCACCGTGGGAGGGAAATGGCTTTCAGTTTAGAATAGGAAGTAATAGGTTTTTTGATAGAAAATTGACAGATACAACACAAGTAGTTAAGTTCAGATATACCAGAAAACCATGGTTTTCCATTAAGAGAATGAGCCTTGGAGAACCTGGAGCGCACTTACTCCCCTGCACCTCTCCTTCATGTGCAAAAGTGCCCACAAAAAAGCTCCAGCAAAAAAGTGATGCTCAGTTTTGAAAAACTGAGTGAAATTTGGCTCACTTCAGTTTTGTCATATTTTGGCTTCTGTGAAGCTGGCTTTCAAATCTCTGATAGGAATTTCAAAATCGCAGCATCTTTCTGTGGTGTGACATTGCAAGCTTTTGATTTCACTTCACGATCAAACCATACTTCTGTCTTGCACATCAACTTTAGTAACTGTGGTTTTATTTTACTAACAAACTTGAGTTAGAACAACAAACTATATCCTGCTTTGATATCCTTAACAAATTGGAGTTCCCCAAGTTCCTACATAACACGGAACTGTAGTTTGTTTTTAAAGTGAAAGCAAACACTTTCTCTGCTGTCCTGCAGTTCTTCACAAATACCGTATCCTTCAGACTCTTTCAGCAGCATGATTTCATAATTGAGGGAGGGATTAATGTATCTTTGTGCTCTTAACATCTGTATTTCTGAATTTACATTCCACCTATTCATTGTTGAATAAAAATAATTACTCAAAATAAGCTGAGAGTAACTTTGTATGTTGACCTGTAGCTGATGGTAGAATGAGGTACTTATCCTGCCATCAGCGTGCTTTCAAAATGTGCAATTTTAGATTTCTGCTTTAGTCTGAAAAGTTGTTGTTAACTTTCAAAGTATCAGCCTAATGCCGTTTTTTAAAATTTTGTTTTCCAGGCCAATTGCAGGATATGCTAATCTGTGTCCAAGTATGATTTCAACTCAAGCTCAGGAGTTCGTTGGCATGTTGTCTACAGTGAAACATGAAATCATTCATGCGTTGGTAAGAGCTGATATTTGAAGCTTCAATTTAAAATACTAGGGATGTCTTTATGTTGTGATGTGCTAAAGTTTGTGTGTCTGTGCATGCGAAAGACAAGAACATCCCAACTAGCACTTGCATCTTCTGAAGCTCCCTCTGAGAACAGGAGGAGTGCTTGCTCATGGGGTCCTGAGTAGAACACGCCTGTTCATGGAGGGATCTTCTGGAAGCAAAAGCACTAGTCTGGACTTGTATGCACAAGTTGCTTTCAGGCAACTTTCTTAATATGATTGTCAAATAGTGGCTTAATATGATTGACGAATAGTGGCTTCTTATAAGTAATGTAAATGACTCTTTCAATTACCTTTAAAGGGTTTTTCTGCTGGACTATTTGCATTTTATCATGATGATGATGGAATTCCTTTGACTACCAGACATGTAGATGGTCTGCCAGCCTTTAATGAAAGGTATATATTCAAATCTATTTAGTAGTAGTTGTTGTTAAGAATATTTATATACTGCTTTTCAACAAAAAGTAGTTTGCAAAGCTGTCCACTTAGCTAAATAATGGTTCCCTCTTCCTGAAAGGCTCATAATCTATTATTTGTGTAGCTTTTGTTGAGACATAAAAATACATGTAAATTATACCTGTCTTTACAGCCTTGGTGTGTATCAGTGGAGCAATAAAGTTGTACGTAATGCAGTAAGATTATGGGATGTACGGAACAATAAAATTATGCGTCATAATGTATTTCTTCTGGTAACTCCTAAAGTAGTTGTAAGTACTACTTCACTTTTTTTTGCAACAAATCTAACCAGGTTTCTGAAATATTTTCAAAAACTATCCGTAGCTGCTTTAGAAAAGTCTGTCTAACATGGTATAGTCATCTTTAGAGTAGTCCTTATTCTCTCAAATACTAAAGAGGTTGGTCTCTAGTCAAATAGTTGATCAGAATAACAGCTGCCCACAGATATGGGGTGGGAGGGGTTCTGAATACTATAGGTGTGCTGAAAATGGGGTGGGAGGGGTTCTGAATACTATAGGTGTGCTGAAAATTGCTGCATCAGTGTGCTGAATGGCCTGTGGTTGGGGTATGCAGCTGTTGGCTTCTGTTCAGAGCAGGGCAGTGTGGGGGGGGGAGGGTTTCCCCCTTTAGAGTTGGTATGTATTAGAATCATAGTGGTTCCTTAGATCCAATGTGAAACCCCCACACCAATTATTTGAGCATGGAGGAGCAGAGATGGTCCTACAGGGGCGGGGGAGGGGAATGCATGCCAGGTGCACATCCCCAGTGTCCATCTGTGTGCCCCCAGCCCAACTCTGCCACACAACATGGAGAAAAGCTTGTAAGCCCTCCCCCAACCACTCTTGTGTTACATCAGAGGATTCTGAGTTGGTTATGCCATTCCCAAAGCTATCCTGTAGTGTGGGGGTAGCTTGCCATTGTTTAGCTCTTCCCCTCCACACAAAGTTTCTCACAGGTCCCCTACTTGATGAAATAAACACATTTCAGTCTGTCTTTATGTTTAATTGGTCCTAAAGAATTTAATTGTCCAGTGTTTCAGGTTATGCTTTATGAAACAGGAGTGAGATCTGTCGCAGATGAATCTTTTATCACCTCTTTTCAATTGATTTTGAGTGCTGTGAATAGCAATTTGTATCTCTTGGTTTCCCCCAAGTATGGAAAAATATTAAACATTTTTGGAGGTGGAGACAATCTCCCCTGCATTTAACACAAACTTAACAAGTAGGAAGAAGGATCTTGGCTTTGAGTTTAAAGTAAGGGTACTGCTCATTATTTTGAGAGTTTTCTTCTAATGTATCTTTCTGAAGGAAGAGGCCCGAAAACATTTTGACTGTCCAATTCTAGAGGGGATGGAGCTTGAAAATCAAGGTGGCATGGGCACAGAGCTCAATCATTGGGAGAAGCGGTTGTTGGAGGTTAGTACAACTCATTGTGGATGTGGAATTTTTTTTTATTTGTTAGGTGATTATAAACTGAAGTATAGGCTTTATTAGTCTCTGGTGGTTTGTTCCTCATATTTCTCACAGCTGAAATTTATCAAGCATCATCAGCTAAAACAAATATTTCACTGTTCTATATAACTTAATTGAATACTAATGTATACTGTTAGGATGAAAGTTTGAATATGGCTGCAATTGTAATTTGCCTGGGATTAGCCACGTTGAACTCAGTGGGACTTCTGAGTAAATATGCCTAGGGTTATGTTGTGAGTGATATGGACTACTGAAAGAATTTCCCCTTGCCCTCAAACTTTTATCTAACACTTGCCTTTCAGAGCTTGTTCGGTGTTAGACAACTGTAGATAATACAATAGAATGCCCTTTTAATAAGAAAAGCAACTACAGATACCTATTGTAGGTTTGAATCCTAAGTTCCTCTTCCACAAACAGAAGATACTGTTCTTTCAAGGAGGAAAGATCTCCCCTGAGCATGCTCTCTGGAGTGGATTTTTGGTGGCTGCAGAAGGCTGTTGTGCTGAGAAAGTGGCATGGGGTTGATTTCCAAAGCCTTCTCCATTTCTCTATAATACAAGCCCTGTTTACAAAATTATGAAAACTTGGGTGTTTTCAGTGCTTCAGATACGGAAATATGCAATTTTTGACCATTTGGCTATTAAGACTATTTTGACTTCCTTGATCTTCTAGAGTTTTTTTCTACCTCTCCACTTTGTTGTCTTCTGCTACAATTATGCAAGAAAATACCAGGAGCACCATTTATGGAAGTCCCCTGATTTTTCAGTCCATGTGTAATCTTTAATCAGTTCACTGGTTCTTCACATTGATCTATTGTTCTAAATAATAGTGCAATTATATGCACTTACTCAAAAGTAAGTCCCCTTATGGTCAGTGGGCATGCACCTAGGGAAGTATGTATATACGATTACAGCCTAAAAGGCCATATGTACAAATGTATGCCAAAAGGACACATTCCAGTGTATGTGTATTTTAAAGAGTGTTCCCATTCTGTTTGCTGCAGTGTTTAATAACATTGTGATAGGTCTTTCCCTTCCTCCCCCCTCTTCTTAAAAAACTTGTTTACATTTAATCGTATCTAACAATGGATGTTGTTGGATGAAATTAGTCTAGAAACTACTGTGGGAAAGCAACTGTCCACTAATCGCGTAGCATGTTCTGGGTTAGATTGTACTCTTCTCTGGAATCCGTGTGACTTTTTTGTTGGAATTCTGCACATTCCACTTTTTATCTAGTTTAATATGTTTCTAGGCATAAAAGTTTAAAATGAAGGGGCAAAAATATTCCTGCTTTTCAACAAAAAAAGTTCAAAAAGATTTACTGAACAAAATCAATGAAAAGGTGGTCCAGTGGCTTCATAACCTTTAAAAAAAAAAAAAGACAAAAGGGCGACTGCAGCCCCTGAAATGCTGTGCTGGGGCAGGTGAGGCACAGATGCTACTCCCCTGTGAAATACAAGAAAACTATCAGTTAAAATGTGCCTCTTCACCCAGTTAGTAGGGCAATTTCACAATTGGTTCTTATACCTCTGACTGCTAAATCCACATGTCAAGACTCCTCAAGGACTGATTAACTTCTGTGTGTTTTCAGGGTGGTAGTTCTTAGTTTGGTAGATTTCATACTGAATTAAATGGAGAACATGTGAATACCCTTTAATAGTCTTCAAGACAAGAGCTACAACATTCTATCACCCATTCTCACATAGAGACGTCAGAGCACCTAACCACTGTGTAGCGCACACTCTGACAACTACTCCACAGTTTGGTCTTAAGTGGTTAGGGTAAGACAGTCCTCTAAGTATGAAGTTAATAGGTTTTCAATAAGCCAATTTTCAGAGTTCTAATAGTGGTGTTCAGTTGCAATAATTGGTGATGATTACTTTCAGAATGAAGCCATGACTGGATCACACACACAGAACAGAGTCTTCTCCCGGATCACTTTGGCATTAATGGAAGACACTGGGTAAGAACTTGTAGTAAAACCACATAGACTTGGGGCGCAATCCTATCCTGCGCTGGAACAGGCAAGCTGAGAGGCTGGCGCTATGTCCATCGCAGGATAGGGGCCCAAAGTGGTTCAACCAGAGGAAAGGAGAAACTTTCCCCCTTACCTCTGGGTAAGGCACCCTTGCCCCTATGGGTCTCCTTGAACTTGCACCACCTCTGGAGGTGGCACAAGTCCAAGGAGAGAAGAGCGACTTGAAGCTGCTCCAAGCTCCCCAGGAATGGGTGTTGAGATCCGACATAACTGCTGGGTCCCAGCCCTGCCTCCCAATCCCCACCCGCCCCCAGGGTCACGCACCCCCTGCCCTCCCCTCACCCCAGAACACCTCCCTCCTGCCTCTTCCCTGCCTACCCCAGAGCCTTTCATCAACCCAGCTGGGCTGACACAAGGCTTTCTGTGCAAGCTGCCATGGAGGCTGAATTCAGCCTCTGTGTGACAGCTCACCACTGTGTGCTGACACAGCTTGCTCGTGAGGAAGTGCAAATCTGCTTTACAGCATGTTTGCGACCCTCCTGGGCCGACGCAAGGGACTTGCACTGGCTCAAGTTCTTCTCTGGATTGTGGCCTTAGTTTAAAATATATTTGTTTGAGAAAGTTATTGAAAATATAGTGAAGGCGGCAGGAATGTGCACAGCTGGAGATATTTGAATGTTGCGTTTTGATAGTAAAGTAATATGTCATTTCTGTGGCAGGTTTTGTCTACAGATTAATCTTATCTTTATGTGATTGTCTATAATTTGATGGCTCTTAACACCCCCACCCATCCACTTCCAATAGGGATGATTCCAATTCTAGCACATGGATCTGAAAGCAAAATTCCTCTCTTCCTTTACATTCCATTTCAGTTTATTCTGCCTGTGAAATGTGTAGGCCAAACATATAATACTCCTTCACCAATCCAAATTTGCAAGGGCCTTCTCCTGCTACTTTAAGTAGAAAATGGGGGTGAAAATAGACTGGGAATCAGGGCTGCAATCATGGCACTAGGATAGGGTTGAGCTGCCTTGAGCTAGCCTTAGCAGTTGCTATTGCAACCTTTGCTTTCCCTCCTCTTCCCCATCTGTGAGTGACTTATATCTTCAGTGTAGCAATGGAGGGGTTACTTATTTGTTTGGTTTTGCATGCCCATAAGTTACATTAACAGTTACTATGTAAGCCACATGGGTTGAAGAGAATATTAGGAAATAAAGCATATGTATGGCTTGCAGTCTGGATACCTGAGGGATTGCTTATGCCAATGTCTGCCTGTATTTTTGGAGGCCCTCCTCCTAGTGCCCCTCCCATCTGAAGTGAGGTGGCTGGTAATTGGAAAGACACTCATGTACTTTGGCACAAGCTAAGGACCTTTTAACTTCTGTTAACACTGTGCAAACGCTGCTGTTTTGATTATTGTACTGTATTATGTATTTGGGGTGGTCATGATCATTTTTAGATACTACTTAAAATTATTACTGCTCCTGCTGCATTTTCTGTATTTTAATTTCATGGTATGTTAGCCATTATTCTATTTTAGTGAATATTATAAAAAGTCTTCCTGGCTACCCCATCAGCACGGGAAAGTTGGGGTATAAATCTTCAGAAGAAATTAACATATATTTATAAAGGGCAGGAGGTCTGGTCTGGGCAGGAGGTCTGGTCTAGAGGGTAGAGCCTCCATTTGCCTGAAGATTAACATCCACAAGGTCGCCAGTTCGAGGCCACCGGCACCGTGCGACCTTGAAGCAGCTGGCAAGCTGCAGCTGAGCTGTTCCATCTGCTCGGAGCGTGGGAGGATGGAGGCCAGAATGTTAAAACCAGATCGGAGTGTAACATCTTGAATGTGGTGGTTCTTGAAAGAGAGAACCTTCTTTCAATTTGTAAAAATCCCTGCGTGGATTTAATAAGCCTGCCTGTGTAAACCGCCTTGATTAAAGTCTTGAATAAAGACCAAGAAAGGCGGTATATAAATACTGTATATTATATTATATTATATTAAATGTCTGCTGTAGAATTAAAGCCCAATCCTATCCAATTTGCCAGTGCCAGTGCAACTGGATCAGTGGGGTGTGCACTGCATCCTGTGGTGGGGAGGCAGTCACAGAGGCCTTCTCAATGTATGGGAACATTTGTTCCTTTACCTCGGAGCTGCATTGCGGCTACACAGGTGCTGGAAAGTTGGATAGGATTGGGCCCTTACTCTGGTATACTACTTCCTCCTTTTAATTTAACTACATGTAGTATTACAAGATACTCAGACAGCATAAGTAGTTTCCCTAAGACATGTAACATACAGTTGAGTGAAAGAACTTCTTGGCATGTATTCAAAAGTGCAGGCTCAATAACAGCAGTTATTTTGCAATGTGTCTTTGCAGCTGGTATAAAGCCAATTACAGCATGGCAGAAAAACTAGACTGGGGCCGAGGTCAAGGCTGTGACTTCGCAATGAAGAGTTGCAAGTTTTGGATTGACAAAAGACGAGAAAGGTGACAAAATATTTGCTTATATGGCATATTCCTTCTCTGATGGCAAATTGCTATATGATCTTAATATTTGTGTAGCCAGTCCTAATTTTTTTACAAGTCAGCAGTTTATGTAAAATCTAAAGTTTTTTTTAATTATTCTAAGGAAAGAATTGGTGGTCCCATATTGTGATACTCTGAGGAGCAATCCATTGCAGCTCACCTGCAGACAAGACCAGAGAGCAGTAGCAGTGTGCAATTTACAAAAGTTCTCTCAACAGCTACCTCAGGAATACCAGGTAAAATGTGTGTGAGGCATTAAATAAAAATAATAGTTTACTTTCCAATTCTGTTGGTCATTACCTGACAGCAGATGGCTGCATTCCTTCTTCAGGAACTGCTGCTCCCTCACCATATCGATATAACCTGCTGGTATTATGAATGTGTTGCTGCTACTCCTGCACATTTTGTTTTTCATTGTACATAAGCAGGTAATGAGAAAGGCATAAGAGAAGCCCTGCTGCGTCAGAAACATCCACCCAGTCCAACGTTCTGTTCCCACAGTGGACCACTAGCTGCCTCTGGGAAGTCCACAGAAAATGGCATACTCCTCTCCCACTGTTGCTTCCCGGCAACTAGTAATTCAGAGGCATGCTGCTTCTGAAACTGGAGCTAGCACATCACCATCATGACTAATAGACATTGATAGACCTATCCTCCATGAATCTGTCCAATCTCTCTTTATAAATGCATCAATGCAATCACCACATCCTGTGGCAACAAATTACACAGGCGAATGATAGTACATGTAAAGAACCACCTCCTTTTGTCCATCCTCAATGTTTTAGTGAAGTACACCGCAGATTCAGTTACCTGTGGATGGGGTCCAGGCCCCCCCAGTGTGTGCACCCCTGCATGTCCCCCCTCCAGGGGACCGCCAAGGGTCCCTCCAGCTTCCCCAGGCCTCCCAATGACTTATAAGGCATTTAAAACATCACTTCCAGTTTCTCTGTGAAACCAGAAGTCACATGTTTTGAGCTGTCCAGCTTAGTCTGAGCCCTGAGTCCAGGGATTGACGTTCTCAGTCTCTGCTGAGCTCAGATTCCCCTCTGGAAGACGGTAGTGGCTCCCTGATCATGGGGACGGGCATTCGCCCATATCGATGGTTTCAGTATCCATGGGGAGAGGGGTTTTTTGGAATGGAATCCCCACAGATAAGGGGGCATGCTTGTATTCCTCATTCTCACATTGTGAGAGGGAGAAAGGCTTTTCTCTCTAACCACTCTCTCCAAACCATGCATAATCCTATGACTCAGTCCTGCCCCCAACCCTTAACTGTGTTTGTTCTGAGCAAAAAATACACCAGCCCTCTCCTCAATTTGGTTTTGCATCTTTTCAAACATTACAGTATACTCTTTGCTATGTGGTGACCAGAACTGGATGTAGTATTCCAAACCAAAGATTTATACAGGTTCCTGCCCTCTTCTGCTCTGCACCCATCAATGTGTCTGTCATTAAAAGCTTAGCAGGTCATCGTGATTTTCAAGCTGCCTCCCGGCAGTGTGGTCGCTTGGGAAAAAAAAAAAACTAAAGCAAGGTTAACAGGAAGCAGGAAGCTGCATCCCGCCCCACCCCCCTAAGAGCAATAAAACATTAGCAGTTTGATTCTCAGTCACATTCTGAACAACCCCTAGCATGGAATTTGCATAGTGTAGGCAAAGTGGAAATAGTTGCCAATGCAGCTTCAAAAGGCTATCGCTGTCCACCTCATGTATAAGTTTAATCCAGGAGTTCCCAAAGTGGGTGTCACAATGTCTAGGGCATTGCAGAATATTCACAGGAGCACTGTGGGATGTCTCTTGTTGGCCCCTCCTGCCCGTTTCCCTGGGCACCCCTGTTTTGGATCTTGTGAGATCCAAGATGGCAGTGACTGGCCAAGCCAGGAAGAAGAAGGTGCAGGGGCATTGTGACCCAGGTAAATTTGGAAGTCGCTGGTTTAATCTTACACTTGTTATTTAAACTTACTGCCAAAGTAACAGAATGGATTCAGTTTGCTTGCCAAGCATAGCACATTTTGAAGTTATGCAAGCTCAAGCTTGTATATGTCGAGATGGGAGAGTGAGAGAGCACTGGCAAGTCCCTCCCCTGTGCTGATGCTCTCTACCCTACCATGCACTGACTTAAAACACTGTGCCTGGGAAGACTTTCTCCCCATGATCTCTATGTGCTGCGGGTTTTTTAAATGGCTACTACCGTTTGAGTCTTTTTTTAAAATTTCATGCTGTGGTTCTGCATAACTCCAGGGTATGTCATATGAATGGGGGTTTTGGCCACTGATGATCAAATTTGCTACTGAGAGTAAGCAGCTGTAATGATGATGGGATAGCTATGCTTCTGCTTTCATAATGTTATCTATGTCACTTCTTTCTGCAGTACTTTGACAGTCTGTATGGAGTACCACCAGAAGATTTACCTTATTATGGAGGATCAGTAGAAATTGCTGATTACTGTCCTTTCAGTCAGGAGTTTAGCTGGCATTTAAGTGGTGAATTTCAGCGCAGTTCCGATTGCAGAATACTGGAAAATCAGCCAGGTCTGTTGGTTGCCTCTTTTTAACAGAAATTTTGGCTGAGTCTGAAGGCATAACGAACACGACTTGTTTTTGTTTTCTTGTTTTCCTCTCCTCCACTTTAGATGTGATACCTTAATGTATACTTTTCTTGAATACATTCTACATGAATGAGGAAGTCATAGGAATGATTGGAAATGCGTTTTCTGGTCATGACATTTAATCTTTGCAAAAAATTTTCACAACAGAGTGTTTGACATGAGGTGGAACTGTGCTAAAACTAACCTTTTAATTTAACGTCTTATGGCAGACGTTAAAATACATCAACTTCCATTTCACTACAGAATATATATTTGGTGAACTATCTGAACAAACTAGTCTAAATTATGTTAATCTTTGCCAGACTAGGAATACCATATCACTGAAAAACTAAATCCCCTTTCAATCAGAGGTTTGCTGCCCTCAGTGTGGCACAACTTTCTACGAGTTAAAATAACAAATTTCCAAAAGGAGAAGGGAAGCAAACATGCAGATTTTTCCAAAGATATTGAAGATTTGTTTTAAAAATTGTAGGACTTGGGTTGCACAGCTGTTCATGCTTACCTGACAGTAGCCCCTTTTGAACTCAGTGGGACATACTTCTGGATAGACTTACATAGGGTTGCAGTGCGAGAAACTTGACTTGGTATTGGGTGTCTCGGGTGTAGCTCACACCATTTGAAAAAGTTACAGAGACATGTATAGCACATTTCATTCAAAATGTTTTGTTGAACTATTCAGAATATCTTCTCTTTTTCCTTTTAGATCCTTTCAAAAACTATGGTGCAGAGAAATACGGGCCCAATTCTGTGTGTCTCATCCAGAAATCAGCTTTTGTCATGGAACAATGTAGAAAGAAACTCAGTTATCCTGACTGGGGTAGTGGATGTTATCAGGTAACTGCTAGAGTTACTGAGATTGCATTTTGTAAGGTTGCATATTTAAAAAATAGGTTGATTATTGGTCTTGCATTAAATATTGTGTTGCTACATTTGTAACCAAGTACAATTTTTGACATTTTCCCATCATACCCCAGAGAAAGAAGCATTTGGAACTATACATGTAAACAACTGGAAACAGATGTTACAGTTTAGTCTTCCCAAAGACTAAGCATAAGTCATTGGACCTACAGTCTCTTCTGTGCTTCCGTTTTCCCAAATGCAGTTTGGGATGCTATTTGCCAGGATTGTTGAACCTTACATTAGAACAGTGTCTGCCAAATTACAATCTGCGGACTGGATCTGGTGCAACGGAAAAACCCTCCCCTTCATGAGCAGCACTTACCATTCCTCCACCCTGCTGCTGATCTTGCTAGCTGATCTCTACAGAATGATGACCTGGGCATTTGTGTCTGCCCAGAAATCAAGGCGCAAAGCCTGCTGGTTTGATGGGCAGCAAATGCAGTTCTGTACCGATCTGCTGGCAAGATCAGCAGCGGAACAGTAAGCACCGATAAGACAGGGAGGGCTTTTACATTGCTCAGTGGTCCTGAATATGGAGGCTGCTACATTAGAACCTTATGGCAATTTGCAGATCTTAGGTGGAAGGACATAAAGAAAGCTGTCATTGTTTGATATAGCCATGGCAAATGCTATGATTCAAATTTCTTAATATGGCTATAAATTTAATCTGTATTAAATCGACAGGTAATTACTTATATCAGCTGTCCATTTTGAATTACCTGAACAGAAGGCCCTAAGTAGCAGATGAAATGAAATATTCATTGCAAATGCAACTTTTGTGGAAAAGCAGTATATAAATATTCTTAGTAACAATTTGTGTAGGATAAATGGACTTCCATAAGGTTTGTTTGATTCCAGTCTGTAGATGAAAGGTACATGTTTCTTCCCAGATGATTTGGGTAGCATTTAACTAGCATTTTCACATTTGGATGCTGCCTCTGTGATTGAACAAGTGTTCTGCTTGAGACATGGGTCCCTATGTGAGTAGAACACACTTTCTGTTCCTAGAAGGAATTTCTGATTGTGGAAGCGCCAGTCAAGTTTCCATTCTTTGTGTTCCCAAGTGTGGATACAGTAAATAATCAGCAGCTTGCTAATTATGCATAATTTCTCTTTTGCAAAAAAGTAACTGATTTAGGGGTCTAACTCAGTTTCCTGCATTTTCTTAATCTGTTTTATTACTGTTTGTTGTTGATATGTGAAAAGGCAGACACAAATATTTGCTCTTCTCAACTTCTCCATACAAACATAATGGCGATTTGCTGCTACTTAAATTTTGGGTAGAGGTTTGTTGTTCCATCTAACTGTAGTTCAGGATCCTTAGCTCTGATAGTTAAAGGGTCAACTTGGTGTAGAAAGAATTGCTGGTCCTTAAATAACAAGACAACGTTTTGCCCACTTTGCTGACTATGATGATTGTCTCATTATGGGACATTTTTAGTATTCAAGGATGTGTCTTTGGATCTGCAGTAGTGACTATAAACTCCAAGGCTGTTAAACTTAAACGTTTGGATTATGAGTTATTTGAAATCGTGTGACTTGTAAATACAATTCAGAATTACCTTGAAATCTTTTGGCTAAAGATTGTCTGCTTTCATAAGATCTATAAACTAATATCATTGAAAAATAAGTTGGAATTCAAACTTGAGCTGTTGACTTTCCAGAGCACTGAAGAAGCTTCACTGGTTTTTTGGCAGTGGTATAGGGTGTCTGCATTTAATGGAGACAGTCTCCTGCACCTATGACATCTTCTATATCGGCGATGCAGATAACTAAGGGGACAGACATATATGATTCTGCATCTATTCTATAACAACCAGATTCAAAAAGAGAACTTTTTGAAAAGCTCTAAACATAGTTCCAATAATTCAAATACACTTTGTGTGCAGCCTACTTCAGAAGCATCATAAATGTTTTCTTATATTTTTAGGTTTCTTGTTCTTCCCAAGGGCTGACCGTGTGGGTCAAGGACATGGCATACTTGTGTAGTCACTCAGGTCAAGTGCTAACAGTGAATATTCAAATGAATGGATGGGTACATGTTGGGAACCTCATTTGCCCTGCATGTTCAGACTTCTGTGATTTCTGTCCACCTGAGCAAGACCCTCCTCCAGCTGCTAATTTAACAAGAATTACATCTATTGGTAAGTACTGCAACATTTCAGGAAGTACTGTTAAATGAAATGGAGAGAGCTGATCTCTCACTATATAGCTAGCTTTAAATAAATGCAATTATATTGTTTTGGTAAATGAGACTGATAGGCTATATTTTGCTTTAGTGTTCATATTCCAAAGAAGTGTTCTAGTGAATTCACTTTTTTCCTTTATTGGTTCTACAGAAGTAAGAATGAAAGGAGCATTGCCCCTCCACCAAAACAGAGAGAGAGAGAGAGAGAGAGAGAGACTAAGGGCGCAGTCCTAGCCAACTTTCTAGCACTGGCATAGTTGTGCTAGTGAGGCATGTGCTGCATCCAGCAGTTGGGGGACAGTCACGGAGGCCTCCTCAACGTATGGCAATGTTTGTTCCCTTATCTCGAAGTTGCATTACCCTTATGTCAGTGCTGGAAAGTGGGATAGGATTGTGCCCTAAATTAGTTATGTTTGCATTTATAGCTGATTTGTGGTCTAAACACCCAGACTTACCTATCTTTCCCTTCTCATTAATTTGGTAACTTGTTGAGTGTCTTTAGTTGATTATTGAAGACAAACCCTACTTCTAGTTCTATTTGTGCAGGACTTTATTATATATGCTCCTAAGTATGCGAACAGCATCTACAGGAATGCCAGAAACATTTTGCCTGTGTTCATGTGATTTCTTTTCTCCAATTTTAGATTTGTGTTCCTGTTCTCCTAGTCCAGTAGTTACCCTGTGGCTATTGCTGGCAAACTTGCTTCCACTTTTGGCTGGATTTCTTCTCTGTGCATGGAGTTAAAATATGCTCTTCAGTTGTCCTCACAGTCATGTCACGCTCCCAGAATGCTCTACAACAGTGCACTTCCTGAAGGCAGCTGTCTAGAAGAGCGGTCCTCTCTTCATCTGCCTTGTGGCAAGTAGCCCAGCTGATCACAGGTTGGGAGTTGGTGAACAGTCTCTGGGCTAAGAGACGGGCAGAGTTCATAGCATTATCTCAATAAGTGCCAGTCTTACTTGAAAGTTTTTTTTTTTTATTTTCACATCGTAATCAACATGGGCGGGGGGGACAGACAGACAAACTTGCCAGTTGCAATATGCCATTGGCTGCTGTAGTTCTGGAGCATTCTTGTTCTGCAGAGTGCTATGCAAGACAGGTAGCAGGGCCCATGTGGCATCTAGAGATATACCTCAGAGTTTATTTTGGTCAAAAGCCATGTAAAATCAATTGCCATCGCTGCTAATAACATGACCCTAGAAGGGATTTATGAAATCTTGCAAATCTAGCCAAAAGAATTAATGTTTGGTACTGGTTTGGGATGTTTTCAGAATTATTTAATACTTTATACACTCTGATTTGTGAATATTTCTTCTGTGAACTCAGTGCTCAGACTAAGAGAAAACTTTAACAGGTGCATATCATGCACTTCTGATATTTTTAAATAATGGAAATCTTTGTGTGCCCCCTTCACATATTGAAGAAAACTTTGTGTCATAACTTTTGATCACAAACAGCAGAATCCTGTGCTTGTCTACTCGGAAGAAAGCCCCATTGTGTTCAAAAGTATGCATACGATTATAGCCTAAGGCTGCAATTGTAAGTATGTTTGCTAGGATATACATCCCATTGAAGTCAATTTAACTTATTACTGAGTAGACATATTTTGGATTGGGCTATAAATACTTTTTTTCTGAAAAGGTGGCTTGAAATAGCCCTCATTTGTGAATGTTCATTTTACTGCACTGGTCTCTTTGTTCTTAAACAAATGTCTATCCAAAATGTGACAGACATGCCATATTCAGGTTGTTTTTTTTACATTCTTCATTCAGGGGAACAAAAGAACAGCAAAATGGTTACTAGTTTCATAACTGAGTTGGAGAGGGTGTAATGCTTTGTAGGAAAAAAAATGTAGTAGTGACAGAAAAACTGTCTTACAGAGACCATAATGTTGTCTTTGGGCCAAAATGAATTTTACCATTACCAAGTTAAGTAGTATGATAATTCTTAGATGAAAGAATAGATGATCTCAAAAACTTTGCTGGATATGAGAATTTTAAATACACTTTTAAATCATACACTCAAGTGTCTGTGCCACTGAGACGCTGATTATATAAAAGCTGGTTTGAAACTTGTAGATTGGTGATCTCCAACTTGTAGGACGCTGGTTCTCAGAAAAGCCATCCCAGTGCCAACAGAGCTTATCATTCCGTGAGGCCGACTGCCGACCACCCCGAAAGTTGCAATAAGCAGTTGTGTCTGCCTGGAAATCTGGGCACCAAGCATGCAGGGTTGCCATACTGCAGAAGTGGATGCTCAGCATGACAGCCACTGAGGGTAATTGGCATTTGGAGGTGATTGACAGCATAGATAGCAAGTTGCCCCACAGAACAGTAAGCTCCGTTCACATGTGAGAGGGATTTTCACAGGTGCCGGATCCAGCTTGTGGGCTGGGGTTTGGTGCCTGCTGTTGTAGATGACGAATCGGTTTCCTAGAGTGCAGAAGATCCTCAGGGACCATAGTAGTGTGGTAACTTTCCTTTCTTGTAGTTGGTACAGATTTGTCTTGTTTTAGGACTAGGTGCAATTTCTTCTATCCCAAATGTCATTCTGACTCATTGAAAGCCTTGGCTGTTGCAGATTCCATGGGCCAGGGGTGGTGCTATAAAGCAATTTTTTAATTTAAGTAGTTTCATTTGATCCTTTCAAAATGTAAACAGTGTCAATAGGTTAGTTGGTGTGATGTGATTAGGAACACTCATGGAATCAAATGAACTTTTCCATTAATGCAGATTATAGTCCCCTTTGAAGGAAAGCCTACAATAGTGCCTGCCAGATTTTTTTTCCTTAAAATTGTCTTTATTGTTTAGAAAAGGAAAGGGTTTTGCAAAGCAGCCACAGTTAGTAAACTACTTCCTGTCTGCAGGAAGAGACGGCTGGGTGAAGAATGCAGTAGTTGAGCAAATCCCCTAAGTGGGTACATTTCAAGTGTACACTAAATAAATTTACTACTTTAGCCTTAAAGGGGAGAAGTGGAGGATATAGAAATAGCAATAAAATATTAGGGTTAGCATTGCTTTAAACATCTATTTGTGTTATACATGGAAATGAACTATCTTGATAGATATACAGCTCAACGACTAGTATGAAACAGTCCTGTGAAATCAAGGAGTAGTCTGGGAATGTCAGGAACTAGAGATGAAACTGTATCTCTTATCTGTGCAATAATAGAATTTAAATAGCATCTTTTAAGGATGCTTTTATATACTTGAATATTTTTCTTGTTCTTTGTCTTGAAGTAAAACAATTGCACTGTATCAATCTTTTGGTTAATGTTGTATATAAGCATTTATACCAGTGTTAATGTATGAATTCTAAATTAGAACTGCCACCTTAGATTGAGAAATTATCTCCTGTTGCACATTTACTTGGTATGTATGAGAATTTAATGAGATGAGGACTTAGCTTGAACAATTCCTGCAGCTTGAAATAGTTGATGACTATAGCGCACTGCATTGAGAAAGTACAGTATTTGTTTGCTTTACCTTTCAGAGCTTGTGTATGGAGATGTTGGTTGCTTCAGTACATCTTGTTTAGTAAAACTGTAATACTTTGAGATTCTAGCTATATCCATAAACCTGTTTACCAGTTAATGCTTCAGGCCCATATTATAGAACTGGAATGGCATTCTTAAGTTTAAATAAACCCTTTTAGTTTACATTTAGAACTTTCCATTTCTGCATTTATGTAGTAAGATCAACAATGTAGACCTGCGAAGGACCCTTTCATGCAACAATCCCTTCCTGCTGCTACATGATTCTGTGAATATTTTATAGCAGGCAGTAGGGCCTGTCAAGTACTTTGATCAATGTTGTGAATGGCTATCTGGATTCTAAATTGTTGTTACTCCTAGGAGCACTTAAATGCTGTGTCTGAGACATTCATAAAATACCTTAGGTGCTTCTTGACAGTCTAGATGAGAAATTGTTATGTAAACTGTGTGTCTTTCAGTACAAGGGAAGGAATAATTCCCACAGAACAAATATTTGTATAGAAGAGTCTTCCTTGTTTCAGGTTCTTTTGGGTGCTTGATGAAATATTTAGTATTGCTGAAATCTCAAATACATCTTGTGTGTATGTTTTTGTTTGTTCGAGCACAAGAAAGAAACACAGTACAGTAAGCTATTTCAAAAAGCATTGATGCTTCCCTGACCTCAAAATAGAAACTATCCGTTAGTAAAGTCTTAGGGGGGAAATTGTTTGTTTAAATAATCAGCGGGCAGCTATCTTGGTGGTGGTATTGTTGCACTTACTCTAGGGTGAGATTGTGTTATCTAGAATTCCAGCTCAAGCCCAGTTAAATATTCATATTCTTCTGAAGTCTGACACCAGTCTTTTTCCTTTAGTCCTTTTCTCTAAAAGGCATACTACTGTATCTTATCTGCTCAAGGCTTCTGGGCCCATGCGGTCCTCTGTACCCCCAAGTGGCAACTTTCCTGCAGAGCAGTTATTTATACTTAAGAGAACTGTTTGTTGGTAAAGGCCGCCTGGTGAGACAGAAAAAGGCATTGCATTCTTATGTTGTCTTGAATAATGTCTCAAATCTTCCTTTTAAGAAAGGAAATGAGGACAAGTTCTTTTATAAAACTGTATACTTTTAATTTATATTATAAATATTGTGGTACAAGTGTGCTCCAAGTAAAAATAGTTGAAAGGGATGATGGTTCTTAATTTGACAGTTTCTCTAAGCCACTGGACAGTTTTCTCTTCCCCATCTCTAATTTCTTAATTCTTGGGAAAACTTTGGATTTGGATTGTATGGAGCAGACCTAATTATTTTGTATTTCATGTGGCTTGATATGATGTAAATTGACATGATGTAGATTATCTGTGAAGAGTAAGGAAAATGTGTTACTTTATCCTATCAGTCTCTGTTTATGTAGGCCAAAGCTTGTAACTCCTTGCTCTTTTTTTGTGAACACTATGCTGTCCAAATGAAATCTAACTTATTTAGGGCCCAATCCTATCCAACTTTCCAGCACTGATGCACCCCAAGGTAAGGGAACAAACATTCCCTTACCTTAAGGATGCATCCATTACTGCCCCCACTGCACTACAGGATGCAGCGCATACCCTGGATTATATTGGACCCTCAGTGTTCCCTGGTTATGCAAAGCCTCTGGGAATGTTATATGGATTATAGCTGCATGTTTTGGGTACTGTATATTTTCCCTGTGTGCGAGTGTGCAGTGTGGAAGTATGTTTGGATGCACACTTATCACTCTGTGGAAGCTAGGGTTATGTTTGTATTAGTATTTCCCTTGTTTGTGTATGTGAAGTCTGTCCTTTTTTAACACACATGTTAACTTTTTTAAACATGTAAATCCTACTTTGCAGATTGTCAAACTTATTTTGGATGAAAATGAGTATTTGCATTATACTGTTGCTACAGAATGTAAATACAGAATTATTTTCCATTGCTCTTTGTGAGTGGATTTGAGGGCTGGATTATGTATGTGGCATTTCTATATATGAATTTTTTTTTAAGAATGTGAAAATTCTTCTAGGATAAACTAATGGAGCATTATTGTAAATTAAAGAATCCTGTTTACAAGAATGTGTTAGTCTTTTCTTATATGAAAACATACTTTCCTAAGTCAAATATGACTTTTTGTATTGAAAAATATGTGAAACGATACAGCTGCCTTTTCAGGTAGATTAATTTGAATGATTAATTTGGAAATTCTGTACTGTGAACATAATATATTGTAGAACAATATTAAGTTACCTAATGGGAGTCTGACTTCATTAAAAATAGAATAAATATCTGTATCAAACTTTCCATTAAGTAACCCTATATATAAGTACATATTCCTTTTTCAAACTTACATTTCTCCCCAGGATTGTTCTGAAGTGCTTTTGTCATTGACATCTCCATATTTGTGTGGAAAACTATACAGAGCAAAGTTGCTGGGGGGGAAAAAGAGAGCAAGGAGGCAATAGAATGAGAGAGAACGGAGAAGGACCCGAGAAGGCTTGAGGGAAAGAGCAGAGAAGATGGGAAAAGCATATGAGGGAGGGCTCTGAAGAACCCTGACAGCTCCTATAGTCAGGAGGGTTGTGTGCTGGGCAAATGAAACAAGCATTGGAGAGAGTCTGCCCAAGAAGCAGTGGTAAAGAATATGAAATAAGTACAGTGCAGCCAGGGAAAGGAGGCACCAAGTAGGATAATGGCAATATTTCACATAATTTCTAGGGTCAGGAGGGGAACTCCTGGCAGGGAAGAAGGACTGAGAGCCAGCGATCTGACAATTTGCGTTGCACCAAAGAGACATTTGGCTTGTTGAGATGTACTATCACCACAGCATTGTGAACTGGCACAGGAACAACAAGAGCCTAAAATGATTAGGGGGCAGAAGAATGAATTTTCACATACCAAGTTAAAGTAACCAACCATTTCTTTCATTGTTGGTTTTTAAAAGTCTTAAACTTGACTAAAATACATCTAGGGTAAACAGTAAGATACATGTCACCATTCAGCAATTAAGGGCGCAATCCTAACCTACTTTCCAGCACTGACATAAGGACAATGCAACTTGGAGGTAAGGGAACAAACATTCCCTTACTTTGAGGAGGCCTCCATGAGTGCCACCCAACTGCAAGATGCCTTATTGGCACAGCTATGTCAGCACTGTAAAGTTGGTTAGGATTTGGGGCTAAATATGCTTCCTCAGGAGCTTGTGGAATCTCCTTTCTTGGAATTTTTTTTTTTAAAGCTAGGCAGGGATATCTTGTGAATCTTTCAGTATATACAGGTCCAGCCTATTTATACATGGATTTTTTATACGTGAATTTGACTCAACACGAATGGCCCCTGCAAATGAGAAGGAATGTGCTGATCCCTGGAGAAGGGGAAAATGCATCCCTTTAAAATCAGTTTTAAAAACTGAACAGTCCTTTAACAACAGCCTCCTTAATGAGAGAGAGAGAGAAGTCAGCAGGCTAACAATCCATCAATCCTCCTCTCTCCTGCATACCCCTCCCTTCCCCCAGCACATGAAAGAAAGGTGATAATTTTGCATTGGTGAAGGGAGGGGCTGAGTAAAGTGCTGATGGATTGTCTTCTTAATGACTTAACTCAGAGTCAAAAGGTCAGCAAGGCTGTTTTTCAATCACTGGAGCAAAGAAACTTTGTTTTTTGCTATAGTGCGTTTTTTTATCCATGTGAGTGCTTGGAAGGGAACCCACGCGAATAATTAGTCTCAACCTGTAATGCACTTTCTGCTCTTCCAACTGTGTAATTCTGAAAGAATTACCATTATTCTTAATACCCCAAATTAAATTCAGGTAAGACTATTTTTCATTTTCCTGATTTCCTGGAGTTAATACTAGCATATATAGTACGACCAGCTTCACTCTAAATGGAGATTACCAGTGTTTTCCTTAAACATTGCAGGAGACTTGTTTCGTTTTGCTTGCTTTTATTCTTCAAGATCTAGTTGACAGGAGCCTCTTGTTGAGCGCACTTAACTGATCAGTCACAAGAACGTCCTACGCATGCTGTGGATGCTTCTGCAGACAAACGACGAAGTCTTTGATCGGCTTTCCCTCATAGCAAATCAAGTATATGCTTACGAATAATGGAAACCTAGGAGAAATGGAATTGCTAAAGGTAAACCCTCAGTTGAAATACCTAGAGCCACTGGAAATTCTTCCCTATACAAGAAGCAGGAAGAAGCAGCTGGAAGGAATCCAGCTGAAACTAGGAGTTCTATGAAAGACTAGAACTATTCAATTGTAAAAATCTCTACGGGGGTTTAGAACAGCCTGCCTATGTAAACTGCCTTGGATTAAAGTCTGAGGAGAAATCTGACGACCAAAGAAAGGCGGTATATAAATACCTGTATATAAATAAATAAATAAATTCTGAACTGACTTTTCAGAACACAGTTCATACATGGCATTTTTTTGCATACATCCTCCCTGCCCCCCTCACCTCTCTGCCACCAGGCAACCACCAAGCAGCGGAGCACTGGCTCAGCTGGCACTGAGCTAGCTCTGGGGCTAAGGGCTCGCAAATGTGCCTTATGGCACATTTGTAACAGTGCGCATCAGCACTAAGCTGGTGTGCCGAGCTCAGCATTGGGCTCTAAAACCACACTAACTTTTTAAAATGATACAACAAAGACAATTTTTATAAATAATTGCTTTGTGTCTTGATGACTCATTGCGAAAACAACCAATATTTTGTAGGTCAGATGCAAGAAGGAAACACACCAATGCAGTGTGCCTAAACAACAATGACATATGGTACAATCAATCATACATGTCAACAAAAGGGGATGAAACCTTGGAAGTGTGCAAAGAACAACTTAGTGCCCTTTGCATTTCAGGTATTCTTCTGCAGAACCAACTCTCTTCAGTTCTTTCAAGAAGAAACACAAAATGTATTCCACGCTATTTTCAGAGAAGGGGAACCAGAGTCACTCCTGAAAAAGAATTATATCTGAAATGTATTGGCCAGTAAATTGTCTTCTGTGTAACTTTTTTTGAGGCTCTCTCTGCTTTCATTTCTGTATATCCCAAGAAGCCAGTAAAGCACTGGGAATAATCTGCAACTGCTCAGGTGTTTACTTTTAAATATTTGTATAATATTTCTTACCACAGAGGCAACCCAACACGGCTTGCAGAACACAATAAAACAAAGGTAGCATATCTTAGATTTAGAAAATTAAAGTACTTACTTGTCAACCATGTTCTTATGCTTCAGGATTTTGTACACTTCAGCTGCTGTCTGAGGTCCTTGTAGTTTTTGCCCATTCAGCATCTCTGTTTCCAGCTGCTCAATTGTCTTGTTGACACAAAAAATAGTTATTGTTTTATTAAAGGTTACCAGAAACAGCATTGCTAAACTCCATTTCAGGCTATATAAGTAGTTTGAATTGCTTGAAGCGAGAAATTAAGTGGTAAGCTTACCCTATCTTTTTCCTGGCATATGCTTAGCAAATATAGAAGTGGGGCGAAAGTCTGAAAAATTCCTCAGCAATGTGCGAAATCCACTTTCACATATTAAAATGTGTGGAATTTTTTTTAAGATTTCAGTGTGCATTTCATTTGGATGACTTCAATCCAGGGCAGTGGCATAGCTAAGGGGGTGCAGGGGGTAGCAGTTGCACCGGGATCAAGCTGTAGGGGGGCAACAAGAGGAGCTTGACACTAGTGACCAAAATTGTGAAAATTTTGGTATGTATGAATAATACCATCATGTTATATATCATTGGAAAGGTAATTTAATGCTGAAGGCAATGAAACAAACTGCACTGGAATATCTCTATTCTATCAAAATTATGGCCAATTAACCAGAAATTGAAAACAAAGCTGCCTTACAGAACAAAAAGTGGATTTTCTTAACTCAAAACCGACCTATGAGACTGATTGACTGAAAGCCAATGACATGTGATGTTATTACTGAGCTATGGCCCCTCCCCATGAGCACTTGGAGCTGCCTTATACCAAGTCATATCACTGATCTACCTAGCCTAGTATTGTCTTGTTGGTAAGTAGTGGCTTTCCAAGATCTCAGGAAGAGGTTTTTGCTACCTTCAGAGTTTTTTAAACTCCAAATGCCAGGGACTCAATGTGGGGCCCCTTTAAACCATGGCTCCTCCTCCCTCATTCCAGGAAGGAGCCAACTGCTTTTATAAACATGAATGTAGGGGCAGAAAGGAAGCATTTTCAGAGTATTATCAGTAGGCAATGAAGGTACCTCAGTCTCTGTACTTTGGGTTCTCTCTGCAAATACTGTCCCCTCCCCCACTGTCATTTTTCTTTGTAGTCAGACTTCATACTGTCTCTGAGCTTGTCTGGGTATAACATAGTATGTTTTGCACTGTAACCACTGCACTGTACTGGCCCTTATCCCAAGGGTGTTAACCACCTCCAATGGTCTTGTTCATCCACATCACACAAACTTATTTCCTAAGGTACAAATTAGACTATACTCCATTACTTATATCTTAATGCAGGCAAGTGTCAAACACTACTGGAGTTTCCAGTAGTTTACCTGAAAGACCTTAAATACATCAAGATCAGCCCCTTTTCCTAGTACAGGATTGATAACCATTACAAGGATCTGACTCTTTAAATGAAACAGTCTTACTTTTCCACCACGTGCAAAGGCTTCGGCCACCTTTCTGTTGCGGCCCCCGTAGCATGTGGTTATCAGGTCAGCAATGCCACAGCTTTCCAGAAATGTACTTGTTGCTATTGGGCCCTTGCAGAAGAGTTTTGCAAAGTCAATCATTTCCATGAGGCCCAGACGAATGACAGCTGCCTTGGTGTTGTCACCATAGTTTAATCCATCACAAAAACCAGCTCCTACTGCCACAATGTTCTATGTTCCATTGGACAGGGGAGAAAAAAAAACACAAACTGCATAACTAAAGTAATCGGACAGCCTGTGATGATTGTAACCACTTAATAGTCTGAGAGTTAATAGCACTGAGACTATTAAACCCATTTCTGCCCACCCCACAGATGTACACATTTGATCCTTGTTGTAGATATGCAAGGTTGGGCAGCAATGGCTTAAGTGTAAGCATTTAGTAGTCCAGATTACAGAGACAACCACCCATAAGATCACTTTAGAGTGTGTAGCAAAAAGGGCCATTCAAACATCCATCCTACCAGCAGCAGTTCTCCACAGAACTTGAATGCCCAAGGTGCACAGTTGCATAAAGGTATAGGATCTGTTACATGTGATCCAGAGACACTCAGCAGGTGATCAAAACAGTTCCTATAAAGGCTTTACCAATCACAGAAATAGCTAAATATGTTTGTACTAATGGATTACATATTATGTTGCTCCACAGGATCATCCACTTGGGAATTCTTTAGGCAAGAGGAAGCAGTGAGATGTAACAACAGACTGGGCCCTGAGCGAGAGGCAAATTAATTTTTAAATATAATTTTAGGCACTATGGAGTCATTGTAACTTGTAATGTTTAATGTTTTCTTCTACAGTCGGAAACCTGTTTAATCAGAGATTATAGTCAGACAAGTGTATGGGATTATGGCTCAATTGTACAACAACTGATCTGTTTCCAACTTTAGTGATTCTGTCATTGAATTTATTTTGTGCTCAGAGAATGGTCTGAATTTGACGTAATTTAAGACATCATTTAGGATGATGTAGTGGTGAGGGAGTTGGACTTAGACCTGGAATATCCAGATTCAGAACCTTGCTCAGCCATGAAGTTTCCTGGGTAACCTTTGGCCAGTCATTGTCTTTCAGCCTTATCTACTGAGTTGTACAACTACACTAGGGTTGTAGTGAAGACAAAAGAGGGGGGCGGAACCATGTACGCCATCCTGAACTCCTTGGAGGAAGGGTGGTATTAAAATGTGAGGTTTAAAAGTCTTATTTTTCACATGTGGAAAAAGTACAGTGGTGCCTTGGGGGGCCAGCTGGCCAACAGCAGTTTTGGCCTGCTGTTTTGGGGAGTTTTTCTAGCAGTTTGGGGAATCTGTGGAACTCATTTGCAACCGTTTTTCCAGACCAGGATTTAAGGAGCTTCTTCACAGGGACATCTCAAGCAGTGGAAAGGTAGGGAGCATAGTTTCACCATGTGCATTTGTTCTCCTGTGTTGGGGGGTGGGGGTGGGTGTTATGCCACTTTTTGGTCCCAGGCAGGTTTGGCCAGGTACGGAGCGTAGCTTCACCATGTGCATTTGTTCTCCTGTGTTGGGGGGTGGGGGTGGGTGTTATGCCACTTTTTGGTCCCAGGCAGGTTTGGCCAGGGGTGGGAAGGTGTGCGTGAAGCGGATGTGAAGCACTGCCTTTTGTTTTTGCGAACGTAGCAACTGCTGACATGGGTCCCAAGAAGGCTGCTCCTGCAGAGGCCGGGAAGAGGACAAAGATGACGCTAGAAATGAAGGAGATCATCCAGAAGCACAACGGAGGCATGCGAGTGACAGACCTCGCCAGGGAGTACGGGAGGAATCCATCCACCATCAGGACCATCCTGAAGATGAGGGAGAGGATCCTTGCGACAGATGCAGCCAAGGGAGTCACCAGGATCGTGAGGAACTGGCCAGCTGTTCTGGAGGAGGTGGAGAAGTTGCTGCTCATCTGGGTGGAAGAGAAGCAGCGTGCAGGGGACACCGTGACTGAGGCTGTCATTTGTGAGAAGGCCAAGGCCTTGCACGCAGACCTCGTACAGCAACAGCCAGGAACCTCAGCCGAGCCAGAAGTCTTCAAGGCAAGCAGAGGCTGGTTTGAAAGATTCAAAACCAGATCTGGAATCCACAGCGTGGTCAGGCATGGAGAGGCTGCCAGTTCCGATGTTCCTGCAGCTGAGGACTTTGCCTTGGAGTTCCTGGAGGTCGTGACTACACAGGGCTACCTTCCACAGCAGGTCTTCAACTGCGATGAGACCGGGCTGTTTTGGAAGAGGATGCCCAAAAGGACCTTCCTCACTCAAGAGGAGACCAAGCTGCCTGGCCACAAGCCCATGAAGGACCGTCTGACCCTCCTCTTCTGTGCCAACGCCAGCGGGGACCTGAAGATAAAGCCCCTGCTGGTGTACCACTCCGAGAACCCACGGGCCTTCAGGAAGCACAAGGTCAACAAAGACCGGCTGAGCATGTTGTGGCGATCCAACGCTAAGGCTTGGGTCACACGCGTCCTGTTTGTGGAGTGGGTCAATCTGGCTTTTGGCCCTGCTGTCAAGCAGTACCTGCTGGACAACGACCTGCCGCTGAAGGCCGTGCTTCTGATGGACAATGCTCCTGCTCATCCTCCAGGCCTTGAGGAAGACTTGTTAGAGGACTTCCGCTTCATAAACATCATGTTCCTGCCGCCTAACACCACCCCACTACTCTAGCCAATGGATCAGCAGGTCCTCGCCAATTTCAAAAAACTGTACACCAAGGCGCTTTACAGGCACTGCTTCGAGGTGACCGATTGCACCAACCTCACCCTGCATGAATTCTGGAGAGACCACTTCGACATCGTCAGCTGCGTGAAGATGATCACCAAGGCCTGGGACAGGATCAGCCAGAGAAATCTGAATTCCGCTTGGCGCAACCTGTGGCCAGAGTGTGTGGCAACAAGTGACTCTGATGCTTCTGCGCCTGCACCAGAGTCAACAGTGCTGGAGGACATTGTTACCTTGGGGAGGACCATGGGCCTCGAGGTCACAGAGGAGGACATCTGCAAGCTGGTGGAGGACCACGACCAGGAGCTGTTCACCCAGGAGCTGGTCGAACTGCAGGCAGAGGCTACACAGGAGCAGGCCTCTTTGGAAGAGGAAGAAGCGACAAGTGAGGAACAGCTGTCCTCCACGGAACTGAAGGACATCTGCCAACAGTGGCAAAACGTGCAGACTTATGCACAGCGGCACCACCCAGACAAGGCTCTGGCACATGACCTTGCGAGCATGTTTGATAGAAGGATCATGTCCTCTTTCAGAGGGGTGCTGAAAAGGCGGCTGAAGCAGCAGACCATGGACAGGTTCTTCATGAAGAAGCAAAGAGTGGAAGAGGAACCTGCTGCTTCTACCAGTGGTGCCCAGTTGCCTTCTTCCTCCTCGTCCTCCTAGAAGCCTTGAAGTCAAGCCTTGAAGCCTTCTCCCAGTTGTCCAAGTTGTTAAGGTAAGTTAGAGCAGTGATGCTGAGACTTGAGGGACAGAGGGGTCTGTCTCCAGGTTGTCTTTGGCTAACTGCAAACTGCTTCTGTCCTAGCTAGCCAGCCTGAGACCATTCCCAGTTTGCCAGTGTCCCTGCCTACTCTACTGCGCCTTCTCCCAGTTTGCCAGCATTGTCCAAGTTGTTAAGTTAGAGCAGTGATGCTGAGACTTGGGGGACAGAGGGGTCTGTCTCCAGGTTGTCTTTGGCTAACTGTAAACTGCTTCTGTCCTAGCTAGACAGCCTGAGACCGTTCCTGCATGTGCCTTCTCCACGTTTGCCAGTGTCCCTGCCTACTCTACTGCGCCTTCCCAGTTGACCAGCGTTCGTGCCATCCCCAGAGAGACCCTCCGCAGCTCTGGGAACGTAAACGACTGCTGCTGTGATGTGGAGACAGTTCTGTCTGCCTCCAGTTTCCTGACTTAAAAGACTGGTCCTGTAGGTTGAGACACTTCAGCCTGACTTGGTCACCTTAAAATGTTTGTGTACAAGTGTCCCCTAGAGCCTTAGAGAGTCCTTTGGTGATTTTAAAAAGTTTCTGTATTGGTTTCTGTATGATGTCCCTGTTTACATGCCTTAAAAATGTACTTTCTGAAGAGTTTTGCACAGTCCAAAGACTGTTTGTGACTGTTTCTGTTCAGTTTCAGTGTTGAGCCTCAAGTCAGATAGTCCTGCCTCATGTTTGCTGATTTTTAAATGTTTTTCTGTCATGTTTAAAAAAATGGAGTTTTGTGCTTGAAATTTTTGAAATCCTCAGTACAGTATGTATGCCTTTAAAGAGCACTTAATAAACACTTTGTAAACCAAATTTGACTTTGTTCTGACTTTTCTTGCCCATAGGAACGGATTAATTAAATTTCAATGCATTCCTATGGGAAAACGCGATTCGCATAATGAAAAATTCGCATAACGAAAGGACTCGCGGAACGAATTAATTTCGTTATGTGAGGCACCACTGTACTTTGCTTTAATTATAAGATCACTTGACACTGTCTTCCTCAAAGTTAACAGGGAAAAAATGAAAATAAGACCAAGGAGTAACATGACCAAAGAGGGTTTCTGTGATGGCTTGTCATCTCCATGTACAGGTGGAGCCTATTTATCTGCGTTAGTTCCGTTCCGTGGCTCGGCGTGATTAACAAAAAACTTGTTGTGCTAAATTGCATAGAGTTACGTAAATACGCTGCAGCCTGACACTTCAGGATGGAAGGAAACTAAGGCAGTTGTTATCAATCCCCTTCCCTCCATACTCAGCCCTCCTGTTGCCAACTGCCGGGCTTCTTTCACAGTTGGGATGCTGATCTTTTAAGAGTTCAACCCTATGTGTTTCTACTCAGAAGTAAGCCCCATTGTAGTCAATGGGACTTACTCCCAGGAAAGTGTGGAGTGGATTGTAGGTGGGATGGCTTGCTTGTGTCGATTGCCGCCTGCACCAAGGGGGGGGGGGAATTGGGCAAACACTCCCTGGGTTTTTTAAAGCAATCCCCTCTGTTGCTACCACACCTGCCCCTGTGTATGAGTGAGTGAGTGAGAGCTCCACCTTGCTGCACTTGTTCTGGCTACAGAGATTTTCGGCCCCCCCTTCCCCTCTTCAGCCTCTTTGCTGGCTCAGGGGCTCCAGGACTGTTACTGTTCCTTCCCAAGGGGAACCTCTTCCAGCGCTCCAGGGCTATTTCCCAACCTGGGCGAGGCAGAGCCTTTTTGCAGTGTTTTGGGCTGCCTGGAAATGGAACGAGATACCAGCACAGGGCAAAGGAGGCAAAGGTGTGTGTGACTTTCGGTTCCCCCACCCCATTCGCGTTGAGACAAATCCGCAGATAAAAAAATCTGTGGATAAATAGGCTGCACCTGTACATTTGCTGCCTGCTCAGCAGTGGCCATTTAATAGCTTCTGTTAACGCTAGATCTACTCACTATAACTGAAACCTTTGGTGTCCAAAAACCATCTTAACAAGCAGAGCAGTTGAAAGTGAAAGAAAATTAAAATTCCCCATTTTACAGATTATGAGGTCAGCCACAAGAAGTGCAAAACAATATTTGATTTGAAATTACTTTTAAGGCTCCGCAGATCTCTACTGTGTCACAATCATCCACTACCGAAACCCTGAAATTTGGAGTTTGAAATAATTCCTTAAAGATCTTCCCATGAGCAGCATTTTTACAGCCTGTGGAAGGAAGCACAATAGATTAGATAAAAATTCTTGCTTGAAGTTTCTTTCAACTTCCTTTTTCAAATACAGATGTCTGCATTTATGCTGCCAGATATATGCAGATGTTATACGTAAACTATTACATGTACATCTATTTCATTGTGAAGGTGACCATTCAACAAGATTCCCAAACTCCGTCAAATGAAATTGCTATGACATAAGCATGTAACTCTTCCTATAAAACGTGCATACATCTTGAAATACGTATATATATGCAACAGAAGCAAGACTGAAAGCAGTGAACTGGCAACAAAAGAATTTAACAAGGACACAGCAGCAGCTTTGCACGTAGAAAGATCCACATTCAATCTCTAGCATCTCCACCTAGATCTGTAAAAGGCTCCTGTCTAAAATCCTGGTGAGCTGCTGCCAGTCATTGTTGACAAAACTGAGCTAGATGAACAAATACTCAGACTCAGTGGAAAGCAGTTTCCTGTGTTCACCTATATGAGGGTGAAGATCTGTATGGTTAGGCAATATAAATGCAAGAATTGTTAGTTGGCATCAGATCCAGTAACTTTTACAGTTACATATAACTATATAGTAGAGAATCATGAATATTACCAAAGTTGTCAAATGTCTGAATCCATTCTGAGAACTGTCTGAATCCATTCTGAGTATACAGAGTGATCTCATCACTGTAAATGGCTGTTTGTAAGACTGTCTATTTCTTATAATTACCAATGGTTGTTTCGCAGAACTTTTCATCAGCCACTTCATTTGCAATGTTGGCTCCCATGAGCACGCTGACTTCTATCTTAAGTTTCTCTCGAATGATGTCTGAGATGAGTTTCAGTCCTTGAGGACCTTCGTCTACACCCTAGATATCAGAAAAAAGTATTCAAAGCCAAGATTTTTTTTAAAGTAGGACTGATCCTGTTGTACTATGAGGTAGATCAGACTGATGGCATAGAGTTACAATCCAGTCCTATGTGCTGTTCATGACAATGGGAGGAGCATCGCACTGATGCAAAATGCCCAGTGATGACATGCAAAGCACATGCCTGCCAGGACAGTCTGAGCCACTGCTGCAAAGTGATGACAGCATTGAAGCAAATGCTGGGGTGCCAAATAGCCCAGACTGTATCAACATCAGTAAGTCAGTGGCAGGGGTATGTTGTGGGCAGAGAAGAGCAGGGCAGGGGGCATTTTGCTGGAGATGGAAGCAACATGCACCAGGATCCTACCTCCAAAATTCCATCTCAGAACACCCCCTGGCTGTCCTTGGGCTTATGCCAACAAAACAGATGGCATAGATCTGAGAAAACCTCTAGGCAGCCTGCAGGTTTATGCAGAAGTAAGTAAACAAGTTTAATTATTTCCAGTTTGGCTTCAGGTTGCCCTGATCCACTCAGCATAGCATGCAGTGCATGCTTTTTTGGCATGGCTGCATGCTATAGCTTGGCAGGAGATTGGATTGGTCAGTTAGTATTAGAGTAGGACTGTGGAGATCAATGTTCAAATCCTCACTCAGCCAGGAAGCTCACTGGGTGGTTTTAGACCAATCCCACCTCTCATTTTGATCTGCCTCAGTGTTGTGAGGATCAACAAGGGAGCTATGCACACTGCCCTGAAGGAAGGAAGGGTGGGATAAAAAAAAGCAGTAATAATATTTGAAATCTCAGTGGGAGATTGTAATGGAGAATGAAGGAGCCATTTGCACAAGAAGGCAATGGAAAGGACAGCAAAGGATCAGACTGGTATAATGGTTACTTATTGTGATGTCCCTCTTAAATTTCCATCACATGGTTGGACCTTGTTATTTTCCACCCCAATCATAAATGTCTGCAATCTTTGCAAAGATGTCTTTGTGGTTCAAGGCTCAGGGCAGTCATGCCCCAAACACCAGGTCAGTTTTATACTGGGTATAAAACTTTACCCTGGGTCAATTCTACAGCAGTGTGTTACACTTTCCTAACCTGGCTTCGTGACAAAATTCAGATGTTTAAAAAATAACTGCTATTAAGTTCAAGTTGATTACTTTCTCTGAAAGATTTGCAGAATACAGAGGATTAAGCACAAGTATATATATAAAAAGCACTTGGTTATCACAGCAGCAGATATATAACAAACCATTGTTCTAGGGACAACTGAATATTTCATCTCTATATAATAGATTCCAAATTCCACCAAGTGGCAATATACAATATCTTATATATCGTTAATTTTTTTTTTAATTTTTGTTTTTGTTTTCCAAAATTTTTAAGAATTTTGTCAAATTAGCTGAAATATCTTTTTCTGATTTTTTTAGCCTTTAAGAGAAATTAATTAAGGGGAATCAGCAAGAGCCACTCTCATGGCATGGAATTGAACTGATAAAAAAACTTAACGTGTGCATCTGGATGCTTTAAAGGCACAATAGCCAGGACATTAAAAAGCTGACAACCCTATATGCAACAATGATATGGAGGTTTTTTAATTGCTCTACTTCTACCATAAATAGGTTGTAACGTATTTATATTACACCCTTACTATATTGTCTACACTGGCTGTTAATTCATTACCAGATACGATTCAAGGTTGTGGTTATTATTTTGAAAGCCCTATATGACTTAGGGCCCAGAACAGTCTCCCCCATTTGAGTTTGCCTGTCCCCTGAGGTTCTTGAAATACTGTCCTACGCATACCACCTTTCTTAGAAGCACCATTGAAATAGAGGAGTGTCTTTTGTCATGGCACAAATCTGGCAGAAAGCTCTGCTGGAGGAAATCCATAGAGCTCCCGCATTGGCCATCTTTTGAAGAAATGTTAGGACATTCCTACATCAGGCATTTGATCTGATCTAGTTAATCCCTGCTATCTTATTTTCTCATGCCTGGTCTTATTGGGGCTTGCAGTTTTGTCTACATTCTTTTTTTTTTTTCGTTGTGTTTTTACTGTTATTGTGAGCTGCCTTGAATTTTTCCTGGGGGATGACAGAAAGTTGACATATACACAAACAGAATCATGCCTTGGAAAAGGTTGTAATTTACCTTGATGAGTGAAATGCCAATGGCTCCTGGTTTTATATGGCTGCTGAGTTGCTCACAAGCTTTTGGAATGAATTGATGAGGTATAACGAATATTAAGATATCTGCATCATTTGCTGATTCCACTATTTCTGGTACTGCAACCTGAGACAAAAATGAAAAAGGTTACAGAACTCTGCCATTGAATGATAAATGAGGACAGCTCTACACTGTGGGAAACCCAAGTTCTGCAGTCGTGCTTTTCACAACAAACAAGTAAAAGGTTAAGGGTGCAATCCTAACCCCTTATGTCAGTGTTTTCCAGCACTGACATAAGGGCAATGCAGCTCTGAGATAAGGGAACAAACATTCCCTTACTTTGAGGAGGCCTCTGTGAGTGACACCCAACTGGAGGATGCAGCACACGTCCCATTGGCACTGCTATGCCAGTGCTGGAAAGCACTGACATAAGGGTTTAGGATTGTGCCCAAACGTGTACATGTGTTTAAATACTCAAGTATGCAGGATCCCTGATCCATCTGTCATGTACACAGCTATTTAAAGACACACACATTGGTGTTTTTTACAGCAATTGTTAATGTTAAACTACCATTAGAAAAGGTTAAGGACCCAGTCCTGAACAGAGCATGCCAGGCAGTGGAGAGGTGAGTGGGGGCATGGGGGAGGTGTTCCAGGGTGGGGGGAGGGTGGGGATAAGGCGTGGCAGGGGAGAGAGCAGGGCAGGAGGAGATGGGATCCGGGGAGCTCAGCTCTGCTGGATTCAGAGCCCTGTGTCGGGACTCACAGCCTGACGTGAGGTGTCTTGACTGCACCAACTAAATGGCTGCCGCAGAGTCAAGAACCCCATTGCGTGCCTGTTTCCCTTACCTGGGGGAAGGGATAATGAACTATTTGGCTCTGCGGCAGCTCCATGCACCAGACAACTCAGGAATACTGACTAGGATCAGAGAATCCATCTGAAGTTCAAACAAGTTTTAAATGTTGTAAGGTTCTTTCTTTGTTCCCTCAACTGTGTTAAGATTTCTTGCAATTTTCAATCCATTTAAATTAAAGTGCCATTCATATCTATTTGCTCCTAGACCCGTATTCTCCTTCAGTTTTGATGACAATGCCCTGTCTATTGGATTTAACCTGATATATCAGAGTGGAAATTTCTTGCCAATCTGTATTCTGATGGGTTCAAGAGGCCCAACTTTCTTAACCCCATCTTCGAAAACTGTGTTTCTGTTCCTTTGAATTAATTTACAACATGGTCTAAGCATTACCCCTGGAAAGCTATACTTTAATGGTTGTATTCAACTTACCACATTATTAGGCAGCTTGCGCCCTGGAAGATACTTCACATTTTCATGGTCTTTGTTAATGATTTCTGAGAGTTTCCTCCCATTGATTTCCTCTTCGAATACCCACATCTTTAGGGTGGCATCAAATGTGCTGGATTTCTGGATGTTGCCACCCACAATTTTGGCAATGGCACTTCCCCTTAAAAAAAGAAAAAATTCAGTCCACAAACTGTCATCTCTAGTGGTGCAGAAGCAGAAATCCAAATCAAACAGAACTCCAGCAAGAAGGCTTTTTCTCTCCTAACACTTCAGAGTCAATGGAAAAAGTCGGCAGAACAAATAAAGCCAGATTTTTGGAAGTGCTATATGTGTGAAAGTGCTGCAGATTTTTACATAAGAGCCTCAACCTTCAATCTGTGTGTGTCTGAAATCAGAACTTGAATTAGTCTCTAAAATGCAAATAACAATATTTGCTCTTTTAATATTTTTTGTTTAACTACATGTAAAGGAGTTCAGGCCAATGGAACCAAGAAGTAAGCTCAGTAAAAAGAACTGCTAATTTATCACAAATCTCTCATCCCAGCAGGATAAATGCCAGCAGCTGCCTTAATAAAAGGTGGTCTTTGTTCTACTGGTTTCTTTCAAAAAAGCAGGCTATAATTAAATAAGGCAGCTAAAACCCAAAATTACATTTTCAAATAACAATTAAAACCTAATATCTGGAAGAAACAAGCAATAATAAATTCATTCAAGGTCCAAGCCTGTTCAACTTTCCAGTGCAGTAATGCCAATGGATTGTGTCCTGCATCTTGCTATGAGGGAGGGCAGTCATTGAGCCTCCTCAAGGTAAGGGAACATTTGTTCCCTTACGATGGGGTTGAATTGTGGCTGCATCGGTGTTGAAATTTGGATAGGATGGGGCCATCAGTTACACAGCAGGAACCAGCAAAAGAAATTCCGCAGAAGGAAGGGGATATCTTCAAGCTCTTAATGCTGCCTGAAAGAGGATAGTCTTTGCCAGTTCAAAAGCCAGTTTGCTCATTAGGTTGCTCACAATCTCAACCTAAACCTTAAGTAGACTATAATGAAACTGTCCCACTCCCCTCAGATACTTCCCAGGTACTTCAGTCTTATTGGATGGACCTCTTGTTCTGAAGGTAAAGGCATCTTTGCAAGGCATCCTGCTAGCTTATATGGACAGTTTTCACTAAATAAAAGTTATTTATGGGCATACTTGACTTCTCTGGATGCTGATCTGAGGGGAACTTGAGTGAGTAGTCCATTCTAGGAACCCACAGGCAGAAGAAAACATACGCATAGCACCTACTACACCAGCTTTGCAACAAGTATGTGAATTCATATCTCTCCATCCCACCAGTGGCTCTTAGCTCTGAATAGCTATATATTGAATCTTCATATTCAACAGCAGGATATTTGCAGATTCTGAGGAATTTCAGATAACAGCAGATTCTGAGGAAAAACAAGGGCTGACTACATCCATTCATAGTTTCTCCAGGCTATCCATGATCTGATTTCCTAGTGCTGTAAGCAGAGCAATGAATAAGCTGGACTGCTGAGCATGGTCTAGAGCACTATGGCTCTAGAGCTGGAATGGGGATGGAACACCTTTAGTGCAGAAGTTGTGCATTTACAAGGCTTCAAAGCAGCCTGGTATAGCTAGGGCATCTGGCACCCATGTGCCTGACCCAGACGTACCTGATCCAGAAGTAACTGCAGTGACACAATTATGTCACTTTTGGGACAGCATGTACTGGTGAAGCATGTGCTCCGCTGGTGCAGCAGGGGCACAGGATTGGGCCAAAAGTCTCATATTACGTATTAAGCAGACTTAGATCCAGGTCATGTTGCTTGTGAACTGAGCATTCCCAAGTGTATTGCTAGGGTGGAGTTGCTGGAGCCCCTGGGGCAAAGTCCTGCACTGGACTCCATGGTACTCCCTGATGGGGATATGGTATTACCATAGCCAATGGTTCTGAAGCTTCAGGGGTCAGCCCAGGCAGGTGGGTCCCCTTATGGGTGTAACTCCAAGGCTCTTTCCGCACATACAAATGTGTGCCTGTGGGATTTAAAGATGTTGCACTCCATAGCCCTAAACCTGTGGAGAGCCACTTGTCTGAGCTGAGCATGACTAGGCCTTTTGCTCCTCTGGATTTCCAAGCAGCTGCAGAAGCATAATACATCTTGACTGACTGCATGACTTGAGTTGATCATAATGGCCAGAGCTCACAGCAAGATGCATCATGTGGTCCCAGCTGCCTCTTTCCTTGTTGCCTTGGGTCCTTTAAAGTAGTATGTACAATTTCAGAGTTGAGTCTGGCCAGCCAGTGTCCACTCTTGGTTTACTAGGCTTTTTCATCACCCACCAGATACTCCTTTGAGCCAGGTCCTGGCTGTCTCCTTTGGAAAATCCACTGCAGAGCAGGGGCAAAATGAACCATAAGTTTTCACTCCTGGCAGCCATGGGAGTTTCAAAACCTGAGCTGCCCTAGAATTAGACCCACCCATGTGGGTCTTTTAGATGTTTCATACATTTGCTAAACCTAAATTGAAGTGGTGATTTAGCAACCAATAATTGTGTCACAGCTTGGGACAAAACTGCAAGACTATAGTTTAGTAGGTTTAATCACACCTGGAGCAAAGTTTTTCACTCTGAAACAAAAAATAAAGGTCACAAGATCTAAACCAGGAACCTCTCCAGCTGTGAAGAGCTATTGAGAAACTTGTGTCCGTGTGTGAGGGGTTGTTTTGCTAAAGTTTTGAAATCACTGCTGAGTACTGAACTTTAACATCTATTTTTGATGCTATGAAGGAATGTGATCCTGCAAGTCATAACAAGGAAGCCCCCCAGCATTGAGCATCTGGGCCTCAACTTCAGAAATTAACATAAGAACATAAGAACAGCCCCACTGGATCAGGCCGCATAGGCCCATCTAGTCCAGCTTCCTGTATCTCACAGCGGCCCACCAAATGCCCCAGGGAGCACACCAGATAACAAGAGACCTGCCCTGGTGCCCTCCCTTGCATTGGCATTCTGACATAGCCCATTTCTAAAATCAGGAGGTTGCACATACACATCATGGCTTGTAACCCATAATGGATTTTTCCTCCAGAAACTTGTCCAATCCCCTTTTAAAGGCATCCAGGCCAGATGCCATCACCACATCCTGTGGCAAGGAGTTCCACAGACCGACCACACGCTGAGTAAAGAAATATTTTCTTTTGTCTGTCCTAACCCTCCCAACACTCAATTTTAGTGGATGTCCCCTGGTTCTGGTGTTGTGTGAGAGTGTAAAGAGCATCTCTCCATCCACTTTATCCTTCCCATGCATAATTTTGTATGTCTCAATCATGTCCCCCCTCAGGCATCTCTTTTCTAGGCTGAAGAGGCCCAAACGCCATAGCCTTTCCTCATAAGGAAGGTGCCCCAGCCCAGTAATCATCTTAGTCGCTCTCTTTTGCACCTTTTCCATTTCCACTATGTCCTTTTTGAGATGTGGAGACCAGAACTGGACACAATACTCCAGGTGTGGCCTTACCATCGATTTGTACATTATAATATTAGCCGTTTTGTTCTCAACACCTTTTCTAATGATCCCAAGCATAGAATTGGCCTTCTTTACTGCCGCCGCACATTGGGTCAACACTTTCATCGACCTGTCCACCACCACCCCAAGATCTCTCTCCTGATCTGTCACAGACAGCTCAGAACCCATTAGCCTATATGTGAAGTTTTTATTTTTTGCCCCAATGTGCATGACTTGACACTTATTTACATTGAAACGAATCTGCCATTTTGCTGCCCATTCTGCCAGTCTGGAGAGATCCTTCTGGAGCTCCTCACAATCACTTCTGGTCTTCACCACTCGGAAAAGTTTGGTGTCATCTGCAAACTTTGCCACCTCACTGCTCAACCCTGTCTCCAGGTCATTTATGAAGAGGTTGAAAAGCACCGGTCCCAGGACAGATCCTTGGGGCACACTGCTTTTCACCTCTCCATTGTGAAAATTGCCCATTGACACCCACTCTCTGTTTCCTGGTCTTCAACCAGGTCTCAGTCCAGGAGAGGACCTGCCCTCTAATTCCCTGACTGTGGAGTTTTTTCAGTAGCCTTTGGTGAACGACCATGTCGAACACCTTCTGAAAGTCCAGATACATAATATCCACAGGTTCTCCCGCATCCACATGCCTGTTGACCTTTTCAAAGAATTCTAAAAGGTTTGTGAGGCAAGACTTACCCTTACAGAAGCCATGCTGATTCTCCCTCAGCAAGGCCTGTTTGTCTATGTGTTTTGAGATTCTGTGTTTGATGAGGCATTCCACCATCTTACCCAGTATAGATGTTAGGCTGACCGGCCTATAGTTTCCCGGGTCCCCCCTGTTTCCCTTTTTAAACATTGGTATGACATTTGCTATCCTCCAATCTTCCGGCACCGTGGCCGTTTTGAGGGACAAGTTGCATATTTTAGTCAAGAGATCAGCAACTTCATTCTTCAATTCCTTAATAACTCTTGGGTGGATGCCATCTGGGCCCGGTGACTTATTGATCTTTAATTTATCAATGAGGTCTGAAACATCTTCTCTTTCAACCTCTATCTGACTTAATTCCTTGGTCAGGAGGGGCCGTTCGGGCATCTCAAGATCTCAAGATCTCCCCCTCCACTCTGAGGTACATGCTTCTCTGGGAGTAAGTGCCACTGAACATAATGGGACATGCTTCTGAATAGACATACATAGGATTGTGCAGTGAGGATTTTGTAATCTATCACAAGAGAGATATTAGCACTCTATGGGCTTGCAAGGTTGCATGATACAACAACAAAGTGACTGCTAAGCTACTAGCCTTTTAAAAACAATATTTTTGTACAGTATTTGTACAATAAACACACAATCGTTCCTCATTTGTTGTGAGAGATCTAGATACATTTTTTAGAAGGTAGCATAAACGTACTCAGACTAAAATATCTTGTGGCTAGGAACATTAGCTGTTTCCACCAAGTAGCACTACAATTGCTGCTGTGAGTGCCATGTGTAGTATGCAGTTGTGCGAGTTGCACTAGTGCCTGCAGCATCATGAGAGATAAGCAACACAACTCTTCCCCTTCTTGCCACTTTTTAAACATTAGTTTTTTAAATTATTTCAAAAGAAAATGGGCGATTCCCTGCTGTAACACTGAAATCCAAGAATGCTCATGCAGTCCTTTAAAGCAGTGGTTCTCAAACCTTTTAGCGCCGGGACCCACTTTTTAGACTGACAATCTGTCAGGACCCACCGGAAGTGATGTCATGGCCAGAAGTGGCATCACCAAGCAGGAAAATTGTTGGTATCTCCCATACAACAAAATCAAATCAAGTAAATAAATTAAAAGTTTGCAATAAGTATGTTTAAAAATTTATTTAAAATAAAGAACCACCTACCAAACCCTCTCAAGCAGTTGCTGATCTGTTTAAAAAAAATTCCCCAAACATCCTAAAGGCTGCAATCCTATCCACACTTACATGGGAGTAAGCCCCATTGACTATCCTTGTTAAAAGAATATACACAGTAGCCTGTTAAAAGGACAGATCTGTAACATTTCCCCAAATGCAGTCACATACCATGGTAGCATAAAGTCTGATATGTTAAAAATGAAATGCACATTGAAATGAATGGGGGCCCACCTAATGGGTCCTGACTCAAAACACACTGCTTTAAAGCAAAAGAACAAACACAACAGGGAATGTAATAAGGGTAGCCTTTCCCCTCTTAGCTAAATGTTGCTATATTCCACCATTTCAAAACTGCTTCTTATGTTTTAGTGTTCTTCTTTTCAAGCTGCTCCCTTTGTCTATTTCCAGCAATCCTACCTAGTGTGGCAGGATCCAAATGGCAGACGTGAGTGCTGGCAGGAAGCCTGGACCAACGGATGATCAAGGTTGGGCAAGATTGCTTCCCTACATCACTGTTCCACCAGCACCTATTGGGCACTGGCAGCTGTATTATAGTGCATCTGGTTGCTCTATCGCTTCCTGGATTTCAGGGCCCGGGTCTGGAGCATGTAATGGTGCTTCCTTCCATCTTCACAGGCAGGGCAGTTGGTGGGGAGGCCTTATGCTGCTATTGGGGGGGGCTGCATTACCAATTCTGGGTTTTGGCAGGGACCTATTAGCATTGTTGATAAGGAGCGTCTGGAGATGGGGTGCAGCTTCCAACAGGTGGCATTGGGTCCCTTGATATCACAGCTGCCTTAGGCAAGGTGTCACCTGGGATAGGTAACCTCAACCTGTCCCTCAAGGGATGTTGACTCCTCATGGATCAATCTCTGTGGGGATGAGGCACTGTAGGGTCATGCTCCTTCTAGGGTCACACTAGTTCTCTTTGGAAGAGAACTCCTCAAGTTTGGAGTCTAGGCACAGGTGGACCTTCCTGATATCTAGTGCTAAACCACACATCTCTTCTGATTTAAAATATCCCCATCAACCCTATTCAATATTATTATTATTGTTATTGAGAATATTTCTATATCACTTTTCAATTAAAAAGTCACAAAGCAGTTTACTGAGAAAATCAAATAAATAAATATCCCTCCGTCTCTAAAGGGCTCACAATCTTTAAAAAAATGCAGAAGAAAGCCCAGAAAGTGCATTACATTGCTGGAACTCAATGCCGGTGCTCCCTTCAAGCACCGTACATCATGCTACAATCTCTTTTGAGGGACTTGTGGGGATATTGCATTAAGGGAGATACATGCATTCTTTCATTATGCAGCAATGTTCTGTCTGTTCTGTAGAACTGCAGTAGGCTACATCATGGGATGTCTGCAATTATCTTCAGTGAAGAGGCAGCATTCCACAAAAGAAAGGAACCTTTTAACAAAGGATATTTGGCAACCATACCTTACATAAGTGTACAGGCCCCATTAATTTGAGGGCTCTATGATAAGTGTTTGAGGGTGATTGTGCTCTTACGTTCTAATACAAAAGAGCACTGAAATCAGTGGCGTAGCTAATGATCATGTAGCCCGGTGCCAAGCTCAAAATGCTGCCCCATAGTGAGGTCACAACCAGAAGTGATGTCACAACCAGGCTTTTTTAAAAGTGGAAATTGGGAGCAACCCACCTCCTCCCCCAAGCAGCTTGCTATCTACTTGCTCTGCTGCCTCCCCCCAGTCAGTGGCATAGCTAAGGCATCTATCTGCTACCTGGGGTCAAAGAAGATTTGTAGCCCTCCCAGAAAAAATCAAATTAATTAAGTAAATAAATAAAAAGTGTGCCGTTGATAGGTTCGAGATACTGTGTTGGGGTGAAGAGGAATGGTTATTCTTTCCTTGCTAAATATAAGAGGGGCACCTCTCGAAAAAGTGCCTTTTACCCAGTTAGCAGGAGTAACTTTTTTATGATACATGGAAATGAGAGCTGACTCCTATTAACTTATTGGTTTCATGCTGTATCATGATAACATGTCATTGTAACATGTCAATAATATAATAATATGTCACTGGCTCTCAGAACATTCAGTTTCATAGGTCTGTTTTGAGTTAAGAATATACACTTTTTGTTCCATAAAGCAACTGTGTTTTCATTTTCTGGTTAATTGGCCATAACTTTTGATAGAATGCAGATATTCCAATGGGGCTTGTTTCATTGCATTCTGCATTAAATTACCTTTCCAATGACATATAACATGATGGTCTTTATCATACATACCAAGATTTTCACGATTTTGGTCACTAGTGTCTAGCTTAGCTTGTTGCCCCCTAAAGCTTGATGACCGGTACAACTGCTACCCCCTTAGCTATGCCACTGACTTAAATCATGTTGTAAGAAGTAGCCATTCCCCACAAACCTTCCCAAATTTGAGAACAGTATGCATTCTATTGCTGCTTTTCAAGTCCACCCACCCTTCCACCTAACAGAACTCAGTCTCATTGCCAGATAAAGAGGAACTGTATGTGTCTGGGTATGAAGAAACCATAATTCACTAGCACAGCATGAAAAACAGAATAACCAGTTCTCCGTTTTCCAGTACACATCTCAAGTGTATTGTGTGGGTTGGAGACTGTTTGCCTCTCTGATGACTGTGTGTTCTGGATGGATTTAAGATCAGATTGTCTCAGACTTCCACATGGTGTAGTCCATCCTGTATCACATGACCTGTCACAGTTTTCTTCCAGGTTCTGTTTTGCTCATTCAAGCTGTCAATGACTGACCTGAACATCAGTCCCATGCAGTTCCTCTTTCTAGCAGCTATTGCCATGCCCCTTTGTTATTAAAACCTTTTTCCCCCAAAAAATGTTTTTAATGATGAATTGGTATCATTGCATCCATTCACCCAGGCACCATTATAATACACCAGGATAGAAAGGATAGAATCCAGGATAGAACGTAAAATTAAAATACTAAAAAGACTCTATTTTCTGTCAGTTTAACTCTGACCCACAAAAGCCTGCCCAAGACCTTAAGGCTGCAATCCTAATCACAGTTTCCTGAGAGTAAGCCCCATTGAACAAAATAGGATTTACTTCTGAGTAGACCTTGTTAGGATTGTGCCCTAAGTCCTATAGGGCTCCTAAAAGGTCCCCAGCTCAGATTAGGAAGTGTATCAAGGGCAAGGAGTTCTATAACCTCCATAACAATTTTATTTAAAGGTGCACAGCCATACTGTAATGTGCCTTCTTGCTGCCAGACATTTATGTGAGATTTTTATTTGTCAAGTGCAGAGCAATGCTCCTGATCCAATCAATCAGGGAGATGCATTCTTTAGAGTGACCAAACTGGGTGTTGCAAATGGCAAGAGATCTCTGTTTGCATGTGCCATTCATTAGAAGAAAGCAAATGGAGGCTCAAACCTTTATGTACACTTGAGTATTGTAAACAGACAGAAGGTCTGGGAGAACAGGAAAAAGTGGTTCATTTCTAGGCCTGTCAAAAAATTAGGCTATGCAAATATACCATGATGTCTCTTTTTCTCTTGAGATAGTAACAGCTCATGCAAAAAAGTAACATGCCACTTCAAATATGCCACCTTTTTCATTTGCAAAGCCTGAAAGGTTGTGTATGAGTTATCCTGGTTGCTAGAATGTAGACCAGGGAAGATTCAGGTCCAAGTCCCTGCTTAGCCATGAAGCTTCTCAGCAGCCTACCTCACAGGGTTGCTATGAGGGCAAAAGGACCATATACACCACCCTGAGCTCCTTGGAGGAAGGGCAGAATAAAAATGTGAAAATTAAGTGAGAACAGAAATATGTCTTTCCCCATCGCATTCAAATCATTTGGGAGGACCAGTTTTGCCAAAACAGAACTTGCCTAAAAATGCTTTCATCACATTACAGTTTGGGATCCCCGAGCTTTCCTTTGAGAATCTCATACATATGAGTTCTCCCCTCCACTCAAGTCCTCAAAACCATTGCCTCTTAACTGCAATCAATCTTTTGATGCTCGTGAGCATTTTGTGCCAAAGGTACCAGCACAGAACCCTTGTGAGTGTGCTGGAAATACTCTTACATGATTTATTTACTTATATAGTAAACCACTTTGTGAACATCAGTGAAAAGCAATATATAAATCTTATTATGCAAAATACTCACACAGCTGTTAAGCTCCCTGAATGACTGGGGGCCCAATCCTATCCAGTTTTCCAGGGCTGGTGCAGCTGTGCCAATGGGGTGTACGCTGCATTCTTTGGTTGGGAGGCAGTCACACAGGCCTCCTAAATGTTAGCGAACCTCTGGGCTGCATTGTGGCTGCACTGGTGTTGGAAAGTTGGATTGGATTGGGCCCTGGGTCAGTTACTGTCTCCCAACCTCACCTATCATACTGAATTGTTTGGGAATAAAAAGAGGAAAGAGAGATCACATAGGCCATCTTGAGCTCCCACAAGGATGATGTAAAATATTGAATAACATTGAGGTTGCTTTAGCCCACTTGTCAACTGTGTACTTTATTATTGTTATACTTCATCAAAGTGTATGCTGGGCTAGTTCTATTCTACAATTCCAAATGATCTAGCCAAGATCCTAGGAATCACAGAGACATCAAAGAGATGATGATGATGATGACAGAGCACCCCCACCCTCATTCCATACTTGAAAGTATTAACACAAAAAAAAATTCCCACTTCACCCTGGAGGCTGCCAACTAATTTGGGGGAAGGAAAAACCTTTAAACTATTTGAGATAATACACAAAAAGTGGCTATAGGGTGTTCTGGGATAACTAATCCACAGTAAGCCACTTCTACCCAATGTTATGTATACGAAACAAGGATCAAATGCGTACCCCTGTGGGCTGGGCAGAAATGGTTTAAGAGCCCAACCCTATGCATATCTGTCTTCTGAGAAGTCCCATGTATTATGCAGTCCATGGAGCTTACTCCCAGTTAAGTGTGCATAGGGTTACAGCCATTACAGCCCATGGGGCTTACTCCCAGGTCATTGTGGATAGGGTTGCAGTCATCACAGCCCATGGGGCTTACTCCGAGGGAAGTGTGGATAGGGTTACAGCCATCACAGCCCATGGGGCTTACTCCCGGGTAAGTGTGGATAGGATTGCAGCCATTACAGCCCATGGGGCTTACTCCGAGGGAAGTGTGGATAGAACTGTAGCCTGTGCTGCGGGTTCCGTGGAAGGGCCCTAGGGATCCAAGAGCAGCTACATTTTCGGATCCTGCCCTTTTGCTCAGGCTTGTTCTGAAGCAGGAGCAAGACCAGAGGAGAGCCGCCTGCCGACTGAGCGGGCTGGGTCTGGACAGGGCGCGCCACTCCCACCGCGTTGCCTGGAGCCCCTCGGAGCCGCAAGGCACTCTGCGCTCCGACAAGGGGTCCCGATCCTGGGCACCCCCCTCCGCCCTGCGCACCACTCACCAGTTGCCGGAGCCGATGATGCAGACCTTCAGGGGCGGCATGGTGGCTCCGCGGCCACGGCGCTCACTGCCCGGCTCCCCGCAAGCCCCGCTCTCGCCCGCGGCGGCGTCCGCCTGCCTGCCTCAAGTTCTCCGGCGCTCCTCCGCTCCGAGTGCCTGCGAGGCTGGGACGCGCCCCCACCTGCCAGCACCAGCAGCGCCCGCCTCCTGCGATCCCGTCGGGGGGAAGGCTCTCAGCCCCTGCGGAGCAATGGGAGGAGAAGGGCGGGTCACGCTGGGAGCAGCCGAGGGGTCCCTGGAGGAGACCGCAGGAGCCAAACTACTCCAAGGATACTCACTCACTACCTGAAGACTGACAGCCCAATCCTGCCCAGGTCTACTCAGAAGTAAGTCCCATTAGAGTCAATGGGGCTTACTCCCAGGAAAGTGTGGCTAGGATTGGGCTGTGTGTTGCCAATTGTGTGGCTTCTCTTCCCCCCAGTAGAGGTTGGTCAGCCTGTGCGCGCGCGTTTTGCCCATGCAGGGTGACCAGATGTCATAACCACAAAAGAGGACAAGGCGCCCCAAAATGTAGGACATCCAAGCAAAATGAAGGACTTGACAAAATAAAAGCTGAAAACACTCGCATATGCATTTCGTGGGGTTAATTTAAACACTACACTACTTATTATTAAATTTAAAACTATATTGCAAAAATTTTTTGATTTCAAGAAGGCTATGCGCTGCCTGCAGGGGACCACTCACAGGGAAAAGGAGACTAAGAAAGAGGACACCATGTGCCCATGGTATAGTCCAGGGGTCTCCAAACATTTTGGCCAGAGGGCTGCATCAAATATCTGTCGTGGTGTGGAGGGCAGGGGAAAAATTTAAATATAAAATTTAAATAAATAAATTAGAGATAGAACTTAGATGAGTGAATAAATGAATGAATGGGTTCATTCATTCAACCTCTCTGGCCCTCAGAACACCCTCCAGACACTATCAAAGCACAGTTCTGGTCATGTTCAGCTGAGTGGGCCAGAGGCTTTCAGGGGACAAGAGGTTGGCCACGGGCCGGAAAGAGGCTTGCTGCGGGCCACATCTGGCCCCTGGGCCAGGGTTTGGAGACCCCTGCTATAGTCAGTCACACAACAGGACACCACCAGTTGAGGTGGAGCTGGCACACTGCCTGCCCCAAAGGAAAAAGACCCCCTAGAAAATGAAGTCTTGAATAGAAGCAGCTCTGGGACTGACTTGGCATTTCTGGCAGAGGTCTCTAGTTGAGTCTGATATGGTATGTAGGAACTGGGTAGTCAAAGTCCAGTTCATTGGGGGAATCTGCTGACCTGTGTGGAAACCCCCAGGGCCAAAATAAACTCTGAGATGCACATTTCAAACTTGCTTCCCTTTCAAATACAAGAACAATTTTGCCAAGGGACTTTGCCATTCCAGACTTTCAGATCTTTGAAAGATAGTTGACATCCAAAACTTCAACATGAGGGTTACATCAACATTTGAAATGGTGGTGTCCTTAAACTTCAAACAGCCAACATTTCTTAAATATGAGTTCATTCTCTGTGCACTCTGGACTGGACTTTGAAGAAATATGAATTCAAAGGAACTGTCAGACTTGATTTTTGAAAGGAACATGACTTTTAAACCTCTACAGTTTACAGTACATAGTAAAATGGTTGGCAATCTTCAGTCTCGAAAGACTATGGTATAAAAAAACTTCCATGGCCCCAAAGGGCTCATAGTCTTTAAGGGCCCAATCCTATCCAACTTTCCAGCACTGATGCAGCCATGCCAATGAAGTGTGCGCTGCATCCTGTGGTAGTGTTGGCAGTGATGGAGGTTTCCTCAAGGTAAGGGAATGTCTGTTCCCTGACCTCAGGGCTGCATTGGCACAGGAAAGTTGGATAGGATTGGGTTCTAAAAGACACAAAAGAAACACCAGCAAACAGCCCCTGGAAAAGTTGTCATGCCTAGAGGAACAGGGATACTTGCTCTCACCTTTTAAACAGAAGAGAGTTATAAGACATAATCCATTTCTAAGGGGTTCCTTTACCCATTTAGCAGGCCTTGTGCCTTATCACTATCTTGACCACAAAACAAATACAGCAGGTTGGTTTTATGGCTTGCCTTGGCCAACTGGTTGGACTTTGCTTCATTGAACTGTTAAGAATTTCTGCCTCCCAAAAGGAAAAAGTGTCCCCCCAAGGAGTCATGCTCTGTCTTTCTTTCAGTTCAGGTGACCATGCTGAGAATGAAGTATGGAGAATAACTGCTGGCTATCAGCAGTTATCTGCTACAATAGCTAAACCTGAAACACCTAGATTCAGCTAGTATGGTCCAGTTGCCAGCTGCTGGGAACAAACAACAAAAGATGGCTGCCTCCAAAAGACGGTGGTATATTTAAGAGAGTGAGCTATGAGGCAGGATGCCTGTGATTCAAATCTTGCCTCTACTATGTGTACTATGTGGTCTTAGGGCCAAGCAATATATGATGTTGAAAGCAGTGTTGACCCTGACAGGCGACATTTCCACTTCATACTAATACAAACCTTGTAAGGTAAGGATATATTTACTATTCCCATATTGCATCTGGGCAACTAAGTTCACCTGCTGAGTCCATGTCACAGGTGAGATTCAAGTCATAATGGCAAAGTCCTGATTCACAACTCATCTCTTAGCCACTATTCTACACCAGCTCTCTTTTTAGTGAAGAGCAAGTGGACCAGGATCATAATGGATGGGACGAGGCACTTTTCTCCCACTCTCAGCCACAGACTGATCTAAGAGACCTCTGATTTAGCTAACCAAGGAAATCTGTTCCTACAGATGGGTAGCCCGGTCCTATTGAAATCCAGCCCAGTCCAGTCCTATACAGTTTGCACTGTATCCTGTGAGGGGATTTTGCAGTCTGGAGGTCTCCTCAAGGTAAAAGGACGTTTGTCCCCTTGCCTTGGGCAAAGCCCATCTGTGGCAATGGGTCTACTAAGACAAGCGCTTGCTAAATTGCTGATGCAAGTCAGAGTGGATCCATGTTGGTGAATCTGGCCCAGGAAGGGGGATAGAATATGACATGCAGCAGCGCTGCTGATCTGCCTCCCTCCTGGGACCTGCGTCTCTGTTTTCTGTCCCACAGCAAAGGAGAGCTACCACTCTGGCACCCTGGCTCACAGCATCAATACACCTTTGTAGGCCTTTGTAGCATTTCCATGAAAAGTGTATTTCTGGTTCTGGGTATGGAGTAAAGAGAGCTGGCTTGATGAATCACACGGGGCGGACTGAATGCCAATGTTTGATGGCCTGTGGGTGGCTTTTGGTATGCTGGTATGTTCAGCTGCTCTTTTGTTAATGTCATTCGAATAGGATGGTTGTGATCATGAATCTGGAATATCAGAACAAGAATGCTAACAGTGTGATCCTATGCATGTCGGAATAGGATGTTAGTCCCACTGCATTCATAAAGTG